>NC_057849.1:218066105-218691105 GCF_015237465.2 Chelonia mydas
CAGTGGATGCAAAGGTAATTCCCCTCAGTGAAAGAGGATGAAGGAATAGATAGTACAAAGGTTACTTCAGCCTTGAAGCCATGAGTGTGGCCTGGGACAAAAGCTTATTTTGCCCAAGAGTCTGAGTCAATCTTCTTCATACAGGCCAGCTGCTGAGGTTGATTCTGGAGGCAGGATACAGAGCTAAGTGAACAAATCCATGCAAGGGCATCAGACTGTTAGTTGTCTCTTTTTCTTGGTTCAGAGTATCCAGCCAGCAACACTATTCCTGACAGAACCATGTTAACACATCCCACACAGCACACCGTACAACAGTGTATGTACCAGTGTATTCTAGGACACTTGAAGCATCTACATCCTGGTGCCCAGCACCGTTATTGAGAATTAAGACAGGCTTTAAATTTTCCTCCAAATATTTACTCCTATCTACTGGGAGAGTTGTGGGGGATTCTGGGAGTTTTGTGTGACATTCCAGAATTCCCCACCCCCAGTCAACCTCACTGCAGTTTGTCAGCTTGAATCTCGGACTGAATCAGACTGGAGTAGTCATGCTGGCTCTTTACACTAGCAGCCAGTCTCACAAGAGATTGGTGGGCCTGGGAAAGTCATGCAACTGATGATGGTCAGCATTAGTAATACGTGGAATCCAGGTTATATTAAAAAGTTCAATATAATAGGACTGAACTATGGTGTATAGGGCACTGCCTCAGAGAAGCCTAAGGAGGAGCAGTGGTTCCAGTGGTCTGATATTAATGCCGCCCTACCCATTTCCTGGAATGTCTTGTCTTAATGGAGCACTCATTTTGAACCACAGCCTCAAACTCTACTCAAAAGTGGGATGATATAGTCCTGGGAGTGGCTACAGAATGTCCAAATGAAGGATATCTTGAGCTTTCTCTGTATGCATCTTGGACCTACCTAAGAGCAAAAAACTATCCCAATGAAAGTTTCATTCTTCATACACAAGGCAAGAGTCATTGCTTTGTGAACACTAGTTACAAATACACAGCATTACTTCCTGGCACACGGGGTGTGGGCAAGTGTATAATAGGTGAATGCTGTGGAGAAGCCTAAGAACACTTGTTTGTATGAGAAGAGACAGAAAGTGGGACACCTTTCCATCATGCACCAGGAATATTAATGGGGTCTCAGTTTCTATGGGGATCGGTGCAATCCTGCCAGGCCTTTTGTTTTCTTGAAGTAGTCTGGATAAGTTTCAATAGCCAACAAGGGCTAAGAAAGGCAGATTTCAAGTTTTAAAAGGCTCCTTAGTTCTTCAATAAGATGCAGTAAAGGACAAAAGTACTTTAAAAAAATTGTACTTTACCTTTATTGCACGTATTACACTAAAGAACATTGTCTAAACCCAGAGCCAAGGTGACACTTCAGCCACTGAAATCCAGGTGTAAGGAAAAAGATGTTAGGCTCAGCCAGACACCAAAGGCAGAGTGAATCGCTACGTTTCAAGGAGATATAAAAAATCTGTATGAAAAATGCAGAGTAATGTTTATTTTTAAAGGAAAGACATCCCCCCTCCCCGCCCCCAATAGAATCATAGAAATGTAGGCCTGAAGGGGAGCTCAAGAGGTCATCTTAGCCATCCCCTCCACACTCAGAGGAAAGATTTAAGTATACTATATTTTGTTCATGGTACAAAATAAAATACAGTGCAAATTTTCACATTTGTGTGGTACCACAGCGTATGTTCTTTTGCTGAAGTAGGGAAAATGTGGATATGGCACATTAGGCTTCACATAAAGATGCCCCTTAAAATACAGGACAGGTGATCAAAATGCTCATGTCAAATGCAATTATGCAGCGAAGCTGATGGACAAATCCTGGATTTTGCCACAGAAATGTTGCTTTCTGCTCTTGAGCTTCTCCTCCCATCAGTTTGCTTTCCTCACCCTCTTATTTTGTCTGTTTTTTGGTTTTCCCCACTAGGAAGAGTTTGGATTTCCTGTGCCTGCTTCCGTACATCTTCCTTAACAGGACAAAGTGGGAGAGAGAACCTTCCATCTAAGGACTAAAGCTGATCCAGAACTTGGTTCTCTCTGCAAATTTCAATTTTTGGAGGAAATTCAAAACACTGAAAAAATTGATATGAAAACCAAAATATTTTTATTCTGAAATGTTGCTGCAGGGCCTAATGGGGATTCTAGTTCAGGTGCCCCACTCACCTTGATAGGCTGGGCTTTCTGGTCAGACTACATCTCCCATGATACACCACGGTCTTCCCTCTTGGAGATGGGAGATGGTGCATCATGGGAGTCCCTGGCTATGGGGCATCATGAGAGATGTAGTTCAGCCAGGGAGCCCAGCCCATAGAAGACAATGGGGACAAGAGGCAACTGAACGACAACTACCATGAGGCACCACGGCAGAATTTCAAAGTCAAAATATTTTGGTTTTATAGCATTCAGTTTTTCAGTGTTTACATGGAAAAACAACAAGGAGTCCGGTGGCACCTTAAAGACTAACAGATTTATTTGAGCATAAGCTTTCGTGGGTAAAAACCTCACTTCTTCAGATGCATGGAAAAAGTTTGAGCAGCTCTTTTTCAGGACATCATGTATCACACAAACCTTCTTTCAGGGATGACTTGGGGAGTGTCTGTGTTTAACTTAGCATCCAGGCTTGTCTGAAGGAAAACAAGCAGCAGCCACTGAGCTACTCTCCTGCAGACCTTAGGAAATCCACATTAGGGGAGACTGTGTATCCGATTCTAATGGTGAAGGAGCAGGGGCAGAAGAGACTATAGTATTTGTGTGGCAGTTACCATACAATGCTCCCATAAACAGCCACATAATTTCCAGTTTGATGCACAATTAATCAAAAGATTATTACAAGACTCCTTCCATTTTTTAACATTTAAGTTTCATGCCTCACAGGTCTTCACTAGAAACTTATACTGTAGAAGACTGGAAGGGACCCTGAGATGTCATCTTGTCCAGCCCCCCGTGCTGAGGTAGGACAAAGTAAACCTAGACAATCCTTAACAGGTGTTTGTCTAGCCTGTTCTTAAAAAACCTCCAATGACGGGGGTTCTACAACCTCCCTTGGAAGCCTATTCCAGAGCTTAACTACCCTTGTAGTTAGAAAGTTTTTCCTAATATTTAACCTAAATCTCTCTTGCTGCAAATTAAGCTGATAACTTCTAGTTCTACCTTCAGTGTACATGGAAAATAATTGATCACAGTCCTCTTCATAACAGCCCTTAACATATTTGAAGACTGTCAGGTCCTAATCCAGCCCTCTTTTCTCAAGACTAAACATGCCCAGTTTTTTAATATTTCCTCATAGGTCAAGGTTTTCCAAACCTTTTACAATTTTTGTTGTTCTATTCTGGACTCCCTCCACTTTGTCCACATCTTCCTTAAAGTGTAGCACCCAGAACTGGACACAGTACTCCAGATGAGGCTTCACCACTGCTGAATAGAGTGGGACAGTTACCTCCTGGGTCTTACATATGACACTCCTATTAAAACATCCCAGAATGATATTAGCTTTTTTCGTAAGCCCATCACATTGTTGGTGCATATCCAATTTGTGATCTGCTACAACCCCCAGAGCCTTTTCAACAATACTTCTGCCTAGCCAGTTATTCCCCATTTTGTAGTTGTGCAGATGATTTTTCCTTCCTGAGTGTAGTACTTTGCATTTGTCTCTGTTGAATTTTATCTTGTTGAATTCAGACCAATTCTTCAATTGTCGAGGTCATTTTGAACTCTATTCCTGTCTTCCAAAGGGATTGCAACCCCTCCCAGCATGATCTCATCTGCAAATTTCAATTAGTTTTGCACTCACCTTATAGTAATTTCATCTAGACCACATTTCTCTAGTTTGCTTATGTGAATGATTCAGACATATTACTAGGCCAGTAACCCTGTCAAAGATGGAAATTAGGTTGGTTTGGCATGATTTGTTCTTGACAAAGCCATGCTATTTATTTATTTATATAATAGCCATGCTATTATAACTCTATTATCCTCTTGGCACTTACAAACAGATTGTTTAATAATTTGTTCCACTATCTTTCTAGGTGACTAGTCTATAATTTCTTAGTCCTCTTTGTTCCCCTTTTTAAAGATATGTACTATAACTACCTGACTCCATCTTTTGGGACCTCACCTATCCTCCATGAGTTGTCAAAGATAATTTGCTAATGGTTCTGAGATTGCTTCAGGTGGTTCCTTAAGTACTCAAGGATGAATTCCATCAGGCTCTGCCAACTTGAATACATTTAACTTATCTGAATATCCTTTCCCTATTTTGTCTTGCATTCCTTCCCCCTTGTTGTTAATATTGTGTTAAGAATCTGGTATTGGAACAATTTACCAAGGGTCATGGTGGATTCTCCATTACTGACAATATTTAAATCAAGAGTGGATGTTGCTCTGAAAGATCAGCTCTAGGAATTATTTTGTGGAAGTTCCATGGCATATACTATACAGGGGATCAGACTAGATGATCACAATTGTCCCTTCTGGCCCTTCTGGCCTTAGATTCATAGATTCTATGGTCCCCATTAATGTTTTTAATGAAGAATGAAACAAAATAGGCATTAAACACCTCATCTTTCTTGATGTCACTGTTGTTAACTTTCCTTCCCCACTAAATGGACAACCTGGTCTTGGTCTTTCTCTTGCTCCTAATCAGGGCTGGATTATGACGTTCTGAGGCCCTAAATTATGTCAAGTGTAAGAGGCCCCGTACCATAAAAATATTGAATTTATTATTTTCACAGAAAGTACATTGACTATATAAACACAAGTTTTATATCTGCATATATAAAAAGGCGAAGTTGTAAAAATAGAATAATCTAACTAAAACATGTCATGCAATATGCCTGTTTGCATTATAAAGTAGTTTCAAATTAACATATTTTCGTCTGATTTCTTAATTAGTAGATGTGAAAGCTTTATATCTACAGCAACACAAAAGCAGTCACAGTTACACAGACCAGCTTACCTAATGGAAGCAGTACTACCTGCAGTATGTCTGTTTGCACATCACATTAATTTTAACAGTGAAATTCAAAACATTTTCTTTCATGATTTTTGAAAAGCAGAATCATTGATGATGTCCTCAAATGCTAAGCTACGGAGTTTGTCACTTTCAATACACAGAATGCTTAGGGCAGATAGCTTTTCTTACAGCATTTTCTAGGCAGACATCTCTCTTCATGTTTGCTTCTCTATCCTCTGTCTCCCCCAGGATCACTAATTAATCTTGAGTAAACACCTTGGACACACAGAATGACAACAAACTATACACACGAAAGAGAGAGAGAATTTACCAGAAAAAAGACTGGTAATCTCTAGTCAGGCATTGCTAAAGTGAGAAAAACTAGTCTATATTCAAGCAAATATATTGAATATTAGAGGCTTTAATAGCCTATAAATCATATATGCACATAGTTTGAAATAACTTGCTCACCCAGTACTCAGAATATTTGGATATATATGTATATCTTCCTTCACTTCTCTCAAAACCCTCTATTTATCCTTTCATCAGCATTCTCTGATATTTACTGTGAAGGTTCCCGAAACTGACGGAGGGAAGCGAACACACATTTATCCTCCTCAAGAGCCACTCGATCCAAGTCCGTAAGACGATCACCTGCAAACTCAATCATGTGAAGCATGGATAGTGCATGAAGCGGAGAGCGGTGTGCACACTAAAATACAAAATTGTATGTATGTACAGATCAAAAGAAGAAAGAACACACTAACACTTAAGAAAACAAAGAAAAGCAGGAGCGAAGGCACTATACGACTGAGCATGCTGGACTGTAAACAAAAGATGGCGGTCTTCTGGCTATTACCAGCTAAGGGGGACACTATACATGACATCAGCCCTACGATGAATCCCATATGAGTATGAGCTTGGTAGGATTGCTTCACAACACAGCCGTGTCCGAACTCACATTTTTCCCGATTTTATCGGCAGTAAGACCAATTATTTATTTATTTAAATAAATTATGAAGGCATGGTCAGAATTTTACCAGTAGCAGGTGGCCAAAAAATCGCTGCCTTAGGAGACTGATAGCAGACTTACTCATAGAAATACTAATTTTACAAGTGCAATTATCATTTTTTTTCTCAGTCCTGGTCCTCCCACCTGTCAATAATGAACAATTAGTGAAGGGTAAGGGTAGGGTAATGGTATTTGTGTAGCCAAATGTGTATATTTTTTGTCATATTTGAATGAAAATGTCTGTATTTAGAGAGAATCTTCTTTCCCCATATCTCCTTTATTTATCAACCGATTTTGATAAAATTTGAAATGGAGTCAATTTTTTTCATTTTTAGAGGCTCCTCATATTGCAAGGCCCTAAAATGTAGCTTAGTTAGCTCATGCCTTAATCCAGCCCTGCTCCTAATATAATTATAGAACCTCTTCTTATTGTCTTTTATGTCCCACACTTGGTATTACTCATTTTGTGCTTTAGCTTTTCTGATTTTGTCCCTACATGCTTGTGTGCTATTCTTTGCACTCATCTTTAGCAACTTGTCCAGGTTTCCACTTTTTGTAGGATTCCTTTTTGATATTCTGGTCAGTAAAGAGCTCCTGATGCAGCCATATTGGTGTTTTACTATTCTCCCTATCTTTTCTTTGCACTGGCATAGTTTGCTGTTGCACCTTTAATATTGTCTTTATGAGAAGCTGCCAGCTCTCCGGAATGCCTTTTTCCCAAAGATGTTCTTCCCCTGGGACCTTTCCCACCGAAAGTTTGGGTTTGTTCCAATCTGAGTTTGTTCCAATCTGCTTTTTTGAAGTCCATTGTCTATATTCTGCTGTTCTAACTCCTTCCTTTCCTTAAAATCACTAAATCTATCATTTCATGAACACTTTCACCCAGAGTGCCTTCTACCTTCAGATTCTCAACCAGTTCCTTCCTGTTAGTTAGAATCAGGTCTAAAAAGGCTGTCTTCTTGGTTATTTCCTCCACCTTTTGAAACAAAAGTTGCCCCCAATGCATTCCCAGAACTTATTGGAAATTTTGTGTTTTGCCGTATTATTTTTCCAACAGATGTCTGCGTTGTTAAAGTCCCCCATCCCTACCAGGTTTTGTGTTTTGGATATTTCTGTTATTTGTTCTAGAAATGCCTCATCACCTTCAACTGGTTTTATAGTTTATAGAAGACCACTACTATGACATGGCCCCTGTCCCCACCCTTTTATCTTTACCAAGAGACTTTCAACTGGTCTGTTTCTCACCTCCTTCTGGACCTCAGAACAAGTGTATACATTTCTGATGTATAATGCAATACCTTCTCCCTTTTTTTCCCTGCCTGTCCTTCTTGAACAAGTTATTCCTGTCATGAGATTTATCCCATAGAGTCTCTGTGGTGCCAAGTAAGTCATATTTTTTCTTTCGTACTAATACTTCCAGTTCTTCCTGTTTATTTCCTATATTCCTTGCATTTGTGTGTAAACATCTAAGAGGTTGAGCAGATTCCCCCACTGTTATCACCCTTGTTCTTGTATGTCCCTGTTGTAATTTTCTGCTTCCCCCCAACATTTAGTCCTCTGTTAAGCTCACCATTTTAAACCTAACTTTCGACTTTTGTCTCCTGCCCCTTTTGAACCTAGTTTAAAGGCCACCCCTAAGTTGGTGAGTGGTGTGTGAAGATGCTCTTCCCCTTCTTGGTTAGGTGGACCCCATCTCTTCCCGGCACTCCTTCTTCCTGGAACTGAATCCCATGGTCAAAGAAGCTGTCAGAATTCCCTCCCCACTCTGAACTCTAGGGTACAGATGTGGGGACCCGCATGAGAGACCCCCCCCAAGCTTATTTCTACCAGCTTAGGTTAAAAACTCCCCAAGGTACAAATTCTCTCTTGTACCTTGGATTAGGTAACGCTGCCACCACCAAGTGATTTAGACAAACTCAGGGAAAGGACCACTTGGAGTTCCTACTCCCCTCTAATATCCCCCCAAGCCCCGCACCTCCTTTCCTGGGGAAGCTTGAGAATAAACAAGATGAGCACAGACCAACCTTGGTTTTTTTTAGGACACACAAAAAATCCCCAATCAGATTCTAAAAGAAACAGAACTTTATTAGAAAGAAAAAAGGTAAAAGAAGCATGTCTGTAAAATTAGAATGGAAGATAATCTTACAGGGCAATCAGATTCAAAAATACAGAGGATTTCCCTCTGGGCCGAACTTTAAAGTTACAAAAAGAAAACCAGGAATACACCTTCCTCTCAGCACAGAGAAAATCACAAGCCAAAACAAAAATAAGCTAATGCATTCCCTTGCTAGTACTTACTAATTCTAATGGCGTTGGATTGCTTGCTTCCTTGATCTGTGTCTGGCAAGCATACAGAACAGACAGACTAAAACCTCCCACACTCTCCCTCCCCCACCCCGCCCCAGATTTGAAAGTATCTTGTCCCCTTATTGGTCCTTTTGGTCAGATGCCAGCCAGGTTACCTGAGCTTCTTAACCCTTTACAGGTAAAAGGATTTTGTGCTTCTGGCCAGGAGGGATTTTATAGTACTGTATACAGGAAGGTTGTTACCCTTCCCTTTATATTTATGACAGAAGCTGAAACCCACCCAGCAATACCATCTGTGCAGCCATGCATTCATCTCCAGGGTACATGTGTCCCTCTGTGGATCCTCACCCACAACCAGGAGGATGGACAAGAATACCACCTGTGCCCCGGACTCCTTCAACAGTGCTCCCCAAGCCTTGTAGTCACTGCAGATCTGCTCATGCTGCGACCTGGCAGCATCATTAGTGTCCACATGGATGAGCAGCATGGGGTAGTGTTCAGGGAGACAGATGAACCTTGGAAACCTTTCCATACTGTTTCAGATGTGGATTCCAGGAAGCCAGCACAGCTCCCAGGACAACATGTCACATCAGCAGATGGAGCCTCTGTCCCCCTCAGAAGAGAGTCACAGACCACCACCACTCTAAGTCTCCTCCTCTTGGGTGTGGCGTTAGAAACACCACCGCAAGGAGTCACATTAGCTAACCCAACATTAAGCATGACTTTGCAGTCAATGTAGGTAGGGACAAGTTGTGTTTAGCATCATCTCAGCTGGTTGTGGTTAAACCAGTAGAGGTTCCAGTACAGGTTAATCCAACCAGTGGACACACCATTAAATACTACAGTCAAGATTTTCAAAAATGACAGGTGAGTTTGGGTTCCTGAATGTTTAGATACCCAACTGGAGACACCTTAAAGGACCCTGATTTGCAAACATCACTGAGTACTGCTTTCTAAAAAGGCCTCTTTATGGTCCCTCAGATAGGGCATCAAAACATGGATGTCAACTTCTCTCTGACTACAGTGACTACAAAGCTAGGTTAAACATTGTGTTAGTTAGGGTCCAACATGACATAATTATTTGAGTTCAGACAACTCCATATTCTTTCACTACAACAGGGCAAGTCTGGCCCTATTCAATGTTCTTATGGTTACTAGTTGGGTTAAGAAGTTCTTCCAACTGGAAGGTTAACTGCAAAAGGAGAGAGAGAGAGAGAGAGAGAGAGAGAGAGAGAGGCCAAAGAGAAGGAAGAAAATTACTGGTGTCCACTACATCTCCTTTTTAAAAATCGTCTCTCCCCTGGATTAATAAGAAGAGCCCTACCAAATTCACCGTCCATTTTGGTCAATTTCACAGTTATAGGATTTTTAAAATAATAAATGTAATGATTTCAGCTATTTTAAACCTGAAATTTCACAGTATTGTAATTGTAGGGGGTCCTGACCCAAAAAGGATTTGTGTGGGCTGGTCACAAAGTTATTGTAGCGGGGTTGCGCTTACTTCTTACCCTTGCTACCCTTACTTCTGGGCTGCTGCTGACATCAGGGCTGTTTTCAGAGCTTGGCAGCTGGAGAATGGCGGCTGCTGGCCAGGAGCCCAGCTCTGAAGGCAGAGCCGCTGCCAGCAGCAACAAAGAAATAAGGATTGCAATACCATGCTGCTGCTGGCGGGGCACTGCCTTCAGAGCTGGGCAGTGCAAAAGTAAAGGTGGAAATAATGCGACCAATATTCCCCCTAATTTTTTCCATCCATGTGCGGAATAGATTTTTGTTATGTAATATAGAAGCTGTTTTGTGCTGGCTTTGTAAATCTTAGTATTGGAATATCCGCCAGGTTTGTCTGCCCCGTTCTGTTTGAAGTTCACCAAAACTGAGGGTATGTCTAAACTATGAAGTTAGGTTGATTTTATAGAAGTCAATCTTTAGAAATTGATTTTATACAGTCGATTGTGTATGTCCCCACTAAGCACATTAAGTCGGCGGAGTGCGTCCTCAATACCATGGCTAGCATCGACTCACGGAGCAGTGCACTGTGGGTAGCTATCCCACAGTTCCCATAGTCTCCGCTGCCCATTGGAATTCTGGGTTAAGCTCCCAATGCCTGATGGGGCAAAAACATTGTCGCGGGTGGTTTTGGGTACATGTCATCAGTCTCCCCTTCCTCCCTCCGTGAAAGCAACAGCAGACAATTGTTTTTCACCTTTTTTCCTGGGTTACCCATGCAGACACCATAGCATGGCAAGCATGGAGCCTGCTCAGCTCACCCCTGCTGTTGTGGACATTGTAAACACCTCGTGCATTATCCTGGAGTATGTGCAGAACCTGGCTAAGAGACGCCAGCATGAGGATGATTGTGAGGAGGACATGGACACAGACATTCCTGAAAGCACGGGATGTGGCAATTGGTATATCATGGTGGCAGTGGGGCTGGTTGATACAGTGGAATGCTGATTCTGGGCCAGGCAACAAGCACAGACTGGTGGGACTGCATAGTGTTGCGGGTGTGGGATGATTCACAGTGGCTGAGAAACTTTCACATGCGTAAGGCCACTTTCCTGGAACTTTGTGAGTTGCTTTCCCCCGCCTTGAAGCACAGGAATACCAAGATGAGAGCTGCCCTGACAGTTGAGAAATGAGTGGCGATAGCCCTGTGGAAGCTTGCAACACCTGACTACTACCGGTCAGTCGGGAATCAATTTGGAGTGGGGAAATCTACTGTGGGGACTGCTGTGATCCAAGTAGCCAATGCAATCACTGAGGTTCTGTTATCAAGGGTAGTAACTGTGGGAAATGTGCAGGTCATACTGGATGGCTTTGCTGCAATGGGGTTCCCTAACTGTGGTGGGGTGATAGACGACACACATATCCCTATCTTGGCACCGGACCACCTTGCCAACCAGTACACAAACCACAAGGAGTACTTCTCAATGGTGCTGCAAGCACTGGTGGATCACAAGGGACGTTTCACCGACATTAACATGGGACATTAATTCCCTGTAAGGCAACCACCCTCCTGGCTTCAATCACAGCTGGCAAAGGAAATAAAATAATTATTGTTTTGAAACCATGCATTCTTCCTTTATTAATTAAAAAAAAAAAGTGAGATAACTGACAAGGTAGCCCAGGTGGGGTGGGGTGGGGTGGGGGAGGAGGGAAGGACAAGGCCACATTGCGTATTGTAGCAACACTACAAATCAAAACTGTTTGAATGACAGCCTTCTGTTGCTTGGGCCATCCTCTGGAGTGGAGTGGCTGGGTGCCCGGAGCCTCCCCGCCCACGTTCTTGGGCGTCTGGGTGAGGAGGATATGGAACGTGGGGAGGAGGGCAGGCGGTTATACAATGGATGCAGCGGGGTCTGTGCTCTTGTTGGCTTTCCTGCAGCTCCACCAGATGCCTCATTATATCTGTTTGCTCCCCCATTAGCATCAGCATCGCCTCCAATCACTTAATGCTTTCCTGGCCTCTGCCATTGAATGCCTCCATGCATTCAGCTGTTCCCTATCAGTGCGGGAGGACTGCATGAGCTCAGAAAACACGTCAGCGCGAGTGTGGTTTTTTTGCCTTCTAATCTGCCATAACCTGAGGGATGGCGATAATAGGGGGAGCATAGAAACATTTGCACCTGCGGGGGAATAAAAAAGGAGAGTAAAATTTAAGACGATACATTTCTGAGAACAAAAGGGAGACTTTCACAGTGAATCAAGCAATTCACAGCAGACAGCACATGTGCTTTAGGTACAAAGTCGCATTTTGCCTTTTATATTGAGCGTCTGCCGGTATGGTGACACATCACACATGGCTGGGCAACAGAATTCGGTTTCCAGGAAGCTACGGTAAGCCAAAGGGTACGTGGGTTTGGCTTCTTACGCCTTCATAACATGTGGGAATGGTTTCAAACTTCAGCGCCCTCCTTTCCCATAGCAAGCAATGCTGGTTGGGTTTCACATTTAAAAGGAGGGGCTGCGGTTTTTGGGTGGATGTGCAGCACACACCTTCCCCCACCCCTCTATGTGGCTATTTGGGATGATCCCTTCACCCTTCCCCCAGCCGCGTGTCTATTCTCTGGAATGATCCCTTTTAGCCAAGCACAAACAACCCAGCATAAACAGAGTCCTTTTACTGTTGCCTTACAAAAATTCCCCTATTTCAACCAGGTGACCATGAATGATATCACTCTCCTGAGGCGAACTCAGAAAGATATAGACCGAATGTTGCTTGAATGCGACCAGAACCCAGGATCATTCGCTGCCGTGCTTTGTGCTGCAATGATTCCAGACTACTTGCTACTGGCTTGGCGTGGTAAAGTGTCCTGCTGTGGAGGACGAAATAAGGCAGCCCTCCCCAGAAACCTTCTGCAAAGGCTTCCAGAGTGCCTCCAGGAGAGCTTCATGGCGATGTCCCTGGAGGATTCCCGCTCCAACCTGAGACACATTAACAGACTTTTCCAGTAGCTGTACTGATTGCAAATGCATCCCAATTCTTCAGGGCAAATCAGACGTTAACCACTATTGGTTTTAAACCCTGTACTGTAGTTACAAATGTTCACTCACCAGAGGTGCCTTCTCCGGCTTCAGGGTCGGGGATCCAGCCTTGGGAGGGTATTGGCTCCAGGGTGATTAAAAGGTTTTGGCTGCCGGGGAGAACGGATTCACCGCTTCTTTGCTGTGCATTCTCCTCCTCCTCCTCCTCTTCCTCATCCAGAAAAGCCTCCTCCCAGTTGCATGACACTCCCTCCTTGCAGGTGTCCATGGACAGTGGTGGGGTAGTGGTAGGGTCCCCCCTTAGAATACAATGCAGCTGGTCATAGAAATGGCATGTATGGGGCTTTGACCCAGAGCAACCGTTTGCCTCCTTTCTCTTTTGGTAGGCTTGCCTGAGCTCCTTAACTTTCATGCAGTACTGCTGTGTGTCCTTGTTGTAGCCTCTCTCCACCATGCCCTGAGCGATTTTGGCAAAAATATTAGCATTTCTTCTTTTGATCAGAGTTTTGCCTGCAGAGATTCTTCTCCCCATACAGCAATCAGAACCACTGTCTCCCTTTCAATCCATGCTGGAGCTAGTTTGTGATACTGGGGGCACTGCATGGTCACCTATGCTACTGAGCTCACCACGGTGACCAAACAGGAAATTAAATTCAAAATTTCCCAGGGCTTTTCCTGTATACCTGTCTAGTGCATCAGAGTTCCAAGTGCTGTCCAGAGCGGTAACACTGGAGCACTCTGGGAAAACTCCCAGAGACAAATACCATCGAACTGCATCTGCACTACCCCAAATTCGACCCAGCACGGTCGATTTAAGCGCAACTCCCCTCGCCAGGGAGGAGTGCAACAGTTGATTTTAAGAGCCCTTCACGCTGATGGAACAGGGTGGGTTGTGTAGACACATTCATTTTAAAATTGACCTAAAGCAGATAAATTCAACCTAACCCCGCAGTGTAGACTAGAGCTGAGTGACCTCAGCTGGCTCCCACAAGAAGCATTGTCACAGTGGTCTCAGCTGAGGTGGTATCACGCTCTAGTGACAGCTCAGAAAGAAAGGAGCAGGTCCCCCACTGCAGCGGAGCAGGCTGGAGGATATGTGTATCCATCTCACTACTTCTCCCATGCTCTTCCATGTGCGCTAACTTCCGCCAACCTGTCTCCAGCCTCCAAGACAGCGCAAGGGGGAGAAGGGCCGGGGACGAAGAGCTTTCTGCTTGGCAAGGGCTCGCTTTTCGGGAGGCAAAGCGGGGAGAAGGATGGAGGCCACCGGAGGAGCTTAGCCCGCTGACTCTCAATGGCTTCTAAAAGAAGGGCAAGAGAAAGTACCATCGCTGCCTTGCTCCCGCTGCCTCTTGCACGCAAAGCGAGGGCTCTACCACTTGAGCTAATTCCCCGCTTTGGCCTGTGAAGCTCTTGATCCAACCATGTCATACCAGACGCCACGCTGTCCTGACTCCTTCCAAATGGGTCAGGTAAGCCAGTGCTTCTTGTGGGCCGGCTAGCTCAGCTGGTTAGAGCGTGGTGCTAATAACACCAAGGTCATGGGTTCAAGCCCCATGCTGGCCACTCTGGATGCAGAGCATGGCTTCTGCTCTTTTGGCTGACTCCTAGGGGTTGGAGAGGCCAAAAGGAGATGGGCTGAGTGGCTTGCAGAGAACAGGCAAGAGCCCTCCTGGGGGAAGGGACCAGCCTGCGCTGGCAAGGCAAGGCTCTGGCCACCTGCTTTCCTCCCCGATCTGGGCTCCTTGCTCGGCCTCCTGGCTCAAAGGGGGAGGAGAGGGGAAGGGAAGGGAAGGGTGAACCTGGCCAGCTGTCTTCCCAGCTCATAGGCGATTGGGCTTGAGCTGGCAGCCCAGGAAGCAAAATCACAGGGCTGCTGGCTCACCTACATTGTCCCCAGCGGCTTGACCTGATGGCCCAAATTCTTGCCGGCCGCCATCTCCACCCAAATGTACCCGAGAGTGGATCATGCTCTCCAGCCCAAGCCCCAGAGGAAGGCTTAATACTCGGCACGCTAAGCGAGGAGAGAGGTTGCAGAGTCAGCCTGCGCAGGGTGAGCTTGGGAGTTCCCTGGACACCATCCTCCCACAGGCAGCCCTGGAGCCCACAGCTCAGACAGGAAGGAGCAGGAGGAGCACTCTGCCCAGGGGCAACGCCACTCTAAGTCAGCTCGAGTTGCTTTCTCTTCTACCCCTTTTCTCCCAAAGTCTGCTGGCCTCACAGTAGCCATTCCTGGGACACAGGGAAGATGCAGGCACGGAATTCTACCTAGCCGCAGCCAAACGCGCATGCTATTGAGGCACTGTAGAAACCCCACTCGGACACATTGACGTAGCTAAACATTACTTCCATGGACCCGACGTGTGCAGAAAACGAACTTTCTTGTGAAAAACTCTCCTCTTTCGGCTAACCTTTCAAATGGCTCCAAATGGGAAAAAACACACCCTGAAACACCCAAACTGTCCGAATGCTCCCAATCTCAAAAGAAAAGAAAGGAAAAGATTTCTAAGTGGCCACGCTGCCCGAACTATACAGCTCCGCAAAGATTTCTAAGTGGCCACCCTGCCCAAATTGTACAGCGGGAGGGACATTACACAGAAAGGGGGAATGGAAAGCTGCCCAAATTGAGATGATGTGGAAAGCCACAGCCCCGTCACTACTCCTACTCTTCACACTTCTTGCAACAGCTGATGAATTTCCAGGTGCTTTTCTCACCCCAGCCCACGCCAGGGGAACACCTTGAGAAGCTCCCCATGGGTTGCCTAGTTCAACTGGTCAGAGCGTAGCACTAACGGAGGCAAGGTGGTGCAAAGGAGCCCCTGGGTGGCTGTGGGCCTGGGGAGGATGGCTTTTGATTCTCGGCCTGACTGCTACAGAGAGCAAGGCCAAAAGTCGGCTGGCTGGCCCACCCGGAGCCCTTAGTCAACTGCTTGGAGAATGTGGGCATCGATCCCACTACCTCTCGCATGCAAAGCGAGCGCTCTACCGCTTGAGCTAATTCCCCACAGCTGGCCTGACTCCCAGGCACCAGGCACAGGCTCTGTGGCCTTAAGCAGAACACAGCCTGAGATGGGGGGACTACCCAGAGTTGGGGAAGGGGCCCGAGTCCCAGCCACGCGCCTCAGCACAAACACCAACACTCCCTCCCTGGAGTGTGTCGGGAGAGGGGGTGAGGGGTGAGAGTTAGCCCCTGGAACAAGCACCAAACTTCAGAAGACAACGCAGGGATAGATCACTTGATGATTGCCTGCTCTGGCCATTGTCTCTGAAGCACCTGGCATCGGCTACCGTCAGAAGACATGATACTGGCCTAGATGGACCATTGGCCTCACCCAGAAGGGCCGTTCTTATCTTCGCCACTTTCCTCTAACCCAAACAAAGCCAGGAGCAGGCCCAGCTCAGGAACTCTAGCAGGGCTCACACAGGCTCCCTGGCCGCTGGCACAGCGTACAGCAAAACGACCCTGCCTCCGCCCGGATAGACACCCGCAGACTTACCGTTCCTGACCAACACAGCCCTGCCCCGCTTTGGCTTTCTCCAAGCTGTCAGTGTGCTCTGCTCCACGGCTGCCGTGCTGGCTGAGATCAGGAGGCTGTGTGGTCTCGCGGTCTCAGCTGAAGTGGAATCACGTGCCCCTCCCCTCACCCCCGCCCATCTCTTCATTCCCTTCACGGAGCCTTGGGATGGGAGTAATTCTGTATTTGAGTGGCACTCCCTCCCAGCCAATCAGCTTTGTGTAGACTAGCAGCGAGGGGGGGGGAAGGGATCGCGCTCTAGTGACAGCTCAGCAAGAAAGGGGCAGGTCCCCCACTACAGCGGAGCAGGCTGGAGGATATGTGTATCCATCTCACTACTTCTCCCATGCTCTTCCATGTGCGCTAACTTCCCCAACCTGTCTCCAGCCTCCAAGACAGCGCAAGGGAGAGAAGGGCCGGGGACGAAGAGCTTTCTGCTCGGCAAGGGCTGGCTTTTTGGGAGGTAAAGCGGGGAGAGGGATGGAGGCCACCGGAGGAGCTTAGCCCGCTGACTCTCAATGGCTTCTAAAAGAAGGGCAAGAGAAAGTACCATCGCTGCCTTGACGCTGGAAAACGCGGGCCTCGATCTCGCTTCCTCTCGCATGCAAAGGGAGGGCTCTACCACTTGAACTAATTCCCCCATTTGGCCTGTGAAGCTCTTGATCCAACCATGTCATACCGGACGCCACGCTGTCCTGGCGCCGGCCGGTGACTCCTTCCAAACGGGTCAGGCAAGCCAGTGCTTCCTGTGGGCCGGCTAGCTCAGCTGGTTAGAGCGTGGTGCTAATAACGCCAAGGTCATGGGTTCAAGCCCCATGCTGGCCACTCCGTGTGCTGGATGCAGAGCATGGCTTCTCCTCTTTTGGCTGACCCCTAGGGGTCGGAGAGGCCAAAAGGAGATGGGCTGAGTGGCTTGCAGAGAGCAGGCAAGAGCCCTGCTGGGGGAAGGGACCAGCCTGCGCTCGCAGGGCGAGGCTCCGGCCACCTGCTTTCCTCCCCTCTCTGGGCTCCTTGCCCAGCCTGTTGGCTCAAAGGGACAGAGACTTGGGCCCGGGGAGCGGAGGGGAAGGGTGAACCTGGCCAGCTGCCTTCCCAGCTCATAGGCGATGAGGCTTGAGCTGGCGGCCCAGGAAGCAAAAGCGCAGGGCTGCTGGCTCACCCGCATTGTCCCCAGCGGCTTGACCTGATGGCCCGAATTCTTGCCGCCCGCTATCTCCACCCAAATATACCTGAGAGCGGATCATGCTCTCCAGCCCAAGCCCCAGAGGAAGGCTTAATACTCTGCACCCCTAGCTAGAGGAGAGGCTTCAGAGTCAGCCTGCGCAGGGTGAGCTTGGGATTCCCTGGACCCCATCCTCCCACAGGCAGCCCCGGAGCCCACAGCTCAGACAGGAAGGAGCAGGAGGAGCACTCTGCCCAGGGGCACCACCCCTCTAAATCAGCTCGAGTTGCTTTCTTTTCTACCCCTTTTCTCCCAAAGTCTGCTGGCTTCACAGTAGCCATTCCTGGGACACAGGGAATTCACAGGCACGGGACTCTACCTAGCCGAAGCGAAACGCGCATGCTGAGAGGGAAGACGCAGGCATGGGACTCTACCTAGCCGAAGCCAAACGCGCATGCTATTGAGGCACTGTAGAAACCCCACTCGGACGCATTGACGTAGCTAAACATTACTTCCAAGGGCCTGACGTGTACAGAAAGCCAACTTTCTTGTGAAAAACTTTCCTCTTTCGGCTAACCTTTCAAATGGCTCCAAATGGGAAAAAACACACCCTGAAACACCCAAACTGTCCGAATGCTCCCAATCTCAAAAGAAAAGAAAGAAAAAGATTTCTAAATGGCCACCCTGCCCGAATTGTACAGCTCCGCAAAGATTTCAAAGTGGCCACCCTGCCCAAATTGTACAGCGGGAGGGACATTACACAGAAAGGGGGAATGGAAAGCTGCCCAAATTGAGATGATGTGGAAAGCTACAGCCCCGTCACTACTCCTACTCTTCACACTTCTTGCAACAGCTGATGAATTTCCGGGTGCTTTTCTCACCCCAGCCCACGGCAGGGGATCACCTTGAGAAGCTCCCCGTGGGTTGCCTAGTTCAACTGGTCAGAGTGTGGCACTAACGGAGGCAAGTTGGTGCAAAGGAGCCCCTGGGTGGCTGTGGGCCTGGGGAGGATGGCTTTTGATTCTCGGCCTGACTGCTACAGACAGCAAGGTCAAAAGTCAGCTGGCTGGCCCACCCAGAGCCCTTAGTCAACTGCTTGGAGAATGTGGTCATTGATCCCACTACCTCTCGCATGCAAAGCGAGCGCTCTACCGCTTGAGCTAATTCCCCCACAGCTGGCCTGACTCCCAGGCACCAGGCATAGGCTCTGTGGCCTTAAGCAGAACACAGCCTGAGATGGGGGGGCTACCCAGAGTTGGGGAAGGGGCCCGAGTCCCAGCCGCATGCTTCGGCACAAACACCAACACTCCCTCCCTGGAGCGTGTCGGGAGAGGGGGTGAGGAGTGAGAGTTAGCCCCTGGAACAAGCACCAAACTTCAGAAGACAACGCAGGGATAGATCACTTGATGATTGCCTGATCTGGCCATTGTCTCTGAAGCACCTGGCATCGGCTACCGTCAGAAGACATGATACTGGGCTAGATGGACCATTGGCCTCACCCAGAGCGGCCGTTCTTATCTTCGCCACTTTCCTCTAACCCAAACAAAGCCAGGAGCAGGCCCAGCTCAGGAACTCTAGCAGGGCTCACACAGGCTCCCTGGCCGCTTGCACCGCGTACAGCAAAACGACCCTGCCTCAGCCAGGATAGACACCCGCAGACTCACCGTTCCTGACCAACGCAGCCCTGCCCCGCTTTGGCTTTCTCCAAGCTGTCGGTGTGCTCTGCTCCACGGCTGCCGTGCTGGCTGAGATCAGGAGGCTGTGTGGTCTCGCGGTCTCAGCTGAGGTGGAATCACGTGCCCCTCCCCTCACCCCCGCCCATCTCTTCATTCCCTTCACGGAGCCTTGGGATGGGAGTAATTCTGTATTTGAGTGGCACTCCCTCCCAGCCAATCAGCTTTGTGTAGACTAGCAGCGAGGGAGGGAGGGGGAAAGAGATCGCGCTCTAGTGACAGCTCAGCAAGAAAGGGGCAGGTCCCCCACTACAGCGGAGCAGGCTGGAGGATATGTGTATCCATCTCACTACTTCTCCCATGCTCTTCCATGTGCGCTAACTTCCCCAACCTGTCTCCAGCCTCCAAGACAGCGCAAGGGAGAGAAGGGCGGGGGACGAAGAGCTTTCTGCTCGGCAAAGGCTGCCTTTTTGGGAGGCCAAGCGGGGAGATGGATGGAGGCCACCGGAGGAGCTTAGCCTGCTGACTCTCAATGGCTTCTAAAAGAAGGACAAGAGAAAGTACCATCGCTGCCTTGACGCTGGAGAACGCAAGCCTTGATCCCGCTGCTCTACCACTTGAGGTAATCCCCCCATTTGGACTGTAAGGCTCTTGATCCAACCATGTCATACCGGACGCCATGCCGTCCTGGCGCCGGCCAGTGACTCGTTCCAAATGGGTCAGGCAAGCCAGTGCTTCCTGTGGGCCGGCTAGCTCAGCTGGTTAGAGCGTGGTGCTAATAACGCCAAGGTCATGGGTTCAAGCCCCATGCTGGCCACTCTGTGTGCTGGATGCAGAGCATGGCTTCTGCTCTTTTGGCTGACCCCTAGGGGTCGGAGAGGCCAAAAGGAGATGGGCTGAGTGGCTTGCAGAGAGCAGGCAAGAGCCCTGCTGGGGGAAGGGACCAGCCTGCGCTGGCAGGGCGAGGCTCCGGCCACCTGTTTCTCTCCCCTCTCTCGGCTCCTTGCTCGGCCTGCTGGCTCAAAGGGACAGGGACTTGGGCCCGGGGAGCGGAGGGGAAGGGTGAACCTGGCCAGCTGCCTTCCCAGCTCATAGGCGATGAGGCTTGAGCTGGCGGCCCAGGAAGCAAAAGCGCAGGGCTGCTGGCTCACCCGCCTTGTCCCCAGCGGCTTGACCTGATTGCCTGAATTCTTGCCGGCCGCTATCTCCACCCAAATATACCCGAGAGCGGATCATGCTCTCCAGCCCAAGCCCCAGAGGAAGACTTAATACTCTGCACCCCTAGCTAGAGGAGAGGCTTCAGAGTCAGCCTGCGCAGGGTGAGCTTGGGATTCCCTGGACCCCATCCTCCCACAGGCAGCCCCGGAGCCCACAGCTCAGACAGGAAGGAGCAGGAGGAGCATTCTGCCCAGGGGCACAACCCCTCTAAATCAGCTCGAGTTGCTTTCTTTTCTACCCCTTTTCTCCCAAAGTCTGCTGGCTTCACAGTAGCCATCCCTGGGACACAGGGAATTCACAGGCACGGGACTCTACCTAGCCGAAGCCAAACGTGCATGCTATTGAGGCACTGTAGAATCTCCCCTCGGACGCATTGACGTAGCTAAACATTACTTCCAAGGGCCCGACGTGTACAGAAAGCCAACTTTCTTGTGAAAAACTCTCCTCTTTCGGCTAACCTTTCAAATGGCTCCAAATGGGAAAAAACACACCCTGAAACACCCAAACTGTCCGAATGCTCCCAATCTCAAAATAAAAGAAAGAAAAAGATTTCTAAGTGGCCACCCTGCCCGAATTGTACAGCTCCGCAAAGGAAACCAGTGGGAGGGACATTACACAGAAAGGGGGAATGGAAAGCTACCCAAATTGAGATGATGTGGAAAGCCACAGCCCCGTCACTACTCCTACTCTTCACACTTCTTGCAACAGCTGATGAATTTCCAGGTGCTTTTCTCACCCCAGCCCACGCCAGGGGATCACCTTGAGAAGCTCCCCGTGGGTTGCCTAGTTCAACTGGTCAGAGCGTGGCACTAACGGAGGCAAGGTGGTGCAAAGGAGCCCCTGGGTGGCTGTGGGCCTGGGGAGGATGGCTTTTGATTCTCGGCCTGACTGCTACAGAGAGCAAGGCCAAAAGTCGGCTGGCTGGCCCACCCGGAGCCCTTAGTCAACTGCTTGGAGAATGTGGGCATCGATCCCACTACCTCTCGCATGCAAAGCGAGCGCTCTACCGCTTGAGCTAATTCCCCCACAGCTGGCCTGACTCCCAGGCACCAGGCACAGGCTCTGTGGCCTTAAGCAGAACACAGCCTGAGATGGGGGGGCTACCCAGAGTTGGGGAAGGGGCCCGAGTCCCAGCCACGCGCCTCGGCACAAACACCAACACTCCCTCCCTGGAGTGTGTCGGGAGAGGGGGTGAGGGGTGAGAATTAGCCCCTGGAACAAGCACGAAACTTCAGAAGACAACGCAGGGATAGATCACTTGATGATTGCCTGCTCTGGCCATTGTCTCCGAAGCACCTGGCATCGGCTACCGTCAGAAGACATGATACTGGGCTAGATGGACCAATGGCCTCACCCAGAGCGGCCGTTCTTATCTTCGCCACTTTCTTCTAACCCAAACAAAGCCAGGAGCAGGCCCAGCTCAGGAACTCTAGCAGGGCTCACACAGGCTCCCTGGCCGCTGGCACAGCGTACAGCGAAATGACCCTGCCTCCGCCAGGATAGACACCCGCAGACTCACCGTTCCTGACCAACGCAGCCCTGCCCCGCTTTGGCTTTCTCCAAGCTGTCGGTGTGCTCTGCTCCACGGCTGCCGTGCTGGCTGAGATCAGGAGGCTGTGTGGTGTTATGGTCTCAGCTTAGGTGGTATCACGTGCCCCTCCCCTCACCCCCGCCCATCTCTTCATTCCCTTCACGGAGCCTTGGGATGGGAGTAATTCTGTATTTGAGTGGCACTCCCTCCCAGCCAATCAGCTTTGTGTAGACTAGCAGCGAGGGAGGGAGGGGGAAAGGGATCGCGCTCTAGTGACAGCTCAGCAAGAAAGGGGCAGGTCCCCCACTACAGCGGAGCAGGCTGGAGGATATGTGTATCCATCTCACTACTTCTCCCATGCTCTTCCATGTGCGCTAACTTCCCCAACCTGTCTCCAGCCTCCAAGACAGCGCAAGGGAGAGAAGGGCCGGGGACGAAGAGCTTTCTGCTCGGCCAGGGCTGGGTTTTTGGGAGGCAAAGCGGGAAGAGGGATGGAGGCCACCGGAGGAGCTTAGGCCGCTGACTCTCAATGGCTTCTAAAAGAAGGGCAAGAGAAAGTACCATCGCTGCCTTGCTCCCGCTGCCTCTTGCACGCAAAGTGAGGGCTCTACCACTTGAGCTAATTCCCCGCTTTGGCCTGTGAAGCTCTTGATCCAAACATGTCATACCAGACGCCACGCTGTCCTGACTCCTTCCAAATGGATAAGGCAAGCCAGTGCTTCTTGTGGGCCGGCTAGCTCAGCTGGTTAGAGCGTGGTGCTAATAACGCCAAGGTCATGGGTTCAAGCCCCATGCTGGCCACTCTGTGTGCTGGATGCAGAGCATGGCTTCTGCTCTTTTGGCTGACCCCTAGGGGTCGGAGAGGCCAAAAGGAGATGGGCTGAGTGGCTTGCAGAGAGCAGGCAAGAGCCCTGCTGGGGGAAGGGACCAGCCTGCGCTGGCAGGGCGAGGCTCCGGCCACCTGTTTCTCTCCCCTCTCTCGGCTCCTTGCTCGGCCTGCTGGCTCAAAGGGACAGGGACTTGGGCCCGGGGAGCGGAGGGGAAGGGTGAACCTGGCCAGCTGCCTTCCCAGCTCATAGGCGATGAGGCTTGAGCTGGCGGCCCAGGAAGCAAAAGCGCAGGGCTGTTGGCTCACCCGCATTGTCCCCAGCGGCTTGACCTGATGGCCCAAATTCTTGCCGGCCCCTATCTCCACCCAAATGTACCCGAGAGCGGATCATGCTCTCCAGCCTGAGCCCCAGAGGAAGGCTTAATACTCGGCACCCCAAGCTAGAGGAGAGGCTTCAGAGTCAGCCTGCGCAGGGTGAGCTTGGGAGTTCCCTGGACCCCATCCTCCCACAGGCAGCCCCGGAGCCCACAGCTCAGACAGGAAGGAGCAGGAGGAGCACTCTGCCCAGGGGCAACGCCACTCTAAGTCAGCTCGAGTTGCTTTCTCTTCTACCCCTTTTCTCCCAAAGTCTGCTGGCTTCACAGTAGCCATCCCTGGGACACAGGGAAGTCGCAGGCACAGGACTCTACATAGCTGAAGCCAAACGCGCATGCTATTGAGGCACTGTAGAAACCCCACTTGGACGCATTGACGTAGTTAAACGTTACTTCCAAGGGCCCGACGTGTGCAGAAAACGAACTTTCTTGTGAAAAACTCTCCTCTTTCGGCTAACCTTTCAAATGGCTCCAAATGGGAAAAAACACACCCTGAAACACCCAAACTGTCCGAATGCTCCCAATCTCAAAAGAAAAGAAAGGAAAAGATTTATAAGTGGCCACCCTGCCTGAACTGTACAGCTCCGCAAAGATTTCTAAGTGGCCACCCTGCCCAAATTGTACAGCGGGAGGGACATTACACAGAAAGGGTAATGGAAAGCTGCCTAAATTGAGATGATGTGGAAAGCTACAGCCCCGTCACTACTCCTACTCATCACATTTCTTGCCACAGCTGATGAGCTTCCAGGTGCTTTTCTCACCCCAGCCCACGCCAGGGGATCACCTTGAGAAGCTCCCCATGGGTTGCCTAGTTCAACTGGTCAGAGCGTGGCACTAACGGAGGCAAGTTGGTGCAAAGGAGCCCCTGGGTGGCTGTGGGCCTGGGGAGGATGGCTTTTGATTCTCGGCCTGACTGCTACAGAGAGCAAGGCCAAAAGTCGGCTGGCTGGCCCACCCGGAGCCCTTAGTCAACTGCTTGGAGAATGTGGTCATTGATCCCACTACCTCTCGCATGCAAAGCGAGCGCTCTACCGCTTGAGCTAATTCCCCACAGCTGGCCTGACTCCCAGGCACCAGGCATAGGCTCTGTGGCCTTAAGCAGAACACAGCCTGAGATGGGGGGGCTACCCAGAGTTGGGGAAGGGGCCCGAGCCCCAGCCACACGCTTCGGCACAAACACCAACACTCCCTCCCTGTGGTGTGTCGGGAGAGGGGGTGAGGGGTGAGAGTTAGCCCCTGGAACAAGCACCAAACTTCAGAAGACAACGCAGGGATAGATCACTTGATGATTGCCTGATCTGGCCATTGTCTCTGAAGCACCTGGCATCGGCTACCGTCAGAAGACATGATACTGGCCTAGATGGACCGTTGGCCTCACCCAGAGCGGCTGTTCTTATCTTCGCCACTTTCCTCTAACCCAAACAAAGCCAGGAGCAGACCCAGCTCAGGAACTCTAGCAGGGCTCACACAGGCTCCCTGGCCGCTGGCACAGCGTACAGCAAAACGACCCTGCCTCTGCCAGGATAGACACCTGCAGACTCACCGTTCCTGACCAACGCAGCCCTGCCCCGCTTTGGCTTTCTCCAAGCTGTCGGTGTGCTCTGCTCCACGGCTGCCGTGCTGGCTGAGATCAGGAGGCTGTGTGGTGTCGCGGTCTCAGCTTAGGTGGTATCTCGTGCCCCTCCCCTCAGCCCCGCTCATCTCTTCATTCCCTTCACGGAGCCTTGGGATGGGAGTAATTCTGTATTTGAGTGGCACTCCCTCCCAGCCAATCAGCTTTGTGTAGACTAGCAGCGAGGGAGGGAGGGGGAAAGGGATCTCACTCTAGTGACAGCTCAGCAAGAAAGGGGCAGGTCCCCCACTACAGCGGAGCAGGCTGGAGGATATGTGTATCCATCTCACTACTTCTCCCATGCTCTTCCGTGTGCGCTAACTTCCCCAACCTGTCTCCAGCCTCCAGGACAGCGCAAGGGAGAGAAGGGCCGGGGACGCAGAGCTTTCTGCTCGGCAGGGGCTGGGTTTTTGGGAGGCAAAGCGGGGAGAGGGATGGAGGCCACCGGAGGAGCTTAGCCCGCTGACTCTCAATGGCTTCTAAAAGAAGGACAAGAGAAAGTACCATCGCTGCCTTGACGCTGGAAAACGCGGGCCTCGATCTCGCTTCCTCTCGCATGCAAAGTGAGGGCTCTACCACTTGAACTAATTCCCCCATTTGGCCTGTGAAGCTTTTGATCCAACCATGTCATACCGGACGCCACGCTGTCCTGGCGCCGGCCGGTGACTCCTTCCAAACGGGTCAGGCAAGCTAGTGCTTCCTGTGGGCCGGCTAGCTCAGCTGGTTAGAGCGTGGTGCTAATAACGCCAAGGTCATGGGTTCAAGCCCCATGCTGGCCACTCCGTGTGCTGGATGCAGAGTGTGGCTTCTGCTCTTTTGGCTGACTCCTAGGGGTCGGAGAGGCCAAAAGGAGATGGGCTGAGTGGCTTGCAGAGAGCAGGCAAGAGCCTTGCTGGGGGAAGGGACCAGCCTGCGCTGGCAGGGCGAGGCTCCGGCCACCTGCTTCCCTCCCCTCTCTGGGGTCCTTGCTCGGCCTGCTGGCTCAAAGGCACAGAGACTTGGGCCCGGGGAGCGGAGGGGAAGGGTGAACCTGGCCAGCTGCCTTCCCAACTCATAGGCGATGAGGCTTGAGCTGGCGGCCCAGGAAGCAAAAGCGCAGGGCTGTTGGTTCACCCGCATTGTCCCCAGCGGCTTGACCTGATGGCCTGAATTCTTGCCGGCCACTATCTCCACCCAAATATACCCGAGAGCTGATCATGCTCTCCAGCCCAAGCACCAGAGGAAGGCTTAATACTCGGCACCCCAAGCTAGAGGAGAGGCTTCAGAGTCAGCCTGCACAGGGTGAGCTTGGGATTCCCTGGACCCCATCCTCCCACAGGCAGCCCCGGA
Organism: Chelonia mydas; assembly: GCF_015237465.2. Taxonomy (NCBI): domain Eukaryota; kingdom Metazoa; phylum Chordata; order Testudines; family Cheloniidae; genus Chelonia; species Chelonia mydas. The sequence continues at coordinate 218,092,118 of NC_057849.1, forward strand.
GCCCACAGCTCAGACAGGAAGGAGCAGGAGGAGCACTCTGCCCAGGGGCACCACCCCTCTAAATCAGCTCGAGTTACTTTCTTTTCTACCCCTTTTCTCCCAAAGTCTGCTGGCTTCACAGTAGCCATCCCTGGGACACAGGGAAGTCGCAGGCATGGGACTCTACCTAGCCGAAGCCAAACGCGCATGCGGAGAAGGAAGACGCAGGCATGGGACTCTACCATGCCGAAGCCAAACAAGCATGCTATTGAGGCACTGTAGAAACCCCACTCGGACGCATTGACGTAGCTAAACGTTACTTCCAAGGGCCCGATGTGTGCAGAAAGCCAACTTTCTTGTGAAAATCTCTCCTCTTTCGGCTAACCTTTCAAATGGCTCCAAATGGGAAAAAACACACCCTGAAACACTCAAACTGTCCGAATGCTCCCAATCTCAAAAGAAAAGAAAGGAAAAGATTTCTAAGTGGCCACCCTGCCCGAATTGTACAGCTCCGCAAAGGAAACCAGTGGGAGGGACATTACACAGAAACGGGGAATGGAAAGCTGTCCAAATTGAGATGATGTGGAAAGCTACAGCCCCGTCACTACTCCTACTCTTCACACTTCTTGCCACAGCTGATGAACTTCCAGGTGTTTTTCTCACCCGAGCCCATGCCAGGGGTCACCTTGAGAAGCTCCCCGTGGGTTGCCTAGTTTAGCTAGTCAGAGCGTGGCACGAACGGAGGCAAGATGGTGCAAAGGAGCCCCTGGGTGGCTGTGAGCCTGGGGAGGATGGCTTTTGATTCTCGGCCTGACTGCTACGGACAGCAAGGCCAAAAGTTGGCCCACCTACCCACCATTCTCTTCAGGAGCCCTTAGTCAACTGGGAACACCGAGGTAATGTGTGCCACTAGTAGAAACAGAAAACCTAGATATAATATAGATTTTTAAATAGCTACCATATGGATAATTACTCCAGCCAGGACGGGTTAGGCATATTAGAACTCACTCTTCAAATAGTTCAATTTAAGTATAAGAGAGATTTAAAAATTATAAAATGCATAGACCAGTAAAAAAACTAAGAGAACACACTTTGAAAGAATAAAATTACAGATAATATATGTGCATTGCAGTAAGTACTAGGAAGTATAAAGAAACAAAAATAACACAAGTAGGTTTTGGAAGGTGAGTTTTCAATACGCTATGTGTGTGTGTTTACACACAGACATGGTCGGCGACTTCTATGGCCCGTGGTGCCTGGGCTCCAGGAATATCCTGGCCCGGAGCTCGGCTCCAGCAATATTTGATTCCGGGTCTCTCCCTTGGACCCGCCTTCCGCCTTTGGTTGCTCCCCCCCAGCGCGTCCTCTGGGCGATTTAAAATGGCCCGGGGCCCCCACCCAACGTCGGCAGTGCAGCAGAGTTGAGCGGTTCCCTGCCTGCTCGCTCCACGTGGCTTCTGGCCCCTCCCTGCGGCCCTTGGGTGGGGTAGGTCTGTGTCTACGCGCACTGCTCCCTCCTCAAGCACCCCTGTAGCCAATAGGAAGCTGCGGGGGCAGTGCTTGCGGGTAGCAGCACACAGAGGACAACTGGCCCACCCTGCCTAGGATCCCCAGGTAAGCGCCACCACCTCCACACCCTCCCAGAGCCTGCACCCCAACCCCTTTCCCACACCCCCGCTCCCTCCCCCAAACTCCCTCCCAGAGCCTGCACCCCAGCCCTCCGCAGTCCCTCCCAGAGCCTGCACCCAAACTCCCTCCTAGAAACTGCACCCCTCATCTCCTCCTATACCCCCACCCCCTGCCCCAGCCCAGAGCCTGCACCCAGCACCCAAACTCCATCCCAGAGCCTGCAACCCAGACCCACTCCCCCACCCAAACTCCCTCCCAGAGCCTTAGGCAGGTGTGTGTGGGGGAGTTTGGGGTGCGGAGTTGAGGGGGGGACGGGCTCTGGGCGTTCTGGACACCACCAAAATGTCTACAAACCTGCCACCCCTGGACACAGAGACACAGACTGTGTGTGTACAGACTCTGTGTGTGTGTGTAGAGAGAGTGTGTGTGTGTGTAGAGACACACAGACTGAGTGTGTGTGTGTGAGAGAGGAGATAGACAGACAAGAGACTGTGTGTGCTGGAGAAGTCTCTGAAGGACCATGTGTTGTCTCTTTAAGTTAAAGGCACTCACTCCTCCTGGAACAGTGTTCAGACTTCAGACCCTCGGGGCTATCCCCTCTCCCCTGCTGGGGTACAGGAGTAAGGGGATACCCTGACATCAGTATCCCTTCCGCCCCGGCACAGCCAGCAGGAAGGACCCAGGAGCAGCAGGGGCTCCAAGGCAAAGGACAGGAAGTGTCTGCAAAGCAGCGGGGGAGGGGCACCTGAATACACACCATCTCTAGGATGTGAGAGGCTCTGCTAATCAACTGTGTGGCACTTCAATCACTCCTGGATGCCGCTCCAGCACGCAGCTTAAAGGGAACACAGAGTGTGACTCCCCTAAAATAACCTAGCTACCCCCTCCTGCAACTCCCTTTTGGGTCAGGAGCCCCAACTGGAAAAACTCTGGTCTCCCCTGTGAAATCTGGTCTTTTGTTTACTTTTATCCTGTATTATACCGATTTCACAGTCTGTGACATGTTTTTTATGGCCATGAATTTGGTAGGGCTCTACTAATAAGTGTGCTCATTTCCCTGACATTCAATTGGAAGGTGATAGCCACTTCTATAGACAGAAGGCACAGCTCCCATGGTGAAACAGAGAGCGCCAGTTACAAGTGTTGCATTTGCTATGTGTGCTAAGGCCCAAATGACAATTCTGATGGAAACCAAGGAAGAGATCTTCATATGTAGAGTTCTACTTCTTTGATTCATCCTGTCCCTCACGATACCTTCCTCTCCTTGGTTGAGTCTCTGATTTCCACCAGTGATTCAGGGAGCAGGTGGAGCTTTGGTTCTGCCTCTCAGTGCACCAACCCGTGTAGCCTGAGCTAGCGTGGTGGCTGTTGTAACTTGCTGCTGGCCTATAGCATCACAAATTGTTCCTCACTCTGAGAGCAAGGGGGACCAGTTCCTTCCCTGTGCTACTCCTGGGGTAGCACTGCTTGGTGGTGCTCCAAGTAGAGTGGGTGTGGCACAGCCATTCTCTAACCTTGAAAGATGTGACCAAACAGTAAACTGGAAAATTGTTCATACAGATGATATGGCAGATATTTCAAACTATATTTGCATAGCTCAATCTGTGAACACTTTGCAAGGAGAACAAAGTCTTTATTCACAAACAGTTAGTTTGACCGTCTTGCCCGTCTGATACATTAATATTATACATTTTTATCTTGCCAGCAGCTTAATCCACTGCTTTGTTTTGACAGGAGTCATACTTGCTTAGAAGAAGTTCTACATGTGTTGTGATGGAAATTATGCAGGGCAGGTCAAAAGCACCAGAAATCCAAGCACATGTTAATTGGGCCTGCAGAAAAATCATAATTTGCCAGGAATCAGATGGGTTTGTTTAACCTTTCCCTGAGGACTCTGAGAGCAATGCATGCTACCAGGGACTGGAGTGGTGCACACCCCCTTGGGAATCAGATACACATGTATCCTGCCAGCATTTATGAGTTTATTTAGCATGAAATACAACCCCTACTCTACTGTATATTTCTCTTGCCAAAATAAGTCATAGGTTTGCCCTATTGGCAATTCTTCCCTATGTCTGTGTTGCTAACAATTAAATAGGGATGTCCTATTCCCTGGGGGGAATGTAATCCCCATATGCTTGTCATGCCAGGAATGAACCCTAGGCCCTTTGTCCTGCCAAGACCTGCTGGCTCCCTCCCTGTGGCCCTTGGGTGGGGTGGGTTTGTGTCTACGCACACTGCTCCCGCCTCAGGCACCCCTGTAGCCAATAGGAAGCTGTGGGGGCAGTGCCTGGAGGTAGCAGCACACAGAGGACCCCCGGCCCACCCTGCCTAGGATCCCCAGGTAAGCACCACCACCTCCACACCCTCCCAGAGTCTGCACTCCAACCCTTTTGGGTGTTCCTCGCCAGAAATTCAATGTGTATGCTCTTTCTGCCAAGGATGTCATCCCCTGTGGTGTCCCAGTGAGGACTCTAAGCTCTGCACTTGTCATGCCAGGAATGCTGAAGCTTTCTCTTGCCAAATTCAAATATATACATTTGTCCTGTTCTGGACTGAACCCTTTAAAAAAAATTGTCCTGTGTATAATCCTAAAGTCTACATCTGCCATAGACATCAACAGAAATCTCCATGTTGCATCCATGTCCCTACCAAATTCAGGCAAGTTGGCCACCATCAAAGGGTTAATGTTCATTTTACAATAAACCCAATCAGTTTTGTGTGTTAAAAAATAATCCCCACACCAATGTGAAAAAGTCAGTTGCCATTGTCCTTGTTATCAAGGGTTGTTATGAATAAACTGGAAAAACATACAAACATGATCATGCTTGGAGATTGTCATCAGTTCTGTCCAGCTACTACTGTATCAACAACCCTTTCAGCTACATATGCTCACAGCACTGCCTCAGAAATTTACAAAGCTGCGCTGATTGATGCTGATGAAGGGTGTCCTGGGTCAATTTTACTTTCCTGATTATTTTGCAGAAATGCATAAAAATAATAATACATGTCAGCCTGGTTCAGATGCTGTTGAGGATGTGTGCCCCGTACCAATTCCTCAATTAATGGCATACTAAAGAGTGAGAGCCTCATCCATCACTATGTTAGTCCAGTTTTACACTGCTGTAAGTCTTCTGAAATCAATGGAGTTACACCGGCTTGATAGCAGAGAAAAACAGTAGTGAATCAGGCCCTGGAATTTTAAGGCTGACAAGATTTAAAGCTGAAATTTTAATCACACAAAGGTCAGAAAAATCAAAGGGTTGTGCATCAAATACAGCTCTATCCTCTTGTGTGTATACATAATGTAACACATATGAGTTGTTGGGTTAAATGTGTGTGTGCTGGGTGGTGGTGGTGGCCTGTGATATACAGCAGGTCAGACTAGATGATCTGCTGGGCCCTTCTAGCCTTAAACTCTATGATTCCATATGCTATACCCCATCCCAACCTAGATCTTTCCTGGATAAGATCAAGATGATGTTTTGGGTTGCTCCAAAATTGCCTGAGCAAAAAAGTGAGGCAATGTAATAGGACGGGAGCCTAGCTTGACAAATAACAGAGGTGAGCTCTGAATTGAGGAGGGGACCAAATTCTCCTTACGTGTGTCTGGTTTTATTTTGCTGGTTTAAAAAGAGCAAAAAGAAGTATTTCTTCACACAGTGTGAACCTGTGGAACTCTTTGCCAGAGGATGTTGTGAAGGCTAAGGCTATGACAGGGTTCAAAAAAGAACTAGATAAATTCATGGAGGATAGGTCCATCAATGGCTATTAGCCAGGATGGGCAGAGATGCAAAACCATGTTCTGGGTGTCCCTAGCCTCTGATTGCCAGAAGCTGGGAATGGGTGACAGAGTATGGATCACTTGATGATTATCTGTTCTGTTCATTCCCTCTGAAGCACCTGGCATTGGCCACTGTCAGAGGACAGGATACTGGGCTAGATGGACCATTGGTCTGATCCAGTATGGCCTTCTTATAATCTTATGCTGATATAAATGCTAATCTTTTTGTAATATGGCTGCTTTGATAGACACAGAGCCAATTTTTTTAATAAACTAGCCATAATGAGACAGACTTCTTGGGCATGCTAGCCTCATTATATAAGGCTAGGTCATGCCATTTCAGCATAGTCATGTATTGGGGGTTTTGTGGAGCTGCCCCACCCCAAAGGGAACACCAGAAGCACTTTGCCTCCCAAAATTCCCCAGTGTACAGGGCGGTGCGTTAACTTGTACCCCCCTGAAGGTGTACATCATGGGGATTTCAGCAGAGGAGGATAGCAGACAGAAGGGTGCATGGAGATTGCTGAGGAGATGGTTTGTAGCCATAACGTGATGAGAAAGGGGAGTTCAGGGGGAAAGATGACGTTAGGATTATGGATGGTAGAGACAAGTGTGAGCTCTGAGTTAACGAGGGAAGCTGCACAGGAGCATCCTCGTGCCCTGTCCACTTGCTCTAGAAAATATTTTTTTCTTGGAGACATTTAGCTGACCACATATCGTGGTCAAGGCAGGCAGAGTGTGTCAAAAGGTGCCTGTACATTTGAGGATCATCTGTGTAAAAGTTGTGCTAGTGCAAAAGTGGGAGATAAAAGACATGGACTTCAATGGAGCTATGCTGAGAAGGCCCAGAGTGCCCAAGGAGCAAGTACAGGTTGGGATTGGGTAAGGGGAAGTTTTTAAGAGTAAAATTGTCAGATTTTAAGTAGTGAAAAATGGTAAAGGGAAGGAAGTGATAGGCATTGATGCAGGCACAAATATGGGGAGACAGAACCAAATGACAAAAGAGGAACAGGATTAAAGGTGTCGTGGTGTCTAGAAATACTAAGGAATGTAAAAGTTCATCATAGGCAGTAAGCCACCGGCTAAGCAACACAGGATACTGTGAACAGATCACTGTGATGCTCCTCTTTCTGCACAGGCTTCCGGTTGAATACGGAGTCCAAAGCCCTCCATAGGATTAGCCCTAGTTAGCTGAGATATCACGTCTCCCTCCACAACCATGACCACACACAGTGGCTACAACCTACTGGAACAATGAAACTATCTACCAGCAGGGGGAAGATGGTGGGTGCAGGAGACAGAACTTTCACAGAGCTGAAACTAGACTATGGCACTCACTACTGCAAGAGAGAAGAATGACGTAAATGCAAATCTCATTTCTTTAATTACGTTTTTCTCAATAGGTCCTTCTCACACACAGCCAACCAGTGAACCATTATTAATCTTACAGACTAATCAAACTATGTCCTCTGCAGACTGGGAAGAGAGAGAGAGAGAGAGAGAGAGAGAGAGAGAGAGAGAGAGAGATTGAAGTTTATTGCTATTTCAAGTTTTAAGTAAAACCTCAGAGTTAGGAACCTGTTTCAAATTTTAAGTAAAACCTCAGAGTTAGGAACCTGTTTCAAGTTTTAAGTAAAACCTCAGAGTTAGGAACACCAGAGTGAGGAACTGACCTGTCAACCACACATCTCATTTGGAACTGGAAGGATGCAATCAGGCAGTAGCTGAGACAAAAAAAAAAAAAAAAAAACAAATACAGTATAGTACTGTGTTAAACATAAGCTACTAAAAAAATAAAGGGAAAGTTTAAAAAAAAGATTTGACAAGGTAAGGAAACTGTTTTTGTGCTTGTTTCATTTAAATTAAAATGGTTTAAAGCAGCATTTTTTTTCTGCATAGTAAAGTTTCAAAGATGTATTAAGTCCATGTTCAGCTGTGAACTTTTGAAAGAATAACCAGAGTTTTGTTCAGAGTTACTAACATTTGAGAGTTATGAACAACCTCCATTCCCAAGGTGTTCGTAACTCTGAAGTTCTACTCTATTTTTGTAATATATGAAAACTATATTAGAACATTAAAGTTGCAAAGTCAAGTACTCGAAAGTTAGGAAATGCCATAATTAAGAGTACTTTAATTCTGCTGTCCCTCTTGTGCTTATGCATTATGATATAGAGCCCGCTGCTCAGCTGGTCTAATTGTAAGTGGCTAAGAATCTGCCTCACAGTGTTTAATTATATAATTGCATACTATTTTTCCAACATGGCTTGTTAGCAGGGTTTGAACTCAGAACTTCCACAGCACAGACCTCTTCCAACTGAGTTAAATAAGCAGCTAGTAGCAGAAGCCGGCTATTAGCACCTGATTAAGCCCTTAGAGGTTTACACTTTGTCAGTGGATTGTACAGCTGTTTGTGAGACAGCAATGAAATATTGGTCATCAGGACTTTATTCCTGGCTCTGGTAGAAGACTGTGGTTTAGTTGTCAGAGCAGTGATGGTACATAGCACAGCCAAGCACACACATTTGGCACATTCATTTGAAAAGGCAGAGTGGCAAATCGGATGCGAATTGGCTCAGTTGTATTAGAGATCTGGATTATACTCCCAATTCTACTTTTAGTGACCTTATGCAACCGTTTAGTTACCTAATTTGTGAAATGGGAACAATACCTGCCTGCCTCCCTGTTTAGAGTAGGGGTAAGAGGCTTTGATCCATAATATGGGTTGTGAACTGCAGAGACATTAATTCCAGTTAATTGAAGACATTGCACCAAAATGTGTAATCTTCCAGCCTGGTGCACCTTCCATTAGGCCAAATGGTATTTTGGGTAGGGAGTCTCTCTCAATATAAATATAGATATGTGTCTCTGTGTGTGACATTTCACTTGAGATGCGTGCAGTTGTACCATGGCTGCCAAATACACAAATGTCCTCCAAGATGATTAACACTTCACAAATCTACTAAAAAGAGGCAGAAGAAAGGGGAAGTAAAGAAGAAGAAATTCTTGGAAGGGAAGGGTGTGCAGGAGGTGCAGAGAACATTCTTAGGCTGAATGAAAGAAGTACCACCATTTTTGTGCATAGAGTTGCCCACAAATACAAACTTTGTCTCTTGCAGTCATTTCTTGGAGGGAAATTAGAGATGAAACACAGCGCTTTGTATACTTGGAGTGGAGTAAGCCCATAAAAATCCACAACCCCCTGATGCTCACTGGAAATAAATTAAGCTTAAATCTTTGGATCACACCTATAACCCCTTTCTTAACATCCTGCTCAGAGAAGCCAAGGCATACTTAACTCTGTCCCAACTAACCATACACATCTAATTAATGAGCATGCAGAAGCTCCTGGAAAGTATGAAGTCATCACACCTTAGGCATTGGACTTAACTGGTCCCGAATAAAACCACTAACAGATTTGATTTTTCTGGCACCAAGCAAGGCAATGGTACATTGTCTGTTTCCTTATATCTGCAGCAAATATAGACCCATTCTTTCCCCAGAGTAAGTCCCAGAGAAAGCTTAAAGAAGGAAAGAAACTCTCTATTTTCCTAATAGGAGTAAGGAGAAAAGCTAGCCCCGGCAGACTTCATTTGCATATCATAATTTCACCCCAGTGCAGTTTTATACAGGGTTTTATGTTCTCTTGTTTGGAATTTGTGTTCTGTTTTTGGAAATGATATTAACTAAGGCATGTAAATGTACTTAGAGAAGTTGTAGAAATTTTGAAAGGTGTAGTCTGGGAAAAGTGGCTCACCCTGAGCGGGTGGGTAGTGGATTCTAAGTGGGTAGTTAGCCCAAATTCAGTGTGAGGATCATAGACTTTCTCAGAGATTTCAAATATGCTATTGGTAAGTCTGGTTTCTGTTTCAAGGATCATACTTTGGATTTTCTGCCTGAAGATTCTGAACCCAGTCGAGAGAATAATGTGAGATTGGCTCTATGGGTAATGGAGTTGCTAAAGCTGCTTTGGTGAGCTAGCCTGGCAGTTGAGGGCCTAACTAAACAAGACCTGGTGGAACAGTCTTCACTAGGCATGCTGAGGATTGAATGGGTGAGCGAGGTTTAGATAAGCAGGGATTGTTTGGTGAATAAGAGTTTTGGGCCCTAATGAACTAAGCAATTAATAACTGGGATGGGGGGCGGAATCTGCCATGTACTAATACACTATTCAGTTTTTCCTAATTTCACTTTATGTAAATAAATGTTTCTTTTAGTTTGTCCCCAATAAAACATGTTTGTGGTTTCATATTCCCAAGGATTCCTGAGTGCTCAAGAGTGGGAAAGAAAACACCTCTAAAAGCAATTCAAATGAAAGTTTGTGAACTGTGGGAGTGGATGAGATTTTAGGTCAGGGTGGAGTTAATTGCTGTTTTGAAAAAGGGGCTGGAATTGAGAGCCTGGGAGGGAGTTTGTGGTGGAGGGCAGACTGAAATCTGATGAGGAGATGAGTACTCTGGGGTTGGCTGGGTAAGGAGACTGGGACTGGAATTAGTGGGAAGGGGAATGGGAATGGTAGGGGGGTAGATCTGCTGAGGAGCTAGGGTGCAAGGTGAGAACTGGGGCTGGCTGTGCAAAGATACTGGGACTGGAGGAGAGAAACTGGGACTCTGATGGGAAGCCCTGAGGGGGTAGATTTAGGACTGCCTGGAAACCTAAGAAGTAGAGATTGGGAGTGGCTAGGTGAGGAGAATGGAATTGGGACAAGGAGTCATGGGTGATGAAGAAACAGGAGTGGGACAGGAACAGGTTGGAGGGAATGGAGCAGAAAGGGTAAAGCTTGGGGGGGGGATGGGAAGAAGTATCTGTGCCCCCCCAGAATACATTCCTCTCTAGAGCCTGGAATGGAACCCAAGATTCTTGAGTCTCACCATTCCTCAGCTGTTCGTAAAACCCACTGTGAAAGTGCGTGCCTGAACCCACTCCAATGCTGGTCCACATAGAAGATGTCAACCTACTACTGCTGTCAGTTACACTGTTAGCTCAAGTGGCAGAGGTCTGTGTGGGGGATGTAAAGGTTTCATTCCTGCTTATCAACCATGTGGGTGTAAATGTGATGCCACATGATGGATTTCTGTTTTTTCATTTTTTTTAACCTAGGAAAATTACACACAAATTAAGTTAAAAGAACATTAATGTTGCAAAGCCAAGCACTCCAAAATTATTAAATGCCCATGCAACCTTCATTTGCCCCCCTTGTGTATATGCATTATGATACAGTCTTTAATTACATGATCACATGTAAATGTGTGTGATGCTTCCAATGGTGATGGAAGAGCAACCAACCTCAGGGTAGACTGTTAAAATCCAGGGCACAAACTCCAAACTGGTTGTGAGTTCTAAACTTAGATTTCACCAACCAACAGCACCAAGTACAAACACCTCAGGCACATTAACACCCTTAACACGAGTCACAGACAGTCCCCTTGTGTACTCCAGTTTGTCTTGCCACCCAGGTAAGTATATCTCTGTGACAGATGGCCCCTTATGCAAAGAATCACAGCAAATTTCAGGTAACTCCTAATCCTGAAGGAGCAGTTACGTAGCCCAGGTCAATTGCGCTTTAGGTTTCACACCAAAGACAACTGGTGTAGTCAATCCTATAGTAAACTATATGAAGCTTTATTAAATATGAAAAGAAAATTAGAGAGTTATTTACAAGGTTAAAGCAAGCAAACATAGACACATAATTGACTTTCAGAAGATAATATAGGCTTCCATAATCAGCAAGTTCTATTTGTCCTTTAGGGCTAACCCAGGCTAAGCAGCTGGGATCTCTTCCCCCACAGAGTCCAAGCAGCATAGACATTCTTAGTTTTTTTAATCTGGGGGTTTTATCCCGATCCTGCCATGTGCTGTGAGCTGCACACTCAGCTGATAGAAGGAATCCACTTGCATGACTCATTTCTATGGGGAGGAGAGCAGAACATCAATAAGAGTCTTTAGTCCTTTCGTTGACGGTTTCTCAGTCCAGATGTAGGGAGTTTCCATTTTTAAGATCTAGCCAGAGCCTGTCTGGTATCTATGGCTCTCCTCTTTCAGAAGGGGGATAACAATTTCTGTCGCAGAGCAGCTCTTCACACTAAATGATGTCCCTATCCTGTATCGTGATTCATACAGTCGCAGAGGCTCACAGTACAACTGCTCAAATATTACATTACAATACGGAGCACAGATATTACAAGTAAGATTAATGCATGGAGCAGCTCGCAAGCATTCAATTGAGTCCAAACACTGAACACTTTCTTATAATTTCAATACCTATTTTATCAATGTTAACCCACAAGTGAGCCAGACAGATTTCAGCCATGTATCTGTCAGTGTCCAGTTGAGACAACTGGATCTTGGCATGAGCTGGCCCCAGGCCAGCCAGTGTCACAATGTGAATGTTCTTTTAACTACGGAACTTTTTAGTGCATGTCAGCTGAGTCCATGTGGATCCTGAGTGTGCAGCAGGCTAGTATGGGGTAGATTTACATGCATCAAGTATTCATATAGACAAGCCCTGTATAGTTTATGGTTACAGATACATTGCTCCACTGGGATCCATCTTGCCTTATATAGTTTTCAGTATTGCTGAATTGTTCTCTTTTAAGACAATGTATTGCACAATTACTAACAGCGTGATTATTATTTATAATAATTACTTATTAACAATTGCTAATCCCATGTGCTCCATGGTGTAAAAAAAGAGATCAGAATAAAATAGTTCTAAAAGCCAAACAGCTTAAAATTGGAAGTCCCAGTCCTGTTCCCACTGAAGCTAAAGGACAAACTGTAATTGATTTTAATAGGAGCAGAACACATGCTTTGCAAAAATAGTGTATGTACAGAAACAAAATGTTTTAAACAATTTCCCATGTGTTATGTAATCCACAGGTTTACTGGTGTGTTTCAAGGACACCCCCCACCCCCCAAAAAGCCCTTAAAAATGCTAAAATAATCATGCAAAAATTCCCTTTCCAGTTTATTTTATTAACAGATTAGGACAGATGATAACTTTACAGAAAGTTGCAAATGTGGGAACAGCTTGTGCTGGACGCTTGGGAAGTTAGGTTATAAATGTCTTTACCTGTCTTCAGAGCTTTGAACCTCAAAGGTGCCTTTGAGCCCCTTGGACTGGGATCAAATTGTCTTCCAGATGGGAAGAACTCACTACATCAGCAAGAAATGTACACCTGGATCAAATGGAGTACAGGCCACACAGCCATAAGACAACAGGTCAGAGGAGCAAGTGATGGGCCATACATAATATCTTTCCAAAACACATGTATGTACCAAAGGTGTTTGTTACTTCAAAGGTGACTTTTATATGGATTCAACATTGCATATCCTTATGCTGCGCATGATCTCATAATATTCCAAATCATTACCTCTGAAGTTTTTATTCTGTAGAGATTTACACCCCCACACATGTTCAGTTTTGTCAAACACAAATGCAGTGCTTTCACTCATCTTATATTCTTTGAAATCCAGAGTCTCCCACCTAATCAATTTTCTGCCACTCAAGAGGATAGTCAGCTTCTGTGTGATGTGGTGTATGGAATTCAGGTAATGTAACACCTTTTGGTTTTGTGATCTACAATGGTAAATTTCAAAGAATGCTACCTGCGTGTAGAGACAGCAGCCCTTTTTGTTTTCTGAAGAGATGCACACACTGGGTTCTCATGGAGACTTTACTTTTGTTCTTTCTTTTAGACTGAAAATAAATGGTTGCCCTTTTTGTATGGAGAAACATAACACAGCTGGGCCAAAGAGCACAAGGAATGTGGAAATAAAGGAGAAATCCTTTTGCATAGGAAAGTTACACATAGTCACAAGGAACTGCAAAACTTATATTATTTTCCAAAGATTTTGGTTCATGGGAAAATTTGCCACTAGGCATTGTTAACTTGCCTGACTGACACTTAAATGGTCTAAATCAAGGTGACAGAGATGTTAGCAGCATTATGTGAGGAGCTGTTCCTTAAGGTTGAACTGTTCTTTAGAGTATTAAGCTTAAATGGATTTAACATGAAGCTCACATGTCATTTTGTTTCAACTATTTTTATATGCTATGACTAATGCAAGAATACCCCTCATCTCTATTTAAGACTGAATTCTTCATTGTCCTTCATCCAGAATCCTAGAACAGAGTCTTGTTGCAAAATAGCATTCACCTTCTGTCCCATCACTCCACTTCATTCCTCCAGTTCCATAAAACAACCTGTAGTGCACAGGGCCCTTTTGCATCAATGCTTCTATCTACTGGGCATGTCAATTGGATTCCCTGACCTTAATAACAATATCTACTGCTTTTTATCAGAAGAACTCAAAATGTTTTACAAAGGAGATCAGTATCCTTTCCCCCATTTTACAGATCGGGAAACTGAAGTAGCAAGAGGCAAAATGACTTGCCCAAGGTCACCTAGTAGGTCAGTGAAAGAGTCGGGAATAGAATCCTGGTCTCCTGTGTCCCAGTCCAGTGCTCTACCCAGTAGGCAACATTGCTCTGTTATTTAGTCTATGAACACTGAGCATTTATATGACTATGAGATTGATTAGGTGTGGAATGTTCCTTTCCGGGGAAGTGGTATTTGCATACTTAGAACTAGATTGGGCAAAACACCAGTAAACATATTGTAGAGAAGAGTTCTGCATTGGTCCCAGAGATGGAGTGATTGACTACGAGGTCATTTTCATCTCTAAATTCTATGGTTCAAATTTATTTGTATTTTTAAAGCGTCATTTAATTGCCATGAAACTAGCAACAGGGCAAAGCTTTTTAGCAAACTTTAAGGAGAAGGGTGTCTGAGAGGACGGATGGACTGTTGGTTGGGGGGAAGAGATGATAAGTTGATGGTCGCAGTCAATGAGTCCCATTTGAATGAGGAGTTCTAAGGGTAGAAGCTATTCTGAGTGCAGTGAGTTAGAGATATGTAGATAAAGGATGTGTCTACGCTACAGTTTTTGCCCATATTTTAACTCGAGTTAATCTATTGCCCGTTAATCCAAATGAGCTAACATATTTGTAAATGCTGGTCTGAACATTCCAAAACTGATTGTTCCAGGTCATACACAGTTGTGGAGTGTCCAGACTAGCACTCAAGTTAATTGGCAATCTCCTAGAGCAGGAGCAAAGACTTCTTTCTGGAAATGTCCTGCCTGAGAGCCAGATTTAGGTATGAGGCCTGGATTCAGCAAGGTACCTGAGCACATGTCGAACTTTAAGCACATGAGTCATTCCAGTGAATCAAGGGACTATTCACATGCTTAAAAAAGAGCTCTGTGTAAGCTTGAAAGCTTGTCTGTCTTACCAGCAGAAGTTGGTAAGATGTTACCTCACCCACCATATCTCTCTAATGCTTAAAATTAGGTATGTTGTTAAATACCTTGCTTAACTGAGTTAGTAACTATTCCTCAGCACCTCTGCACTCTGATTGGCTGAGAGTATTCCATTTCAGACTAATGCTTTCCTTAAATTTGCTAAATCCAATGTATTTAATATGAAGGAATTGAGGGATGAGAAGCATTAGTCTTTGTTTAATCCCATCACTCCTGGATTCATTTAATGTACATTCAGAACATTTGAAACTCTGAAACCTGAAACACAGGAAATGTTTTCCCCTCAGAGAAAAAGAAAAGATAAAAAAGGTGATCCTGGCAATTCTAAATTTCAAAGAGAAAAGAAAAATCTGTGAAAATCAGAGGATAATGAAACGGTCAGCAATAAACTGTAGTTAATAATGATAATAAATAATGATAATAATCATTCCAGACAAATGAGTCCCTGGTCCTGCAAATACTTTTAGCTTTAATTATGTGAGTATTCATATTCACACCGGTGGGACTACTCATGTGCTTAAGGTTAAATACATGTGTAAATATTTGTGGTACTGAAGTTTTCTTGAATGAAGGGAATGCAGCAGATCTGGGTTGTAATGAAGCGTTTGATAGAAGTGGCCAAATTCAAAGATGATGTGTAAGGATATGTAATTCATATGTTGGTAAGTGCATGTACGTCTGGGTTTGGAGTCTGCGTTTCCATTTAAGTGGGTGTCAGTGTAAGGGAGTCTCATTTGGTGCACTTTACATAGCATGAAGTATGGATAAGTTGTAAGAGTCTGTAAATAAAAGCTCAGGTGGCCCTGAAATCTGTGGTAATTTGCAGGTTCTTAGGAGCTCAAATGATCTCATCCAGAGCCTCACAGGGTGGCTGCAGGTTTTAGTTGAAGAAAGTCATATTTTTGATAAAATTTATATACACAACAAGAAAGACTTAGGTGCCTTTTTTATTTTAATCACAGCTACTAAGGTTTTCCTACTGGTAAAGGAAAGACAAACCAGAACAAAGGGTCAAAGTTAAGGTTGATGTAATTACAATTAAGTAATTCTACACTTTGGTTTTCTTGAACTACTGATACAATGCTCTAATTTTTTGACTTGGAAACCATTGCTATTTTTAAATAACTATAGCATTTGAAGACTGTTCTTTCCCATTAAATGTATGTTCAGGAGATCTGGGATTGGTTCTGATTTCTGCCACAGATTCTTTATTTGACATTAAGTCACTTAAACTCTATATGCCTCAGTAATCACAATACTTTCATTTCTTCACCCATTGTCTGTCTTGTCTATTTAGACTGTAAACTTTTCAGGATGGGGAGTGTTGGGTCACTTGGGATGTCTAGACACTACAGTAAAACAATCTGATAATAATAGCAACCTCAGAGTAATGTTACAAATAAATAAGTAAAGAAATGACTTGTCCTTAGCACCACAAAATATCCAAATATTCCTGAGTAAAAGTCATAGTTATCATGGGATGGAAGCTTGTGTATAAAACCTTTCTCTTCTGGGGAAAAGAGGAGATTGCTTCAAAGAGAAACCTGAGGTAAAAAACATCATCTTGATGAATTGAAAGGAGCTCTTCCTAAGCAGAGAAATAAAGATGTAGCCAGCCAAGCATGATTATGTATATCTCTTTTTTTGCCCCTCATGAGCTTCTATTACTTCCCTTGGGATTTTCTGATTCTGAGGTCCAAATCTTGCAGAGTGTTTAAGAAATGTCTTTCCTCTTAACCCTGAAAGTAAATCTTGCAGGCTACAAAATTTAGATTCCTTTGTTCTAGGTCTGAAAGCTCTCTGGGTTTGTTCAACATCAATAAGAAGGGATTCTTGCTTCCGGACAAAATAAATCTCACCCTTTCCATCTCCTGGCATACCAGTTACTCTAATATTTGACCTATAGTTCTGTCTTCAAAATCTTCAGTCATCTACAATACAAAAAAAAGTCCTTGCTCAAATGAGCAGGTTCTTAGGTTGATGAAACGAGAGTATTTTCAAATCACTGTGTAGCTATTCCACGTTGTTCATTCTAATGCTGAAGACGTCCATCCTGGATCTCTGTAAGGTCCCGCATGTGTTACAGCTACTTTGTTTCAACTTATTAAATTAGGATTTTATCCGAGATGATGCAGAGCTGAGGATCCTCACTCTTGAGCTATTCCCTCATGACCTATGAGGCATACTTTACCTTTGGTACAGTTCTGTTTGCAATCACCGTGCTAGGGGTCAGACCAATTCCCACATAAGTTAACGGAAGGGATCCCAATGACTTCAGTGGCAGCTAGATGAGGCCCTATATATTTAAAATGTATAAATACCTAACAAAGGGTCTAAAACTCGTGGGTAAAAGATCAGGTTTCAATGTCTTCTTCCTTCACATAATACATGAAGTATATGAGAAGGCGTATCTGAGGGAAACCCAATGATATTGTTGCCCCACATCTTAAGATGAGATAAAGAAATAGTAGATCTTTGGATACATCCTCAGTTGTATGTGTTTGAACTTCTATATCCTGTATATTGAAAGATGATCAGGGAATCCATCCAACACATGCATGTTCACAAGAGGTTTCCTGTCATTCTGATGACAAGTAGCTAAGGATGTGGTTTGTGATTTTAGTTCACAACAAGCAACTGGTATTCTGCCATCTGCCCCACAGATGGAGTGAAATTAGAATATCACACACATACTGAGGATGGGCCAGATACTGTGAGCTTCTGAGCACCTTCAATTCCCATGGAAGTCAATTGGAGTTTGAGGTGCACAGTGCTTTGAAAGACACATTCAGCATGATAAGATGATCAGATCTTGTATCAGACATGTCCATGAGTGTGTAGTTCATAATGAGAAACACTGAATCCTTGGGAAAGGAGGCATAAATCCCATAGGACTGTGAGAACTGTCAACTCCTGTATATCTGTACTTCAATGCAAAGTGGAACTACTATTCCACATGGACACAAAGTATTGATTATCAGATAAATTAATCCTGTATTCCCAATTTGAAATTTGATCAGTTTATTTTTGTATTGGTTTCAGCATACACAAGAAGATGAAGAAAATTAGTGTCTTCATTTTTTCTGATGATGTTGGATTAAAAAAAAATACACAGGAAACAATCAAGAGCAAGAAGTCAACCAAATATTCACTATTATAGTGATGTGCAAAAAACACACTATGGAGAGTGTCCCAAATCAGAATTCCAGATTTGAAGGCATATGAACTTCAGTTGTGTTTGGAATCTGAATGCCCAGGAACTTTGGGCGTGTTTGAAATCCAAACCTATAAATATAAAACTAAAACTTATAAATATAAAACTAAAGATGAGCTCATATCAGAACCTCAGATCCAAATACCTCTGAACTTCAGGGTGCTTGAAATCTGGATCCAAATCTAGATTTTGTACCTTGAGCCCATCTCTAAAACAGCTCAATGGATTATGGAGCCTTTGTACCATAAGTTAAAACCAGGCACTTCCTTAATTTGATCAGAAAAGAGCTATGACTGAGAGTCACAGATATTAGAAAAGATCTAATAGGTCACCAATACATCTGTTTGTGGCACCAGTCACTGTGGTATACAGGCATCTACTTAGTATTGTCCTGGGAAAGTGAGAGGGACTAAAGGAGAATTGTGCTTTCCAATATACTCTCCAGAGCCTTTTTACAGTCTTGTTTCAAGGGAGTTATGCATGGAGCTTTTACCATATCATTCATCATATCATACCTACTCTGTGATAAGGACCAGACTCTAATAGTGGCCACAACAGTGTGAATCCAGATTAATCCCACTAAGATCAGCTCCTTCTGTGAAGCACTGGAATGGGTTACCTCGGGAGGTGGTAGAATATCTCCATACTAAGAGGTTTTTAAGGCCCGGCTTGACAAAACCGGATGATTTAGTTGGGGTTGGTCCTGCTTTGAGCAGGGGGTTGGACTAGATGACCTCCCGAGGTCTCTTCGAACCCTAAACTTCTATGATTCTATGATTCCTTGAAGTCAATGGAGTCACTCCCTAGTTATATGAGGGTAGCTGAGGTTAGCTTTTTGTCTCATTGTGGGGGAGACTGGGCATTTTCCACAGTTTGTTCCATAAGTGAGGGAGGAGATGGAAGTTTTCTTCCCACTTTCCTCCACTATGGAATGAGCAGGGGGTTCTGCCCCCCCCCCAGCTCTATGAATACCTGAGATCAACACAGATTGCAAAAGATCCACTCAAAGTAGCACCCATCGATGTAAGGATATCTGCCTGTACACCAGCTCCAAGACTTTCCTGTACCATATTCTGGGGATCTACATGTTGGCAGGGATCAAGGGACAGCACCAGGGAGGAAGCACTGCCCCTTCTGGAGGTAATCTGTGAGTGGAGGGTCCCTTCATGCATGGATCCTGGTGGGACAATCTCTGACAAAGGTGGGGACATTTTAAAAGAGCACATGTAATATATTTGTTTTGTTCATTTCTGAAACGTGATCTGAATGTTTGCAGGTCTGGTTGTTTAAATGCTACCCTTTTGTGGATGGAAGGAGCATCGCGGACCCCATCCTGCACTCTGTGTGTACCCAAAACTCTCATGGAACTTTTGTAATGATTGGGAAGCCCTTAGGGTATGTCTACACTGCAATGAAACATCTACAGCTGGCCCTTGTCGGGCTCATGGGGCTCAGGCTGTGGGGCTATAAAATTGCAGTGTAGATGTTCAGGGTCAGGCTGGAGCCTGCAGTCCCAGAGCCCAGGCTTCAACCCAAGCCCAAACAGCTACACTGCAATTTTATAGCCTCACAGTCTGACCCCTGCGAGTCCAAGTCAGGGGGGACAGGCCAGCCGTGGGTGTCTTAATGCAGTGTAGACGTACCCTATGACACTATGGGATGAAGGCCAGAGAGACTGGATTAGTTAGATAGATATATCACAATCTCTAAGAGCCACAAGTGGCTTGTGAGAAGAAGGGAACCTTGGGAAGTATCCCAAGGGAAGCCTATATATTCTCTAAAGGTGACATCCATTCCACTGGAGAGGACAAGCACAAAGCCTTCAGCACCACTTAAGCGCCACGTAAACACCACATTAAAGGCTGTAGGAGAGCTACATGGTGCCGAGGGCCTGACAAATGCCCCTATGTACTGGAGTGGACATCGTCATAAATAGTTTAGAACCCCTTCCTTATGGCAATCAGTGTTCAATATCCCCACTAGCCTGTAAACATTTGAAACGGTTGACATGACAGCCTCAGCAATCTGACATACTTCAGATGTGCCATGCCTCATGGGAGGAATACATTATTAGAGTTACAGTACCTTGCCACTGGAGGAATGGTGAATGAGCTTCTCACTCTCACTAAGCTTGATCTTGTCTAGTTTCTATAGCTAAGCAAGTCTGGGCTTGCTTGCCGTTGTTCCAGGTTTGTTCCTTGTTAATAGCAATGATTGCTATACAGTATGTTTTTTTTTATTTTGTTTTTTAAATTAGAGGCCAGACCCTCAGCTGGTGTAAATCAATGTTGCTCCATTAAGATCGACAGAGTTATGCCAATGTACGCCAGCTGAGAGCCTGACCCCAAGATTTTGTTTCGAATGATTTCGTACATGGGGGATAAGCGGGAGGGGGAATGGTGCACGTTTTATGTTGACTTACAACTTGTGCAACCCCACTGACTTCAGTGAGGTAGCACAGGGTGTAACTCAGGGCAGAATTTGGCCCTTGAGGCCTACTCTGGAGGATGTAGTTGTCAGGGGTGTCATTTCAGAAAAATTCTGGGGGGACAAATTTGTCTCAGCATATAGAACATTATATCTTGCAAAGTCAAGGGTTGCACGTGGAGGGTATGCAAAAAGTGGAGCATATAGACCTATGAAAAGTTGGGGTGAGGCAACTGCCCCCCTTTCCTCATAGAAAATGACACCCCTGCTAGTGGTATTCTTCTCTCTGTAGTATCAGGAGACATTTGCATTTCATTTCTGAGCCAGGGTGGACAGGGATCGTGTCCCTAACCTCTCTTTGCCAGAAGCTGGGAATGGGTGATGGGATGGATCACTTGATGATTACCTCTGGGGCACCTGGCATTGGCCACTGTCGGAAGACAGGATACTGGGCTAGATGGACCTTTGGTCTGACCCAGTATGGCCATTCTTATGATACCTTCCTCCTGAGGCCTTTGAATGACATAACAAAAAACATATATCCTGCAGCCATCCCACTATGGGCTTGTAAAGCCTCATAAACCAAGGCTGGGTCCTGTCTGCACTTCTTAGGGTGATATAAGGACAAAAGGAGTTTGTAATATGTGCGTACATCTATTGCACCAGATTGCAGCGCCTATTTCATCCCTTATGGAACTCCTTCTGTAGCTGTGGTTATTGATTTTTATTATTACTATTAGTCTAGGGGTTGTTTTTTTAAAAAAAACCCTCAAAATTAAATGTACAGGTTTGAGACTTTAATCACAAAAATGACAGTACATTCAAAGTTAGTATCACCTATAACTGGTTGAATATTGAAGAACAAAAGATTCACTAACAGTAGTGAATACTGGGAATGATTCCATTTTGATCCACTGCTACTTCTGGGTCGCACCATTCAGCATGATCATACGATTCAATGCAGCTTTCTAGAAGAACTGCTCTAGCTCAAGCAAGATAAGGGTTTGATGCAGGAATTACTGGATGAAATTCTATGGCCTGTTTTCTGCAGGAGGTCAGATTAGATTATCATAATGGTCCCTTCTGGCTTTAAAATCTATGAATCGGTATTCAGAAATATTCAGGCTACCCCTGGTATGCCAAAAATCTTGAAAGTGCTACAAATATTTTGTTTGTTTGCTGTTTGTCATGCACCTCTTACCAAGTGTTTGCTCCTGAGTGGATGACTGAAATAATATCCCATTGCAGTGAATAGTTCACATACCACCCAAAGGTTGAAAATTATCCATTTACGTTATTAATGCAATGGAGAATTGGATCCATATTTTGTATTACTCCCCTTAATATGCTTTGAAACTGAATTTTAATACCATT
Organism: Chelonia mydas; assembly: GCF_015237465.2. Taxonomy (NCBI): domain Eukaryota; kingdom Metazoa; phylum Chordata; order Testudines; family Cheloniidae; genus Chelonia; species Chelonia mydas. The sequence goes on from NC_057849.1 coordinate 218,113,846, forward strand.
TCTTTAATAAGACTGTAAATAACTTAAATTTAATGCTGTTAATTGGTGTTTGAATTGTACCTTCTTCTATAACCATGGAGGCAGATCTATAGCATTTGGGATTATCGCACCTATGTGGTGTGATCATGTAAAAAACAGCAACTACAACAACAAAGCTGTTGCATGCAAGCAAGGGGACAGAATGCAAAATGGAAAGCCTGATTCTGTATTTCCTCACTCTTATTCAAATAATATCTAAACCGTAGTATTTTAGTAAGATTTTGCGTGGTGTTCAACCTAACTTTTATGGAATGTTGCATGCATGCAGATTTTAATGTGAACAAGCTAATTAACTTACTTGCATTTCATATTATCCATAAAGAATTTTAAAAGTTGTCATTAATAATATTGTCTCTGCTCATTAATCATAGGTTTCTATTAGATTTACATCAGTGAGCAATAGTAGAGTCCTCTGGTGATCACAATAATACAGGTAAACGTTCCATGCGTATTAATTAAAACTAGGTAGCCTAATGGATAAACGAGCAGATTCTGATTTCATTGACTTCAGTAGTGTAACTCCAGAGTTACAGCCCTGTAAATGCAGTAATCTGCTCCAGAGCGTCTGGTCCTTCTCTTGAGGGTCTCAATCCTGCAGAGGCTTGCACATGTGTTTAACTTTACACACTGCAAGTAATCCAGTGGAAATCAATGGGTCTACTCATAGTATGAAAAGTTAAGCACATGTGCAAGGCTGTGCAGGATCAGGGCATTAAAATACAGATTAATTAATGTTACTTTTTACATGCATTTGTATTATAAACATAACAGTTTATGTGACACTGAACAACAAAAGGAACAGGACAAAATGTAGCAAACATACAATAAAATCCAGTGGAAGCATCATATGCTACAAGAAACCAATATCCAGTACATAACGGACAGGCCCTCATAGCTTCTGAAAGTTCAAGGGCAGAATGACAAGCAAATGGCAAGGGGAGATGGTTGCTTAACTGAGCTGTCCTTTTCATGTAATTGATGAATAACACCTTCAGATTAATGAGTAAATCCTGTTGGCTCCTGCATATGTGCACAAGGCCTGGAATCATTGGAATTGCTGCTGTTTTGTTGAAATGGGTGGAAGGTAAGGGACCCACAGACAGATCATATACTACTTGCATGCTGGGGAACAGTTGTGCACATGTGCCCTATTTTGGCAGGGTAAGGATGGAGTCAGGCTGGGGGTAGTTTTGGGGATTGTGTCCATCAGGTCTGTAAACTTCATGAATCTCCAAACCGTGATACGGTCAGTGATATGTAACAGAACACAGCTGCTACAACAGCACTGAAGCAGTAGTAGCATGTTTGTTGTGGCTGTATGGCTGCTCCATGCTTTTGATAGGGATTTCTAAGAGGATTCTTTCCCTTGAAGAGGTCCCTGCCAGAGCCGGACAAACTTTTTCAGCTGAAACGCTTTGGGTGAAAAATACAGATGTAGTGACACCAAAACTTTTAGTGAATTTTTGTTGATGTCAGCTAATAGTTTCCGTCAACCCCCCCACCCCCATCTACCTACCTACCTAAATTCTGACAAATCTAAACTTTTTTGGTTTGAAACAACTTTGTGTTTCAAAATTTCCTTTCATTTTATGTTCAGAAAATAAAAAATGTTAAGAACTGTTCAATCAAAATAAAATGTTTCATTTGACCCAAAGCATTTTCTTTTTCTTTTGAATTGCCAGTGAACCAACATAAACATGATTTATTTATCTCTGGTCCCAGCACAAAACCTGTTTATTAGGGCTTTGCACAGGAGACAAGAGTGGATTTATTTGTATACTCATAACTAAGGCTAAGTTTTTGTCACGGATATTTTTAGTAAAAGTCAGGGATAGGTCATGGGCAATAATTAAAAATTAATGGATGCCCGTGACCTGTCCCTGACTTTCACTAAAAATATCCCTGACAAAAGGGGTAGGTGGGTTCAGCACTCACTGCTGCTGGGGCTCCTGGGTCCCCCACCACTGCAGTGTGTGGGAGGTCCAGTGGGAGGTCCAGCTGGGCTGCTGCAAGGCCCCTTTGCCCCGGGGCAGCTGAGAGCTGCAGGGTGTCCCCCTGCCACGGCTGGGCAGCTGCAGGGGGTCCCCCTGCCGCCCGCCATGGCTGGGCAGCTGTGGGGTCCACCAGGCCCCGCTGCCGGCTGGGCAGCTACAGGGTCCCCCCACCAGGGTGAGGGCTAGGAACTGCAGGGGCGGGGCTGGCTGGGAGCACCAGCCCTGGGGCAAAAAATATCACAAAGGTCAATGGATGTCACGGATTCCGTAACTTCTGTGACCCCCGTGACACAGTCGTAGCCTAAGTTATAACTTCAATCTTCCCTGTCATGTGCAGCATTTCCCAGACTTTGGACACTTAGGTACATGAGTAATCCTTACTCATGTGAGTAGACCTATTGACTCCAATGGTATTAATCAAGTGAGTAAGGGTTGTGAACATTGGTGGCATGTGAGTTCATTTATCCTGTTCCAGTGCCTGTATGTTTCACAACTCAGATTTCATTGCTATGTAGAGTTCTAAAGGAAGAATATAAAATGGGTATATCTTTAGGGTAGAATTAGCACCTGTCAAGGTTCCTTCCCCACTCTGAACTCTAGGGTACAGATGTGGGGACCTGCATGAAAGACCCCCTAAGCTTATTCTTACCAGCTTAGGTTAAAAACTTCCTCAAGGTACAAACTTTGCCTTGTCCTTGAACCCTATGCTGCCACCACCAAGCGTGTTAAACAAAGAACAGGGAAAGAGCCCACTTGGAGACGTCTTCCCCACAAAATATCCCCCCCCCAAGCCCTACACCCCCTTTCCTGGGGAAGGCTTGATAAAAATTCTCACCAATTTGTACAGGTGAACACAGACCCAAACCCTTGGATCTTAAGAACAATGAAATAGCAATCAGGTTCTTAAAAGAAGACTTTTAATTAAAGAAAAAGTAAAAGAATCACCTCTGTAAAATCAGGATGGTAAATACCTTACAGGGTAATCAGATTCAAAACATAGAGAATCCCTCTAGGCAAAACCTTAAGTTACAAAAAGACACAAAAACAGGAATATTCATTCCATTCAGCACAGCTATTTTACCAGCCCATTAAACAAAAGAAATCTAACGCATTTCTAGCTAGATTACTTACTAACTTTTTACAGGAGTTCTGAGCCACATTCCTGATCTATTCCCGGCAAAAGCATCACACAGACAGACAGCCCCTTTGTTCCCCCCCCTTCAGCTTTGAAAGTATGTTGTCTCCTCATTGGTCACTTTGGTCAGGTGCCAGCGAGGTTATCTTAGCTTCTTAACCCTTTACAGATGAAAGGGTTTTGCCTCTGGCCAGGAGGGATTTAAATGTGGTTACCCTTCCCTTTATATTTATGACAGCATCCTGATCTAATTTATATCAATATCAGACCAATAATATATATTCAGTTGGTGACAGATTCATGTTGTTTGCCAATAGTTACCAGAGTTTCTTAATTTTGCAACAGCCACTAGATCTGATTAAAAATACCAGCAGAGCTCCATCCTCTCCTTTCCGGCATCTGTTTTTATTTAATCTACTCATTATACAGGATCCACTTGGAGACAGATAAGATCTGTGTCGACTCTGATACTGTTATGAGATTGAAAGTTCAAGTGGAAATAAAATTAATGGTTGACAATTTCCAAGCAGTAAAGGGGATTTAAACACGTCTTCTGTTTATTTTAATGGAAGATGTGTGATTAAAAATCCTCTGCATTGATTTGAAACAATCAGCTAGTTTTATAGTGCAGTTGCAGAATCTAGTCAAAATTTTCCTGTGAAAAACTAAAAATATTTTTTGCATGAAAAATTTTTGTTGAAACTTTAAGGGGAAAAAAACCCAAGCTTTTCAATGAGCTCTATTTTGAATCAGTTAAGTTGCTCTCCTTCAGATTGTCTCCAATCTTTTTGTATTTTTACAGAAGTGAGACACACGGAACAGCACGTTTAACTAGGAATATATTATACAATGTGTGCCACTATCAACCTCTCATGTTAAAATCCATCAGACATTTTATAGCTCACCCTGTAATGTGGTTGAATTTTTCTGAAGGTGTCTTTAGCAAAGATTATGACTCCAGGGTTTGGTTGGTTTTTGGGGGATTTTTTTTTTTTTAATGTTTAGCCTTCTCCTCCAAAAGACAGGAAAAACTGTTCTGGGTTAGAGCACTGCCCTAAGATTCAGAAGACCTGAGTTTAATTCCCCCTTCTGCCACAGACTTCCTGTGTGACCTTGGGCAAGTCACTGAGGCCTGGATGCACAAAAGGACTTAGGCACTGTGATGCTTAGTATCACAACACTTAACTTTTAGGCACCCGAAAGATCACTGCAACTCACAAAGCCTGAGTTAGGCACCTCAGCTTCAGTACAATGAATAGGGATGGATGGGTGAAGGGCTCATGTTTGGTCCATCCACCTGCAAACGGTCAGGGCACACCCTGACTGTTGTGTAGGAGCAACACATTGCTCCGTCCAAGGACGAGGATCAGATATGAACCCTGGGAAGTTGATTAAAGGACAGTAATCGTGGGAAGCTTCCTTGGCTTGGCCTTAAGGCCTGAGAATTAGGAATGTAGTAGATAGAAGCTGAAAAACAAGAATATTAATCAATGTCATGCGTTCCTTTGCGGTGAAAGTAGGTAATGTGCAAGGGGGAGAAATATAATAAAAGGGAAGGTGGAAAGCTGACAGGCAGCAGCCCATTTCAGCTGACCAGCTTGCTTGCTTGAATAAATCTGTGTTCTGTCTCATCATTGAACCGCCACAGATGGGTACCATTGAATATGTCTACCCCAGAGGTTCTCAAACTGGGGTCCGCAGACCAGCAGTGGTCCGCGAGAACCACTGGTCTATACTGCAAAGAAAAACCTGCGGCACAGAGTCTCAGAGCCCAGGTCGATTGACTTTGGCTTGTGGGGCTTGGGCTGTGGGGCTAAAATAGCAATGTAGATGCTCGGGCTTCAAGACCCTTCCCCCTCTCTTGTTTTGGTGTGACCTGGGACAATCCTGAAACCTGCAGGCCTGAGACAAGGTACACGTTGGGATAGATGGTCAGAGTCCTGTAGGTTTACAGATGTTTGCAGAGTGAAATGTGGAGAAGGTAAATATATACAAAGGTCAACTATATGCTCTACAGGGGGACCCAAGCTACTACTGAGAGTTACAAGGTACCTTAATGTGGCTTTGATGTTGATGGTCTTAGAGGATGGGCTGTGAAAGCTGAAACAGCGTTGCTTGCGTCAGCTGCCAAAGAGTTCCTCATAACAGAAGCAGACCTAGAAGCCAAAGCTATTGATAGAGGAGAGTGCATAACCCCTTGATGCTGGGCCTGAGGTGTTCTGGAAATTTTAGTTTAGGAGTCCAGTTGCTATTTTGCCATTTGTGTCTATTTGCAATTGATTAAGTTAAATAAACTCAATATTGCCAAGAATTATTTTTTGTGCATTTGATTGGGGTGCTCAGGTTGCATCCCATAGGAATAAAGGGGTTGTTGGTTGTAACAAAGAGGAAACGTGTATGGGTACGATCCTCCTATACAATGCACTGAGCCAGCTGTACAGCTGCTGGAACCTTTCCAGCAGAGCACATGCCTGTCCAGAAGGAATGTGCGAGCAAGCAGAAAGCCTGGTCCTCGTTGCGAGTACGGGGCTATATAAGCTCATTGTGACTCAGTTGCTAGGGAACTCGGCTGGTTGGTTGGTTGTATACTTTGCTAAAGTTCTTATTTTAAAAAAGAATAAAAATCTGGTTGTATAGTTTTCCCCAGTTCCTCAGGGACGTGTTCCAACCTCTTGCAGAGACATAAAGAAGACCGAAAACATTGTTGAATTAGCTATAAGTATGTTTTTAAAGAAGGGATGATTCTCTTCTCAAGCCTAGGAAACATACAAATCGCTGATCAAGTGGGCAGGAAACTTTTTTTCTCCATTAGTGTAATTAAAGGGGTGGTCGGGCAAACCACATACTCCTCTTTCCCCACCAACTCCTTTACACCTGCCTGGTGTTCCACAGCCTCCTTAGTCACTTGGGGCCAGATTTATGAAGGTGGTTAGGTACCTAAGCACTTTTGAAAATCCCAGTAGGTATCTGCCTGCCTTTTTAGATGCCTAAATACCTCTGTAAATCTGGGTCTTTAGCAGCAGTGATATGAGTCCCACATTTTGAATAAAAGCATATTCTGCACACAGGGCCATCCCTAGGGGCGTGCGGGGCCCAGGACAAATCAGCCTCCCTGCTAGTCTCCTCACTGCCCACCACTCACCTCTCTGCTAGTCTCCTCACTGTCTGTCCAGCGCGCCTCCCCCCCATCCACCTGCCTGCCCGCCGCTCGCCTCCTCACTGTCCACCCTCCCGCCTGCTTCTTAACTTCTCTCCCACCTGCCACTTGCCTCCCTGTTGGACTCCTCATCCTGCTCGCCCAGCCGCCTCACCTCCCTGCCTGCCTCCTCACCTGAATATCAGGACAAATGGCATCTCGATTGTATATCGGTCAGGACATGGGACCAAGGGCTAAATATTGGGACAGTCCCAATTTTATTGAAGTGCGGGGTCCAGGGCCAGGGCTGTCCCTAGCTATTCTGGGGCCCTATGCAGCCCCCCACATGGGGGGGGGGGCAGGCCTCCATGGAGGGGGAGGGCCCCAGGCCTCCGCAGGGGGAGCGGGGCTGGCTTAGGGGTCAGGGGGGAATCGCCCCCAGCACTCACCGGTGGTGCACCTGCGGCCAGGCTGCTGCACTTCCCGCTGCCAGTGAGTTCAGGCCCGGCCCTGCTGCAGTCCTCACGGGAGTGGGGGCGGGGCTGGGGAAGAGCAGGGGCGGGGGCCATGGGGAAGAGATGGAGGAGGGGCTGGAGCAGCACGCAGCTGCGTACTTTGCATATGGGTAAGGACGGCCCTGTACGGGACAGTCACCCCAATTTGCCCTACCCAAGGGATGGCTCTGTCTGCACTATATGTTAGCCTGTGAGACCTCCCAGACTAAGGGCTAGATTCACTGAAGCTGGCACAAGGAGGTGGGACTAACCTCTTTCTGTGCCATTCAGAGCTTCTGTGCTGCAGGAAGGTGTGACCCTCTGCTACATATTCTTCATAGAGATATGCTTATGATATGAATATGGCATAACTAAGATATGGTTTGTGCAAGATGGGTCATGTGAGGTATCATTGGAGAGGTTATAATTTACTGAATGTGATTATCCAATTGTATGCATGTATCATTTCTGTATCTGAAGTTAGAAATACTGACTATGTAACAATTACAACTGTGTTTTCAACTGGGGAATGCCCTCCAGACAGTATGCAAACAGCCTGGATGGGCTATTAGGAAGGACAACAGGACTGTGAAGATGCTAATCTCCCTCCTTCCTGAGAAGTTTCCTGGTATGCTGCTTTGACACTGCAGGGTCAGGTGAACGTGTCACCTGGTACTAGACCCCATCAAGGACATCTAGTGTTTTTCCATTAAGAGGGGGTGGGGTTCAAACTGAGAAACAAAGGATTCCCGCCATATGCAAATCCTATTTAAGTCTGGGAAGTGAGTTAATCCAGGCTCTTCTGCACCGCCTCCCCACCCAAGAGGGAAGACTGCTGAAAACGCCTGCAGAAACAAAGGAACTCACCTGGGGGAGGTAGGGGCTGAGCCCAGGCAAGAAAGGTCAGCCTGTGAAGGGGATACCTGGAAATTTAAGCTGCAAGCAGTGCAGTTTACCTTCAAGAAACTCTGCAACCTGCATAAAACAACATTATGGGTGAGAAATTACTGAGCAAATAAAACAAAACATGCAAACTAGGCTTAATACATTAAAGAAATTGGCTACAAACAGTGATCTGCTTTGTTCTGTTTGCTGTCCCTTCTAATCACTTAAAATTTACCTTTTGTGGTTAATAAACTTGTTTTTTGTTTATTCTAAAACCCAGTTTGTGCAATTCATAACTGGGGGGCAAAAAGCTGTGCATATCTTCCTTCACATTGAGGGAGGGGGGCGAATTTCATGAGCTTACACTATATAGATCTCTATACTGTGCGAGCCAATACAATTTTGGGTTTACTCTCTAGAGGAAGGGTGCACTTGAGTACTGGGCAATCCCTGAGCTGAGTCCTCCCACAGAGAGCTGATCGCAGACTCTGTGAGAGTCTACAGCTGGGTGTGTCTCTACCTGTGTGTGTGCTGGAAGGGGGCTTGAGAGCCTGTCACAGCAGCACAGGGTAAGGGGAACCCAGGCTGGTGGCACAGGCGGGCTCAGTGGGACCCCAGCACATCAGGTGGCACCCCGGAAGGGGGGGTCCAACCCATCACAGAGGGATTCATCATTCCTGAGTCACGGCAGTTGGTGATGCCATTGCTGTCTCCCTCAGGGGTTTCTGCCTGCAGGAGTAGCTTCACATTATGACTGAGGCTCCACAGACTTCTTGTCACTAGAGGTTGTATACAAGACATACTGAATCAGTAGATCATGCCACCCTGCAGTCAGCGGAAGATTGCAGCTGCTTTCCATCATTGCAACTTTTCTCTTAAAGAGCTTTCCACCCCTGAAGATCCACAGCCAGGATCTCCACTGCTATACATTCTGGGCTGAATCTCGCCATAAGTCTGGCCTGACATAACAATCTTTCCTGCGCCATTTTGAACGTCCTTCTCAGAAACATCTTAGATGTGATAGGATTCTAAAACTCCATCATATCCTTAGAGGAATGTCTTATCTAACCTAGTATTTCCAACCAAGTGGTTTTTGAGAGAGACGGGGGGAAAATGAGTGAGGGCTGGTTGAAGAAGGGGTGGGAGAGTTTTTTTTATCCAGCTGTTAACTAGGTACCTCCATGCTAGGTTAATGCTATTTTTAGGGCTTTGTGGTAGGACCCCATTGTTGGTGAGTTGACCAGTAACATAACAGCAGTGATTGGTATTAAACAGACTTTAGATTGGTAAGACCAAGCATAAATCTTTCCCAAATGTTTAAATATTCTTACTAGATCCCACCCCATCCACACTACAGTGCCTCCCACCAACTACTACTACTTCACCTTTGAGACCAAAAGAATTTTAGGTGCTGCAAAATCCTACTTTGGGGGCTAGAGAAACAGAACAGCTAGCCCTGATTCTCACCTTTGCTTCCTGTAGAGCAACTGAAGATGTATTAATGTTCTTACACAGACCTCTGCATCTGTGTTTCACTGACTCATTCCCTCAATCCTCTCCCAGCCCTTGTCTTGGCTGCCATAACATCCTTTGATGAGATTAGTACTTTATATACTGCTGAGATAAGCTCCTTATATTGGAGGCCAGGGAATCTTTGATATTTTCCAAAGGGGAAAAGGCTAAAGCAATGTCTGGCTCACCTGGTAGTTTTTCTAGTGATGGTTTGACATTGTAGGAGCTCTGTAAAGAAGTTGTCTGAGGTAAATGAAATAAGTGTGGTAGTTGTATCAGTGACTGAATAACACCTATTCCAGCCATGTCCTGGCCTTTTACACAGCTACAATTTTTGGGAGGCCCAGGAGATATTTTGCCTCGGGACTTGTTAATTGTTACTCATTTTCATTTCAAGTTAAATAGTAATGTAATGAAATCACTGGCCAATTAGGAACTTCCCAGTTATCACTATACTGTGTACTGTAATCATTTGGCACTTTAATAAGTACGGAGTTCACATTTCCTCACTCCAAAGGCCCAGGAGCTAAAGGTGATCTCCATGGATTGTTAGTACAGGGCCTTTTACACCCAATTGAGAAGTTCTGACTCCATCCAGTAGAGGGCAGAAGTACACAGTATCCAGTTCATTCTTGCATCCCATTAAAGTCAATGAAACAACTTACGTGCATAAAGTTAAGCACGTGCATATATTTTTATAGGATTTGGATCTTAGTTAACAGCTTTCTCATTCCCTGACTCTAAAGAAGGCTATTTTATGCATCCAAGTAGCTTTGTATAGTAATCTCAGCAGCATGCTGACTGACAGATACTGACTTTTAATGGTGACAATTGGATTTTTCTTAAATCAAGTACTCCCCATCCTCCTGTATCATGAGGTGCTTACAATACTGAAAGTATAATCCCTAACTCTTTGCCATACCACACGAATCACATGACATTATCCATTATTTTGAAGCCTGTTTAAAATCTTTCACTTGTAAATGTATAGTTAATTTGTGGCACTACTACATTATCACAATTTGTATTTTCATCCCACGAGAGAGTTGTGACTTGCTCTGTGTAATTAATCGACATTACACTTAACTCCATATTTTTGCTATATTCCACAAGTCAGTGACATACACGATGGCACCTGTCAATTGCTCTTTTTCTATGTATATTCTTTAGCATAACATAAACATACTGGTGTAAGTCTGGAGCCCCTCTATTGAGTTGAGGGTGGTTAGTCTGTGTTTATATCACTTTAACTGCAGAATCTGGCCCACTGTAAAAAGTTGGACCAAAGTTGAACATTTTTAAGGCTGCAAACAGATTGTGTCTCTCTCAACCCTGTTGAATGATTTCTTTGCACTGAAAGACATGAAAACAACTCGATAATCAGCCGGCCTCGCATACTCTATTAAATGCAGTAGGCTTCTCCTATTTTCTGTACATCCTACTTAAAAGGGAAAAGTCAAAATCTACTGAGTTAATCAAGAATGTTGCAGTCCTATCATTGTCTTTGTCAAACTCCTCTCTACACCTTCAGTAAGTTCTTCAAGGTATCCTTACAGAGGTGAGTCTTTTTTAATACTTTTCAGTTGTCAAGCCTGCTGGATTAGTGGTTCTAGCTAATAATACCTAGCGTAAGCATGATTTTGTGTGCACTGTTGCTGTCCACATGCTTTTCAGATTCAAAGGTATGTAGCTCTTGGTCCAGTTCCTTTTGCACTGTTCGAAATAGCCCATTTAATAAAGGCAAGCTTTGACTAACATGATTCCTGTGTGCATGCCATGATACACAGTTATGTCAGCTCAGTATAACAGTGCCCCATTCTTGCTCACCCGTAGGGTCTGATGTTCAGCACCAAACATATAGTTAATTTACCACTTGTGCTAATCCTTGCTGGCAGTACTAGTATATTCTTATCCTCAGTGAGACCAGCCACTGGCAGGAGACATGGCCACACACACTTAGCCAGTGTGCTTTAAATGCAGTCTGAGCCTGGGATTTTGCTGATATCCAGATATTTTCAAGAATGAAAGAAGCTAACTGGCCACTTTGGCAGAGTCTCTTCCAGGTGCAGTGTAAGTTTTTATTACTCAAGGGTGTCCACACTGAGGGCCCAAGGGTTAAAATACTAGGGGCCTAAGGGCTGGGCCTGTAGTATCTTGTTACTGCCTGTACTATCCTGACACGTTGCTGATATAATAATAATATCTAGAAAGTTGCACACTTAATGCCTTCTGTAGGCGAGCTCCTTGCAACCCTCCATTTCTCCCACAAGCTCTTTGTCAGCCACCCTCCCATCCCCGTCTATCCCAGGGACCCCATTGCAACTCCCCCTGTCATGATCTCTGTGTGCCCCCGTTCTTCCCTCCTCCCATACCAGAGCCCCTGTTCCCACTTCCCTCCATGTCCTCCTTCTCCGACAGGAGAGGCTTGGTGTTCACCGCACCCCCCATATTAGGGTCCCCCAATTCCCCACCACCAGGGGTTCTGTGTGCCCTCCCATTCTTCTCTTTCCTCCCCTTTCCCAACATAGCAAGGTCCCCTATCTTCCCCCACACAAGGAGTTCTGGATGCACTCCCATTTCCCTTTCCACCAAAGCAGGGTCTCCAATGCTCCCCATGCCAGGAGATCTCTGTGTCCTTCCTCCCCCCTCACCCCCTGATACCAGGCTTCCTCAGTTCCCCTACCAAAGGGTGTGTTTGCCCTCCTATTCCTGTTTCTCTCTATTCTCCCTTCCCCCAAACCAGCATCTCCCTAATGCCCCCCTCCTGCCAGTAGTTCTCTGTGCCTTCTCATTCCCCCTTCTCCCATTCCAAAGTCCTCCATTTTCCTCTCATGGCAGGGGCTCTGTGTGCACCCCCATTTCCTTCTTGCTCTATGTCTCCCATTTCCCCCTTCCCCCTATACCAGGATATCTATTGTTTACCCCTCATACTCCATATTAGCTGCTTCTTATTCCCTTCCTTCCCCATGCCACAAGCTCTATGTGCCCCTTTCCTTCTATATCAGGGTCTCTCATTCTCATCCCCAGGCCAGGGCTGTGTACACACTCCCATTCTCCCCTTCCCTACGCCTCACCATTATTATTTGCCTAAGAGATAAATCAAACAGGGTGTCAGGGGTTGACATGTTAAACTCCATTGGGAGGATGAGCAGAGAGATGAGATGGGGTATTGTTATGCTGGAAGGCATTAGCGGGTGCCATCAACAAGTTGTTTGATATGTAGACAATTGAAGAGGTGCTTGAAGCTGTGGCAGTGCTAACCAGATGGCCTATTTTGTCCCCATCATGTGCCCCTCATTTTTCCGCCCTTTCCATTTGCTGATTTCCCCCCAAAATTAATAGGGTTCTGGCCACTGATGCCTAGGATATTCACTGAAATTTTGAAATTGATTGGATGCAGCATTCAAAAATTAAGCAGGTAAATACATCCTTGCAGGACTGGGGGTAAAGCAAAGACCTCATTTGGTGGCCCAATATTTGTACCTTCTTTGCTGGGTAAATAGGAGTTGCTTTTTGTCTGAGTTCACCAGCAATAACCTGCCCTTGATTAGATTCGACCAGCAGCTAAACACAGTGGTAAGCTGCGGGCTGCATTTCAGGAGTTTGCTTTGGCTCTCCCTGCTGTGAGCATATCTGTAACAGCGCTGTTTGTTTGCACAGGCACTGTGATAACTGTGAGGGCTGATCAGTTTTGCTCACGTCTGCTGTGGTGTCCCCGTCAAAGGCTTTTAATACATTCCAGATTTTCTAAAAATTAAATCAGTCTGAATTATGGATGTTGCCACTTACATCATTTTGCTCTAAGAGCGTGCTGACAAATAGCTGGGGAAAACCTTTTCTGTTTGAACGGTCTTTTAGTCCTTACCCAGGCAAAAATCCTGTGGAAGTAAATGAGTAAGGGAAGAGTAAAATGGACTTCAGGATTTGGTCTTAAGTGATTTGCTGGCATAGAATGCTAATGGGCACAACAGTCAACTGTTCTCAGAACTGCTTGACTTTTTAAAGTCTCTTAAGCTCAGTTCTAGTCTGCAGTAAGTAGGCATTTGCCTTGCATCTGTCATACCACAGCACTGAAAGTCACACATCTTATGTGAGAAGACTCTTTTCCTTTAAACCTAGACTGCCAATGGGGATAGGCCCCAGTTATTTTCTCTCTTCTTGGAGATCAAAAGCTTTCCTTCCCCAGCATAGTGTGCCTGAAATTCCCAAACAGCCTAAGACTCAAGTGGTCTAGATAAAACAAAGTCTACTAAGAACAGAGAAAGACCAGATTAAAACATGGAGTGGTCAGTGGCCATAGAGGAAGAGAATAGTTTCTTGGGGCGGGGGAGGTCTATGGTGGAGGTGCTTATTTTAGGGGCATGGGGTGTTATGTATTGTTTGTTATTTGCACCAAAACAGCTGGGTTTGATTTACATATATGCCCACCAACCATTCTGGGCCTACTACCATACAATTGTTTTGTCTAAAAAACAAAACAGACATTCATATGTGTGGTGTTTAGATGTTGCTTGTAATTATTAGAATTGGGAGCACTGGCTGTTGGGAGTCTGAAAGGACAGGAAACAGGAAGGAGGGGGAAGGAGTTGAGAGGCTGGGAGAAAGCTACAGAGGGTGCAGCAGCAGCTTGGTAAAGAGGTTTCCACTTTGAAAATAAAGTCCTGTTGAAGCTTGTTAGTACCTTGCCTGGTTGATACAACATTTTGGTGACGAGGATGGATCTTCTGCCTCTGAACCCACCTGCACCCTTTCTGCAACGCCCAGGTGAGCCTCCAATTGCTTTTACTACCTGGATCCATATGTTTGAGACTTATCTGCTTGCAATCAGTGCTACAGAAATTTCTGAAGTAAGAAAGCGTGCTCTGCTAATCCACTGCCTTGGAGCAGAAGGGCAGCATATATTTTACACTTTTCCCCTTGCAGATGATAAATATGAGACTGCACTCACTGCATTAAAGAATTTTTTTGTGCCAAAAGTGAATGTAGTAGCTAATTGCTACAGATTTCACCAGAGTGAGCAGAAACCAAGGGAAACTATCATGCAGTATATTGCATCCCTGAGGAGTCTGATTATAATTTGTGACTTTGGGAATATGGCAGATGAGATGATTAGAGACCAGCTCGTTGAGAAAACAACCATGATTCATGTAAGAGAACGCTTACTTCTAGAACCACAACTTACACTAGAAAAAGCAATAACCATTGGTACTCAGATTGAGTCAGCTACAGCTGAAGCCAAAATAATGAGCATGGATACAGGAGGCACAATCCAGGCTGTGACTCCTTTGCAGAAAAGTTCACTACCACTGCAGACACACAATTGCAAGAGGAAAACTAATGAAAAACCACCTAATCAGCAAATTCAAAATACAATAAAAGCATGTTTTCGCTGTGGATCCCCACAACACCTTGCAAACTACACAGGATGTCTGGTAAAAGTAGCTCAGTGCAATCGTTGCAAAAAGATTGGGCATTTTGCTAAAGTATGTCGCAGTAGGCAGTTCAATGAACAGGTGCATACAGTTACAATACCAGATGTTACTGTGCTGAGCGTGGACAAAATCACTACTGCACATATTCCAGAACAGGTAAAGTGCACTGTAAACGTTTCCGCCCTACCCTCAGGCAAACAACACTCTATTCAGCTAATGTTGGACACTGGCTCAGCAGTATCTATACTACCTGATTCCATCTATCTGCATCACTTTAAAGATGTGCCTCTTACTGAACCCAAACTTCACTTGGTGTGCTATTTGAAAAATCATATTCCGGTACATGGCTGCCTGCCAGTAATAGTTACTTTTGGTGATTGCTGTGTAACTGCAGAGCTCTACATTGTCCACAAAGGCACTCCTATCCGTGGCAGAGATTTATTGGCTGCTTTAAATCTCAGGGTAGTTAATGGACAAATTGATCTTCCTCAGCAAAGCACTCTTGCGGTACACACACCAGTTTCAGCTGGGACCCAACACCAGGTTGAGGAGAAACTCGGCTGTGCTTATGGGTTTCTGCATAAAGTTAAAATGCGGAATAATGTGATGCCTGTACGACAGAGGTTATGGCGCTTGCCATTTTCAGTCAGGGAAGCTGTTTCAGAGGAACTTAGAAAACTTGTTCAAAAGGACATTATTGAAGAGATCGACTCCTCGGAACGGGTTTCACCTATCGTAGTGATGCAGAAGAAGGGTGGAGGCATTCGCCTTTATGTGGACTTAAGGGAGCCAAATCAAGCTAGTGTGATTGACAGCCATCCTCTTCCTCATATAGAAGAAGTATTTGCAGAACTCTGTGGAGCAAAGATGTTTTCTACTCTTGATTTCCATACCACCAGGTTATGTTGCATGAAGATATCAGAGACCTCACAGCATTTATTACACGAGGGACTATTTCATTTTAAACATGTTTCATATGGTCTCGCATCTGCCCCAAGTGCCTTTCAAAAAATGCTGTCATTGATTCTGAAGAATCAACATGGAGTTCAGTGCTATCTGGATGATATTATCGTGTTTGGAAATACTTCTGAGGAGTCTGACAATAACCTGCAGTCTGCACTAAACTGCATCAGCACAACAGGCCTCCAGCTCAATAGGTCCAAATGCAAATTTAGACAAACTAAACTCTCCTTTCTGGGGCATACAATTTCACAGGCTGGACTAAAACCTGATCCAGATCATATCCTGGCAATTTCAAATGCTCCTCTCCAACAGATTTTCAAACCTTACGTTCCTTCTTGGGTCTTACCTCCTGGTATGCAAAATTCATTCCCAATTATGCTTCTGTCATTGAACCATTATGGGAATTACTACAGAGAAGTTCAACCTTAGCGTGGACAACGGATGCACAAGCTAGTTTCGAAACGGTGAAAGACTTGATTGTACATAATCCAGTACTTGCACTATTCAGTCCTGCATTGCCCACAATTGTAAGTACTGATGCTTCTGATTATGGACTTGGGGCTGTTCTCACACAGCTGCATGAGGACAACACAGAGAGGACTGTTGCATTTGCTTCAAGGACACTAAGTAATGCTGAGAGAAAATATTCTACAGTTGAAAAAGAAGCACTTGCTTGTGTCTGGGCTACTGAAAAATGGAGAACTTACCTGTGAGACCGCACGTTCAAGTTGCGCACGGACCACGGCCATTTGACGGCGTTGCTCACCACAAAAGGACTGGAAAGAGCGGGATACCGTATTGCTCGATGGTCTGCAAGACTACTCTCTTTCAGTTATGAACTGGAATATAAGCCTGGAAACTAAAATGTGGTCGCTGATTGCCTTTCTCGCCTGCCTTTGCCTTCACCAGATGGTCCAACGGAGGATGAGGATGTAGTGGTTGTGCTTATTACAAGCACTCTCACTGCACTTACAAGAGAACAATTTTAAGCTGCTCGTTCAGCGTGTCCAATTCAACAAAAACTACAGGAATTTCTGACACAGAGATGGCCCAGTCACTCTAAAAACCTTGACCCAGTTTTGCTGCCTTATTTTACAGTTCAGGATGA
The DNA here is from genome assembly GCF_015237465.2 of Chelonia mydas. Classification (NCBI taxonomy): domain Eukaryota; kingdom Metazoa; phylum Chordata; order Testudines; family Cheloniidae; genus Chelonia; species Chelonia mydas. The sequence goes on from NC_057849.1 coordinate 218,130,544, forward strand.
ACTTTCTTTGTTTGATGGCTGTGTGCTACGAGGTACACACCGGCTCCTTGTGCCAGAAGAATTACAGTCAAAACCCATACACCTGGCACACAATACTCATCAAGGAATTGTCCAAACCAAACAACGATTACAGGATCTGTATTGGTGGCCAGGGATGGACTCTCAAACTGAAGCACTCATAAAATCCTGTGTCACTTGCCAAATGCATGATAAGACATGTGTACCCCTCCATTACAGCCTGTTCCTCTTCCTGAATCTGCATGGGAAAAAGTGGTGATTGACATTGTAGGACCATTTGATACTGCTCCAATTGACTGCCATTATGTCATCACTTCAACAGACTATTTCAGTAAATGGCCTGAGGTAGCGTTTATGTCACAAATCTCTTCTGCTACAGTAATTAAGTTCCTCTCTTCAGTTTTTAGCAGGGAAGGTAACCCGAAAGAACTGGTTTCAGATAATGGTAGTCAATTTACTTCCCTGGAGTTTGAAACTTTTCTAGCACAGAGGAACATCTTACACAGAAGGTCATCCCTATATTACCCTCAAGCCAATGGGGAAATCGAACGGTTTAACAGAAGTTTGAAAGAGAGTTTGCAAATGGCTAAACTGGAAGGGCGATTGTGGATACCCTTCACTACTGATTTCTTGCAAGCATACCGGGCTACACGACATGCCACAATGCAAAGATCACCCGCAGAGTTACTGCATGGGAAACGGATGAATACTAAACTGAACGTTGCTGGATTGTTAAAGGCATGACCTGAGGCCCCAACCAAGGATGATGTGAGAAAAGCAGTTGAACAGAACCAAGCAAAGTCTAAGGCTTTCACAGACAAGCGGCGGGGTGCTAAGGAACCAAAGGTTGAGTGTGGTTCCTTCATTAGAATACAAAACCCTGGAATTTTATGCAAAGGGGACCATAAATTCACAGCTCCTCTTAAAATCATAGAGAAGAAGGGACCTTATACCTATGGACTTTCTGATGGGCGGGTATGGAATGCTTCTTATCTTGCACCTGCCTATGCACCAAGAGGAGATTATGCCAACACCCAGTCTGCACTGGATGACTTCACTGTAGTACCAACACAACAAGACATTGCACTGGAACCGGGGCTTGAGAGACGGCCTGTCAGACCCAGACGACCACCTGTCTGGACTAGAGACTATGTTATGTAGTATCTACAGTGTTTTCAATGTAATATTTCTGCCAGCAGTATAGTGTCTGGTTTCATATTTGTTCCTGTGGTTAGAACAATAATGTTTATTTTAATTGGGAGAGTTTCTTAAGAGAGGAGGGAATGTGGTGTTTAGATGTTGCTTGTAATTATTAGAATTGGGAGCACTGGCTGTTGGGAGTCTGAAAGGACAGGAAAGAGGAAGGATGGGGGAGGAGTTGAGAGGCTGGGAGAAAGCTACAGAGGGTGCAGCAGCAGCTTGGTAAAGAGGTTTCCACTTTGAAAATAAAGTCCTGTTGAAGCTTGTTAATACCTTGCCTGGTTGATACAACAATATGCCACAACGTTTCCAAGTTTTGTTTGCTAGTGTTTGCCTAGGATGTATTGTTCTATCAATGCCTCCACTACCTCCTGAATTAGACCTATGGATTCCTTAGGTACGGATACTGCCTCTGGGACCGTGGGTCCTCCCTTTCAAGTGAATTCTGAGGGTCCATTTGATCACATTTCCCCCTTATGACAAGCACCCTCTACTAGTTATTGCTGCCCTGCTATTTAGTAACATGTCTTTTTTCACCCTTGCTATACTGGTTTTTACCATGGGGCATCCCCAGCCATCCTGTGAAAGGGGCGCTATGAAGAACAGTTGTGGTGCAGTGGTGCGGCAGCATTAATGGAAGTTTACCAGGTGAGCCTTCAATTTCTTTACTTCCTCCAATTCCTCCTTCCTTTCTTAAGCTGCCAGAACAGCACCCATTTTCTTTTGTGTTCCTGCTCTCCTTGGCCCCTCCCCCGGAATCCCTTACCTCTGGGGCTGGATTCCACTCAAAAAATCTTGGCTTCCGCCACCAACACTGGTGTTTGATTTAGCTGCCACCAGTGCTTGGCCCTGGCTAAGAAACTGTTCAAATGATCTTGATCCGGGTCAAACTGCAAAAAATATTCCTTTCACTCCAGAGGCACCACAACGAGCAACATTTCAATGTGTGTTTTCTCTCCTTTCGTTAATGCCTTACACATACCATGCTCTTCCAGATTCCGCCACTGAAGGAGGTGATCTGCTAGTTTGCTTGGACTCTCCTCGAAGAGGAGCTTCATGTTAAACACCTCCACTTGAGCTGAACTAAAATTATACAGCACTCTTACCAATTGTCCCCCTAAAGTTGTGTCACTTATAACCTGTAACCATAAGCACTCCGAAGATCTCTGCAATACCTTATCCCAATCCTGTATAGTTAGGTGGCTTGTCTCTTTCAAGGCTATTCCTTTCAAACACCATTATGTAAACCTGTTCCAATCATCCCAGGAAGGAGTTCCCCAATTGTTAATAAGGGAGTCCAGCTCCTGGATGTGGAGTGTGAGGGGGTGTCTGCCTCATACTGGGCTCTAAGGGAGGCTGTGCAGGAGGCAGCCAATCAGAGAAGGTCTGAAGGGAGCAGCCAATCACGGCCCAGCAAGCCCATATGAAAAAGAAGCTGCCGGGCAGAGGAGGGTAGTTCTCTGCTGGGAGCCCAGTGAGGAAGGACTGTGTCTCTGGAGGGCTGACAGAACTGCCAGCACCCTGGACAGAGCAATGCTGCTAGCAGGGACCAGGGGAGCAAGAGACAGCTTCTGGCTGGCTGCTGAGGTTTGCAGGCTGAGGCCCTGAGGCAAGGGCAAACAGGATGCTGGAGCCACAAGGAAGTGGCCAGACAATTCTCTGCAGTAGCCACTAAGGGAAGTGGCTAAACAGCGGACTGCAGGTCCTGCAGAAGGGGGGAGCACTGTGTGTGTCATGGCCAGAGGGCTGTGTCGCTGAAGAGGACACTGTGGTCCTTGGACAGATGTGCGTCCTACAGTAGGAGTGATGGTGGCGAGGCACCATCCGAAGAGGATGCACTAACATACAGAGCTAATTCCCATGACAGCAAGCAGGAGGCACCAGAGTGGTGAGTGAGCCCTGTTACTGAAACTTGTAAATCTCAGTGTAATGATCATCTCACCCTTGTCACTTTGTTCTTCAACTTTAACTGTAAGAGGGATCTGAGGTGCAGACATATTCTCTGGACATATTTCTTAACTCATACCCTGGCTAACTTGTTTTAGCAGTCTCATAAAACAGTGGGGGTCATGGGAACCTGTGTGGGCCCTGCTGCACAGGTACATCCCATAGTTACACTGTGAACTGGGGTTCAGAGTAGCAGCTGTGTTAGTCTGTATTCACAAAAAGAAAAGGAGTACTAGTGGCACCTTTATTTGAGCATAAGCTTTCGTGAGCTACACTCACTTCATCGGATGCATTCAGTGGAATGCATTTTTAAGTCCTTTAACTACTGAGTCAAGGGTCCAATTCTTAACAGTAAGTCTTGAGAAACAGAAGACTCTTATTACCTTATTACCTTTTTATGTTTCTTATCCAGTACTATGTGTGGAGTACCTTTTCCATCCGGTCCTAATCTCCCTCTAATATGTCTCTGGGGAGTCCATAGGGACCTCCTTTGGATTTAACCCACTCCTCCAGTGCCCTGGAAACCTCCTCAAATTTGAATCCTTGTGCGATTGCTAAGCTGTTGGGTCACAATCCTTGACAGCAAAGCTATACATATAATAAACTCTGTACCTGCTCCAGATAAATGGACTCTGGAATCTGAGTCATGGCAGCACTATGTTACGGATTCCCTCCAAGACATCTTTCCCTTGGCTTTTTAAGAATTCAGTTCAATTCCAAATTTTGGTGTTCAGGTATTTTTGGTTTGGCATATAGCACCACCATACTAAGTTGATCAGACTCAAACGCAGAGAGTGAGTGCAAGATACATCTCAAATCCAAAGTTACAACCTATCCTGGAAAATGATCTCTCTCTCTCACAGACCCTGGGAGACAGGCCAGTCATCACTTACAGACAGCCCCGCAACCTGAAGCAAATACTCACCAGCAACTATACACCACACCACAGAAACACTAACCCAGGAACCAATCCCTGTAAAAACCCCGTTACCTACTTTGTCGCCATATCTACTCTAGCAACACCATCATAGGACCCAATCTCATGAGCCACACCATCAGGGGCTAAATCACCTGCACATCCGCTAATGTGATATATGTCATCATGTGCCAGCAATGACCCTCTGCCATGTACATTGGCCAAACCGGACAGTCTCTATGTAAAAGAATAGATGGACACAAATCAGACATCAGGAATGGTAACACACAAAATCCAGTAGGAGAACACTTCAATCTCCCTGGACATTCAATAACAGATTTAAAATTAGCCATCCTTCAACAAAAAAAACTTCAAAAACAGACTTCAAAGAGAAACTGCAGAGCTACAATTCATTTACAAACTTTCACCATTAATTTGGGCTTGAATAGGGACTGGGAGTGGCTGGCTCACTACAAAAGCACTTTCCCCTCTTTTGGTATTGACACCTCCTCATCAGTTATTGGGAGTGGACTACATTCACCCTGACTGAATTGGCCTTGTCAACACTGGTTCTCCACTTGTAAGGTGAAGGAGTCCTTGTGGCACCTTAGAGACTAACCAATTTATTTGAGCATAAGCTTTAGTGAGCTACAGCTCACTTCATTGGATCATGAAAGCTTATGCTCAAATAAATTGGTTAGTCTCTAAGGTGCCACTAGTACTCCTTTTCTTTTTGCAAATACCGACTAACATGGCTGCTACTCTGAAACCTGTCACTTGTAAGGTAACTCCCTTCTCTTCATGTGCCAGTATATTTATGCCTGTATCTGTAATTTTCACTCCATGTATCTGAAGAAGTGGGTTTTTACCCATGAAAACTTATGCCCAAATAAATCTGTTAGTCTTTAAGGTGCCACCGGGCTCCTAGTTGTTTTTGTGGATACAAAATAACATGGCTTACCCCTCTGATACTTTTTTTATTATAGATTTACACATTCAATTGCATTTACTATACATTGCACTGCAAGTCTGGGGATTAACTTGGTTATGTTGTAGGAACCAATCCCTGTACAACAAGCTCTGTCTATGCACTCTCCATTCATGACTTACTCTTTACCTCATTTTTCGTTTTAGGCTTATTTTGTTTCATTGTTGTTTTGTCCATTGTAAATGGTTCCTTGGTGTTCCCCCTTCTCTTAGCTAGTTCCCGCATTCTGTCTCTTAGCTTACTGACCCATTTACCTATCTCAGTTAGCACAGACATTCTGTTTCCAGCCTGCTGATTTATTTACCTTCCTAATCCTGTTTCCCAAGAAATGAGCCCTCCCCCATGTCCAATTACTGATGTCAAAGCAAGCCTACTTCAATAGGCTTCCTTTATTATGCACAACATGCTTAGTCTGAAATTTGAGGAGGGTTTCAGGAAAGGCAGTCTGATTCAGTAGATAGAGCACTAATGTGGGAACCAGGAGACTTGGATTCTAATCTTGGCTGTGCCACTGACCAGCTGGGAGACCTTGGGCAAGTCACTGCGCCTCTCTGTGCATCTGTTTCCCCTCCTACTCTTAGTCTGTCTTATTTTGTTTAGATTGTAGGCTCTCTGGGGCTGGGCAGTCTCTTACTTAGGCCTGCTCTACACCTAAAACTTAGGTTGACCTAAGCACATCATTCAGGGCTGTGAAAAATGTCATGCCCTGTGTGATGTAGTTAGGTTGACCTAACCCCCACTGGAGACACTGCTAGGTTAACAGAAGAATTCTTTCATCAACCACTTCTGAAGGTGGTAGATTTAAAATAGCATCAGAAACCGCGCCCCCCCTTCTGTCACTATTACAAGTGTCTACACTACAGCAGCATAGCTGCAGCACTGTGGTGCTTATATTGTAGTCATGCCTCCAGTGTAGCCAGCACAAATGAGGCCTCGATCTCAGCTGAGGCCATTAGGCAGCACATTACTACAAATAATAAAATACATTAATAGAGGTAGGTTCCCATTGGGAATAGCAGTTGCAGCAAATGAAATATATTGCACATTTCTAGAGAGATTTTGTTTCCTTCACTAAACCTGTTGGGTCTCAGCCTAACAGTCACACATCTGTTGAACTGTCCAGATTTCGAGCACCTGCCTTGCTTTTGATCTTTGATCCCTTTCATGTTAAAAGTGAGTTCATTATTGTATCAGGTTGAGGTCATATCACCATTCCAACATTGTAATATTTGATCAGTGTACCATCTGGGGAGAAATGTAGTAGTCTCTGATCTCCGTACAATGATTATTTCCATCTCTATCTTGCCTTTATCTTAGGTAGTTTTAGAAGTAAAGGTGTTTGGATCCTGGCTCATAAATTTATTGCAACCAAATATTCCTCTGACAGTAAATCCATATATCTTGGGACTTCCAGCCCAAAGGTGTAAACCCCTGCTCCTTCCTGGTGATTATGCGATTTCTGCTGGCCTTAAAAGACATGGACTGGACATATTAATTGTCTTAACGGGAGATGTCCAGCTGAAACCAGCTCAGTGTATGCCTATCAAACAGCTTTATTCTCCTTTCACATGCATGTGCTATGAATCAGGAGTAATTCCACTGAAGTCGGTGGAATACTGCTGGTCTAAAACTGTGGTAATTCAGAAGAGAATAAGACTTAGGTGTTATATTCTTCTTTACAATTCTCTTTTATCCATATTTCTACTCTCTATGAAATATTTAACCCAAATAGTTAAAGTTTGGCAAAGTTATAAGAAACTGAAAACAGGGTTTTATAATGGAAAGTGTCAGGCAACCTTAATAATAATCAGTGCTACCAGCATCATCTATAATGAATTATTGACAAGTTAAAACCAGTGTGTCACAAAATCATGCTTTTCTTATCTAAAACACCACCCCGTTGGAGGGGACACCACATTGAAACATGGGAGCTGTAGTCCATCCAGGAAGCCCAGCCATAGGAGATAATGGGGACATGAGACATTTTACCACTACTCCAACAAGATAATGATGCCTTATGAGAAAACTCAGTTTGATATTGAACTAACTGACTCAAAACAAAATATTTTGGGCCAGTTCAACAAACAGAAAATGCCATTTTCATTGAAAATCCCCAAATGTTTTGCTGTTTCCAAATGGAAATTTTTCAGAACTTGTCTTTCTAAAACACAGCCACAATTTTCATGACAGCGAAGTAATACCAGTAAGGTGTCGTGTTACCACAACCTGACCTCCACTTTCATGGGGTACACTTTATATCTGGTGAACATATTGGTCATATGCAGTGCTGAATGCCCTCATCTCCATTTGAAGCCACTGGATTTCAGAGCTCTCAGCAATTCACAGGAGGCATGCAGTACCTGTGCAGGATGAGCCCTGTCTTGTTTGTTTGGCTTTTCCCGAAGAAAGCCTTATCTGACCTCCATCACCACAGTATCTGAGCGCCTCACCATCTCTAATGTATGATTCCTCACAATACCCTTATCAGGCAGGGCAGTGCTACTAGCCTCATTTCCAAAACAGAGAACTGAGGCACAGAGACTATAGGACATGCCCTAAGTCACTCAGGAAGTCTGTAGCAGAGCAGGGACTTGAACCCAAGTCCTAGGCTAGTGCCCTAACCTACTATGCTCAGCACAGTCCACCTGCAGTTTTGATGTTTCCTCTTCATCTTCTTCCACCCACAGAAACACTTGGTTGAAGCATGTCATTATATTCATCTGATCCCTGGGGTGCTGGAACAATTTGTATAGTGGGGGTGCTGAGAGCCATTGAATCAAACTGTAAACCCTGTATGTGATAGAAACCACTTCAAGCTGGGGGTGTGGCAGCACCCCTAGTTCCAGCACCTATGTCTGATCCTGTGACTGCATGACACATAACAGCAAAGGAGCAGTACTCTCTGCTGCTCCACTCAGGTTTCAGGGACTTCTGATGTGAATGTGAATGCTATTTTGCTAATAGTTACCAATAGAGCAGGGTATATCCATTATTAACCCTCTGAAAGACCCCAGCCAAGTCAGGGCCTCACTCTGCTAGGCACTTCACAGACCTAGTAAAAGGCCGTGTCTACCCGTAAGAGTTTATCATTTCAATTTAAAACAAGACACAAAAGGTGAGTAAACCAAACAAATGGATGGTGGGGTAGAATTGATTCAAACACATTTGTCCATAGACGAGCTGTGTGCTTGGCTTGTAAGTATAGGTTTGTTTAATCGGTTTGCACTACAAATTATTCACACAGTACTCACGGCCAAACATACTGGTAAGCTACATAGCCACAAGTTCAGCTGAATGGGTCCAACGTTTCTTTATGTCCCGAATCAGGAAAAATATTTAAATACCAAAAATTTTTTGCAGAAAGACAAATTCTGAAAAATTTTCCATTTGGAAATGGCAAAACTTTTTGTTTTGAGATTTTCAATCCAAACACACTATTTTAATATTCCCAAATAAAAATATTTTGTTTCTGTTTGTTGAACGGACCCAAAACATTTTGCTCTGAGTCCACTAGTTCAACATCAAATCACATTTCTGCATGGGGCAGCATTGCCTCATTGGAGTCACAGTCAAGTATCTCATACCCCCATTGTCTCCTATGGGCCAGGCTGCCTGAATGGACTACATCTCCCATGCTGCAGTGTTGTGTCCGCTCTGACTGAGAGATGTGGGGCATCATGGGAGTCACACAGGCGTGCATAACAGCAGGAGTAGTTGGGCTAGGTAGTCCCAGGTAGGAGAGAATTGGGGCTACGTTACCTCATGGAGTTGTAGTTCAGTTGTTTCACACCCCTGACAGAAATGCTCTTTAATGTTGAACTGACTTGAAATGAAGGGGTTTTGTTTTGTTTCAGTTTTCCTGTTAGCAAATCAATTTTTTAACATCAAAATTTCCCCCCAAAATTTTCAATTTTTGTGGAAACTGCATTTTCCATTGAAAAATCATTTCAACAGAAAATTCCCAGCTAGCTCTAATTACTTGGCATTAGAGTGTCCATCACTGAATTTTTATAGCTTCAGAATTACTGAACAAATGTCTTTCAAACATGGCTTGTTTTGCAGCTCTCGTTGGCTAGACTCCAATCCCCATTCCACAGGTGAAAAACTGGTTTAACCAACCAATTGAGGGTCCCTCTTCCAGAAGGGAATATTTGAGAGGGGCAGAACTAGCTCTATGCCACCCTCTCCTAGCCCCACTAGGATAGCAAAAGTATCAGGGACATGGCTGAGAGAAGGGGGGTGGGTGGAGCACTATTGCGCTGGTGAGCCTCAGCTGGTGAAATTATCCTTTGGGGGCCATTTATCAGTCAGCCCATCTCTGGCTATGTCTACACTTATGACAGCGTGTAGAGTACAGGCACTATACTTGTGGCTACATGCTGCTGTGAAAGGCTCCAGCAGTGGGGAGGAAACAGGACACTACACTGCTAAAAATAACAGTGCAGCCATGGGGGGGCAGTGCTTGGGCATGTAGAGGGCTTGTGTAGGGTATATACCCTGGGGGTTCAGGTGCATAGGGCTGTCTAGTCTACTCGCCTAAGCTATGCCTTAGCGTTACACTGCTATTTATACCCCTGGAAGCTGGGTGTGCAGGGTCTATACCCTACACACTACTGTAAGTGTCGACGTACCTTAAGAGCACTGCTGAAATCACTTCAAGTTGCATTAGTTCTAGCAGACTCCACATCGGGGTTCAGCGCACTGAAAACTCTGTGAAAATTGTAGAGCTATCACTTTAAATTTCAGGAGGGTGTCCTTGTCCTGCTTGCGGGCTAGAGGGCTTTGTAGGGAAGCATGTGACCTGGGCCTAGCAGCAGCCAGATTGCAGACAGCCACTAAGGTAAGGTGGGTTGTACCTCTGTTTTTAGGGAGCAGCCTGCTTCGCTGCTTTCTGTTTTGGGATTCTTGTGTGTAATCACTTTGAATTCTACAGAATAAAGTAGTGTTACATTGCAACCTTCCAGCAAGAGAATCTAACTTCTTGGCGTGTATGCTGTGAACACAAGGGAAACATAAAAGTGGTACAACCACCTTTGTCCAGGCACCTCCAGTCTCACACCCGAGTTGTGAGGCTCACACATTTGAACCCTGTTTCAAATACTCATGATTACCTTATGAACTCTCGTGCATCTGGCCCAGTGTGGAGGAAAGACGCTGGGGGGAAGGGGGTGTTTGGATAGGGAGTCTGTCAGTGCCCCAGTCTCCCTCCCCCACCCCATCACACACCCACACGTGCTCCCACTTCTGTTGGGCCCATGGCAGCAGACAGTGGAACCAGGAATGGGCTCTGGGCAGCAGCACTGTAGAGGAAGTGTCCAGGGCCACCTATCAGTCAGCAGTGGCAATAGCTGGGAAGGGTTGCTGGGGCTGCGGGAGGAAACGGGGAGAGTGAAAGCAAGGATGCTTGGAGAAGGAGGAGACTGCGCTGGGCTGGGGAGGGGAGCAGAAAGCTTGGAGGGAAGAGCAGGGGGCTGAGAAGAAGAGGGGAGGCTTTGTCTCTTCTCTCAGCTGCACCAAACGTATCTCATCTGCAGCTGAAGATTCAGCCCAATGTTTTCTGTGTATTAGCATAAAGCCATAAGTATCTTACTATAACTAGTGGGCCCTGTTCTGATCTCCCTTTCACCAGTGTAAATGGGGAGTAAATCCACTAATGTCAACAGTGCTACACTTTGTTAATACTGGGGTAAGTAAGACCCGAATCAGGCCATTTGTTTTTAAAATAGTCATTGTCTATTTAAATACATTCAGTGGGCCACAGAAAATCTCCCTGAGCTTTGAAAACATTCTTTGGGGCAGGAATGGTCATTTACTGTGTTTGGACAGCGCCTAGCACCATGGTATCCCTGCCCTACTTAAGGCCTCTAGATACTACTCACTGTGAACATTAAATGATGATTACCAATAATATATTTTGAAGCATCCCAAAAAGAATCCATTGTGGTTTCCTTTTTTAATTTGAAAAGTCGTTGAAAGTTTTAATATTTAACATGTAACAAAACCATTTATTCTCAAGATTTTTTTTTTCCATCTTACATTAAAAAAAGGTAAGATGGAAAGGTAACCATTCTCTTCTCATACTTGTTTTGTACCTGGATGAACTGTGTGCATCTGCCTCAAGTATTTGGTATCTTGCTGCTGTATTTACCCATTTCTGCTGATGTAACTTGGAAATCTTCATATTTCATTGATTTCTTCCATTTTACTTTCCAGACCATCTATTTACTTTTTCAGAACACATGACTTCTCTTAGATCCATTCCTTCTCTCTTGGTTCGGATGTATCCTCCCAGAGAAAATTGATTTCTGATGTTTCAAAACAGATTTCTGACTTCTTTGTCAGACCTTAATGACTTGGTGTCTCAGAACTTTTTTTAAAACAAAAGGATTGGGTGACTGGATGCTTCAGAGGAATGGCAATGGGGTCTGAGTCCGTCATCACCAGATGAACCCCAGAAGTTAGAGGTGGGAAGACTCCTTAGATCAGTCAGTTCATCTCCCTGCTAAGGCAAAATTTTCAAGACAGAGCACCCCTCACAGCAGGAAATGTCTGACTGTTTCCAGCCTGTATTCATCAAGCTATTCTGCTGGACAAGAATGTTGTAGAGCTCTGAGGAGGGAACCTGAAGAGGCTGAAGAAAGCTTCCCTAGAAGCTTCCCACATAGGTAGTGCCATGGAGGGAGTTGGAGGGGAGAGATTCCTCAGAGCAAGGGAGGGCCTCCCAAAGCCATCCCAGCAGCAAGGGTCGACACCAGGAACAGTGAGTTCTGGCATGCATATTTGTAAACAAATAAGAAGCTCAAAAAACAAACAAACAAACCGTAGATAGACAAGGGAAGATGAGCAGTTTCTGTGCATAAAACTATTTCTTTAATGCTTCCAGCTCCATGTCAGAATACATTTGTTCTTAGTGTAATAAATAAGATACTTTAATTTCACTAACTTTAGGATTGAGGCTGATATGTGCTACTATGTTATTTAGACACCCGACAGCCACTTCTCAAAGTGACGCTATATAATAATTACCACATGCAAGAGTGTATCTCTGACTTTCCAGTTCCTGGGGAGAAAATACTAAAACCTTTGGACTCTCAGTCTAAAAGAGGCAAGGAGTGAGCACTGGATGGTGGCAGCAAAGGCACCAGATAAAGAGTCACCAAGTATACATGTGTCAGCAGTTCCCAGGGGTCAGCAGGCCATCACAGCCTCCATAAAAGCCATAGCACAGGGTTTTCAAAGTCTCTCCATTCCACAATTGATTGGACTCAGGAGGACACAGTTACCATCAAGGGCAACGTAATCTCCTCCCCATCCACTTCATTTGTCTCATGTCATCAGCATGCCAAAGTGTCCTATGAGTATGATGGATTAGAGGAAGTTTAAGAGCCACTATATCAATGGGTAAGGACGACAACAACAAAATCATAATCTCTTATCTTGTCATTGCCATAAAGTCAATCAGATTAATAGTACTCTGTTTAAAAACTTCGGAAACTAACTCATGCTTATCGCTCTGCTTCAGGACTGCCCTCTAATAGGGATTTTATAACAGGGACAAAGTGGAAAAAATAAGTGATGGTATTGGCACGTGCTTTGCTCCCCTGGGATACCAAAATGAGATAGATACTACTCACAGCACAGTGTGAAGATTTAACAACACAATGATCCCGCACTTTAGTGCCTGCTTTAATCAGCAGTGAAAGAGTTAACAAGGCTAACATTTAAGGGAGAGGTTTTCAGTGACTTAAGGGATGTGAGGCCACAAACTTCCACAGAAACCCGCTAGCTGTTTGGCCCCCTAACTTCCATTTGTGCCTTTGAAAAGCTCCTAAATTGTCATAATTAGACTTGGGAGTCAACACCCTTCAAAAGAGAGGCAATTTATGCCCCTTTTAGAGCTAATGTTTCAGACTGTCTGCAGAATCAAGTTGATGTTGCTTCATCAGCTGCTGCTCCACCTGGTTCACATTTGGAAGGTCATCTCTGCTAGAGGTTAACCTGTGCTTTTTAAACAAAAGCTTAGCTCCTAAAGCATAAGGTGTAGCCAACAGAGAAAAGAATCACCTTAACCAGCTGCTGACCCATGGCCCAATTTGATTCCTGAGACCTTTCCACAGGAGATGGGACTGGGGAGAGTATGGAGAGTGTAATCACTAAAATCTGAGGTCTAGTAAAATGCACCATGAAATTGTGCTCTGGGGGCAACCTCCCCTGGAAGGAGGATTGTGCTGCTAAGGGGTCTGGGAAATAAGAGTTATCTAGGAATAGAGAGCTCTGATTTCCTGGGTCTTTTGATAGTACTACAGTTTCTCCTGGGATTATTTGTATTCTTCAGGGACTAGCTGCCAGAAGGCTAAAAGCATGTGCTGCAGTCTCTGGAATTCTTACTTTGCTGTTTTTTGAGCTATCTGAAGCAGTATGTTCAAATGGCTGACAGCATCACAACAGGAAATACCTGCCAAACAATTACTCCTCTTGCCTCTGCTGTACAGTAACATCAGGTGATGAGGGGAATAAAAAATAACCAGTTGGCTAAAGCAGCAGCAAAGACTGTGTTGCCATCTGCTACAAAGCAAATGGTGTTCAAGCGTTACCATCAACAATGGAAAGTTTTGTTACCAAATCACAAATAAGATGGAGATACAGTAAGTGACGGAGACCAGGAAGGCTGTAATGGAATGGGGAAATGTGAATGCTTTGTAATAAATAGAATAATAGCAGACAAGATAAATGCAGTTTGCCTTATGACACTGTAGCTGGCTTTGGTTTACTACTGCATTAAAATTCACCTCAGTGACAGGATCTTAGTGGCTGGGAGATTCTGCGTGGTTTGGGGAATTAAGGGTAAGTTTAAATGATACCACATGAGGACCGAGGAATTAGGTAAAAGGACATAGAAAAGTTAGAAATGGGCAGGAATAAAACCAGATTCAACCTGGAAAAATTCAGTTGACTAGAATTAGGAAAAAATAATATGACATACAGATATTCAGTTGACAGAGAGATACTAGGAAAGGAGTAACGTTGTAGATGACCTAAAGTTGACAGTGGACCATAAATTAGATAGGAGTTTGCCATGCAATAAGAAAAGCACATGCCATGAGGTGGCATATAGAGATGAAACATGGCCATGAAAGTCCTTCCCTCTAGGTTGCACTGGTAATGTCAGGACTTCATCTAGAATATTGCTTTCAGTTTTCTGTGGTTTTCAACCTTTTTTCATTTGCGGACCCCTAAAACATTTCAAATGGAGGTGCAGACCCCTTTGGAAATCTTAGACATAATGTGCGGACCCTCAGGGGTCTGCGGACCATAGGCTGAAAACCACTGCTCTAACAGAGATTGTCAGTTTCAAAGAGGAAGGGTGGTCCCCTGATGAAAGCACAGAACTGGAGGTCATGTGGTCTGCTCCTGCTGCTAACACTGGGGGAGACCCTAGGCTGACTCAACCAGGTGAGCACTTGCTATAGATAATGAATCTTGTCTATACTAGACTCTTAAAATGTGCTCATTAGCAGGTGTTAGCTAATACACACTCTCACACCTCTAAAAGCTGGCTGAGGCAAGGCCCTTTTCATTCTCAGAGGTGATCAGTCCAGCACAAAGTTTAAGGCACTATAGGTCATATCCAGCCAGAACCTCTCCACAAGAGGTCACCAAGGTAGAAGAACCAATGTGGTTCTAATGCACAAAGAAAAGGGTTGGACTCCAGGGGGTTGACTTCCTGTACAGTACAGAAATAAGATTTATGGGGGCTTCTTCTGGGGCAGCTCCCAGGTTGGGGACAGCAGGGGTTGAACTTTGGATAAGCCCAAAGGATGCAAGCAGTGCTATTTTCTGTTAAATAAATGAAACAAAATAAAGGATAGAAAGTGTTTGTATAAAAATGCTGAGGAGTTTGCTTTAATGTTCCCCTGAATCTTAATCCATCCTCAAAACAGTCGAATTGCAATCACCAATTCAGATCCATGTTCTTGGGGTATTATTTTTCTTTAAGAATGTAACAAGGAGCTTCAGTCCCCTCTGGAGAGAAACTTACCGCTAGAGCTCATGTCCATCATGGATATTTTTTTTTCTACAGATTCTTAAGCATCAAAGTAGCTCAGACGCACAGATAAATATAAACTAGAAGCACAAATTCACCTTGACGAGTTTAAATGGTATTTTCAGGAGCATTCTTTGATGGAATTACAGATCAGAAGCAAACCTTTCCACCAGCTGCCACAAGAACCGAGCTGTGATGGAGGCAGAAATCACTGCCAAATGGCCTGCCAATAAAATATGCAAGGGGAACAATAAGATATATTTAAATAAAGCACAAATAAGAGACCTAAAAGGGGAAAAAAATCACAAACAGTATGCAAAAGACATCTCAATCTGACCTTTTGCAGCTTGGCTACCACATGGATAAGTAGTTGTATTTAACTAGTATCATAATTTTGGGCTGGTTTGCCAATTTGCAGAATGTTCAGGAAACAAATCTATATATCAGCTTCTGTCAAAAACATAGGAGCTGTCGTGTGGGATCAAGCTATTGAGCCATCAAGTGCGACCCCCTGCCTTTAACACCAAGCAACTCCTGGTGCCTCAGAGGAAGGTTGCCCCTTCACCCCCAACCCCAATGTAGCCCATGCCAAAGCTGCAGTGATATCGGTAAGGGACAAATATTCCTTCCTGTCCCCTGTGGTGATCTGTGTACACCCTGAAAGATGAGAGGTGATTACCAGTATCTTAGCTTTCATAGCTGCAGACAGCACTATTGGTCAGAGCATCATCCGGCCCTTCTTGAAATCTAGCTATTATATTTCACTCATTCAGATTTGCTGCAGAGATTTCCACAGGGAGGTTGATTATGTATTGTGGGTAAAACTAACTTTTGTGCAGAAGACCTGTGCAAGGCCTTTGCATCTCTTGAGCATCATTTAAATCCTCAAAGCTGGGATTAAGTGGATTTAAGAGGAACGTCTTATGCTCGTCCTCAATACTATGGTGACTTTCACATTATGTGAAGAAATAACTCCTTTAATTGTTTGTTAATTTCAGTAACCCCTTGGTTCCATGGGATAGTATGAAAAGATTCATCCATACGTACAGCAGCACCTTGCACAATGGGGCCCTAATCTTAATTGGGGTCTCTAGGCACTGGTATAATATCCTGCTTAAGACTGAATACTGTGCTATTCTAATTCCCCTTAAGTTTTCCCATTTGTATGCTAAATAAGCCTAATTTTTGGAGTCTCTCATAATACTGCAATATGTATGTGTACCACTGCCTTCTACTGGATAGATTCAACTGTGTCTCAAAGGCCAGATACTACTACTAATTCTTAATAGAGTTTTTCTTTTAGTTTATTTGTTTGTTCCCTTTGATTTCGGAGCAGAACATTTCAAGTTCTGTTGCCAGTGGTGCAGTGAAGTTCCCAATGGCACAGCATGCAGCCTAGTGATGTATGTGAAGTCCCAAGTGGTCACAGGTATATGACAATATGCAAGTATCTCCGTGCCGCTAGTCATCTTTGTTGCCCTTCTCTGCAGCTTTTTAATCTCTGCAATAGTTTTATTGATGCCAGGTGACCAAAACTAGCCACAGTAATACGAATGGGAACATTGTTCAATTCTAAAACGTCATCATTTTTTATTTCTTTTTTCTTAATGGACATACACTTCATAACTGATTTTCATCCACTGATTGTATTGGATAGATGTCTTCATTGAACTAATCACATTGACTCCTAAACAGGGTATTCTCATTTTAAAAAAAAATCTGAACCCAGTTTGCAAACAGTCCATAGGCTCACATATGTTCATAAGAACTATTCTTTAAATGAAGTCAGGTTACAAACGAATTAATAAAAAACTCAGGATCATTTCACAAATAGAAAAAAGGACTAAGCTTGTCAAATCTGTTTTTCACAGCTGTGGCAAGAGGTCAAGGTCTTAGCCCCTGCATATGGATGTTGGTCTGTTTTGCTGACTCATTCTGGCAGCTCGACCAGGTGGCTTTAATTTTCTCCACATATGAAGGTAAAAAAGTGGAGAGTCTAAGGCAAGAGAGGGACTAGTTGAGACATGAGGTCCTGCAGGGAAAAAAAACATTAGGAGGAAGGTCAGTCTAATGTTTGTTCTTCATGTTTTAAAGTTAAGAATGTATTATTAATCATATTTATTGTGGTAGTACCTAAGAATGGAGTCACATTGTCTAGATACTGCACAAAAGCCGTGTAGTAGAGGGTCCCTGCCCTGAAGAATTTACAATCTAAATAAACTAGATAGACACAGGGTAGAATGCCCAGAGTAAACAGGGTGCTGGCAGCAAACATCATGCTAATTCCACATCTTTTGTTGGGGAGGGGTTACTTAGGAGGGGATAAGCTAAATGGAAGGAAAGGGAAGTGTGGGGGATATGGCAGGAGAAAAGGGGTGCAGGTGTGGTGTGAATAAGAAAAAGGGAAAACACCAGGAAAAGGATGAGGACACTAACTTAGAGTATATATGCTGAGCTGAGAGCAGGATAGGGATTCAACTCACGCACAACAACGAACAATCCTGCCAGCCCTATTATCCAGTCACCTAGGGGTTTAGGCAGATTTGGTACAGACAGGGCCAGATTTAGGGGCAGGTGACCCAGACGACCACCTGGGGTGCTGTGCTTGGGTTCCTATTTTTGTTGTTAGCGACAAAAGAGAAAACAGAATGTTTGAAGTAATGTTTCAGGTATTCCGTATGTGGATTCATTTTTCACTAACCTCTTTGAATGTTCTGGGCCTTTGTAGAATGTCATGGGACCTTCCATTCTTTCTGAGAATGACATTTTCCTTGAACCTCTTAGAATGTTGTCAGCCAGGCCCTCTCTGGTATATAAGGCCTGGGAGGTTGCCAGTCAGTCAGTGAGATATAAGAATGAACTGAAGTGAGGTGAGTGCCCAGCTGCGATATAGTGAACTTTGTTTTATTGTGTAATTGTGAAAGTGTACTTGTGTTTTAAGACTTGAAGTAAGTAGTGTAAGTAGTGACTAATAAAGGACATATTTAATGAGACACCAGAGATATCTATCGAACCTCTATCTATGCAACAATATAAAAGAAATACTGTTACTTCTTTTTTCATTGCTTTACACATAATGTTTGATGACTTTCTAAGACTGTGGAACATAGACTTTTGCTCTCCCTAATACTGTCTGTTTTCCCCTGTAGAAAATAAAAGATGCCCCCAAAGAAGCCTTCAGGACCTCATTATAGGAAGTGAAAAGCTCAATTGCAATCTAGTTTGCAGCAAGGGGCAAATTTGATGGGAAAATATCTGAAACAGAACATCATAGACCGGGCTTTAGGCAGTAGCAATCGTCCCAGTGCAAAAGAAATTGAGGAGCAAAGCATAAATGATGGAAGTCCTATTACTAAGGAATTAGCAGATTTACCTGAACATAAGGAATGAAAATGTGAGAAAAGTGATGGAGAATCTTCCAGTTTCCCTGACGGCATAAAAGAGAGAGATGATAAAGAAGAATGTGGCTCATATAAAAAGGAGAGTAATACACACAAAAATCTGGTTTACATGAAAAGGTGAGAAATGATAAAGAAGAATCAGCCTCACATGATGAAAGAAACAGCAGTGAGAAAAATTGCACACCACAAATGGATACATCAGGTCCTGCTTTATAGCTGGCGATCCTAAACTCCACTGATATTGATCATACAATTTTGAATGTGCTGAGCAAAATTGAGAATACGACACTTCCAGTAAGTGAGCCAAAGAGACACTTCTCGAAGTCACACTGTGAAAGAGTGCTCAAGAATGGTGAGAAACTGAATTGGCGTTGGCTCGTTTACTCAAAATCAACTGACAAAGTGTTCTGTTTTTGTTGCAAAATATTTGACAAGAATGCCAAATCATTGTTTGCACTTTTTGGGAACAATTACTGGCATAACTTAGCTGATACTGGAACAACATGAAAAGTCACCCAGCCATTTTACGGCCTACTCCAAATGGATGGAGGTCGAGTCCAGGCTCAAGCTAAATAAATGCGTAGATGCAGAAAACCAGTGCATTATTAATGTAGAAACCCAGCACTGGAAGAACACGCTCAAGCATCTGATCTCAATTACCCTCTTCCTTGCAAAGAATAATTTGGCTTTCTGGGGGTCACTGGATAAATTGTTCACTGAACATAACAGTAATGTCCTTGGTTTGGGAAATACGATGATGTTATGCATGAGCACCTATGTCAAGTAGCTCATAAAGAAGCTATAGAGCATTCCTGCAGCAAAATAATTCAGAATGAATTGATTGATCTTATGGCAAGGAAGGTGCTTGATAACATATTGATGCAGTATGGCAAAGCGAAGTACTACACCATAATAATGGACAGCACTCCCAACATTAGTCACAATGAAAAGATGCATTTACAGTAAAATTTGTTGACAACGAGGATGGTTGTATCCAAGTAAAGGAACACTTTATCTGTTTCTGGTCTGTGGATGACTGTAGTGGAAAAGGCCTAACAGAACTATTTATGTACATTTTGAATGAGCATAAAATAAAGCTTCAGGACGGCCGCAGCCAAGGTTACAACAATGGCGCGAACATGAAGGGAAGAAACAGTGGCATCCAGGCAGGGATCCTTGCGCTGACTCCTAGAGCTTTCTTCATGCCTTGTGGCTGCCATTCCCTCAAGCTGGTTGTATCAGATGTAGCATCATCTTCTTTAGCTTCAGTATCTGTCTTGGGAGTTCTGCAAAGGCTATATACCGCCTGTTTTCAGCATCAATTATCAGGTGGAAGGTCCTCACGGGCAGTGTTACAAATCTGACCGCGAAGCTGCTAAGTGACACTCGCTGGGAGAGTGGCATTGACAGCATAAGGCCAGTGACTGAGGTTTACGACACCCTGATGGAACTGGCGCAGTTTAGTAGTGCCAAGGCCAGAATCCGACCCGAGGCGCAAAGCCTGGCAAACAACATCATTGACTTCAAATTTTTGCTCTCAGTTGTGGTTTGGCACGATATCCTATTCCAAGTAAACATTGTAAGCAAGGCATTACAAACTCAGTCAATGAACATCACGACTGCTACTACTTTGATGAGAAGCAGTCTTGATTTTGTTGCAGTCTACAGAGACAACGGATTTGAAGATGCCCTCACTACTGCGAAAGAAATGGCGGAAAACTGAGGCATTGCACCTCTCTCCAAGGAAACTCTTATTTATCAGAAAAAGAGACAGTTTGGTTATAAGGGTGTGACACTGTACCTTAAAGTAGCACCCTATAACCCCATATTCATCATTCGTATATGGTTGTGATATTTCATGCAAAGCATGCCATGTAAGATATCGTATGAAAGATCATGATCCTCTGAAACCCATTGTTCTGTCAAAATATGCATATCATTAGTGTGCATGAAGTTGTGAGATTTCGATGTATGGCTGTTTGTTGAAATATGTTGTGAGTTGGAAGTCACTCACTGCTAGTTCTCCAGTGACAACAACAAAGGAGGTGATCAGCACGCAGGAGGGCACTGAATGATCATCACCAGCCATTGACCAGCAGGGGAATAGTAAACAAGGGATTTACAATTCAGGTGAAGTTGCGCAAGCACCACACTATGGGGATTGCTCAACTCTGTGACTCAGCAAAGCCCATCAGGATATGTCTGGGCTAGTGTTTTCCAGGCCCATGGACTGAAGGTATAAAATAGGGGACAGTGGCATCATGATTTTACCTTTCTCCTCCTCGACCTACTCTGAAGGCAACAAGAATACTGGGAAGAGAAAGACTTGAACTGAGGAGACTGATGTCAGGCTTAAAGGGAAAGCCTGTGTATTAATGACTGTAACCTACCTGCAACATCCAGGGAGGTGAGAAAAACTGCTTGGTCTAAATACTGCTTAGTCTAATAAGGTTTAGGATTTAGACTGGTTTCAGAGTAACAGCCGTGTTAGTCTGTATTCGCAAAAAGACAAGGAGTACTTGTGGCACCTTAGAGACTAACCAATTTATTTGAGCATAAGCTTTCGTGAGCTACAGCTCACTTCATCGGATGCATACTGTGGAAAGTATAGAAGATCTTTTTATACACACAAAGCATGAAAAAATGGGTGTTTTTATGGATTTAGACTGTGTGCATACTTTTTTATTTTCTTTGGTAACTATCTCTGACCGTTCTTGCCTACCACTTATAATCACTTAAAATCTGTCTTTCTGTAGTCAATAACCTGACTTTAATATTTTATCCTTACCAGTGAGTTTGTCTAAAGTGGTTGGGAAATCTGCTCAGGTTACAAAGGCTGGTGCATGTCCACTTTCCTTTGATGAAATGGTGAACTAATTAATAAACTTGCATTGCTTACAAGAAGGTCTTGAGCAGTGTAAGATGGTATACTCCTGGGTTGCAAGGCTGGGGGCTTGGGAGATTTGCTGGTGTTTCCCTGTGTATGGTTCATGAGGGACTTGGGGAGCCTTCATGCAACTTAGCTGGGTGTGCCTCTGCATGCTGGTGGCTGAGTGATAACAGCGCCTGGAGGGGTTTTGCTGCTTGTCAGTGGCAAAACATTGTGAGACATAGTCTAGGCTGGAAAGCTAAGAGGGCACAGAGGTCCCACAGTTGTAGGTTGTACCCCGGGGATCCCATCACAGAGGACAGAGATGAGGTGATGGGAAGCTCAGAAGAAAAAATCAAGAGGATGTGTTGGTTTTTTTTGCTCGCTTGTTGACACAGCTCGAGTGTCCATTAAGGAAAGGTTTGAACAAATAAAGCACCACAGAAAGACCTGGGGGCGGGGGAGTTGTGTGACCTTAGTAAGCTGCCAGCAGACAGGAAAACTCTTGAACAACTGTACAGACCCTCACCAGACACTGACACATGGGGGATATTCAGATGTCAATGATAAAGACCTCTGTGTTGAATTGACAACATGCATTACATATTGCCACATGGAAAACACTCTCTGCTCCAAGTTCCCCAGTTCATTCATGATGCAGAACTGAAGGACACTTTTCCTAATGTGTGGAGAGCTCTGAGGATTCTGCTCATGCTGCTGGTCACAGTCATGAGTGGTGAGTGCAGCTTTTTGAAGCTCAGGCTCATTAAAACGCATCTTTGGTTGATGATGTTTGACAAGAGACTGACATCACTTGCTATTTTATTCCTTGAAAATGCCATTGGCCAGTCTTTGGATCTCTCTGACGCTTTGCTTCAGTTCACAAGGGCAACCTTTTCAACTAAGGGACTAGGGTTAACGTTCTAAGGCTGTCACCTACTGTAACTCTATTTAACACTGGTCCACCCGATGATGGTGCACAGTTCAATTCTTGATGTTAGTTCATTTCAGTTATTCTTAAAATTAAAAAGTTTCTATAAGCTTAGAGGAAACCAGTTTTTTTATTTGCTTATATATGCCATGAATAAATACAGATCCTAGTGTGCAGATTTATCATCTTATATGACAGGGATAAATCATGCATGCAAATTGTGCATCAAAGTCGTGAAATGGGCTGCAAATGCAATAAAAAATAAGGTGTTCAACAGATGGGCGGGGGGCACCTAAGACGCTCCTCACGTGGGGTGCCATTTGGTCTAGGGCCGGTTCTGGGTACAGGCATGCTGACAGAGGGTGTACAGCAAGTTTGCACCTGCTGAACATGGTAGTGGTTGAGAGAACTTTCTGGCCAAGGATATTGCCCAGAGGAAAATTAAGTTACATTTGCATGTTATGTGTACCAGAAACATTAGTCCTTATGATAGGTGGTTAGATGTTCTGGAGCATCCCTCAGTATATTGAACAGAAAGGATCTTGGATATCAATAAGCAGTCAGGTCTACTAACAGCAGAGGATTAGAACTTTGAACTGATTTTCAGTATCCTTTAACATATACAGCTGTTAGTCTTCTTCTTTCGCAATAAACAGTTATCTATAAAACATTTATTATTAAAAAGTAGATATTGGCAGGCAAGCTTTCCACACACTGAAACTGCTCCGCTCCCTCTCCCTTCCTACCTATGTTTTGTCACACTTGCTGTTTTGCATCTTGTTTAAAATTAGACCGAGATCTTCAAGGCAGGGACTGCATCTACCTGCGTGTTTCTACAGTGTATAGCACAACAAGCATTCATCCTGAGAGGAGCCTTTGGACAGTAACACAATCCAGCAAATAATAATCATGTGCAAAACTAGGGCATGTGACTATGGCTCTGAGGCAGCGGGGTAGAGGAGGGATGACATGTAGCTGAATTCCCTTTTACATCTGTCACCCAATTCATAAGCAGCAGGGACGTTGAAGCCATTGGAGCAACAGCCATCGAACTTCAAAAGGCAAATAACTTGTGGCTAAAGCAATGATGTGCCACAGCAAGGAGGAAAGATACCTAAGGGATGGAGACTGTTCTATACACTCATTGAGCTCTCTTACTGGCTCTCTAGACATCACGGTACCCAAGTATATCCATGTATTTGAGTTTGTCAGGGGAGATGTAAGGTGGGGGCAGAGGTGTCTCATCACTGGTATGGAACCCACCAACAATGGGGTGTTGTAGAAATCCAAGTTATCCACCCCTTCTGCTATGAGTGACTAGAGATATGGAAAGGGTACGAGACAGACTCAGTCATGGGGTAAGGAAAAGCCAGACAAATCCATATCTGGGTGGACTCTGGACCAGGGAGGAGCAAGAGATCAGAGAGAGGGCCTGGGTGGAGCAGCGGTTGTGGGGAGGCAGTAACTGGGGCAGCAGGCATTTACACAGCAACAAGTGTAATCCTTGGGCACTGATGGTCTCCAAGGGACTTTTTACAGTCTTCAGTTTGGCTAAGACTTGGAACTATTATGGACCCTTTAAGAGTGCCCAAAGAAGGGACAAACAGCATCTGCACCTTTCACTTTAAGTCATGTTAATGGTCACAATTTCTGTTTCTTAAAGATTCTTTTAGAACAAATAAATTGCTTGTGCTTCAGTTCTACTGACTTTTATGTACACAACAAGCATCCTGGCTAGGCAGGTGTCCCTGAACGCTTGGAAAGGGAATGTCACGCTTCTAAAAGAGAGGGATAAAGTCATCTCTAAACCGAGAACACAATGCAACCTGGGGGCCCAATCCTGCAAATACTCACTATGGGGCATCATACTCATTGTTTCGTGTACCACATGCTGGGTAATAACATGACGACGCCATGTTTTGAAAACTAAACTGACTCTTTATTAAGAGGACTATTTACAGATATTCTGCAGTTCCTATTCAAGCCATGTGCACACAGTCTGGCTTACTAGTCCCTCTTCCAAACACCTTCCCTCCTGCAGCCTGTGCTGCCCCCTCCAATTGTCATGCAGCTTGCTACATCTTTCCATCTAACAATCTTTGTTGTTGTGTCTTTTGTGCCAGCATTTGGTAGGGAACTTATACACTGTGGCTGCCTTCAGTGTGTTGGGTGGCATCCTATTGGTCCTCTGTGTTGCTTATATACTTTCTTCTGACTCTCCTCTGTCAGGCCGGCTCCTTCTTATTCCTCCTGGTCCTGGTCCTGGCCCCATCCCTCTGGTTGTGCTCTCTGCCAGGTGCTACTGTGCAGTTGTTTTCTGCTTTGTCTCCACTGCTGTCCTGAGTCTGTAGCTATCTCATAGGACCTGTGTCCCACTGCAAGGTGGATTGTTGCCTTTTGCCATTGCTTTGTGGGGCTTTTCGATGGTTGGACCCAATCTTGTTTGCCTCTGCGTAGTAGGGTCATATCCTTAATTCCTTTGTTGTAGCAGGCTGCCTGCCTAGTTTGGCATTCTCTTAACTGCTTCTGTGTCCTGCCCATCATTCCTTTGCTGAGCTGCAGCAGACTACCCCCTAATGGGAAGGAGAGTCTTGGTTCTCTGGCCCATCAGTCTCTGTCCTGGCCTACTATCTGGGAGGACATATAGCAATGGTCCAACATTGCCAGATAGGGATCCATTCCTGTCTGTTTTATGTTTTGCCATCAGTCTCTTGGCTGTAGTTACTGACAATCCCTGCTTTGTGGGTACCTAGAGGCAGAGGCGGTTTAGGGGTTTGTGGGGCGATGGGCCAGAGCAAGTAGGCCCCACAAACCCCTAAACCCACCCCTTCTGCCTGCAGTTCTTCCCCCCCACCCCCTCTGCTCTTGTTGGGGAAATGGGGTTGGGTCATGGGGGCTTGCCCCACCCCTCCTCCCAGCACTCCTGCTGGGGAGCTGGGTTGGGGCACCGGGCAGGCAGGCAGAGTGGGGCAAGCCTCTGCGCATCGACCCTGCTCCCTGGCAGGAGCACTGGGCTGGCAGAAAGGGTCAGGGCATTTTTCCAGAATACTGTGTGCAGTTCTGGTCTCCCATGTTTAAGAAAGATGAATTCAAACTGGAACAGGTGCAGAGAAAGGCTACTAGGATGATGTGAGGAATGGAAAACCTACCTTATGATAGGAGACTCAAAGAGCTTGGCTTGTCTGGCCTAATCAAAAGAATGCTGAGGGGAGATATGATTGCTCTTTATAAATAAATCAGAGGGATAAATACCAGGGAGTGAGAGGAGTTATTTAAGTTAAGTGCCAATGTAGACACAAGTACAAATGGATATAAACTGGCCATCAACAGGTTTAGGCTCAGAATTAGGCGAAGGTTTCTAACCATCAGAGGAGTGAAGTTCTGGAGCAGCCTTCTAAGGGCAGCAATGGAGGGCAAAAAACTTAACTGGCTTCAAGACCTGAGCTTGGTAAGTTTACGGAGAGGATGGTATGACGGGGCTGCCTACAATGGCATGTGGCCCATCAGCAACTGACAGTAGCAAAAATCCCCAACAGCTGGAGACAGGACATGAAAGGGGGAGGGCTCTGAGTTACTACAGAGAATTCTTTCCCAGGTGTCTGGCTGGTGGGTCTTGCCCACGTGCTCAGGGTCTAACTGATCAGCATATTTGGGATCATGAAGGAATTTTACCCTGAGTCAGACTGGCAGAGACCTTGAGAATTGTTTTTCCTTTCTCTGCAGCGTAGGGCATGGGTCACTTGCAGGTTTAAACTAGTGTAAATGGTGGAATCTCTGTAACTTAAAGTCTTTAAACCATGATTTGAGAACTTCATTAACTCAGCCAGAGGTTATGGGTCTGTTACAGGAGTGGGTGGGTGAGGTTCTGTGGCCTGCAATGTGCAGGAGGTCAGGCTAGATGATCACGATGATCCCATCTGGCCTTAAAGTCTAAGACTATGAGTCTATGAGCAGTGTCTTCTTTATGAAGCTGTCTAATGGCCAGTGACCAAACTACACATCCACCTTGTGTCCAAAGGTAAACTGAATGAATCATTCCATTCCAAAGATCACAGCCAGAAGGTCCTTTTCTATCAGAGCATATCCCCTTTCTGTGCCTGTCAGGGCTGTACTAGCAAATGCTATGGCTGCTGGCCTTGCATCAGTGTTGCTCCTAGGCCGCCTCCTGAGGCAGGGCACTGTAGCTCTTGCTATTCTGCAGGGGTGTAGTACTTCAGGACTGGTGCCCCACTTACGATTTTCTTTACTCTTTCAAATGGCTGTTCTTGGGTCTCTGACTCTTCCCACACAGTATCATTAAGGATTAACTGTCTCCAGGGCTCACAGGCATCAGACAGGTTTGTGCAGAATGTGGAATGACAGCTGCGTATCCCGATAAATTGCTGGACCCTGTTCATATCGTTTGGTCTGGGCATTTCCTTAATGGCTCTCAGTTTCTCAGGGTCTGGCTGGTGTCCTTCAAGGGTCAACAGATGTCCATTGTAGAGTATCTTGGTTCTCTGCAGCTTCACTTTGTCTGCATGCAGCCTACTGTTCTGCTCCCTGTACCTGTTCAGTAGTTGTCACAATTTGGTATCATGGTCCTGCATGGCCTCTTCCTTGCCACCTCCTCCTACAATAATAATAGCCTCAGCTACAAGCTTGTTGCCAGGGAGTCCCTCTTGTGCTTGATTCAGTTTACTCTGGAACTCCCCTGCGGATGGGCTGATGCCAATAGGCATTTGTACACGGTGCTTCCTGCCAAAAGGTGCGGCAAACGTCGTCTGGATGACGCAGCTAGTTCAATACACCAAGAGCTCATTCTTGACCTCACAAACAATGCACACTTTTGCCCTGGAAAAATTGGGTAGTATGTCAGTTGCTGGTAGTGACTTCTTTTCAACGTTCTGGCAAGTGGTTTGGGGTCAGTGTAGATCCTTAGTTTACCAGAAAGTTTTCTCATCGCTACTGGGCTGCTGATCCACTCTGTGCTACTAACGACTCCACTTATTTGCAGACTTGCCAGTTCCTTCTTCAGTGGCTCCACCAGGGCGAGTGGAACTCTGTGTTTCAATAGTCTCACCGGCTGCATGTGTGGGATTATTTCTAACTTCTGCTTGCCCTTTAAGTGCCCATATTCCTTGAAATATGTCCTTATATTCTGTTAGAATGCTGGGCAGAGCACACAGTGACTCTTCTCCCTCCTCTCTGACCCTGAGGGTATGGTGGTGGTGTACCGTGATCAGATCCATGGGTTGCACTGCCCTGCTGTCTGCTGGTACTCCACTGAACCAAATACTACACCCCAAGTAAGAATGTCTCTTGTTTTGTGTGTTTCTTATCAACATCCAGTGGTTTCCCACTGGCCCCAGAATGGTTTTATTGTACATCACCAGCACTTAGGCACATTTTACCAGTGTAATATTGTTGCCAGGATTACATTTCAACTGACTCCACAGTTCAGCTGGAACTGAGCTGGTCGTTGATCTGACAGGATCGCTGCAAATATGGCAGGAGAATGGCTGCCGGCCTTCTTGTGCAGTGTGTACGTACACTGAGAGTCTTTGGATCTGCAAAAGTCCCACGGCAGATATCCTTTCCTTAGGGTGACCACCTTTGTTGGATGGAAATAAGGGAAAACTATATGAAAAATAAGGGTCACCGCTTTATTTTTAAGGACATTTTAGGGAAACACCATTTCCCTTAACATATCAAGTATTTTTCTCTCAAGTGTACATTTCTACTGCCCTGCAGTATACAATGCAATTACCATAAGCTTCAATATAATGTTTAAAATGGTACTTACTAGTTTTAATACATTTCAATACATCTTAAAATAAGGCACAGGTGGTCCCCCTGTGGGACAAATTAATGCAATAAGGGACAGTACCTTAAAATAAGGGACGGGTAGTCACCCTATCTCCACTGGACGTCTCTATGTCCTACACATACTGCTGCTCTTTTCCTCCTAAGAGAGCTGTAACATTGGTACATAAAATGGTTTTCTTTCCCAAACCCCTTGCATTGTTGCCTGTAGGATGGATTTTTTTTCTTCAGCTTTTTGTGTTGCTTTCCACAGTTCATACACTAGACCAAGATGCCTGCATTCTCGGTCACTCTGTCTCTGTTATGCTTCCTGGGTTCCTCTCGCTGGAGCCTGTGTACTTGTTCTGCACTCATGGCTGTTATTATCTTGATCCTTTCCCTGGCCAGTTGAGTTGCCTTTGCTCTTTGGAGGAATTAGATCAGTTTCTCTCAGCAATCTCTCCCAGAAGCTATCATGTGCTTCACAAACTATCCCTTCCGTAATTAGGGAGTCTTTAATGTCTCCAGAGTTACATGTTGATGCCAGAGTCCTCAGCTCTGTAATCTCTGCCCTCTACTGCATCTTGGTTTTGAGTCAAAAGACAAGAGTCTCTCTCGACAATCTCATTCTGTCTGGGGTTACAGCACTCATCAAACACCTCTTCATCTGTTCCAGGTTTTTGGGGCATTAATCCTGGCAACCGTGTCTCACTGACTTCTCATCCTTTTCCCCAGTGAGATAGCAAAAAACTGTTTCACTTTCATTTTCTCATTTTTATGCCCCAAGTCAGCTCTGTACACAGACGCCATTTTTGCTTCCATGCCTGTGCAAGACTGTTTTGGTCTGGAAATCCAGCATTTCCAATGTCTGTGTCCCTCCAGGCTGCGTGTTTGCTCTGTTCCTGGGTGCTGTTAATCACACTCCCCTTGCTGTTGGTCTCACTAGATGAGTGCTGCCAACGTGTTCAAGCCCCGTGTGCTGGGTAACAACATGAAAGGACTCCATGTTTCTAAAACTAAACTGGATCTTTGTTAGGAGAACAATTTAGAGATTCTGCAACTGCTGCTAATCTTCAGCCACTTGCACACAGACTGGCTCCCTGGTGCTTCCTCTAAACTCTTTCTTCCTGCAACCTGTGCTCCTCCCTTCAAGTTCCAGGCAGGCCACCACACTTACGTTAGTAAGTACTTTGGAGGATCAGATCCTTGATTTCTACATGCCCTTTCTTATGCACTGTAGCCCAAAGGGCTCTACTCAATTAAATATTGCATGTTAGGCTATGGTATACATTAGAATCAGATTTGGAGATGCGGAGTGCAATATAAGAACTTATAGAGGATAAAATGGAATGCAGAGATGTAAAGTCAATTGCAGAGTGAATAAAGTGTACACTCATAAAGCTAATAAGGACCTGATCAAAAGCCTGCTGAAGTGAATGGAAAGACTCCCATTGATTTCAATAGGCTTTGGATCAAACCGTAAAAGAAGGAGAGTGAAATTAAGGGTAATAGAAAAGAGGAATGAGATGTTTTCACCTGAGATATGAAATGAAATGGAAAGTCAAACTGAGCCAGAAGGAAACAGGAAGTCTATTCAGATGACATGAACTGCAGAGAAGGATCTCACAACAAAAGTAGCAAGACTATGTGATGAAACATAGGAGGCTGGTGCTAGATGGGGACAGAAAGGGGAGCCGAAAGAATTCAAATGCCAGATTTCAAGTTTAAATTTCCCTTTAAATTTCTGGCTTCCTAATATGTGTGTTTAAAACTACACTTTTAAAAAAAAAAAAAAAAAAAGGTTCTGATATATTCTCAACCTTAAAGATTTTAGTCAGGGATTTTACTTAGTATCTTTAAAATAAAGTTGTAAGGAAAAATACTGGTACCCCTGCAATAGAGAATTACATATTCTTTACCAGGTATGTGAACAACATTTTATCTTAAATTGAAGATGAGCTAATAACTACCATATCCCTACTCTCTTTCTTGGTAGAATTGCACCCTCATTTCTTCATAGCTATACCTGTAGACTTTACAAAAGATTGACCATGTTTCTAATGTGGTTTCCAACTCTATCTCCCTGACAATGCTACCACTTAATTTCTTTCAACCTGGCCAGTTCACGTGGCGACTTTAAGAAATGTGCATCCTTGAGGAAATCTATTGAGCCAAGTCTGTGCATCTTTAACGTCCTTTAATACAGCGGCTTCTGCTAAGGACATTAGAAAGTGCCTCAGAATATGTCTACGCCGCACTGTAAACCCAGAGTTTGAACTTAGGCTCCAGCCTAACCCCCCTTCCATCCATACACGAATTATGCTAACCCAGAGCTTGGACCAGGGTCGAGGACCCCAGGGGGGTTAAGGGTCTGAGCCTGAGTTAAGCTGGGACCCAGGGTTCAAGCCCTACTGTGTTGCAGTGTAGATGCAGCCCCACTGAACTTGTCCTCTGGGAGTCTGCCAAAAGTATTTTACAATCCTGCTGACTTTCTTTGTTTTTTAGACAGTTGAGTTTGATGGACACTCAGTTTTTTCCATATTGCACCATGAACAAAAGTCTAGTGTGACCACACTTTGGGAGGGTGCTAACAAGTTTGGGACATGGGTGATTGGCCTTGGGCCTGTATAATGCAGTGTAGATGGTGGAACCCCAGGCTGGAAACAAGGGTTCAACAATTCTTAACCTGGGATTACAAAGTAGTGTAGATGCTCACACCCTAGGTTAACACAGGGTCTGCTAACGCAAGTTCTACTAACCCTGGGCTTACACTGTAGTGTAGACATAGCCTAAATGGCTTAGCAGATCAGCAGGAATTAGTACATTTGTCTAGATTTGCATGGGGAAGAATTGTTTCCCAAAACCTTTTTCAAACCTTGGGCCTCCTTTGCACCATTAATGGATGTTCAGAGCTCTTTCAGACTTTTGGCAAAGGTTCTGATCCTTTGTTCACTGCAAACTAGTCCTGTGCATTAGATCTCATTGATTTGAAGCTTCCACGCCAAGCTGTTTTTGAGATATGATGTGACAAAAGGGCATTAGAAGATTTTTCAAACAACACGTTTTTTAGGTCCATGGGCCACATTCTGAGCTCAGATCCAGTGGTGTAAATCTGGAATAACTCTATTGACTGAGTAGAGCTGTTCTGAATTTACACCACTATAAGTGATATTAGTTGAGCCCTCTGTCTCAGAAATGGTTTATCTAATTTGCCTACGAATTTCCATACAATTTATCCTCTTGCCAAAGACTATTTCTGTAACATTTCAAGCACAAAGGATCACAAAGGATTAAAATTGTGCTCAGAATGCAAGTTGCAGTCTTAAGTATGTCAGTCCATAATGGTTAGTGTAAAGAGCATGGACAGTTAAAAATTTGAACTAGGGATCAGGAAGGAAGTTCTATGCAGTGAATACACGATGGTATTTAGGATCATAAGGCAGCCAGTGTAATCACAGAAAGGACCTGTTGTTGCAAACTGAAAGTCAGAGCCTCCCTCTACAAAGACTGCTTTCAGAGTGCAAACTCCTGGGAAGTAGAAACCGTTCGTAACGAATCAATGTATGGCCATCAGAAAATTTCATAGGAGCAATCAGCCTGTGTGGGCAGGTACTCCCCTTAATAAAAGATTAGACAGATGAAGCTACTGCGAAGGAACCTCCCCAGACAGCAGAGAAAGTGGAAGGAGGTGGAGGTATTAATATACACAATTTTATTATTTAAAAAAATGAGTGTATATTTATTTATACTCCAAAAGAAATAGAAGGGTTTTATTATCTAGGAATATACTTGTGAATGGGTTTATGTTATTGTTCTTATTGTACTCTTAGGTCAGGCACTGTGGGCTGGATTAGACCTTTACAATCCAGCCCAGATCAGGAGCAGTGCATAGTTGCATTGCCCTAGGAGCAGAGCAAGAGCCAGATCTCTCAGAACCACAATTTGGTCCCTGCTGGTCTACGGGTGAAGTAAGCAGATTGAGCCATTCCCCGACACATCAAACTTCCCTCTCTGAATGAGAGAGGTTTCATCAGCCAACACATTGCTCCACCTGCTTCCCACCTGTGCACACCCACAATTCACCTACCCATGCAGGATGGGGAGTACCAACCTGGTAGTGTCTATTCATCTCCCCATTCAGGCTCCAGCAATGTGGGTAGCCCATGCAGGGGAGTACGGGGGTTCCTTAAACACTCTTGTTCCCCTGAATGTTTGTGCAGCCAGGCTATCATTTGAGCCCCATGTAATAACAGGAATTGCTGTCCTGGCTGACATCTCTGACACAGGCCCATACCTGATGCATCACAGGAAGGTAGTAAAAAAATGCACAATGATACGACACGAGGGAAAAAATCATTTTTGTCTCCCACAGGCTATCGGTGTGTTCTGAAGCATGAGATTTGATTATCCTTGTAGTAGAAATATCTAATACTATTGGAAGATAGTAACAAGGCTCATAAATTAGTGTTTAAAGAGGGCAAAAAACCTCTAAAGGGTTTTTGCAAGTTATATATGTGTGTGTGTGTGCGTGTTCTGTCAGCACCACAAACTTAAGTTGGGCTCTGGCAGTCAAACTGGGTTCTTTCCATCTCACGGATCATCAACAGTGATAGAGGCTCTGTAGGCCAAATTGGTCCCTTAGCTTCTCTTGTACAATGTCTTGAGATTATACATATTATACAATGTCTCTAGTGTTTTTTGGATTATGTCCTCAGTTCTACCTGCTCAAACCCATTTATGGGCTTACACAAGTGTTACTGTCACAGGGTATAATCTTAACATGAGGTTTCTCAGTTGTAGCTGAGGTCTTAAATTGTCTTACAGAACCTCTGTTATAGATGATCCATGGGATGGAGAGAACACATCCTGACTATCAGAAACCAGAGTGAGTTTGTAGGACTGGCAGCTAGGGGGAAAACCCCCCTCGTTTTTCAAACTGAGCAAAGTTGATGCAGAAACCAGAGAAACATGATACCTTCTACACAAAGTCACTTTGCAAGGAAGAGCCATTCTACCCAGACATACCCATTATCACTATGATCATGTAAGGTACTGATCACTCTAGTCCTGCTTTTGCAAAGCACTTAAGCATGTGCTTTACTTTAATCATGTGAAAAGTGTCATTAAAGTCCAGGCCTCACATTTAACAAGTTCTGGAGGGATTTTGCATGTGATGAGCAAAATCTGGGATTGCAAAATAACTTGCCCTAACCGATTTGATCTTCCAGCTATGTTAAGTGTTACTAACTATGATTGAATGCTATAAAAAGTGAATATCCAGCATGAACATCAGACAGGAAGGAGGGAGGGGATGTTTGGGAAGTGTGTGTGGGGGGGTGTTTAGACCCTTATGGGTGCTGGGCATATTGGTGAAGGAGAGACAGGCTCCACCAGGGGGAATGATGCCAGGCAAGTTCACCTGGGACCAATATTCCCTCTAATTTTTGACAGGCCGTGTGTGCAAATAATTTCTTCTGTGCAAATTTTTGATGGGCCCTGTGTGCAAAAAATTTCTTCTGTGCAAATTGTGCTTCTGTGCAAATTTTTGTGCACGTGGTGTTTCACCGTGTGCACAGGGTTGAGGATCTGCATGCGCGCGCACACGCGCACAGCTTAGAGGGAACAGTGCCTGGGACTAATGAATTCAATGAGAAACTGGGAAGCAGTTAATAGGCAGGGAAGTACCTGGCATAATAAGAGGAAGCTATGTCCAGTGAGGCTGGGCTAGAGAAGAGACTCCTTGGGAGAGAGGAACAGAGTGCAGCAAGCAAAAAATCCTACAGAGGAGGGTTTTCAGGGGGAAGCTGGTGGGCAGGGCTCACCAGCAAAGAAAATCAAGGACGAATGCTGCTGGGTGGCAGAGTTTCTGATAAGAAAGGGCTATGAATACTACTAATCTCAGAGAAACCTGGCTCACATGAAAGTCTTCAGTGGGCAACAACAGAAGCCCTAAATCAGAGGAATTACGTGCAGTGCAGAAGAAGGGTTGCTGTAGTTCTGAGTCCATGCGGACCTTAACCCAAGAGGAAAGAGCCTTCCCCAGCTAGTGACAAGAGGCCATTGACTGCAGAAAAGGATTCCAGCTTATGAAGGCCTCACTGATAAAAGACCTTGAAATGAGGCTAAAAATGCTGAGGGAGAGGCCTATCTTTGTCATGTAGCTTATTCCATCCTTTGGGACTGAATAAACTAGATCCCTGAAGGGGTGCTGTTCAATATATGAGCCTCAGTGGACTTATTAAAACCCTCATTTGGGGAAACTGAGTCAGAGATGCAATGGTAGTGTTGCTCTGAGCTGCCTGGGGGCACTCCAAGGATAAAGGCCCTGATTACAAGAGGCTCACAGCACTAAGTGGGTCTGTGTTACTCCTTTCCTGGCAAAGGTACACCATGGTTTATTATGGATGATGATATCAAACCAGATAGAACTTGCCTTAACTCCCAGATAGCAAAATGATATTGCAGGACTGGAAGTTGTATACTTAATTGTAGATTGATAAAATGTGACCTGTGAAAAATGAGAGATGGAAAAAATATAGAGCCCTGGTGAATGCTTATTTTACAGCACACTTTTTCAGAGTAGGACCCAGGGTTGGATTTACACCTTACGTGCCCCTAGGGACAGCATCTTCAGCGCCCCCCTGCCTACAGCGGACCTGCCTGTTGCACACAGTTTTAGAGAGGGAAGGTGCCCCTAGAATGCTGTCGCCCCCTAAGCACATGCCTACTATGCCTAACTGGAAATCTGGCCCCGGTAGGACCACCTTTTAAAATGCCACAGCAGTTGCCTTGGAAGACTTCCCCATGATTTCTGAAATGTCTGAATCACTGTTTTATGTCCAGTTTCTTTAACACACTTAGAGTGTCATGACCCACAATGAATGGTATTGTCATGAAAAACGCTGCTGCAGCTCTGTTCATTGTCAGCAGTAGCCAGCTACTTGCCCAACGTTTGCACATTAGAAGGTAATGCATGCCTCAGAAATGCAGAAGTCCATCGGTTCCTTTCTAATCCAACTTCAGAATTACATTTGCTCCATACAATCTTTCTTACCCCCCTGTGCCCTAAAAGTCCTTAGTCAGCATCTACACTGTTGTTGTTTTTTTTTAAAAAAAACCTTACTACAACGGCGGATCCTCCATGTGTCTGAGAAAAGTAGGGCGACCTCTAGCTTATTCAACAAGAAAGTCTTCCAATGGACAAACTTTTTCATTTAAATTGTGCAGAAAGTTCCAAGGGATAGATATTTAAACATATTTAGGTACATACAGATGCATATAGTTGTCTAGTGGGATTTTTGAAAATGCCTAGGTGCTTTTGAAAAATCACACTAGGCACCTGTCTGATCTTCGGGCACCTAAATACAGTACAGTACTCTTAAAAATAGGTCCCCAAATCCCTAACCTCATGCCCTTGTAGGACAGATTTTGTTTCTTGTGACCCAACAAAGAGAATTTTCTCCTTGTTCCTGAGATGCAAGAGTAGGGGGATAATGGTAAATTTCTGAATTTGCTGCCTTAGGTTACAGGTCATTTTGTCTGGTCATTTTCTCTGCCTTTTCTATAACATAAGGAGTGTCTAATATTAGCAACCTGACTTTGCTGCAACACCAGATCCTGTCTCATCATTTACAGTGATAAGTAGCTTGGGTAACATGTTATGGGACCTCCTTGTCTTCCAAGGCACAATCCTACTGTACGGTAGTTTATATTCCGTAATAAGACTGCCAGTGGCCCCATCCCGCTACTCCTGATAATGCACTTTTTCTAATGTGTTGTTGAATCAGCTATGCTGGAAGCATTTGAGTTATCAGCAAGAAGCAATGATTAAGGTATTCAAAATTATGAGGGAAGGGTATTATGAAAATTGATCAGTCTCCTTTTGTTTTTACACTGTCTCATAATATAAGGACAACTCAATGGGTACTGTTATTGTTTATGTTGCAATAGTACCTAGAGGTCACAATCAAGACTAGGACTCTTATGCTAAGCAATAACACATGGTTAGTCCTGGTCTACACTACAAACTTATATCGATATAACTACGTCACTCAGAGGTGTGGAAAATCTACACGCCTGAACCATGTAGTCATACCAACCTAACCCTGGATGTAGACATCGCTATGTCAACAGTAGGGCTTTTCCTGTCACCAAAGCTACCACCTTCCGGGGAGGAGGAATACCTACATGGACAGAAGCAGCTCTCCCATTGCCATAAGCAGCATCTTCACTGAGCACTCCAGTGGCACAGCTGCACCAGTGCTGTAAGTGTGGACAAGCCCTAATAAGGAGGGCTGGCTGGGAATTTTTCGACAGAACATTTTTTTTGCTGAAAAGAAAAAACGTTGCTGAAAAATGCTGATTTGTTGAAACTGACCAATCACTGAAACTGCGGGGGGGGGGGGGGGGGGGGGATGTTCAGAAACTGTCAAAATGGGCTGTTTCATTTGCAATGACTTTGTTTTGAAATATAACCTAATTTATACTCAAAAGGTCAAAACTGAACCAAAACATTTTGAAATGATTGAAACTAAATGTTTTGATTGATCTGAAGGTTTGCAAAACATTTTGAACTTTTTGGCGTGATTTGGGATGGGAAAAATCTCAAAAATTCTCACAGGACAGGAAAACCTTTTCCCACCCAGCCCTAATAGTAAAAGGCAGTCTCTGCCCCTAACAGTTTATAATCTAAACTGTTGAGATAAAGAAAGCACCATTATCCCCATTTCACAGATGAGATGCAGGAAAATTGAGGGACTTGGCCAAGCTAACACAAGCAGCCTGTGGCAGAACAGAGTTTTGAATTCCGAACCCTGACTTTCAGCCTAGTGCCTTATTCACAAGATCATCCTTATCCACTACATTTTGAACTTGTAAAAAAAATATAGTAACCTTTATAAAACATTAGAATAAGGTGAATATTCCAAATATGTTCATTGTTTTATTTATGCAAAAATAGCCAAATGTATTGAATACACCATTTTAAGAATATCTTGCAGCCAGCTCTGCGTAGCATGTAGTCGGACACTGGAATTCACTGCCGTAAGAGGATGTTGAGTCAAATACAGTTGCTGATTTTTTAAAAAAGGGTGAATAACTTTCTGATCTCTTTGGAGCCGGGATTGTCTTTTTATTCTGTGTTGGTACCTAGCACAACTGGGTCCTGGTCCACAGCTGGTCTCTTGGGCAATACTGCAATGCAAATAAATAATAGTTAAACTGCAAATGAGAGAGT
This sequence comes from Chelonia mydas, assembly GCF_015237465.2. Lineage (NCBI taxonomy): Eukaryota > Metazoa > Chordata > Testudines > Cheloniidae > Chelonia > Chelonia mydas. The sequence goes on from NC_057849.1 coordinate 218,167,878, forward strand.
ACTGATCATTAAGGAGGAAAAGACAGGATAATCAGATCTCCTCTTTCAGGGTGTAAATGGTTGGCCTTGGGGTAGCAGAAGGATTTTCCTTGTTATAGCTCTTGGCCAGGAGAACTGTGGAGTTTTTCACCCTACCTTCAAAGCATCACAGTTTTGGTCACTGAAAAAGGCACTATACTGGACTATTCTGCCCAATGACCTGATGCCTTGTGGCAAATCCCTTCCTATGCATTTCTGCCGCAAGTAGTGCTGATTAGTATCGCTCCATCCAAGCTCTGATTGGCAGCAGAGGTAGGACAAATTGCTAGAAGATTTTAAAACTACCCTTCCTCTCTGAAAGAAAGCAGGAGAAATAAATAGGCGGACCTCAGAAGTGGGAGGGGAAGGAAAGGTCCACGGAGTCATGTGATTAGCCATTTTTAAGCTGCCAAGTGCAACCTTAATTGCACTTAATGTTTTATGCAGTGAAACACTAATGAGGCCAGCCCTCTTAAACGTGGATATGCCCCAAGTGCTTCAAATTACACTCATTTGTGCAATAAAACAAAGAATGGAAGAAAACAAGCCTGGGCTGTATTTGATCGCCTATCCTGGTTTGATAAAGCGAGCAGCCGGCTTTCATACAACGTACTGTAGGGAACAATCCTGCAAAAAGCGGATGACATAATAGGTCTTCTCCGAGTTATGTGATTCATCAATTCAGCGGGATAAGCAGCATGAAGGGCAATTTCCCTGTAAGATGCTGCTGCCGCTGCCCTCCCAATCAAATGCACACTGCACTGGATCCACGGTGAGGCCCCTGGGGCCAGCAAAGTGGAGCGCGGTCCATTAGCGAGCACGTGGCCGGGGGAAAGGGGGTCCCGTTGCAAAGGCCGGAGGCCGTGGCTGCGTGCCGGAGGGGCCGGGAATCGATGCAGCGGAAGAGCCAGCCGCAGATCTGGCTGCGCTGGCAGCTGCCCCGGGCTGGGCGCTGTCTCAGCAGCCGCTGCTGGCGCCCGGACTGCAGGCGCATCGCCTCCCGAGCCACTGCTCCGGCCAAGCGCCGGGCGGCCCCGCACCGGGCGAAGGCCTGCGGGGGAGGAGCTGGGGCGGGGGGCAGCCCGACCCCCGGGCGTGTCCTGCTGCCCAGCTCGGGGGGCAGCCGGGGCAGAGCCCGGGTAAGCGGCTGCGCTACCAGCCTGCCTGCGCGGCGCGGCCGGGGAGCCAGTCCCAGCCCGGGCCGGGCGGTGAGGAGTTGATGGGAGCCGATCCGAGCGGAGTGATTGGGTTGAAAGATGTGACTGGCGGGGGAGGGGGGGGGGGACCTGCTCCCCAAAGGGCGCCGTAGGTCCCAGGCGGGAAAGGTCCCGAGAAAGAGATTAACCCAAGAGCCAGGCTCCGGGTTAGTGTCAACCCCCCTCCCCCACCGCAAGAACCGGCTAGCCCGGGGCTGGCCCGGCCCCTCGCTGCTCCTGCGGCCGGAGCGGAGCGGGGCGCTGCACCTCGCGGCGAGCCCGGGAGCCCCCGGAGCCGCTGCGGAGCGCGGGCCGCACGCCCCGGGGGGGGCTCCGCTCGCCTGGCCCGCGCCGCCGCCCGCATTGCGTCGCGCCTGGCCCCTTTGCAGCGCTCGCTCGGACCCAGGGGGGCGGCTGCTGCGCGTGGGTTTAAACCCCGCCGGGAGCTGGGGGCGGGGTGGGGGGGTGAGGGCTGCTCCAATGGCACCGGGGGGGGGAGGGGAGAAACGTGCGATCGCCCCTTTCCCCTCCTCCCCCCCCCCCCCCGCACCGCACCGCACCGCACCGCTCTCAGGTTTCTGCTGATCCTGCAGCCTCAAGGAATGGCTCGAGTTTGCTCCTTGCGCTGCCCGTATTCCGCAGCCGCCTCGCCTCTGCCGCGCGCCTCCCGCGCCTTCCTCCTCCTCCTGCCGCCGCCGCCGCTGCTCTAGCCGGGGACGCAGCTGCAGGGCTGCGGCTCTGCCCATCCCCTGCCGCCGCCCGGCTCTGCTGAGGGCACAGGCAGAAGGGGAGAGCGGGAGGCGCGCGCCGCGTCCTGGCTCTTGGTTGGACGCGATCCTTTCGGGTGGGTGTCCCTGCCCCCCCCCCGCCCCATCGCCACCCGACTGGTCCCCAGCGCCGCCGAAGCTAGCCGATGACTATTTCAGCCTCTCGCAGGCAGCCCTGTGAAGCGATCTCGGCAGGGGCACAGGCGGAGGAGGAGGCGGAGGGCGAGTTGGCTGCGGCGCTTTCTGGATGCGGCCGCTGCGGCTGCGACTTGACGCATTCCGGCAGGGTCTCCCGCTCCGCGTCCCTCCAGCTGACCCGGGGGGCAGGTAAGGAAGGAAGACCTCGCGCTCTGCTTTTCTGCCTCGCCCCTCCCAGCCCAGATCTCTCCCCCCCCCCCCCGGCCCCCTTTTTCTTGTGGCTTCACCCTGCTGCAGAAAGGGGGCTGCAGCTGCGATCCCCCCCGCAGCCCCGGAACCGGGTTGGCTGGAGGCGGCTAAGTTTCTGCAAGAGGGGGGTTGAGACGCGGGAAGTGCAGGCAGGCTGCTGCAAACCCTCTGAAGTTACCGGGAGGCTTTCCCCTGCCTCCAGAGGGCTTTGGACCAGGTCCTTACATCGGAAGGATGTCCGATGTATGAATGTGTGGGAACGGGGGTGTTAACACTATGGGAAAAGCATGATGCTTCTTGCTGTCTCCCCCCATCCAGCCCAGCTGAGTGTGTTGTGGTTTTTTTACCTATCTACTTTCCCCCTCTCCCCTTGCAGCTTCCAGCGACTGCCCCGAAGCCAGCTTTACCCCCCCAACCCAAGAGGCGGGAGGCCAGTGGAAATTGCTGTGTTGGCATTGCAAGCAATCGCATCCCAGCCCCCCTTTTTATTTATTTATTTTGGTGGTAACTCCGTGGCAGCGGCAGCAGTGATGGTCGAGCCAGCGAGAAAAGCAGCAGGATCCTGTTAAAGGCAAAAGGAACTGGCTGGGAGGGGGAGCCCAGCCTGGGGTTTGTGTGTGATTGACACCCCACAAACCCTTCCTCCTTGGGACATACACAGGGGACCTCTCATGCCTCCCTCCGCTCTCCTCTTTCCCCTCTGAGGTTCTCCACCCCTTATCCCTCCCTTTCGTGATTCTCTCCATCCCAGGCCCCTTTCCCCTCATCTGTTTCTCCTTCACCTTTCTGGGGTTTTCCATCCCTGATCCTCATCCTCTTTCCCCCCACCTAAAGCTCTCCATTCTGGATCCACCACCCCTCCTTACCCCCTCTAAGGCTTTGCATCCCAGATCCGCCATCCTTCTCCTCTGAGGCTCTCCCCTCTTGGTGCTCTCCATTTCAGACCCCTCTCCCCCACCCAAGGTGTCCGTCTATATCCCTGAGACTCCACACCCCCCTGTGCCACCATGACCGTGATGGCTGGAGAGAACATGGATGAGACCTCTGTCCTGCCAGGTCACCCCCAGGATAGCTACCAGCCAGATGCCCATGATGACCACGAGTGCTGCGAGCGGGTGGTGATCAACATCGCCGGGCTGCGCTTTGAGACCCAGCTGAAGACCCTAGCCCAGTTCCCCAACACTCTGCTGGGCAACCCCAAAAAGCGCATGCGGTATTTTGATCCATTGCGCAACGAGTACTTCTTTGACCGGAACCGGCCCAGCTTCGATGCCATCCTCTATTATTATCAGTCTGGAGGCCGGCTCCGCAGGCCAGTCAATGTGCCTCTGGACATGTTCTCTGAGGAGATCAAGTTCTATGAGCTAGGTGAGGAGGCCATGGAGAAATTCCGGGAGGATGAAGGGTACATCAAGGAGGAGGAGAGGCCCTTGCCTGAGAAGGAGTACCAGCGCCAGGTTTGGCTCCTGTTTGAGTACCCAGAGAGCTCCGGGCCAGCCAGGGTCATTGCAATAATCTCAGTCATGGTGATCCTCATCTCCATAGTCATCTTCTGCCTAGAAACTTTGCCGGATCTGAAGGAGGACAAGGACTTTACAGGGACTCTGCACCACATTGACAATTCCACTGTGATCCACAAGTCCAACATTTTCACTGACCCCTTCTTCATCGTGGAGACCCTTTGCATCATCTGGTTCTCCTTTGAGCTGGTGGTGCGCTTCTTTGCCTGTCCCAGCAAGCCCGAGTTCTTCAAGAATATCATGAACTTCATTGACATAGTGGCCATCATCCCCTACTTCATCACCCTAGGAACTGAGATGGCTGAGCAGGAGGGTACCCAAAAGGGGGAGCAGGCCACCTCTCTGGCTATCCTGAGAGTCATCAGACTGGTAAGAGTCTTTAGAATCTTCAAACTCTCCAGACATTCTAAGGGCCTCCAGATTTTGGGACAAACTCTCAAAGCAAGCATGAGAGAGTTAGGTTTACTAATCTTCTTCCTCTTCATTGGGGTGATCTTGTTCTCCAGCGCGGTGTATTTTGCTGAAGCTGAAGAACCTGAGTCTCATTTCACAAGTATCCCTGATGCTTTCTGGTGGGCTGTGGTAAGCATGACCACGGTGGGATATGGTGACATGTACCCTGTGACAATTGGAGGCAAAATCGTAGGCTCCTTGTGTGCCATCGCTGGTGTGCTGACAATTGCCCTGCCTGTACCTGTCATTGTGTCCAACTTCAACTACTTCTACCACCGAGAAACAGAAGGGGAAGAACAGGCTCAGTTACTCCATGTTAGCTCCCCCAATTTAGCATCTCACAGCGATCTGAGTCGCCGTAGCTCCTCCACAATCAGCAAATCTGAGTACATGGAAATCGAAGAGGATATGAATAATAGCATAGACAATTTTAGAGAGGCTAATCTCAGAACTGGCAACTGCACCATAGCCAATCAAAACTGTGTTAATAAAAACAAACTGCTGACTGATGTGTAAAAAAAACAAAACAAAAAACACTCTCAGCTTGAAGACTTTAAGTGACTCGGTCACACTTTGTAGATGCTTTACTAGTAGTCTTTGAATGCTTTATTTATATCGTAAATGCATTGTTGCATTGCGAATTTTTGCTCAGCGATCAAGAAGTTTTCAGGATCCATGAAAGATAACGTTTTTGGTTATTTTTAAAGGGTATTTTCCAACTGGTAAATGATAACTATTGAACTAGTCTAGTGATAAATAACAATCATATGCTTCTAAATCTAAACTTCTTTTTTTCATCCTAGTTGCTTGTTTAACTTAATTTTAAACAAAACACAACAGACAATTTTAGAGATATAAAAATATGCATGGATTCCAGTACAATATTCTGCAGAACTGCACAATGCATCCAAGAAAGTGCATCAGATAAAAAACTTCAGCAAAATATATGCAGCAAGCATTTGCTGCTGTTTTGATCAACTGAAGTGTGAATTTCCCCTCTTTTGTGAAAGATGATGTAGTTCCAATCTACAGATTCATGCAGCACCTTATTAAAAATACACGTAAGCCTGGTCTTGTTGCTGTATACACCCTTAACATAGAAGAACTATTGTATAAGAAAAAAAAAAAGACAAAACATCTGCAATGCTGCTAAGTTTTCTTAAGAGCAGATGGTTTAAACACACTTTTTCCCCCTCTCCAGGACTGGAAGCAAAACTTTTAGCCCCTTTGTTGCAAGATAGCACAATGGAGTTTAATATAAGCATGTCTGAATTTGATACTATTTACTTTATAATCGCATGCCTGAAACGTTACCTCAGACAACAGGGGATAAGCTTTTGTTTGAAATGAATCTTCTAAAAATAGGTTCTTTATCTTTTCTTTTTTCTTTTCTTTTTGATTTGCATTCACCAAAAGTGCACTCCTTAATTTATTAAATATTTGATTAGTAATTTAAAGTACTGTATTTAAGTATGTATGTTAGTCAAACGGGAACAATAACTTTTGGAGATCTAAGCATGTTCAAATATTCAGCATTATGGCCTAAATGACTAAGGTGTAGCTTGAATTGATTAATGCATGAATTCAGTAATAATAATAATAATTAATAATTAATAAAGCACTTGTTGGATTGAGGGCCAGAAAGAACTGAATAGAGAGACCTGATGAGTTTCCTGCATTGCTCAGGGAAATGTGTTGGCTTCTGTCCAGGCACTGTTGGAAAGGAACATATCCCATCCCTTAAAGGGAAAACTATATGGAAAATTAAGAAGTCAAGTTATGTATAGCAACACCTAAGAACTAGTATCCTTTGTAGGTGAAATGCCTTTTGGTGCAGTCTCAGAATGTAAATGAAACTTATCTATTGTATACATCCAAATCACAGTAGCAGTTTTCTTTTGCAGTCATTATTTGAGGTCTATAGACTTTTGTACTCCCTAAAACGCACTGAAGAGACTCAACAGATTGATTTAGATAGTTGCTTAGTGCCTTTATCCTTTATCTACTGAATCGCTGAAAGTGCCTCCATGAATAGAGCTGATCATAAGTAGTGAAGGAAGGGGCAAGTCACCAACAAACAATCAGGAATGTACTGTGCTATCTCCAGGGACAACACAGAGAGAGAGAGAGAGAGAGAGAGAAGAGGAGAGCAAAGACCACCAGCACCCTAGGACACCTTTCTTCCCCTGGCAATGTGATGCTGTGGGGCTCAGCATTTGCCTCTGCCAAATAAGTCACAATCATGTTTATGCAAGACTCAAAGTTTTCCCAGATTGTTTATAGAGACAGCGCTGCCCTCATCGTTTTTGCCTTTCCTTCCCCTGAGATGGCTCTTTGGCAACCTGCCCTGGAAGAGCTGAACACAGGAGGAACGAAGGACCATCACTTACTGCAGCATCGACAGGCAGGCAACCAGATGGGAGGGCTGCACCTTTCTTTCCCCTTGGATTCCCCAGGAGGTAGGTGAGAGAGGCTTCCCATTTCGCAGCCAAGCACACATCCCTGTCTCCCTCCCTCTTTCACTAAACTCCCTCAGAAATCCCACAGATTTTAAATCCTATTGCAGATCATTCCAGCATCTCCCATCCGTCCCCACTGTGACCTGATGGACGGTAGCAGTGCTGGGAGAAGGAATCTTCTGCAGTATGCAAGCCTTGACCAGTAGGCCTTGGAAGATGACAAACTTTCAATCTTAACCAACATAGGCACTAATCCTTTTTTTTTTTTCTTTAAAGGACAATGTTGAGAATCTTCATTCTGCACTTAGCATGTGGCAAGCTGCTGTTGAGCCATTTCCCATTGTACAGGCCCCCTCTTACTCCCACCCCCATCATCTACATATCAAGGCACTTATAATGTAAAAAAAAAAATTAACTCTGCAGTTATGCACAAGTCTAACACGCCAGGTTTACAGAAAGACTTGACGTCTCACCGTGTGGCTTCTATTAATATTAATGATCACTTTCCGATCAAGGACAGAGGGATCTCAAAGAACTGCAAAGCATCGGATAGAACAGGGCATTAAACTCTCCAGATAGATGAGGTAAAGCTTCCTTCCCAACCCCCGCCTCACAACACACCCTTCCCACTAGAATTAAAATCTGGCGGTCACGATCTTCCGTAGTCGAGGATACAACTTCCCGTGGTTAGACTGACTTGCATGCTGCATTCAGTTCAAAACAGCAATAATCAGTTCAGTGCAGTGGGACTGATGATCAGAAAGTAGCACCTGAGAGACGAGGCCTCACGTTAGCAACATGGTTTCTACAGTAGGTGGGTAGCCGCACCTTCGTTTAACTACCAGACGGATGATTATCCTGCGGGTGTAAAGAGAAAAGTGCTGCATGCAGTGGGTCTTTTATTAGCAGGGGGTGGGGTGAATCATTAGGGTTTGGGGTGGCTTGGGGAGTCTGAATGTTGCTTCCCCATTTATAGCTCATTACAAAAGAACTAAATAAGTATGGAGTACAGGGATTAACCTCATGTAGCATAGGCATGCATTTTTGGCAAGTATGACAAAAAAAGCTCTCACCCCTTTGCACTAAATGTGCTGAAATGTCTTTGTAGGCCTGAAGGTGCACTTAACAACTGCCTGTTCTTACCAATAAATGTCTTTTTCTTTTTTACATTTTCTTTTCTACTGTATTTCTTTTGGTGAATGGCTTGACCTCTAAAATGAATGTTTCCTCCAGTGGGAGAAGACTGGAAATGGGCTGATGGCATATTCATTGTCTCTCCAAAGGAGAGAAAGAGGCCCTAATTCAATAGCGTGGTTTAGGGAGAGTTGTCTGTGCTAGAGTTGTCTGAAATATCACCAATCACTATGATCTTAACCAGAAATCTTTGCAGTGTGCTAATCCACAACAGGTGATCAATTCAAGAGAGAATGAAAACAAAAGGCTTTGTAGTCACCTTCCTTATTGGAATTGGTGGAAGGAGGAATGCTACAATAAAGGGCCAAATTCATTGGTGGGGTAACTCCACTGAAGTCAACACACTTGATTCTCTTAGTACTTCAGCCAGTTTGACTTTGCAACTCCATTGACTTAACTGGTTCATCTGGGTGTAAATGATCAAATTAAGCTCCTTGACTTCAGTAAAGTTACACTAGTGATGAATATGATCCAAGGCAATTAACTTCCTGTTACAAATGCTGTGTACATGCATGGGATTAACTTTATTCTTGTAAGTGAAGTTAAGCATGTGCATGTAAGGTATGTCTACATTTGAGATGGGAGCTGTGATTCCCAGCTTGCATGGAGGTATCCACGCTAGCTCTGCTCAAACTAGCAGCCTAAAAATAGCATTGTAGCCAGGGTAACACAGCCAACAGCTTGGGCTAGCTGTTTGCAGAATAGGGGCTTGGATGCCTAAACCAGTAGTCCTTGCTCAGACAATAGAACTGTTGGTTTCAATAATTCTACCCAAGTAGGGATTTCAAGGATCAAGCATTTCTTAGCAGATCAGCTACATATACCGTAATTAATTAAAGATTGCACTGGATAGACAAATGAACCAGGGACAAATTTAATTCTCAAGTTTTGGCTAAAAGACCATCGTTTTAATTAAACAAATGTACAGAGCCTTTTTTTTCCCCATTACAATATAGCTGAAACACAAGTGATATAAAATGCATAACTAACATTTTAAAGATAAACATAAGGAATCAGAGGTCATTTTTCCCAAGTAATGCCTGCCTTTGGACAATACAGACTCTCTTTATTTTTGGATATCCCTGCATTGTATTGAAATTAAAATAAACAGAACTTGAAATGGGAGAAGAAAAACTCATCACTTAATTTATTAAAGAAAGCTTGAAAAGGTTATGCGAAAACATGCCTAATGTATGTTTTTCTTTTTTTCTTCCTTTGACTTTAGATCGATTACCTGTACTTACAAGGGTGACATTCAAGGTTAATTTCACCCATAAAACAGAAAAGGAACATATCACTGTTTCAAAGTGCTTTCCCGTTCTGGGCTTGATCCTATATCTCATGCATACTCAACACTTCAGTCAACTTTGGCTGGAATTTTGGATGCACAGGGTATGCAGTATCAGTTCCAAAGTGTGATTCACCTTTCTTTTTTAGGGGGTCTCTTAGTCACAGAACTAAGTCACAGGTAGAAATAGCAGGTTGTCTTCAGCAATCTCACAACATTGTTGTAAAGAATGGGAACTACAAAACAAACATACTTTTTAAACTGCTTTAACCAGGGAACTACATTTTTATTTTTGTTGGAGTTTTCTCAGGACAGGTATAGCACATATTGTTTTGCTATGTCCTAAAATACTACTTTAGATTAATCAAATGTGTTGATGCCTATATTTACATCAGGAAACTTCAGGGTATTCTAACTTTTTTTTTTTTTTTTGGTGTAGGCGAATTGTGCTCCACTAAGGCCAGCAATTTATATTATCAGTGAATACTGCACCTTCATATTGTAAAAGAATGAAATAAAGCTGCGGTCTTCACTGAAATTTGTCTGAAAATATCCTATTTGTATCTCTGTAGCTCTGTTCATTTCACCTGTTCTTAGAGACTAGCAAGTATTACTCAAGGCTACAAAAAAAATCCCTTTCCCTTCCTAGTCTCTCCGATAACTAAAGTGAGTACATGTGGCATTAAATTCCTTTAGATGCATTAGTCTTTGATTAATGTTGTTGTTTCAGTGACATTTCTATAATGTAATTGGGATCAAATGTATATTTTGCTTTTGTACAGAAGTAAAAAACGATATTTTTATGACTAAATGCAGCAAAAAAACCCTTATAATATAACCTGCTAAAATGATATATGTATTTCCTTTCTATGACCTGTAAACTACTTTTTTTTTTTTTCAGGACATTGGTTTGAAACTGTAAATAACAGCTGTAGGCAGGAATGTATATGGACTCTGTGACATACCTCTGATTTTAAAGATGAAGTCTTACCAATGTTAAATATCGAAACTGAATAGTATTTATATAAAGTGCACCATCAGGGCAACAAACCATTTAAGCTGACATAGCTCTGTTTATTTCCGCAATTTGCAAATTGCTTACACTTTGAGTCAAGTATGTATTTCATTGTTACATTACTGTTCATTTTACTTACAGCAATTAAATAGTTTGATTTTGTCAGTTTTAGGGCATCTAATGTTACAAGTTTCTAACTTTTTATTTAAGTGCATAGTTTTCATCTATGCAATTTGACTTGCTTCTGTCACTTGCTCATCTGTTCATACTGGACGTTAATTAAAGACAATCTTTAAGGATCTTACCCAGGAATATCCTGACTTGTTATTGGCTGGAGTCGAGTTTCTCTCCTCTCCCTGCTAGACAGTTCTGTCTGAAGCCAGTGGTTGGTTAATTGATGTTTTTGCTGAAAGGTGTAGCAACTAAGAAATTGCGACGTACCTTGTGGGAAATGAGGTTCTCTGAGAGCAGGGTTGTAGTGGACATTGAAAGCCTTTTGAATTTAGATCCAAACTTTGAAAGGTGATTAAGTCCAAGGGCCTGATCCACAGCCCACTGACTTCAATGGCCCCACGCAAGTAAAACCAACTGAAATTCGAGGGCTAAATTCTGCCGCCACTAAGTTTGACAGGAGTACTGACATTGATTTTGAGGGAAATATGTTTGGTCGTAACTGAATCTTTGTTGGTAACAATTTGCATGTATTGGATCCATTCTTGCAACTAATCTTGTGTGGCCTTGCTCTATAAATGCTAACTTTAACCAAAAGTCTTAACAATGATCTAGGTCATTACAGTCTTGATTTTTGTAAATCAAAGCAGGTTGGGGTAAAGATTTTTTTTTTCCTGAAAATGACATTTTTTCTTAGGAACATTTCACACAAACCCTTCCAATGCAGAAATGGCTGACGTGCCTTTGTTCTTTGGCGTGGATGTGTGAGGACGTTGCAGACATTTAATTTTGATACATCAGCCGTCTTAAAGGTTGTTTCATTGCTCCTTTGTGAATGTGACATTTTATCCTAGTTATTATGTTATATATAAATAAGGAAATGAGATCAGATACTGAGTATCTGGTGTCTCTTTCATGCCAAAGGTATTGTGTATCCAAAGTTGAACTTTAAAGACAGGCAATATCAGTAGACGTTCTTATGCCTTGGGAGATACACGAATGATTGAATACTGATTGTAGTTACATTTGCCTGACAATATAGAGGAAATTATATCAATGGCCATATATATATATATATATGTCACAATATATACTTACTTTCATTGAATCTCAGGTGTAAGTTGACAAAAGTTTGTCTGGTTGAACTAATGGTAAAGTTTTCAGTTAATACTCTTAAAGGGGCCTGTTCTGCAAACCATTCAGTCGCCAGCTCCCATTTACATTGGTACTTCAGCAAAATACTTAAGCATATGCCAAACTTTAAGTACATGGGCAGTCTCGTTGATTTTTACTGACTTCTGGTCATGTCTAAATCTTGCTGTTTCTTCCTGCACAACACCTCAAAGATCCAGGCTTTCCTAGCCATCCACACAGCTAAAATTCTTGTCTGGGCCCTCATCATCTTATGTCTTGACTTCTGCAACATCTACCTCTCTGGCCTTAATAAATCCCATATTTTTATGCTTACATTTATTCAAAATGTGGCAGCAAAGACCATTTTCCTGGATCCTTGATTCAACTACATCACTGCTTTCTTTGTGTCCCTCCACTGGCTCCTCCTTTTCCACCACATCAAACTGTATTTACTTGCCTTCCCTTTTTAGGCCCTTCATGGACTGTCTCCTGCTACCTATCACCTCTTATTTGGTTTCCAGGTATCAGCCCCTGCCTGCATTCTGCCAGGAATGCCAGTCTTCAGTGCTCATTTGTAAAATTTTCCAACAAACACCTTCACACTTTCTCCCTGCTGCCCCTTCTATGTTGGAAGAGCTTGGCATAAAAACCTTCTGCCATGATGCCTACAAAAAAGTTGACCATGACTAGGCAGCTGATTTGCATTGCTGATCATGTTGACCAATATCATCTCATTTTTACCTTGCACGTCACTCGCTCCTCCCCCTGCTCCGTTTGTTGTATTCCCTCATCTTATACTTACCCTGGATGTTTTTAATGGAAGGACTTTATTTATGTGTTTAATGTTTATACAGTGCCTGGCATAATGGGCCTGGGACCAGTAGGTGCTATTGTAATGTAAATATTGTTATTGTATTTTATTAAGTACCTTGCTGAACTGGGGCTTTTAATGGGAATTCCACACATGGAGGCAGGGCTTTCAGGGTCAGGCCCAAACAGTGGTTCTACTTTCAGGAATGGCTCTGTGAAAATGTCATTGTGGGGTTCCATGTCTATTGTGTGTCAGCTCTTCTGCATCATATTTACTCATTATACAAGTAAAGATGGCTTTTTCTAATTGCCAGTCCTGAAAACTTTGCCTTCCATACATCACCAGTCATCTGTTGTCCAAAGTCTGCCTTCAGTTACACGTGTGCAACCTCATTTTCTTCCACTGTTGGCACTGAGTTATCACAGGACCTAGGGAAAAATTTGGCTCTGCAGTTGAAATTTAGTTAACAAATGTATTCATGATGTACAAGGCAGAAGAAGATCCCGCTCCTTCTCTCATATCAGTGCTGAGTCCACAGCTCTAAAAGAAGGAAATAGTAATCAAATCTTATTTTTGTCCCTAAAGTCAGCAGACTTTGAATAGAGACAGCGAGCAGATTCATTAAGTAACAAGGTGCCGTTTCTATATAATAACTTTTCTAAAAATACCCACAGTTTGAACATGAATTTAATTTACCCTCAAGTTATACTTGTAAGTTATTCAACTCACAAGAGTTATTTGATCAATGGATGGAATAATAATTACTTTATGAATAAAGAAAAGGAGTACTTGTGGCACCTTATAGACTAACAAATTTATTTGAGCATAAGCTTTCGTGAGCTACAGCTCACTTCATTGGATACATCCAATGAAGTGAGCTGTAGCTCACGAAAGCTTATGCTCAAATAAATTTGTTAGTCTCTAAGGTGCCATGAGTACTCCTTTTCTTTTTGCGGATACAGACTAACACGGCTGCTACTCTGAAACCTGCTTTATGAATGAATATATTATATTCATAAAACAATTATTATTACACCTATCCATCAATTATGTATATATAGTTATGTATAATAAATGTATCCATTGCTACAGTAGCTATTAAATGGCAACCCTGATGTTTCAGGGCATAAACCAACCGTTAGGTGTTTGAGCTCAGGAAGAAACTTTTCTCATAGGAATGCTGTTACATTATTGTCCACTATGGAGTTTTTATACCTTCCTCTAAAGCATCTGGTGCTAGCCACTGTCAGGAATAGTACTGTGTACTGAGTGGACTAATCTGGTATGGCTAGACACTTCATGAACCGTATTCTGTAAATATCCACATTAGAGAGAATTCCTGTATTCCTTTAGGGCCTGATCCAAAGCCCATTGAAGCAAGTGGTAGTCTCACCACTGACTTAAATGGGCTGTGGGTTAGGCCAATATTCTTTTGCTCCCTTCCCCACTGCTTAAAGAGAAGGGGATGAATCCGGTCTTACGTAAATTGAATTTAAATGAGAAGTTGATAAACGGTACTCAAGGCCTATGACAATTGCCTGTTGTATATGCCGAGTTTAGTCTTTCTCAAAAATGCTCACTTTACAGTGCATTCAAACAAGTGTTAGTGCAACGGTGTTTCAACCCATCCAGCTTTTCTAACAGCTTCTTAAAATACCTTACATTTGATTCCAGTAAAAAGAGAATAATTACAGTTGAATAGAAACCTTTTATAGCTAGCAAGATGAAAGTGAAGTATTAGGTGCTATATTTGGTGACCTCCTCTCACTAGGTGGGAATGCTGGCACATTAGTTTCTGAAGTCTAGTGAAGTCATGTATTTTCACAGAACAGCATCACTACTGAGCCTGCAGTCCCTCGGCTCACAGAGCTCCCATCGATTGCAGCAAGACGAAAGTGCATAGGAAGGGCTTCAGGCAGCACAAGAGGAGGGCTAATGTAACAAGCATTGCAGTTTGCACCGAAGCATTGCATTATCATTCTACTTGGCTAGCAGCAGAGGCTCTCTCTTTATAATTCACTATGAGTGAGATCAGCTGCACCTGGTTAAAGTGAAGGGCCTGATGCTCAGCACTCAGGTATGTCTACACTGAAATAAGAGATGTGACTGCAGCACATATAGGCATACCCACACTAGCTTTGAGCTAGCTAGCTTGAGTAACGATAGCAGTGTACGGCCGTATGGGCTGTACAAACCCACCTGGAACCCTAGGACTGTACTGGAGGGACTAGCCAGTGCTGCTGTGGCTTCCTGGTATTATTCCAGCTAGTTAGATCAAAGCTAGCTTGTGTATGTCCATACATGCTGCAGTCACACTTCTGACTGCAGGTAGGCATACCCAAAGATGGGGGGAGGGATAGCTCAGTGGTTTGAGCATTGGCCTGCTAAACCCAGGGTTGTGAGTTCAATCCTTGAGGGGGCCATTTAGGGATCTGGGACAAAAATTGGGGATCGGTCCTGCTTTGAGCAGAGGGATGGACTAGATGACCTCCTGAGGTCCCTTCCAACCCTGATAGTCTATGATTCTATGCAGTGTAGATTGGGAGCAACTACATTGTTGTTACGCTCATGTCAACCTGGTGTAAATGAGAGGAGAATCAGGCCTGTAATCCCAACATAAGTTTCAGTTCAAAAACTTTGAATGATATGAATGATCATGATGAATAACTTCTGATAGCTCAACAGTCCAAACTTTCCTTGATTTAACTGGAATTGGCAGGGGGTATCCTCTGCCATTTCAGTGGTTAAGGGCTGTCAGTTAACAAGTAACACATTTTGTATCATTCATTCCAATAACTACAGAGTGTTCGGTGAATAACAACATTACAGGGAGACCTATTATATTTCCAAAGTCTTACTCTTTAGTGTTTGTATCTAAAATCATACGGCCTGCTTCTCTTTTCACACTGGTTTTACTCCATTGACTTCAGTGGAGTTGCTTCTGATTTATACCAATGTAGGTGAGAACGGAATCAAACCTATAGCTCAGTGTAACTCAAATCTTTATTAAAAATAATCAGGGGTTGGTGAGGCAGAAAAACCAACCAATAAAAACACAACCCTCCAAAGAAGGATTCTTCATGCTATTCTTCAAGGATTCTTCATGCTATTCCTCTGTGAATAATCAGAATAAAATATAGACATGAAACATTTCTCTTTCTTATTTGGAAATTTCTGCAATTGGTTAAATAATCCCAGAAGAACTGGAATACTGTAGTTTTTGGATTCTGTCATCAGAATAAAAATATGTGTGTAAAATTCTACACTAAGCTCTCATGAAAGATCCGCTTAGCTCCGATGGTCCCTAGCCCTGTGCTGGACTCATCATGAGAGTTGAGATCTACCAAGAGATCTGTATGCTTGTTTTGTGAATGGAATGTTGCAGATTACAATAGTTGTTTCTTTCCATCTTATTGATAAGTGCAATATCAGAACCTATATAGACTACAATAGGTGTTTGTTTCAGTGTGTAGTGTTTATCTCCAGCCCAGTGGTGCTGGTAGGAACTGTTTAAGCAAATGTGCTACAATAATTAAGAAAATACAAGGGAAATGGATTCCTTTGCTTCCTTTTTTGGCTAGCTGAGTGTTGCTGCTTACTTTATTTAATGAATGTTAATTGTCTTAATGGCTTTTGAGAGAAATAAACCATTTGAAAATGAATTTTATCTGAAATACGTAGAGATGAATACATTGCCCATTACAATGGTCCCTACAGCTTCAACTAATGTACTTCACATTGTGTTGTTTCTGTCACACATCTCTTTTTTCAGGGCTTTGAAAAGCTGAATGGAAAAGCTAACTTTCCATTGAAACGTGTGCTGTGTTGTGCTGTGTTGTGTTGACCAGGTTTCACTTTGATTGGTTGGCATGGGCACTTTTTGTTTGGATGAGAGAAGAAAGGGAGTTTGCTAGTTTTGGGGATTCCTTGGTGTGATTTTTCTAAATTATAAGCTGACTTGTTTTAAATGAATGATGTTTTACTATTCGTGGGTTTTTCGTGTGGAGTAAATTATTCTGATTTTTAATTGTCATTACTTCATGAAATGTCTAAGACACTAATATCAGAGTAGTAGCTATTGGCGATGCACAGTGACTGCATAGGCATATAAAGAAAAGGAGTACAATCCGATGGATTGTAGTTTCCAGATGTCGAAAATAGGATTCTCGGTCACCACAGAACTGTATCATGTTCGTGGGGGTGGAGGGGCAGAAGGAGAGGCCCTGAGATAGGACAGATTCTTCTGCTGGGCAAAGAGTATAGTTGGATAGATTAACAATATTGCTGGGTGGGTTAAGGGAACCACTGTTGTGGCCCCTTGTGGCATGTAGTGGCTTAGATAGTTTAGTGTGCTTTTTCTTTTGTAGAGAAGCAAAGTGTGTGTTGTAAATGGCTTTTCTAGTTTTTGTAAAGTCCAGCCATGAGGAAGTTTGTGTGGAAGGATGTTTTTTTTATGAGAGTAAAAGTTTTGAGAGCTCATTCTTAATCTTTCCCTGTTTGCTGTAGAGGATGTTGATCAGGCGGTTCCGCAGTTTCTTTGAGAGCGTGTGGCACAAGCTGTCAGCATAGTCTGTGTGTTATGTAGATTGTAATGGATTTTTTACCTTCAGTCCTTTTGGTACGATGTTCATCTGTTTGCATTTGGAAAGGAAGATGATGTCTGTCTGTATCTGTATGAGTTTTTTCATGAAGTTGATAGATTTCCACTCCATACGGCTAAATTCAGTGCCTTGCATAATGACAGGTTTCAGAGTAGCAGCCGTGTTAGTCTGTATTCGCAAAAAGAAAAGGAGGATTTGTGGCACCTTAGAGACCAACCAATTTATTTGAGCATAAGCTTTCGTGAGCTACAGCTCATTTCATCGAATGCATTCAGTGGAAAATACAGTGGGGAGATTTATATACAGAGCCAGAAGAGTACCCAGAAGTCACCTACTACAGGACAGGCCCAACAAAGAAAATAACAGAACGCCACTAGCCATCACCTTCAGCCCCCAACTAAAACCTCTCCAACACATCATCAAGGATCTACAACCTATCCTGAAGGACGACCCATCACTCTCACAGATCTTGGGAGACAGGCCAGTCCTTGCTTACAGACAGCCCCCCAACTTCAAGAAATACTCACCAGCAACCACACACCACACAACAGAACCACTAACCCAGGAACCTATCCTTGCAAGAAAGCCCGTTGCCAACTGTGTCCACATATCTATTCAGGGGACATCATCATAGGGCCTAATCACATCAACCACACTATCAGAGGCTCATTCACCTGCACATCTACCAATGTGATATATGCCATCATGTGCTAGCAATGCCCCTCTGCCATGTACATTGGCCAAACTGGACAGTCTCTATGTAAAAGAATAAATGGACACAAATCAGACGTCAAGAATTATAACATTCAAAAACCAGTTGGAGAACACTTCAATCTCTTTGGTCACTCCATTACAGACCTCAAAGTTGCAATTCTTCAACAAAAGGCTTCAAAAACAGACTCCAACGAGAGACTGCTGAATGGGAATTAATTTGCAAACTGGATACAATTAACTTAGGCTTGAATAGAGACTGGGAGTGGATGGGTCATTACACAAAGTAAAACTATTTCCCCATGTTTATTCCCCTCCTCCCCACCCCCCACTGTTCCTCAGACGTTCTTGTCAACTGCTGGAAATGGCCCACCTTGATTATCACTACAAAAGGTTTTTTCCCCCTGCTCTCCTGCTGGTAATAGCTCACCTTAAGTGGTCACTCTCGTTACAGTGTGTGTGGTAACACGCATTGTTTCATGTTCTCTATGTATATAAATCTCCCCACTGTATTTTCCACTGAATGCATCCGATGAAGTGAGCTGTCGCTCACGAAAGCTTATGCTCAAATAAATTGGTTAGTCTCTAAGGTGCGACAAGTCCTCCTTTTCTTTTTGCGAATACAGACTAACACGGCTGCTACTCTGAAACCTGTCATAGTCATATAGTGTCTCCAGAGCTCTTTTGAGGGTAATATTGATCAGTGGTAATGTTGGTCTGCAGCCTTTGCACTGTGAACCTGGTGAAGACATAAAAGCTAAACCTGGTCGTTGCTTTGAGAGAATTCCAAGGAACATGAAAGTGATGCTCACAGTGGCACTGATGATTCTGCAGGTGATTCTGTTGTCTGAACCAGTATTGAGTTGATTCCCCTGCATGGCATTAGGAAGCATTGTGTCATCCTTTGGATGACATATATACAGTAAAGCAAGGGCCTGACTACTTGTGGTCATTAAAGATTCCATGGCATTTTCTGGTGTCCTGGCGCAATTGGAGTTTTGCCTACTTAAATTCTGCCTGCAGTTTAATTTGGCATAGTATCCTTTTGTCCTTTTTTTCATTTGCTGTTCCTAAATGTTGTATAGTGTTTGCTGTGTGGTGTTAAAAAGCTGCTGTTTCACCTCAAAAGGAGCTGCAGTTCAGTGGTGGCTATAGCTTGCATGTCAGTTTATTAAATGTGTGAAGTGCTTTGGGAGCATTCATGATGAAAGATGCTACATTAATATAAGTTATTATTATACTGTATATTTGGGAGGAAACTCAAAAGCAATCTGAAACTGTATGGTATGGAGTATGTTCAATTATTAATTAAGAATAGCAGATGAAAGCTGGCTAATGCTCTATAGTACACCAGTATTATTCCTAATGCATATTCAAAGCATACACTCTGCTGACGCTGATGCGATAAATTTTTTCTGTGTCCACATGTCTCTGTTTAGATCCATTTTATAGTGCTTTAAAGTTTGTTCTGAAATGCACCAAGCTGCACTGCACTTCAGTTCAGCCTCAGAACTGATCAATACATCCTCAGCAATACCACAGTATGGGCTGGAACACCAAGTGTGTCTGTAAAATAGGCACTGGAGCAAGTGGGAGTTTCTTTCAGTGATACCATTAAACTTCTCCTGCTCTCCCCAAGGAACTGGATACAAGCATAGATTTTAAGACTGTAGGATCCAATTCTGCACTGCCTGGCACCTTATGTAGTTATTTGCACCTACGTAAAATACACGACAGGCCAGATCCTTGGCTGGTATCAATCAGCTTTACCATTCAGAGGTGGTAGTGTTTTACATCCAGTTTGCACAGATGTGCATGACAATACAAGAAGCAAGGCTGTGGAGAATCAGGACTGTGTTTCATACAAAAAATAAGCAGAACTTTTTAAGGAACAACATGTTAAAGTCATTTCACATTCTCTTTCATGTGTCAGTGGTATATGTGTCTGAACAAAACTGTGTGACTGTATGTAACATTTGTGCTTTAAAGTAATGGAGTGAGAGGTGGGATGCAGTGATATATATAAATGCATTTCCTCGATGTAGCCCATAAATCTCACAACCATAGTGATATTTTAGCAGAGCATTACGGTTTTTTTCTCTCTGTCTATTGTACATGTGTGGGAACTTAATTGAGAGTAGTGTAGTAAGAATCTGAATGATTGCTAGAGAACTTAACTATTCTGGAGACCTTTACAGTGAAAGCTAAATTTTCTTCAGAACTTTAGGTATTAAGTTAACTTATTAACATCTGGAGTTCTACAGAGGGTTAGTTGTTAACAACTATCTAGAAAAGTTAGTTTAGTAGCATCAGAAGGTGTTATCTGCTTTCCTGGGAGTTAATATACTCTTTGCCTTATTCTAATTTACTCTAAGGCTGCTTTATACCACTCTGGTCAGTGAGTATAAGGCCAAGTCTACCCTAGAAACTTTTGCTGTTATAATCATGTCAGTTAGGGGTGTGATTTTATTTTTTTTTACACTTTTATACCAGCAAAAGGCCTACTGTTATTTGTAAAACACTAGCTATTTCATTCAGAGAACTGATATCAGTTATACTGAGAAAAGGACTTTTTTGCCAGTCGAAGCTGCATCTCCACTAGGTCTATACTAAGGTCTAGTCTTCACTAGAAAAGGTTTTCTGGTAAAGCTATACCAGTACAGCCATACTGACAAACCTTTTAAAGTGTAGGCTAGACCTTAGCATAATTTATGCCCACTTTAAGGCCCTTTTTCACTGCCACATTTAGTTTAAAGGAAAATCAGATTTTCCATGTGAATCACGCAGTTATAAGTATGCAGCAAGTGAAACAGTCAGACCTTTTCATAGCATTGCATCCCTTAAGGAGCATTTCTCTTCTTCTCTGCCTTACATGTGTGTGCTTTAGTGATAAATAAGCAGGAAGCTATTATATACTTCTTGTGAGGTTTTTTTTCCCCAGCTGTCTCGAGACACAAAAAACTGAAAACCTGACCATGGCCTTACAAATGAGCTCATTAAATTTTTAAAAGGAAGAAGTACAGTGAAATTCTAATAGTCCCGAGAGAGAGAAAGAGAGAACAGCTTATGACCATATTCAGTAGGTTTGGTCAGAGGATTTTATGATGACAGTATATCTAAATCATTAAAAAGGATCCTTGCGTCACAAAATAATAAAGGCTCCTAGGGCCACATGCATGACTGGCATATCTCCATTGAGTCCAGTGGAGTTACAGCATGGATGAATGTAGCCCATTGTCTTTAAGTCTTCATGACATAGCATGAGGTTGATGCAGTCTTTCTTTTCTTTTTCTTTTTCTTTTTCTTTTTCTTTTTCTTTTTCTTTTTCTTTTTCTTTTCTTTTCTTTTCTTTTCTTTTCTTTTCTTTTCTTTTCTTTTCTTTTCTTTTCAACTTCTCACTCAAGATTCTGCTTTGGGAGTGATGGACATAGGATGAAATCTGTATTTATGTGCGTGGGTTAGGGAGGCAGATCTATAGTCAACCAGATCCTCAGCTGGTGTAAATCAGCCTAGCTCCATTGAAGTCAAGGGCCCAATGAGACTTCTAGCGTGAAGAAAGCTAGCAGGCTTTGGCCCTTAAATTGTAGAGCAAAAGCAGCTTATCTGTGCTGAGAGCATCTGAGGGCAGTCAACTGAGAATGCTCATCTACAGTGGGGGTGATCCTTCCAAGTGCGGAGTGCGCTTAGTTCCCAGTGACTTCAGTGGGAGTAGAGTGTGCTCACAGCACCTTACCCGCTGATTTAATATATTTCTGAGCAGTAACTATACTAACAACACCTTGTAGGCAGCAGTAGATTTTTATGGTTCAAATGTCACTTCACAGGCAACTGATACAAAACCAGCATGTGTATTTTCAAACCTGACAGGGTCCCTGCCTTCGCTGGTGCAGAGTGCCAAGCACCATGGGACACTAATCGGGGTCACTGGGTGCTAATAATAATATTATTAATAAAACATATTATTATTATTATTATTTATGATTTTATTACTTTAGCAACTCTGGTCAGGATTTAATTTGAAATGATGCATGATTATTTATACACAGCAACATCAAAAGTATGCTAGGTGCTTTAGAGAAAAATATGAAGACCGGGTCCTCCCCTCACATAAATTACAATCTAAATTGACAATGCAGAGATGAAAGATGGGGGGAATGCAAGTAGTTGAGCAGTGATATTAAGCATGAGTCTTGTTAGCTGCCACTTGTTCTGTTTGGCTTTTACGGGTTAATTTGCTTTGCAAGAGAAATGAGAGCGTGGGTCCCTTTCTGCTTTATTTCTTTTTGCTGTGTTTGTGTTGGGTAGCGCAGAAATGAAGCTTAACAGAAGCAGGGAGATGATGTTAGTCTTTTTATGGATATTCTAGGAAATGATTTAATACATGTCTGTCTTGCTCTCTCTCTTTGCTCATAAATATTGCACACACACTCTAATCTATTGATATCATTTGACTAAATTACAGCCTACCAAGTAATTGTTTTAGCCCCAGTCTTTACGACGCACAGCTAGGTAAAATGCCGTGTCTACAAATATGCAGCCCAGCACATGTGATCAGAGTAACAATTTCCTTTGCTAAGATAAGGTTAGTGAGGAAATATCTTTTATTGGACCAACTTCCCTTGCTCGTCAATAACTTTGGTGAGAGGTTTCCAAAGTAGCAAGGAATAGAGCACAGTATGATTCTTAGGACAGTTTTGTTTTTCAGTTCCACGCAGTGGGTCTTGACTCCAACAGTCTGTTCTCCACACCTGTGCAGCCTCTTTGAGAGAGTAGCTTGTAATGCCACCTTGCAGATTAACCATGCAGATAGGAAAAGTGATTTTTGCCTTTAATCTCCAATGTCGTGGTAAGTGGTCCTGGTGTAGTTTTGTGAACCCGGGGCAGGGGGGAGGGGAATTCTTTTCCCAGCACTCAGCCAGACAACTTGAGCTGGGCACAGGGGCTCTCTATTGGGGCAGCAGGGGAGGAATCTGCCCTCTCCTAGGCTGTAGAGCAGCCATGGGTTCACTCGGCAGCTATACATTTCCAGCTTTAGGAATGGAGAAGCCTTCACACACACTCCTCCAACTTTGTAGGGTCAGTGGGTGGTAAATCTATGGCATAGAAGAGCAGATCCACTGGCTCCATCCCTTTCCTGATTCCACAGAAGCACTCCCTGTGGCCATATAGGAAGCCCTGCAGAGCTGGGCTCCACAGAACACAGGAGATTTTCACCTTTTGCATGAGCTCCTGAAATCCTGCCCCCTATGCAGCAGAACCATGGCGTTCCTGCAGGAGGGGCAGGATTTGGGGCCTACTGTGCAATGACTCCTATGAGGATTAGAGTTCAGCTGTAGTTAGAAACAAGGGTTTGAAGGCTCTGTTGTGGCTTTACAGCCAAAGTAGCGCTGCATGGGGGAACTGGTGTGGAACTGTAAGGCCTGGATAGCCCCGCTGGAATCCCAGTACCCGTCGAGTGCTCAGACAGACACAATGCCTACAGGGCACTGGGGGAGTGCACTTACCCTTTTTTTCAGAGGTATAGCATGTGTTCCGCCCCCCACCCAAGCTGACACTGCCAGGTGCTGCGCATTGGTAACAGGACCCTGGCCACACTCCAGCCCCACCCTCTCTGGCCTCTGCTTTCTATATGTTGCTAGGGCGAGATATAAGGCCTACAGGAGCCACAAGAGATCTGGGGAGAATTCCTCCAGAACAGGAGTTAACATAGGGCTGACACAAGCAGCCACACAAGTAGGTGGCATGTGAAAGGGGGCAGATTCAAAGGTGGGCCAGTTGAGGTCTTCTGCCTGTCTTGGGGAGGGCTGGGAAGGTGGGAGGGATCACGTTCTGGAACAGTGAGAGAGAAGCATGGACTTAGGAGCAGGGAGAGAGACAGGAGTTGAGTAAACTTGGCTTGCACCCCGACCTTAGAATTCTAAGGGCAAGTACTGCTGTACTTAAAGTTCTGTGGTATAGTGGGAATTGGATACACAAGTTCTCTATGTGTCAGTATAAAACATCCCCCATTGTATTTGCAAGCCTCTAAAAAGAAGCATGTGTTCTGAGTTCCCAGGGAATCCAGGAATTCGGACTCTGTTATTTTTGTTCACACTGGACCAAACTGTGAAAATTGGCATTTTGCACCCACAAATAACTGGTCACAATTAATTTGGAATGCAAACACTAGCACGTGGAGATTTGGCTTTGCACCTGCCAACATTTGTGTCCACATATAACTGCTAGTCCATTGTCTTTGATAGACCAGGTGTTTCAGAGGAAGCACCCTGCAGCAGGCAGATGTGGAATAATCTGCCCCCTACATTAGGTCACACCCTGGTCTATAAGAGTATGTCTACACTGCAATTAAACACCTGAAGCTGGCCCATGTCAGCTGACGTTGGCTTGTGGGGTTTGGGTTGCGGGGCTATAAAATTGCAGTGTAGACATTCTAGCTCAGGGTGGAGCCTGGTCTCGGTCCTTCCTTCCTTCCTTCCTTCCTTCCTCTGAAGGTTCAGATATGGGCCATCGCAAGAACCGGGATACAATCTTGGCATAACTAAGGCACAATCCTTCATACCCCTTTTCACCTAAGTAATCCTTACTCATGTGACTGTTCCCATTGGAGCTGATTCTGATCTTCCCCCTCCTCTTCCCCCCAGCTTACATCAGCATCATTCAATTGGCTTCAGTGGAGTAAGGTTTTGCAGGAGCAGGCCCTTTACGAAACAATAGTCTGATCCAATATGATAAATCCCGTATCCCGCTGTATGTTCCTATTTACACTGCCTGAGCTGGTTAGAATCAACTGAGCTATGCCGGTGGCATTTTGGGGTTCAAATATTTTGGGTTTTGATTTTTGATCAAAATGTGTGTGTGGAGGGGGACATTCTGATCAGTTCGAGTTAATACATGGGGCCAAATCTCAGTTACACTGTTGTAAATCCAGAGTAACTCCACCGCTTGCAGTTATCCCATATTTACACAGATGTAAATGAGAGCTGAATTGAGCACATGATCTTTGCAGAAACCAAACCAATTTTCCAGCCTTCAGCCAGCCAGAATCCAGAATCAGGAATTCCTTAGCTCCTTTTTTTTCTGTTGTGGTGTGAGATGCATGATGCAGAGAACACGTTTTCCCCCCAGCCACTAGAGGGATTTTTAGTTTAGACCATGCTGGGACAGTCCAGTGATGCTATCCTTTCTTATTCACAGTTGTTATTTGATGCTGTTTCGATGAATACTCACTGCTGCTGTTTGGAGTTGAAGCAAATAGCAAAAAAGTGAATTAGTCATATCCCAAGAACAGTTTTCAGAGTAGCAGCCATGTTAGTCTGTATCCGCAAAAAGAAAAGGAGGACTTGTGGCACCTTAGAGACTAAAAAATGTATTTGAGCATAAGCTTTCGTGAGCCGATAAAGTGAGCTGTAGCTCACGAAAGCTTATGCTCAAATATATTTTTTAGTCTCTAAGGTGCCTCAAGTCCTCCCTTTCTTTTTTCCCAAGAACAGTGTGAATCTATCAAGCTTGCATTCTGTGAATTAGCAGCTGAGGGTCTCAGACTGAAGCAGGTCTTACCATATTATCCAAATATCCAGAGACAGAGGAAGGCTCAATTCTGCTCTTTTGTGGGCTGTGGTAAACCAGGGGTACCTCCATTGCAGTTCATCATTACACCGGTGTAAGAGAGGGCACAGCCAGGCCCAGGAGCCCAGAATTTTGTCCTGCACCTGAGTTAGAAGTTTCTAAGCTGGCAGTAACAGAAAAAGGAACCTTAGATTTCCTGACTCAGAGAAACCTTTTGACCTGACATCGGATTTCCAGGGGACTTGGAAGGAATGTTTTGCTAGTTTCAGAAGTATGTTTGCTGGAGCAATGATATGAGAAAGTACAGAAGGGATCAAATTGGTTTTGAGTGGCACTAAATGCAGGGGGGGAAACCAACTAAAAACAATGCTCCTAATTGGGCCAAGGGAAGATAGAGGCAGGAATCTTCAGCTGGGAGGAAACAGATACATTGAAAACAATTTCTGCCTGCAGTTTGGCCAGGGTCTTGTACTTAAATAAATACAAACAGCCAAAACAGAAGAAAGAGGGCCTGATTCTCTGCTCTCACCTGTTTATCAGTCTTCAGCCAGGTAGAAATCTCAGCTTGGTGATGACCAAGAAGCTATCTGAACAAATGCAACATGAGAAATAGGGCTGGTTAGAAAATGTGGATTTGTTTTTTAACAACCTTAACACTTAAACAAAAACTAAAGATTTGTTGTTTTCATTGAAATTTTCAGTGGAAAATTTCCATGTTTTGTTAAAAAAACCCAACCCACCCTGAAACCCCAAATACAGATTTTTTCCCCCAATTTTCAGCCACTGAAAGCTGAAAAATGTTGGCAAGAAACTGCAATATACCAGGGACCTGATTCTTATGTATAGCAGGTTTGCACTGGATTAATGGGAGACCTCAGACCCTGGAATTTTCCCTCATGATGCATTTGCCACTCATCAAAACAAATCGGTGTTTTAGGGCCAAATCTTAAACCCCACTGAAAAGCTTGACCATGTGCAGGGGCTCTATGGAGGCCGGGCGGTGGGGGGAGGGAGGTGAGGAGTGGACAGAATCCTCTCCTCCAGAGTAAATAGCACCTGCACAGCTGTATTGGAGTCTGTGACCACTCTGTCCTCTTTGCGTGGTGGCTTTGCTCAATGAACCTGCCTTGTCACAAACTCACTGGGCTACCCCTTCCATCCTGCCACGGAAAGAGCCTGCAAAGCACTGCTGTACAGCGCCTAGTGGGGAGGAGTCCACTATATCTAGGTCCTTCCCTGTTCACATAAGGGGGGAGGGCATGGCTATGTCTCTTAGAGACAAGAACTTAGAGGAGAATCAAAATCACTATCTTGACATATTTGATCAAGACAGCTTAGGCAGCAGTTCAGTGCAGGTGCACCACAGTAAAGCTGGCATAGGTGAGAGGAGACACTGTGTATATATTCTATGATGTGATAATAGACAATTACTCATTTTTATTGAATCTCAACAATATTCTTGAAGGAACTTAGAGTCTGTAAACTCACGTGATTAAGAATATTTGGTGAAAACTCATCTTTAGCTGGCTGCCCCTATGTTCTGCCAGTCTTCCCAAAGAGTCCAAACAGGGCTAGATGCTCCTCAGTGACTATGGGAGCTACTCACAAATAAGACCCAGTTCTAAAATCCTGTCTCAGCCTTTCCTCATGTAAACAATATAGGGCCTTATCCCGATTTCATTTCTGTGTTATCGTTGACTTCCAGGGAGTTTCTCACTGGTGTAAGATCAGAATTAGGCCTGTACTGTTCAGAAGAATCTTGACAGTGAATTACTGTCCCACTGTTACAGAACGATGGGACGGGCTGTTGTTGTTAAGCATGGAGCCTTAATGCAGCATGAGTGCCTTTTATGGATTTAAATCATTATTATTATTATTTATTATTTATTAACATTTGTATTGCAGTAGCATCTAAAGACCAACCAGGTCAATGCCGGGTGCTGTTTTGCTGGGTGCTGTTTACACATCTAGAAAATGACAGAACCTGCCCCAAAGAGCTTACAATTGGAGCTGATTGGAAAAAGTCCTCCCCCCGACTCCCCCGCTGAAGTTTTCAACTGTGTGTCGAAAAACCCAAAACTTAATTATTTAGTTTTCGCAGCTGAAAAAGTTCGGGTGAAAAACTGAAAATATTCCAGGAAATCAGATACTTTCTTTGAAAAATTTCATTTATTCCACAGTCCAGTGTTCAACCGAAAAAGGTTTTGACGGGTCATTTTTGACTATCTATAGTTAATTGCTTTTATTTTGGTGTTTTCAAAGATTTTCATGACGCTTAGCCACACAACTTCCAGTAAAGTAAATCATGGCATCAGAGAAATTAGAGATGGAAAAGACGTATTCAGTTATATCAGCCATCTTCCAGGATCCATTACAGCTTCATTCCCTATAGCATTTTATCCAATCCAGAAGTTTATACCAGTGTGAGAGCCAAATCAGGCTCTGTGACTCTCTCCTCAATTTGTGGATCCTCTGGTTCCCCCTTTGTGCTGCTTTTATATGAGAAGAAGAAATGGTAATAGAGGATTTCCACTTCCTTTGAGAAGATTTTGCCCTTAGAATGTTTTCCTTTTTAAATTTGCCTTTTCTCAATATCATCTTATTACTCTTGTTTTTACCTCCTTGTATCGTTCTAAACAATTCTTCTCCCTCATTGCTGTTTACATCTTTCAAATGCTTCATCTGTCTATTACTTCTCCTTAGGTGTGTTCTCAGTCTGGTTCTTTCTACTTTGTACCTTTAATATGGGAAAGATGTTGACAAGTTGCAGAGAATTTGGAGAAAGGCAACAAAAGTGATTGAAGGTCTCTAGAGATTGATTTATGAAGACATGTTTCCTCATTAATCAATCCCTTGAGTTCTTCAAGCATTTTTTGTTGCCCTTCTCTGAATTCATCCAGTTTGTTGACATCTTTTTTGGTATTGAAGTGTCCAGGACCCAGCATAGTATTTAAGGCAGAATCCCAGCACAGCCTTTTAGAGGGACACTGTCAATTTAAGCCATATTGCATTACAAAGTTCAGATCCAGCCTGGTAAATGTTATCCAAAGGGACTTTGAATTGGTATTAGTGCTTTCAAAAGGCTCAATCCTGTCCTCATCCAAGTAATTAGACCTAATTCACTGATGTCTTACATCTTGTGTAGTCAGCTAATACCTGTGCAGTTATGTGGGTGTTTAAAACTACCGTTCTGGTCTGGTAATGTTTTATACTCACAAGTATAAATGATGACCTAGGTGCGAGGCAGTAGAGAATCAGGCACAAAGTGAGTTTTGCCAGTGATTTCCCTTCTATTATATATCAGTGTTTCGAATTAATAGTTCCCTTGGGGCTTAATTCTTTCACCTTACATATAATAGTATTATATTATGCCAAATATTCTTGAAAATGGAAGTGCTTTAGTAAAAATGTACCACTTATGGTAGAATCAGACCCTTGATTAGCTTGCAGTTTTCCCAGGTTGGTTCTCATAGTGTTATTTCCTGCATCCATCTCTCCCAGTTTATAGTGTATCTCTGCCTTCACAGGTGTTTGCAATTTCGCCTGCTCTCCTTTATGCTGCTGCAAACCCCTGAAATCAAGGGAGTTACTCTGGTATAACTGAGAGCCAAATATGGCCCTTAGCGTTTTCAGCAAATTTAATTAACTTGCCAATAGCATTTGCCACTTCTCCCAGATCATTAATAAAGATGTTAAGTAAAACCAGGGCTAATACTGATCCCTGCAACTCCCTACTGGAGACTTCCGGCCAACTTGATACAATGTACAGTATTATTATTACCCTTTGTTTATGCTCCTTCACCCAGTTTTCAGACCATGAAAAAGTGCTTATACTCAAAAAAATTTGAATTCTTTTTTTCAAGCAAGTCTTTTTTTTGAGGCACTGCATTCAACGGTTTACTGAAGTCCAGCTATATTATATTGGTTGTGATCCTTTTTCCCATTCATTTTGAAATTCTCTCAGAATAAACGATCAGGTTTCTCTAGCATGTGTTCTGGGTTTTGATAAAACCATGCTGCATATAGCTATGTTATCATCTGAGAACAAAGTCCTGCTCTTGGTTACACATGTAGAACTGCCACTGAGTTCAGGGGTGAGTGCACAGGGTAACTGAAGGCAGAGTTGTGCCCTAGAAGTATACAGGTTTTCCTCTTAATACGTATTGCATTATTTACTGAGAATGGAAGCAGGACTTACCTGACAATAATTGCCACGATCACTCCTTTTGTAATTTCTTGTAGATCAGTTTCATGGTTGCTTCTCTACTCCCCCCCACCCCCACCCCACAATCCTCTTGCTCTTCCCCTATTTCTCTATGACTCTAGTGGTTCAGGAACTTCCCTAGCTATTTCCATTAATAATCTGTGATGCAGGTCTGTCAGACTCACTGATCCGTGTTGTCTTGAGACAGCCAATCAGTCCTTGCATATCTTTCAAGGTTCCAAAAACACAGGTTAAATCAGAAACTTTCTATTCATCAAGGTTTTGTTGTTGTTGTTGTTTTTTTAAAGGTTCATGTGACGCTAATGATTTATTAAATGAGCAACTTTGCAGAGCCATATGCCCCCAGATTCCCTGCCCCCCGACTTTTTTTGAATGTCCCTCCAGGAGTGGTAACTTTAGAGCCAGAATTCATTATGCTGAATGGCAGTTATGCAGCTAAATGTAATATATCTTTGAAAATGCCTGTGTCTGTTATTTTACAGATATGGGGCCTAGGGAAGTGGGTCTGGGAGCTGGCTGAGGGGGTGAAATGATTTTGCAGTAGAGGAAGATCCATGGATAATGGCCAGTAATATGAATGGTATTTATGACAATAAATCGTGAGTGAAGAAATATGGAAGACAGACTGGCCTGTGGCTGTGAACATGGTGGAATTACAGGACAAGGAGTGGTCTCCTTGCAAATCCGTTGCATGCCATGAAGCATAGTTCTGCAGAAGCCTCTGCAATTGACTCACAAAGGAGGATTTGGTTGTGGGACAGGCTAGAGGTGGGTGGGGGGTGGGATCAGTAGAACTGCAGCTATGTGGACCCTCTGGTTTATCTTTGTGCAGTGAAACTGAAGATTGGCTTGTGTAAACTGCTTCAGCTCAGAGGCTATAGTACCAGTCAATGAGGAGATGGACAGTTGCTCTGTGCCATGTTCACAAACTGGGAAAGGTGTTTCTGATCTCTTCTATGTGCTGCATACTTCCCCTGTGGACAGCGAATGTTCTTGAGCTGCATGAAGTCATCATGATTTGGCCCTATGCATTTCACTGTAACAGTTGGGGGCGGGTGCAGAGAGAGGAATTGGATTCTTTGATGTTATGTTTTTTACTGAAAAAAAAAAGGAGAAACAAAGAGGAAAAATCAGAATGATTGTAGAAACACACCATTCAGAGCTATATAGGGTCAAATCCTGGTCCCCAAAACCCAGCGTGAATACACTAGCGGTATGCAGGAGGACTGCACCAGAATTTGAGCGGCAAAAGCCCTCCCTCCCCAGAGACAGCATCTGTGCAGCTTCTCCATGGCTGCTACTGCAGTCCCTGGACTGCAGAACTGCCCACAGCCTACCATAGAGGCCCAATTCAGGAAGAATTCCTTATTCAGGACAGCACTTAAGCATGTGGATAAGTCCTTTTTGAAGTCAGTGGGATTTAAGCTTGTGATGAAGTGCTCTCTTGAATGGGGATGGACTTAAGCACAAGCTCATGTACTTTCCTGAATTGGGGCCACAGTATATAAATATGGAACCAGAGGGAGTCTGTGTGGTCCCATTGGCCATGCCTTTGCTTCTCGCTCAGTCCTCCCCTGCCTCTAAATGGCTGTGTAGATTGAATGGTGCTGTCTAGGGGCAAAGTTTATTGAGCCCCATCCATATATATTCCTGCTCTGATCCCCTGGCCCTTCCAGGGGAGTGACACCAAGGCTTCTCTCTTCAGGGCCTTCTGAAAAAAGGAAGACAGAACCATGCATTACAGATGCTAGTCATGTCACTTAATGTGTACTGGAATGTGCCCAGATACCATGGTGATAGGCATGGTATAACAATCGAAGTAGAATAGAATTTTGCGTCTATTACTTGAGCCAGAGGATTTAGCCCTCAGATAATTTCAAAATATGTATGTCAGTATTTAACAGCTAATGATTGTTTGGATCATTAGCATGTGAACACAAACTCTTTTATCTGGTTATTCCCCACAGGGCCCTATTGGAATCACTATGTACTATTGTATCCCTGATTGGACAGTGAAAAATCCACAACCCATTGATTATTAGTGCATTACATATAATGTCTCCAAAGGCCTAATTCACTGTCAAGGTTCTCCTGAACAGTACAGGCCTAATTCTGATCTTACACCAGTGAGAAACTCCATGGAAGTGAACGATAACACAGAAGTGAAATCGGCATAAGGCCCTATATTGTTAAGAAGTACTTAGTGACTGTTTTCTATGTGGATTAGTGATATGGAGAGCTGGATGGGGACTAGAAATGTGGGCATTTTTTTTAAAAAAAAAATCCATTCCAAAACTGAACGAAAGCAAATTCAAAAATTCCCACAAAATGAAATTATGTCGCTAAAAAGGTTGTTTGGGGTCAAGCACGGTGTTTGGCTTAGATAAAAGAAAAATATTTTGTTCTAATTTTGACTTTTTAAATACTGTTATAGTGTTTTTAAAAAATAGAAATGAAAAGTCATATTAAAATGTAAAATATAAACATTCCATTCTGAACATTTTGACATTATCAGAGATGGGACTTTTTGACCTTATTAGAACTCTTTGTTCCATTTTTTCCTAAGCAAAATTTTGTTGAAATTGACACATTTCCTCAGAATGATTCACTTTTGACAAATTGGCATTTTCCCATAGAAAAATATTCCGTCACAAAATGTGCAACTAGCTCTCGTGACACGAGACACAGGGAAAACTCCATGTATCGTTCCACGGGGCTGCCACATATTAATATTCAGTTTACTTACCTGTTAAAAAGCCTTGCAAAGGTTTTACTGAAGATTGTTATGACACATCCTGTACACAGGGTATGCCTTCCAAGGGAAAATGTCTTGGGGTCGAATCCTCCTGTGGGGTTATGATAGTGGGCAATTTGTCCCAGGTTGCACTGAATATTTTCTCAACACGAGATTAGAAGGTGTTCAACATTCAGATTAAAGCACAGAGCAGGTTCCATTACAAATGTGCAGATTCTGCCTAAGAGCAACTTGCCTGGGTTTTGTAAATTTGTCCCTATAATTATAAAAAGGATAAAAGGACTATTTAAAAAAAAAAACATTTACGAACTAAGGCCAACGTTTTCCCAAGTGTACACTGATTCCAGGTGTGCAAAAGGATGGGATTTTCCTAACTCTGCTCCCCTGGAAGTCGGTGGTAAAACCCTCGCTGGCTCCCAGGGGAGCAGAGTTACTGCACACACTGAACTCTTTGAAAATCCCCCTCTGTATGTCTCAGGTTGGCCACCCAAAAACGGAGGCATCCAGAAGCAGAGGGTGATTTTGATTAGCTGTGTGGTCCCACCATTCTGATCGGAGAGTCTCTGCAGCATTTCAGTGAAAGTTTGCAGAACGGGAAGAGCTGAAATAACTGCAGTGAAAGTGCAGGGTACTAGCACCACATTGAAATTCCTCCTGCAACTAGTCCTCTCAGCCCGGAACAGAGCTGGTGTGTAAAGCACTAAGCTTTACTTTAATTCTGTTGCTTTCCCACTTACTATTCATTGCCTGTCTATATTTGTTCATTTCCTATCTATATGTGTTCCTGGGTTTTACAGTGTTGCCAACTCTTGTGATTTTATTGTGAGTCTTGTGATATTTGATGTTTTGCTTAAAATCCCAGCTCTTGGGGGGCATTGGATTAAGTGAGCCTTTCAGCTTTCATTTAAAAGAAAAAACGTTTCTAGCCCTCATGACTGAGGAGAAAAGTTTGATGCATCCTACAGGCTCAGAAACCAGAAGGCAGATAAAAGGAACTCCAAATTTATTGTTCTTAAACAAATCGCATGATGTTTTTGGCTGGCAATTTTGAGCATTTGGGGTTAGCAATACTGTATTTGGGCTATAGATACATCCTGGTTTACAGTAAAACAATCTTTTATGCTGGGTATAATGAGCTAATGAAAGCACATAGGAACCCAAAGAAATGGAGCATAAAAGTCTGAGTTTGTTCTGTGATGAACTAAGCTTTTTCGCTCTTGTCACACCTCAGAGGGTAAAATGAGGGTAATGTGAGTGATGAAAACCTGTTTCTTTACATGACTGTGAAACAGTTTCCTTTTTAGTCAATGTGGGTTTGTTTCACGGTATATGAAAGAGCAAGATCTGGGGGGTTTCTGCAGATACCCACAACATCTGGCTATTTATCTGTCACTTTGCCACGGGGGAGCAGACTTCTGCTCTTCAGAAGCCTGATCTAAAACCCATTGTCTTCACCGGGCTTTGAATCAACCCTTGAGATGAAGGGATTGGTAACCTTTGCCTGCAGAAAAACAGGAATGCAAGACGTGAAAGAGATTCTTATCATTCCCCTCCATATAGTGCAACTGATCTTACAAATTCAGCAGGCTCATCCTTTACACAGGAGACCGCCAGAGAAACCCCAGGATGGAAAAGGTTGTGTGGTGTCGGTGACTTAGTAGTTTGCTCGGATTCAGTGCGGCACCAGGGCCTCAGCACGGTGCTAGGGGGCAGTGTGCTGTTGGAGATGCTATCATTCTGGTGAGACATAAAACGAAGGTTCTGATCACTTGGGCTTATTAAAGGTTTTCAAAGAGCACGAGTAGGTGGTGTTAACTGTGGCATGCCAGCCAAATTCCAAAGTGGTTTTCCTACATCCCTCCTAACTAAATCTGCCCTGCAATTTCAGTTCTACATGGTATTCTTCACTACCTGTCTCCAGCTGTTGTGTAGCCTCATTGTGCATAAGCAGCTGTTACAGTTCACCAGACAAGTGTCTGGATTTCAGTGCGGAGTGAAATAACTCCAGCGTTAAAGTTTGTAAAGCATTTTGGGAATCTTCAAGAGGAAAAACGCTATATAAATGTCAGCTACTTTATAGCCCTTAATGTGCAATCAATCACTTACCCATTTCAGTGTGCTAAGGCATTGTTTTGCCTGATTAACCACCCCTTGGAAATCCTTAGCCTCTGAACTATCAAAGCAGGAGAATGGAAAAGTTTACTTCTGGGTAGCATCAATCTCTGTGGATTGGTACAGTGGAAAAACAGCCAGCCTTGCCCAGCTGCACAATATGAGAAGCTTTTATTTCTGTGCCTACAGGAGCACAGGATCTGGCAATCCTTCCTCTGGTGAGTGTGTATTATTTACAACATGCTCTCTGACTGCGATCTTGAACATTTTGCTGTCACTGGTTGTACATCCGCGCTGTATGTTGTCAGTAAACAGACCGATTAAGAGGAAATCTGTTGTCGGTTAGAGCAGAGCGCCTTCATTGTTCTGATTGTTTGTTGCAGCTGAGCCGAAAACGAGTCTTTTAATTTCCTAATAGCTCTCTCTGAAGATATCAGGCACTCTTTAAATTTGGAATGCAGCACTCTGGGGTAGCTCAAATGTGAACAAACTTCAATATGAAAGACGCTTTCGTTGTACTCTGCTTGATTTAGGCACAGCTTATTTAGGAACTGCTAAATTTGGAGTGGTGGAGTATATGGGGGCATCGATAAATTATATTCAGCCTGATCTGTCAATCATGAGGACATCTGTCGCTGGGGTAACAGATGGCAAAATGTTCTAATAGGGTTCAGAGGCAACAGAACCAAAGATTGTGAGTATTTGGGCCAGGACCTACTTAGAAATGAAATGTGCTAGTGAAATGTGGATATTTTGCTGTATGTGGTAGAAGGAGTAGGATGCAGAAAAACAGAGGGCTACAATGCAGGAGGGCAGGGATAGCTCAATGGTTTGAGCATTAGCCTGCTAAACCCAGGGTTCTGAGTTCAATCCTTGAGGGGGCCATTTAGGGATCTGGAGCAAAAATTGGGGATTGGTCCTGCTTTGAGCAGGGGGTTGGACTAGATGACCTCCTGAGGTCCCTTCCAATCCTGATGTTCTATGCTGGATTGCAATTTCAGTAACCTTTCTAATCAAGTTTCCTTCAATAAATGATTTCAGATTATTATTTAATATTGATATGATGGTAGTGTCCAGAGGCCCCAGTGAGAAGCTGTACAAAGACCAATGAGGACATGGACCCTGCTTAAAGAGCTTACAAATTGATGTATATGATTAAAGTGAAGAAAAAAGTGCCGACTCAGAACTGTGCATTGGTTCACAGGTCTTCCTCGTTGTTTTAGCACACATTTGGTGGGCTGCCAAAGGAATTTATTTCCTGCCTCATGTGAAAATGTGTTAAGTGATCATTTGTGGGGGGTTGATACTTGTAATATGCACATGCATAATACACTTACTCTTTATATTACATGTTGAAATGCATAGGCTGAAAAATTGACCTTTCTTGTTTCTTGCATCCGTTGACAATGTTGATGTAATTCCTGACTTGCTTTTCTTTCCCAAGCCAATGCTTCCATTCTTTTCTTAATAAATCGGTGCCAACAGATCTAACACAGAGAAACAGCCCTACAAAAACAAACCATTGGCAGATATGGAGAGATCCCACAGTAACCAACAAGCTCAGCAACCTTGAAATAAAGAAACGTCGTGCACACGTGAGCAACTATGCAGTAACACACCACTGTGCAGAAGTAATGGAGGAAAAATGTTCATAAAGAAACCTGTCCCATATGCATGCTTCTGTGTGATAAGTATGCAGTGATTAAGGTCAACAGAGAGGGGGGAAATATTAAAATCACAAAGACCATCTTGATCTTTTTTATCCTTTAAACTTACAGCTGAACAGAAATAATTGGAAAAAAATATTGTTACCAAATAACCAAAATGCCTAAATAATTCAAAAGGCTCCACATAAATGCTGTTCATTCTGTCTGTTTTATTTTCTGAGTGATCTCCAATAATTAATCACTGTTGGCTTGGGGAAGTGGCTGAGGCAAATGTGTTACACTCAAGGGACCTATGGTTCTACTCCTGGATCTGACACATTTTTTCCTGTGTGACCCATGAGAGCTATACAGATCTTGGGGGCTCCATTAGTTAAGAGGATGGGATGCCTCTCTCCTTCCTGCTGAAGAGTGGGGGCATGTCTTTCCCAGTGCAGGGGTGAATAGGAAACTCTATGAAATGGAAACTGAGGAGATTCCTTTCCTCTATATACAAGCCATTCCCAAGACTGGAAGTATTAGGCCATCCAATTTTACTAAATTCTTATTCAGGCAAACACCTTTTACTTCAATGGGAGTTTGCCTGATTAAGGACTAAGTCAAAACTGACTAAGGACCTGGTGGTGGTAACGTAAGAATAACAGTCAAAATTAAACTGTTTGGGCCAGATTCTGCTGTGAGTTACACTGAGGGTAGATTTAGAATAATGCCATTGAAGTCAGTTGATTTATTCCAGACTTAGGGCCTGATCAGTCAATGGGTGAGTCATTCCATTGACTTAAATGGGCATTGGTTTAAGCCCCTTTCACTGCTGGTGAGATCAGAATCTGGCCCTTTGCATTTTATATTCATTTTTAAATAAGACGGACTCATCTTGCTTTCTGATTCCAGTAACATCATTCTCCTCTAGTTAGTTAAAAGTGCATTTGGCATGTTTGTGTGTGCAAATGTAACAAAAACAACAAATATAGCACTTCACTCTTATTATCTCTATAAGTGAGCCTGTTATCTATATGGGTGATCAATAATGCTGCATCAATAACTGCAATTGTTTATGGCTGGACCTTGCAAATAACACTTTTGTTTTTTTTCCCTAGGGGCATTTGGTTTCTGTGTACATTTACAAGGAATGCATTTATTTAAATTGATATATGTCTCAAATGTAGTTCGCTGATTCAGATTCCTGATAAAAATATTGAAAGCACATAATATTAGAAATGCATTAAAATGTGCTGTCACTTACTGTAAGTCTGATGTACTAGTGAGATGTATTACAAACATGCAGCTAATCAGCTGTTCTTCCCTGTTTGCATTGGACTTGCCACCTAGGGAAATAGGTTTGAACAAAAAAAGTCTCAGAACCATTGTTCTTTCCACATTCCCGTCTTACTGTGCCAGCAAATAATCCAGCCATAAAAAAATACAAAAACATTCATGTTCCCTAGGCTATATATTTTAAAAAAAAATTAACATCCTCCCAAATTATTATGGGATTCATTTCAGCAGCAGGCAAGACTGTAGGATGCATAAGGACAAAGTAATGTGCTTTATTCTGGTAGCTGAGTGTATTATTAGAGTTCAGTTATATCGAGGAGGAGTGAGATTTTGGGGAAAGAACAGGGAGAATAAAAACTTTATTGTTTTTCACTCTGTTTTTACACTCAGGGAGAGATGAATTTATAATGGACAGATCACTGAGCAGCGAATAAGATCTTTAATTTCGTATTTTAAGTGATTTAATACTTTGCTTTATCCAGCTATTTTGTTTCACATGAACAAATTTAATACCCATGTCCAATTTTCTCCCTTTCTTATGCTATTGGGGTTATATAGCTAGCTATCAAGTATGTTATTGTAACTGAAATCTCTGGTTTGTCTAAGTGTCATTATGTGATCTGGGGTTCTGTAGGTAAACCATGCTCTGCAAGGATGAAATTTACCCCAAATCTAATCCTTCCAAACCTATCTATAAAGGGCTGTGTGAGCCACAGCCAGGATGGAGCTGGGAGCAGAGCAGCCGTGTGCCACCAGAGACAGTCTGACTGAGGAGCACCCAGGCGGGGATAACATCTTTGGTGGCACCGGGGAGCACCCTGAGGAACAATGTTTCACCCGCGTTTGGGAGGGGCAGCATGCATTTCCTCCTGGAGACCTTAGTCCACGTGTTGGTGGGAAGGGGCACTGTGTTGGCCAACCATCTGCTCCTCCCCCCTCCTCTCTATGACCTTTGAGGGTGTTGTAACAGGTTGCTCCCTTTTAAGATGCCACCTGATGTACTGAGACACCACTGAGCCTGCCTGTTCTGTCAGCCTGGGCTCCCTTTACCCTGTCTTGCTGAACCGGGGTCTTAAGCCTCCTTTTGCACACACACAGGCAGGGCCACATGCAGCTGCAGAAAGAAACAGACACTGAGATAAGCTCTGGGAAGACTCAGCTTAAGGGACTTGTCCCAGCACTCAGATGCCCACCTCCCTTGGAGTGCAGACCCAAAGGTATAATGTCTTGTGCTGTATAGAAAAATCTGCACAGTGCAAACTCATAAAAATTCACCGTCTCCCTCAATGTGAAGAGAGATATGCACAACTTCTACCCCCACCCCAATTAGAAATTGCATAAACTGGGTTTAATAATATACAAAAGTTTATTAACTATAAAAGGCAGATTTTAGGTGATTATGAGAGATAACAAACAGACCAAGCAGATTACTGAGCAAGTAAAACAAAACACGCAAACTAAGCTTGATTCTCTAAAGAAACAGGTTACAAAAAGATGAAGAGTTTCTGTAGTTCAGAGTTCCAGTTTCCTCTTCTTACAGACTGGACTCACCCCTACCTTTCCCTTTAGGTTAGTTTCTTTGTCCCTTCAGGTTCTTTCAGCAGTCCTTCTTCTTGGGAAGGAGTCCAGATCAATCCTCTCCCCAGCCCTTAAAAAAGATTTGCCTAAGGCGGGAATCCTTTGTTTTATTCCCATCTCCCTACAGTGGAAAAGTGCCAGCAGTGTCCAAGGTGGTACTTTGTACCAGGCGACAGGACCACCTGACCTGGCAGTGTCAGAGCTGCATCCCAGGATGCCTCTCAGGAAGGAGAGAGATTAGTATCTTCACAGTCTTATTGTTTCTTCCTAATTGGCCAACAAGGCTGTGATGGCCGGTTGTCTGGTGGGTGTCTCCCAAATACACACACACACAGCTGTAATTGTTACATGGTCAACATTCCTGACTTGAGATACAGAAATGATACATGCATACAAATTGGATAATCACATTCAGTAAATCATAACTTTTCCAATGATACCTTACATGAGCCATTTTGCATACAGTAGGTCTTAGTTATGTCATATTCATCTCATAACCACATTTCTATGAAGAATATGGGGTGTAATGTCACAGGTATGTCTATACTACAACTGGGATCGAGCTTCCTAGCCCAGGTAGAGGAACTAGCATGCTAAAAATAGCGTCCCAGC
Organism: Chelonia mydas; assembly: GCF_015237465.2. Lineage (NCBI taxonomy): Eukaryota > Metazoa > Chordata > Testudines > Cheloniidae > Chelonia > Chelonia mydas. The sequence continues at coordinate 218,207,390 of NC_057849.1, forward strand.
CAACGCCCTGGGTGTGAGCACCTGAGTTGCAGCCCATGACACAATGTCCAGACTACTACTAGCTTGAGTCTATCTACCCAGGCTATGAGGCTTGTTCCCAGCTGACATGCCCAAGTTGTCTAGTATTGTGGGCTGATTCTGTGGTTCCCCAGGTCCTACAGTGAAGAAATACAAGAACCACGTTAATGGCTGCTCCTTGCACAAAAGTGCATCTTCTCCTTTCCCTTGTGTTCACACTGTCTGACCCACTTCGATCAGATGCACCAAAGAGTTTTCTATTAAATGCAAGTGGTACTAAGAACTGGGTTGTTCAGTCTTACTTCCCCCCTGCTACTTCCTAACGGCAACTGAAATACAGTGCTTGAGAGAAAGCCATGTCAAAACCATAATATTATATCAGAACCGGAAAAGACCTATTTGATAGAATCATACGATTGGAAGGGACCTTGAGAGGTCATCTAGTCCAGTCCCCGGCACTCATGGCAGGACAATTTAGACCACTGGTCTCAGGTGTTTCTCTAACCTACTCTTAAAAATCTCCAGTGATGGAGATTCCACAACCCCCCTCGGCAATTTATTTCAGCCATTAACTACACTGACAGAAAGTATTTCATAATGTCCAGACTGAATTTCCCTTGCTGTAAATTAAGCCCATTGCTTCTTGTCCTATCCTCAGAAGTTAAGGAGAACAATTTTTCTCCCTCCTCCTTCTAGCAACCTTGTATGTACTTGAAAACTATTATCATGTCCCCTCTGTCTTCTCTTCTCCAGACTAAAGAAACCCAATTTTTTTAATCTTCCCTCATAGGTCATGTTTTTTAGACCTTTCATCATTTTTGGTGCTCTTCACTGGACTTTCTCCAATTTGTCCACATCTTTCCTGAGATGTGATGCCCAGAACTGGACACAATACTCCAGCTGAGGCCTAATCAGTGTGGAGTAGAGTGGGAGAATTACTTCTTGTGTCTTAGTTACAACAATCCTGCAAAACCATGATTTGAGGACTTCAATAGCTCAGACATAGGTGAGAGGTTTTTCGCAGGAGTGGGTGGGTGAGATTCTGTGGCCTGCGTTGTGCAGGAGGTCAGACTAGATGATCATAATAGTCCCTTCTGACCTTAGTGTCTATGAATCTATGAATGATGTTTGCTTTTTTTGCAACAGTTATATTGCTGACTTATATTTAGCTTATGATCCACTATGACCCCAAGATCACTTTCTGCAGTACTCCTTTCTAGGCAGTCATTTCCCACTTTGTATGTGTGCAACCGATAGTTCCTTCATAAGTGGAGTACTTTGCATTTGTCCTTATTGAATTTCATCCTATTTACTTCCGACCATTTCCCCAGTTCGTCCAGATAATTTTCAATTTTAATCCTATTCTCCAAAGCACTTGCAATCATCCACTGACTTTATAAGTGTACTCTCTATGTCATTATCTAAATCATTGATGAAGATATTGAACAGAACCGGACCCAGAACTGATCCCTGAAGGATCCCACTCGTTATGTCCTTCCAGCTTGACTGTGAACCACTGATAACTACTCTCTGGGAATGGTTGTCCAGCCCATTATGCACCCACCTTATAGTAGCTCCTTCTAGGTTTTATTTCCCTAGTTTGTTTATGAGAGGGTCATGCGAGATAGTATCAAAAGCCTTACTAAAATCGAAGTATACCACATCTACCACTTCCTCCCTATTCACAAGGCTTGTTACCCCGTCAAAGAAAGCTATTAGGTTGGTTTGACATGATTTGTTCTGGACAAATCCATGCTGACTGTTACTTATCACCTTATTATTGTCTAGGTGTTTGCCAATTGATTGCTTGATTATTGATTCCATTATCTTGAAGTCCATCTCCTAGCCAATGTGGGATTGCTCCTTACAATATATTCTCCACTGTCCTGTCCTAGTTTTAACTGACTCCTAAGTGACAATGCGCCTGGCATTTCCCTTGGGAGAGATTATTCCACAGATCTCAACAACAGGCAATTCATTCTTGATATTTGGCCTGAAAGTTCCTATTCATAATTACATTTCATCACTCTTATACTTCCTTGTTTCACCCTAAAATAAGTTTTCTACATCCCCAAATACTTGGAGACAGTCATATTTTTCCTCAACCATTGTCTAGTCAAGCTATGCATATTTGCTTGTTTTAATCTTCCCTCATAACATTGATCTGTTCATTCCTTTAAACATTTTTGTCATTCTTCTATGAATACCCTCTAATTTGCTGATATCTTTCCAATTTTAAGGGGACCCAAACTGAGCAAAGTATTGTAATTTCCCTACACTGTTCAGAGAGGGTCTATCGCATCCCTCATCTGTGACATGATGCCTCTGTATACAACACAGCTTCACACAGGACGTTTTGGCAGCTATGCCATTACATTGGAAGCTCATACCTAATTTGTTTTCTGCTATCAATTCTAATCTATTTCCATATTACTGCTTTCCAGGTTTATCCCTCCTACTGCAGTTCTGTATTTTCAAGTATGCAACAGATGTATCATCTTGCACATTCCAGTTTTGTAGTATATCGGAGTTGGGTAGTATCCCTTTAAATAGTTTGTGAGTCCTCCAGTGGTGCTCAGTGTTTTTCAAGCTAGCATACTAAAAATAGCAGCATAGCTGGGGTAGTACGGGTGATGGCTTTGGCTACCACCTGAGTATGTTACCTGGGGTTCCCTGAACCCAAAGCTCTTGATAACATTACTCTCCGTGAGGTGATATCAGGACAGACCAAGGGAGATGGAGCGTTTCTGTCTGCCATATGGCTGAAACCAGGGGTGAAAGTAACTTAAGGGACTCACCGGTACGCAGGGCCAGGGTCCTGCGCAGGGGGCGGGGCTTCAACCGGAAGGGGTGGGACCTCTTCCAGAAGGGGCAGGGCCTTTAAATCCCTAGGCCCTTTAAATCACAATTTAAAGGGCCTGGGGCTTTGGCAGCAGTCGTGGTGGCTGGGAGCCCTGGACCCTTTAAATCGCCGCTGGAGCCCTGGGGCTCCTGGCTGCCCCTGCTACCCCGGGGCTCCAGCACTGGGGCTCTGGTGGCAATTTAAAGGGCTCGGGACTCCCAGCTGATGCCCAGAGCCCTTTTAAATTGCCAGCCTGGGGAAGCTGGCCCCTGCCGGTACGGTCGACTGTGCACTGGCTCTTGCCGGTATGCCGTACCGGACAGTACTGGCTTACCGGACAGTACTGGCTTACTAGCTGAAACAAACAAATCAAAATCACGTGCTTTCACTTAAAGCCAGCTCTTTATTAGTCTCCAGCACTCCCACTAGAATGCCTTTACTCGAAGTCACTGCTTTGTTTAGTCTCAAGCACACACAAATGCAATAGGTTATAGAGCACCCCAAACTCATCATTTCCCTTCAGGATTACCCCTCAGGAGTTTAGAGCAGTATTGGGGTGACTCAGCCGCAGGTTTCCAGTGGCCAGCCTTCCAGCTGTGGCTGCAGATCTTCTTGATGTGTCCACAAATGATACGCTTGACTCAGACCCACAATTCCCCTCTTATACCCAAAAAGTTACAAAGACATGTCAATCAAAAGTGTGAAATAGCTGACGAAACAAAATCAACCATTGGCAAAAGTAGGAGTTACAAAAGAAAAAGTCACAAAAAAAAAAAAAAAAAAAGTTAAGCAAGCAGTTTTGAGCCATTAGTCTGGCAATCGTATTTCCCCATAACAACAATCCTAAAATATATCCAGACTTCCAGTTTTTCACAGACGTTTACCCCAGCATGTCAGAGAGGGTGTAGAGTTAAGCTCACATGTGATAGCTGCCTACCCCTCCCGGCTTGCCTTAGTTATGCTAAGTTCCTGCAAAGGCTTCCTAAATGCAGCAAGCAGAATAACTGATAGTCCATCCCAATAATTGGCAGTGGCTAGGACACCTGGCTGGTTGCTGAAATGCCCCCCTACAAGTACATAGCCAGAGGGTCTGGGCGGGTTTGTATTCCAATGGCTAGCCTGAACTGCCCTCCCTGCTACTTCAGCCACATTGCTATTTTTAGGCGCTAGTTTGAGCAGAGCTAGTGCAGGTACATCTACACAAGCTGGGCATCACAGCTCAGCTCAGATATAGATGTAGTCTTAGAAGCTTCCAGAAACCAATTAGAGCTGCAGTATGTATGTAAGTAGACATTGCATATTGTGTATAGTTAGTAAACACAGTTATTTGGGACCCAGCTGTGCCTAGTGGTCTCTTCACATTGATCTTGTTGTTGAATAAAGAGTAAAAGACCCGATAAATTTGAATCTCATTTTATTTCCTGTCTATAACTTTAACCTTTGTATGTCCCTTTGTATTATTTCTCTGTCATCATTGTTGATTGGTCCTTCCAATTTAGTATCAGCTGTGAATATAATAAACATTCTTTTCCCCTTTTTGTGATCATTACTGTTAAGTAAGAAAGGATCAAACTCCTGTGACATTCCATTAAACATTTCCCTATTACTTGATATATTGCTATTTATCGCTGCTTGAATGGGTGTCTAATTAGGTGCAGCATTTGACTGTGGTAGTCTGTTTGAAATTGACATTGTATGTGTGATTCTATGCCTGCATGCTCTGACTTCATGCTTACCCATGGAGGTCCTAAACGTACTCCCACTGATTTCAGTGGCAATAGGGTTAGCTAGCATTGTGTCTTAGATAGTGTTTCAATGCTAATAGATCTGGTGATCATATGCAGCATTAGTGATAATCCTAGCTAAACTGGTCCCACAAGCAACAAGGAATTTCAGATGAAGCGGGGTTTGAGGCTTGTTGGTCTATGAGTCAGGCAACAGCAGCACTCAATTTAGAAGTTTAGAGACTGAAGAGCTCTCTAAAATCACCACTTTACGTCATCTCCCTCGCCATCTCTCAAGTTTTCTGAGCCCAGGATGGAGTTCTACAGCAAACAGGATGCACAGTTTAGCATTGAAATATGGGGAAAAGGAAATTTCGGCTAAATACACGGGGTCTGATCTGCCTCGTCTCTTATGCAGTCGTTTACACCAGTGCAAACTGGATCTGCTTCTCATTTATCCTAAAGCTACTTTACACAGGTCCAGGACTTATAGAAGTCCATATAAATATAATTTACTCCCACTTTAAGGCCCCTTTACACTGCCAGAATGGTGTAAAGTGGCTTTGGTGAGAATCAAGCCCAATGTTCCAAACGGTGTAAAATGCTACCTAATCAGAATGGTAGGACCTGATTCTCATTTACACTAAGGCCACTTTGCATCACTCTAGTAGTGCCAAGAGCCTTAGGGAGGTGGAAATATAATTTACTCCCACTTTAAGGCCTCTCTGTAGTGTACAATGGCCTCATTGTAAATGAGAATGAGGCCCGTCGTGTTTTACACCCATCTGGCATTCACTGTGCACTGGCCTAAGTGACTATCCAAAGTGCAGCGCAACAGAGAGTCTGATACTTGTTCTGTAGTCATCTGAAGGAAGTGGTAGAAACTCTATTGCTTGAACGATTTAAATCAAGGCTGGACAAAGCACTAGCACGTGTACAATAGGGAAACAAACAATCTTGAATTGGCAGGGAGATGGAGTAGATGACCTAATAGGTCTTTTCCATCTCTGTTCTCTGCATCTGTGTCACTGAGTGCGTTAATATTTGGTCTAAGCTGATCATTCACTGTGATTCACGGGGAAGGCTATAGAGGCAAATACTGGATCCCTGTGGAATGGAAGTGTAGGCAAAGAGAGCAAAAAAGAAAATGTGGAAGAAAGAGTACACCTGGCTCCAGCTGGGGAGGAGTGCTGGAAGGGGAGACCGAGGGCAGGTCAACTGAACTTTCAGAGAATTCCTTGAAAAGAGTACCCCAAAGAAAGACTGCATCAGAACAGCAGGGCCGATAAAAGGGATGAGCCACGCTTCATCAAAAGGACCCACAGTTCTCATAGAAAAGAGTGAACCTTTTTGAACCAGTCAAAAACACTGTCAGTTTCCTCAGGTCTGCACTGTGCTATCAAACCCAATAGTAACGAGCATCCAGAATAGCAGATTGTGTCTGGGAATTTGTGTGTATATATGTGGAGGAGTCTGTGAATCCATTGGGTGAGTTTATATGGATGAAAGGAGGGTTTGTTTATATGAATGTTGTGTGAATGTGACGGGAGAGGATATATATGAACATACATGTGTTCCACAGTTCTCCAAAGTGCGCTTTGAGACCTGATTCTATCACCCTTAAGAAAAGTGAGTAGCGCCTTACTCTTAACGTAGCCCTATTGATTTTATGCAGAGTACGGTACTACACCATATGAGTGAGTTTGTCAGAATCAGGTCCATATGGACTACACATGAAGTAAGGAACCACTCAGCACGAGTAAGGTGGCAGAATTGGGCCTGGTCATACAAGGTGTGTTCATGAGTGGGCATGAGTCCAAGGGCAGTATCACAGCCAATGAGGTTAATTTGAGGCACAATTTTGCTAATGGAAAACTATTCTGAGTGCTGTTACTGGTTCAGAGAAGGTCATTGCTCTGTAAGATTTGACATTAGAGGGATGCTTAGGGAGATGCTCCAGCCTCTGCCCAGCCCTGTGTTTGAGTGGAGTATTTTGTTATGCAAAATGAGTTTCCAACCAATATATTTGTTATGCGTAATCCCCCAATAAACCGCATGGTACGTCCTGATCCCTTCCCTATTGGTGTAGGAAATTCGTACTGCTTTATCAAGTATGGCCCATGGTGCACTCCCCCCGTGCACTGATTTCTATGGGAGTTTTCTTCATGGAGGACTTTGCAGCATTGGGGCCCAGCATTTTCTCTTTCAATGGCCCCTGTAATTGCAAACTTACATTGAACCCCTAACCTTGTGTTATTCCTGTGCTTGAGATTTTGCTGCATGTGATGTGAAGCTGGTTGGGTGGCTTATTTCTGCTCTAGGGATGATGTGGAGTCCCATTATAATGCAGCAGTGTATTGAGTGATGGATGGAGTTGTTCATTTAGTTTGAAATGCTGTTGGCACCCTCTGATGCCCAGAAGGGTGCCAAAGAGTGGAACTCCGCAGAGGAGGAATTCATACCTGGTTGGAGGGCATACTGCTCCATCTGAGGAGCTATGCAAGGGCTGGTCTGCCCTTCGTTCCCCGCGCTGGGGGCCCGATCCAAAGGTCAGTGAAGTCAATGAGTCTGTCCATTGATTTCTAGGGGCTTTGGCTCACATTATGGATGCATCAGGGGAAAATTGGGCAGGAGTAGAGGAAGGGGTGTGGCGGGGGCAGAGGTGTTACCAAAGAAGATGAGACTCTGCTACAACTATGGATCATTAGGATGATGATGATCTGTAGAGCTGACAATAGAGCTGGTGGAAAATTTTCTGATTGAACAGTTTTGTGTCTGAAAACGCCAATTCAATGAAAACAAAACATTCCACAGGAAGGTGTTGATTCAGATTATATTTTGTTTCAGGGGAAAAAATCAAAACAATTCATTGTGATCAGATTGAAGAGTTTTGCTTTGACTTTTTTATTTTGAAATTACCTTGTCATTTTGCTTTTTGTAGCATATAACGTAATATAAAAGTCAAAACCAAAATGGAAATCTTCTGATTTTAACAAAACAAAATATTTCAGCTGTCCTGAAATGAAGTTTTCCAGAACACAGTATTTGGTTTTGTGGGAAATTCAACAATTTCAACTTTTCATTCTGCTTTGGAACAAAAGCAGATTTCTACATCTTGGAATTTCCCATGGGACAGAGATTCCATGTTTTACTCAGCTCTAGCTAACAGCACTCGCACCTCCATATAAAACATGGTTTAAGACACTCTGCTGTCCTTCTGTTTTCCAGAAGGGAAGAGAGGAAAATGGGAAGGATAAGGGGGGAAGACACATGGCAGTTTCTTTATACATGGCATATCTTCCAACAGGGCATACTCTCCCACATTTGAGTTGTCAGGTTGTTACCCTTCCTCCTTCAGACTTCATTCAGGACCTCCTTCTGCTGCAATACCTATATGAATCAGCCACGATATGTTGATGGGCAAATGGGGGACTTGTCATATACTTCATACAGTAATAATTACCAGGGAGAAGAGTTCAAATATAGTATAAATGTACATACAAATTGTACATATGATTTTGTCCATCTCACACACATACTTCTTAGACCCAGATTCTGCTAAAGCCTTAAGCATTTTTGCACATTTTTGCACACATACAAAATGGGAAATGACTGCCTAGGAGGGAGTACTGCGGAAAGGGATCTGGGGGTCATAGTGGATCACAGGCTAAATATGGGTCAACAGTGTAACACGGTTGCAAAAAAAGCAAACATCATTCTGGGATGTATTAGCAGGAGTACTGTAAGCAAGACACGAGAAGTAATTCTTACACTCTACTCTGCACTGATTAGGCCTCAACCGGAGTATTGTGTTCAGTTCTGGGCACCACATTTCAGGAAAGATGTAGACAAATTGGAGAAAGTCCAGAGAAGAGCAACAAAAATGATGAAAGGTCTAGAAAACATGACCTATGAGGGAAAATTTGAAAAAATTGGGTTTGTTTAGTCTGGAGAAGAAAAGAATGAGGGGGGACATGAAAACAGTTTTCAAGTACATAAAAGGTTGTCACAAGGAGGAGGGAGAAAAATTGTTCTTAACCTCTGAGGATAGGACAAGAAGCAATGGGCTTAAATTGCAGCAAGGGTGATTTAGGTTGAACATTAGGAAAAACTTCTTGTCAGAGTGGTTACTCACTGGAATAAATTGCCTAGGGAGGTTGTGGAATCTCCATCACTGGGAATTTTTAAAAGCAGGTTAGACAAACACCTGTCAGGGATGATCTACTTAGTCCTGCCTGGAGTGCAGAGGACTGGACTAGATGACCTCTCGAGGTCCCTTCCAGTTCTATGATTCCATGTATTTTACTTTACACTCTGTGATTAGTTCTATTGACTTCAGTGGGATTACTCAGCGTGCATAAAGATAAGTACTTGTGAAAATCTTTATATGATTGGAGCCATAGATTATAAACTCTTTCAGGCAGGGACTGTTTTCCTTAATGTTTGTAAATGGTTAGCACAGTAGGGGGTCGCTTGTGATTCATGCTGCTCTGAATGCTCCTGCACTACAAATAGTTAACTCTCAACTATTGTTATTCTTTGTTATTTGATCATCCAGCAATGCTACTCCACTTTATTTGTGGATGACGAGCATTATATGGTGAGTGCTGACGTTGTGCATGACATTGTATAAAATGAAGAATGAAATGTGAGCCTTGCTCACTCCGCTTCTAATGTAAGGGGACAAACCTAGAGAATAGACAGCAAGCCTCTTGCAAAAGTTACATATACAGCACCATGCAGCCCAGTGGTGGAGATTCATAATAGTGCAGAATGGGCTGGCTTTTTTGAACGTGTTCAGTGTTTCATGGGATGAAGGCCCAACTGACTTACTGCTGCATCTCTTTGGAGCCAGTTACCGGTTTTCCATCCAGACCATTCCTCCCAGACTTTTCTCACCTCCTCCACATGTGGAAAGGAGCATGTGCAGAAAGCTCCATGTCTCCTATGCTGCAAAGGTGCAGCCATCTTTAGAGAACAGTGAAGGGCTCCTGAGTAATGACACAGTAATGACTTCTGCAACTGTATTGAGCAGGACAGCAACAGACTAGAAAAAACAGCATCCTCCTCTTCAACCCCAGAATTTGTACCTTGCCATGAGGTTCTGCTTTTCTGGCCCCCATCCATGTTCCTCCCTGTCATAAATATAAAGGGAAGGGTAACCACCTTTCTGTATACAGTGCTATAAAAACCCTCCTGGCCAGAGGCAAAACCCTTTCACCTGTAAAGGGTTAAGAAGCTAAGATAACCTTTCTGGCACCTGACCAAAATGACCAATGAGGAGACAAGATACTTTCAAAGCTGGGGGGAGGGAAAACAAAGGGTCTGTCTGTCTGTGTGATGCTTTTGCCGGGAACAGATCAGGAATGCTCTTCATAACTCCTTAAGTTAGTAAGTAATCTAGATAGATATGCATTAGATTTCTGTTTTGTTTAAATGGCTAGTAAAATAGCTGTGCTGAATGGAATGAATATTCCTGTTTTTGTGTCTTTTTGTAACTTAAGGTTTTGCCTAGAGGGATTCTCTATGTTTTGAATCTAATTACCCTGTAAGGTATTTACCATCCTGATTTTACAGGGGTGATTCTTTTACTCTTTCTTCAATTAAAATTCTTCTTTTAAGAACCTGATTGCTTTTTCATTGTTCTTAAGATCCAAGGGTTTGGGTCTGTGTTCACCTATGCAAATTGGTGAAGATTTTTATCAAGCCTTCCCCAGGAAAGGGGGTGTAGGCCTTGGGGGGATATTTTTGGGGGAAAGATCTCCCCAAGTGGGCTCTTTCCCTGTTCTTTGTTTAACACGCTTGGTGGTGGCAGCATAGGGTTCAAGGACAAGGCAAAGTTTGTACCTTGAGGAAGTTTTTAACCTAAGCTGATAAGCATAAAGGTTAGGGGGTCTTTCATGCAGGTCCCCACATCTGTACCCTAGAGTTCAGAGTGGGGAAGGAACCTTGACACTCCCTAAGTCCAGAGGAGGTTTTTGTGTGTAGCAGGCAGTCCATCCTACACCACCGTGAATGGGGTAAAATAATGCATCAATGGTGGTATCCTGCTTTTTTGGTGAGGAAGGAATGTAGAATTTTTAACCTGCAGTTAGGCGATTCAAAGCTATCAACATGGCTTTCTGGAACTCTTACCTACGAACCTTTGCCATTGGCTCTTGCTTTTCAGAAACTATCTTGTCTGACTTCCAGGCTTGCAGTCACTAATTAGTATTTCTGACCCCAACAGCACAACACTTTTTCATTTGGGCGCTATCAAGATCATCCCAAAAGTGAAGTACTTAAATGGCAGTATCTAGAAAAATGCTGGCTGGAGGGTTGTTTTGATTAAGGGAAAGTGGTTTTATCCCCCCTAACCTCCTCTCTGGTCCCATCATCTGTGTCCAGTATTATGACAAGTTCTAGCTGTTTTTGCTAAGAACTCTTCAGGTGCTACTTATATATTATTTAACTGCATGTATTTTGAAAGTCATACTTGCATATTTCTATTTCGAATGGGGTTCTACTCCTAACCTTAAAAATGTAAACTATTAATTGTTATCCACATTGTATTTATGTTTAAGGTATAACATGTACATTTCCTTGTTGTTCTTTCTATCTATCCCATCATTGTGATATGTCAGAACCATGTACACAATCTAAAAAGCAACTGTCCCTTGACATAGAGGTTCAAATACTCCAATTCTCCGTTGATTTTACCATTCTCTAAACATGATCATACTAATTCAGTCTTTTCTGGCCTGTAACTTTGAATGTGATCATTCAGAAGCAGAGATTCAGCCTCTTTTGTAGCACTGGTTTTGTTTCTTCAAATGTATGTATGCAAAATTTGATCAAGAGATTTTGAAGGGACTTATTTCTCACCTAATTACTCCTTTTCGTCTCTGATTGCACCCTTGTTCCTGTGATCCGGATTTAAGCATAGCTCCCCTTGAACTCAAAGCAAGGCCCTCTGATTTCATATAATCCTCAAGATATTCTGAACAAAAATAATTCTAGACTTGGTATCGGTCACAGGACCTGATCCTAAAAGCATGGACCTTTCCTCACACAGTCCTGGTGACTTGAATGGAATATTTCAAAGATGCTCAGCACCTTTGAAAATCTGGCCACTTATTTAGGTGCCTAACTATGGATTTAGATAGACACCCTGATCTGCCCTAAATTAGGTAGATCATATAGACAGCTCTGATTGCCTCTTGCTCTCCCTTCCAATTTAAAGAGCTTGTATGATGTTGTCTACTGTATCAATATGGCACAGATGATTTCAAAGGTTCTTCTAAAAATGAATGTCAACTGCATTTTAACTCATATTTATAAACAAATACAATGAACAATGCCTCTCTTAAATCCATTACAGGAGGATTATTTCTCCATGATTGTAAGTCTCTTTGTACTTGGCATTAAACATTGGATTTTGACTTCTGGCTTTATGTAATTTGCCACTCACTTGACAGCTTGTGTATACCTCCACTCCAGTGGAGAATGGGTGAAATACTTTAACAAAAAGAGAAAAGTAACCAAAGAACTCATTTCAGAGTAGCAGCCGTGTTAGTCTTGATATATGCCATCATGTGCCAGCAATGCCCCTCTGCCATGTACATTGGCCAAACTGGACAGTCTCTTCATAAAAGAATAAATGGACACAAATCAGACGTCAAGAATTATAACATTCAAAAACTAGTAGGAGAACACTTCAATCTCTCTGGTCACTCGATTGCAGACCTAAAAGTGGCAATTCTTCAACAAAAAAACTTCAAAAACAGACTCCAACGAGAGACTGCTGAATTGGAATTAATTTGCAAACTGGATACAATTAACTTAGGCTTGAATAGAGACTGGGAGTGGGTGGGTCATTACACAAAGTAAAACTATTTCCCCATGTTTATTCCCCCCCCCCGCCTTCCCCCCACACTGTTCCTCAGATGTTCTTGTCAACTGCTGGAAATGGCCCACCTTGATTATCACTACAAAAGCTTTTTTTTCTCTCCTGCTGATAGCTCACCTTACCTGATCACTCTCCTTACAGTGTGTATGGTAACACCCATTGTTTCATGTTTTCTATGTATATAAATCTCCTCACTGTATTTTCCACTGAATGCATCCAATGAAGTGAGCTGTAGCTCCCAAAAGCTTATGCTCAAATAAATTTTTTGTCTCTAAGGGGCCACAAGTACTCTTTTTCTTTTTTCAAAGAACTCATGTAAGCTGGAGATGGAAATGTATTGGTTTATGGTTAATATGAGTAAGTTTATGTTTTGATTGGTACTACTGAAATGCACTAAATGCCTGTCTTAATTAGCATTATAGTCCTACTCTATGTTTTGCAATTTTATCCTATAATTGAATGATACAAGAATAAATAGAAAGTTTTTAAATGATATGCTGTGTATAGCTACTGATTGATTGTACAAATGCTTTAGAGAATGGAGTGTACCATAATATAACAGCAGATTAGACCAGAGTTTGTAATGTACTATGGTAACAAACCAATCCAATATAATTGCAGACTACATATGGGGTTTGAATTTCCTTTGACAGATGACTCAGTAGGGATGAAGGAGAAAGAGCACTGTTAGTGGAAATTGTCTTTTGGATTTCTTATTCCTTGGTGGAGATCATGGGATCAGATTCTTCACTGCCTACCATCCCCTGTAGTCATTTATACCTGTGCAAAGTGAATGCTGACAGACAAATTCCCACTGAAATCAATGAGAGTTTTGTCTTAGTAAAGATGGAGTGAAAACAGAACAAAGATCTCAGCTTTTCGCCTTATTATGTGATTGCAGAATCCAGTTAAATAACAACAGTGGCAATGAACTGGTTAACCCTAAAATATAATGAGCTGAAATTTCCTCGATGTGAAGGCTAAATTCCTGGGATCCACAAGGTCCCTGAACACCTGATGTAAACACAGTTTAAAAAGAGACTGAGACTCTGATGGGAAGGTAAACAAATATAATTGCAGTTTTGTTGAGTCCTAGAGATTAGGCTGCATGGAGTCTGCAGAGAAGCAGAGCAGCCTGAGCTATTGATGAGCACCAGTGCATTTAGCCAAGCAGAAAGCAGGCAGCATGCAAATGTTGTTTTTGCAAGGGGTCAGCCCCTAAATGGAGTACCCTGCTGACAACAAGACACCAGACTTGTTTCTCTCAGAAAGAAGGAACTAAAAGGAACTTGTGTTTAGTTTGGACACTTGCAGGGGAATTTCTTAATGGAATTTTCCTGGATGAAGCCTTTTCTCTGTCACCAGGGATGACACTTGGGCGTGTTATGTTTGTAGAAATTCTAAATAATTATGTCAATACAGACGTGGTTGTTGGTTTTGGAGCAGGCTCCTCCTGTCTGTAACGTGGCTGTCTCCTTTCCTTCTGACTCTGTCTCCCGTCTCCACCTTTTAAAGAGTTGGCTATTGCACCCATCTTTGAAAATTGTGACCTAAATGCACAATGGCTATTATCTGCACCTGCTAATTCCATCAGCTTTTACTGTGAACCACTTTTCGGGGGACTGTCAGTAGCCACTTTAGGGAAGCCTGTTTTTAGCAAGGGGACATGAACGCTAGAGCAGTAGCTGCCTTACAACTGAATTTAGAACATTTTCAAATGGCAATTTGGAGCCAGATCCTTGGATGGTGTAAGTTAACATAGTTCCATCCACTAAAATCAATGTCTCCAATGACATCATTGACTTCAGTGGAGCTATACCAATTTACTTGGGCCAGAGAGCCAGGCCATAATGTTGTGACACTCATGCCAGACTGATGATGGCTCTCAGGGACAAAATTGAGCATCCAGACAGCTAGAAATGCCACCATGTCCTCCTTACTCTCAGCAGTGAGCCATGTGATTTGTCTAGCACTACAACAGGTACTACATGGTAGACTGTAATCCTTTAGTTAATAACTGAGCGGTCTGAGAGGGGCAGGCATTGCCATTTTTCCTAGGCCTACACAAACCATACAGGTGATGCTGGGAAGGGACCAGAAGCATCATCAGGACATCACAGAGTGGGGAAAAGAGTGTCCCGCTGCCTGTCCGCCAACAGCTTCCTTCTGAAGCATCTAGTGCTGGCCCGTGCTGGAGACAAAATACTGAAATCCGTGGGCCTCAGGCCTGATCCAGAGTGGCAATTTCTGTGTTGGGTAGCATTGGTGGAGATGTGATCTTCCCCTTTGTAATGATGCTTTTTAGATGCATTGTCTCATGGATCCAACTTGCTGGAAGCATGAACTGAGGCAACCCCATGCTGGCAAAAATGCTGAAAAAAAAAATGGAGTGTGAATGCTAGAAAAATACTGGGAGATAATTAAATACAGTGCTGCCAGAGATAATGGCTTAATGCAGAGGATTGCACAAGTCACCTAACCTCTGTGTGCCTCAGTTCCCCATCTGTACAATGGAAATAGAAGCACTGCCCTACCTCACAGGGGTGTTGTGAGGGTAAATACATTAAAGATTGTGAGGTGCTCAGATATTACAGTGATGAGCGCCATCGGACATTGAAAAAGTTCTGTAGGAATGTAGGAGGAATGCTGAGGTGACACTGGAGTGGTACTGGAGGAGAAATTTGGCCAAAAGAAGAAATCTGATGAAGGACTCCACGGAATATGCCTACTCTTCTGGAAAGTGTCGTATGCAGCAGCTGGATTTTAAGGACCCATTGGAAGGAAACACACAGAATAAAGTGGGTGGAACTCAAGTTTATTTACTCTAGAAAAATGAAGAGCTGAGTCAACCCTGCTGGACTTTCATGGAACTGAGGTATTTCAAACCTGACCTGTATGCTGGGGGCATAGGGCTGGGGGATAGGCACCCAGAAGAAATGCACAACCAATGCTTGCATAATCTAGCTAGGTATTTCTTAAGCACCTGTTACTATCCCATATAATTTAGGTGCCAATGCTAGAAAAATGCTAAAGAACTGCATGGATAATGCTAGAGGAATGCTTGGAGCATGCTGGTGGAATACTAAGAGAATGCTTGGGGTGGGAGAGGGGAAATGATGAATGGAAGATTTTTATCAGAAAATATTAACTACTATTAATTTATTTGAGTTCCACTGTCCCTAGGAGCCCTAGTCATGGACGAGCAGTCCAGGACCCCATTATGCTAGGTGCAGTATAAATAGAACAAAAAGACAATCCCTGCTCTAAAGAGCTTAAATCTAAATATAAGACAAGATATAACAGATGCATACAGACAGATAGGGGAGTACCAGGACACAGTGAGATAGTATTGGTCAGCATGATAGACAGTGGGTGGTCTCAGCACACCAGCAGCCTGAGGGAACACTGATTAATCCTGGAACAATGCTTGGGACATGCTAGAGGAATGAAGGAGAAATACTGGAAGAATGCTAGGAAAATGCTTTAGGAGCGTAAGGATGTTCCATGGAAATGCTAGCAGGACACTAGAAGGAAGTGTGTGGATTTCAGTTTATCTGCCTCGGAGAGATGAGAGGCAGAGGTAAAACTCTAGAGATCTGAACTTGCTCTTCAGAACAATTTAGCTCTTCCAGATCTGATTTGTATGTTGAGGGAATGCTTGGATAACGCAAGAAATTCTGGGGATATGCTCAGACAATGCTAGAGGAATGCCTAGAGCATGCTGGTAGAACGCTAAGGGAATGATGGAGAAATTGTTACTCAGTTAAGGAAAATGACTGTGGAATGTTGGAAGAATGCTCAGTGAATCCTGGAGGAATGCTGGGAAAAGGCTAGAGAAATACTGGAGGGGGGTAGGGGAATGCTGGGAGGAGTATTGAGGGATTGCTGGCATAATTTTGGGGAAATCTTAAGGTAAATCTTAAGGTATGATGCAGTTATGTGGGGGGAAGAGTTGGAGAAAAGCCACAGGAGTGTAGAGAAATTCTAGGGAATTTCCAGGGGAATACATGAGGAATTCTTGTAAAATTCAAGAGCACTGAAAGGAAATTCCAGGAACAGGAGGGAGAGAACAGAGGAATTCTGAAGACAATGCTTGAGGACCATTTTTGGGGGGTGATATTGGAGGATTGCTGTGGAGACTTCTAGAGGAATGACAGAAGAATACTGGAGATTGTGCACCAATGATGCGGGGGGGTAGAGGGGAATGCCAGGTGGTGGGATGCTGGAAAAAACACATTATTTATGTATTTGGAGTGTTGTTGTAGCCACGTTGATCCTAGGATATTAGAGAGACAAGGTGGGTGAGGTAATATCTTTTATTGGACAGCTTCTGTTGGTGAGAGAGACAAGCTTTCGAGCTACACAGAGCTCTTCTCCTGAAGAGGTTGGTTCAACAAAAATATTACCTCACCCACCTTGTTTCTCTCATGATTTATAGAACAACTTTCAACCTGAATGATTCCAACAGTACTTCAGAAGTTCTTTACATTCAGGAATGTCCTTTACCCTGAAGTGAGCCCAAATGGAGCAGCAAAGCAGATGACTGGTGCATGTGGCATGCTGAGCAACAGTGCAAAGAAGAGAAAATTGGCCATGGACACTGAGACAGACACATTCCCCTGTGAAGAGTGCAATGGAATCTTTAAGGCTTACAGGCAGACAGAATCTCCGATTTAAGGTCTCACCCAAAAGAACGCCAAATAAAAAGGCTCCTGGTGTTCATTTTACACACCTCGAAAAGAGGACGGGCTGTGTTGACCCTGCTAGGATTGGAATCTGCAGTTTCAGGATGTTTAGGTATTTCAGACCCTATGTTTATGCTGTGGGAATGTTGGAAGAGTACTAGGTGTCACAGTTTGCTCCACTCACTGCTCGATATTGCTTTCTCCTGGCTGTTCTGGGGATTAGCTCTGCCTGGCCAATGCCCCTTTCTAGCAGCCTCACCCATCACTCTCTGACTCC
Source organism: Chelonia mydas (assembly GCF_015237465.2). Lineage (NCBI taxonomy): Eukaryota > Metazoa > Chordata > Testudines > Cheloniidae > Chelonia > Chelonia mydas. The sequence goes on from NC_057849.1 coordinate 218,224,824, forward strand.
TTCTTAGTCTGTGGCCCCTCTCTCACTCCAGGAGCTGCCACTTCCTCTTCATGACTCAGCCCTCCAGCCAAATCACTATGGGGTTTCCTCTTGTGGGGGTATAGGAGTCTCATCAGACCCGATGTCCAGACAATACTATTATATCAGTAGCTGGTCGGGGAACCCAGGCCCACACACTACTCCAGGTTCCAGCCCAAGGACCTTCAACACATAGCAAGGTCTGTTCAGTCCCCAACCTTGCTGCTCATTCCCGAGGCTGCTTCCTACTCCACCTCCCACAGGCTTTCTTCTCTACCCTTCTCTCTTCAAGGTATGCTTTTTCCCTCAAGTAGGGTTACCAGATAGCAACTGTGAAAAAACAGGACACGGGATGGGGGGTAATAGGCGGCTATGTAAGAAAAAGTCCCAAAAAACAGGACTGTCCCTTTAAAAACGGGACATCTGGTGACCGTACCCTCAGGGCCAGGCTCGTACTCTTTTCCTGGGTTTCCTCTCTAATGCACAGGGGGTGACTGCAGACTTCTTCACTGCAGCCTTTTCTGTTGCCAGCTTCCTGGCTTTATACTAGCCCAGCCCACACCTGCTCAGCTGAGCTTCATCCCCTCCAGTCTAATCCCCTCATGTGGGGCAGATCACACTAACTGGCCCTCTCTGAGCTTCCTTGTCCCTTTCAGGGTTGGGATGGGCTGAACACCTCATCACATGGGGAAATATGAAAGCACTGCACTGCAGGGGAGGAATGAATGGAATGGTATAGGGGTAGAGTCAGGCAGTTGTGAACAGAATACTGGATGCATCCGATGAAGTGAGCTGTAGCTCATAAAAGCTTATGCTCAAATAAATTTGTTAGTCTCTAAGGTGCCACAAGTACTCCTTTTCCTTTTACTGGAGAAATGTGGAAGTAATGTGTGTGGAATTTTGAGTGAGTATTAATACCGGCGAAGTGATAGGAAGTGCTTACTTAGCCCTAAATGCTTTCAAAGGAAGATAAGGATGCATGTTTCAGCAATTTTAGAGGGACTTGGCTTGAAATTAACGTAGTGATTCTGAGTCCAGTTTTCCATTGTGATGAGCATCGTGTTTTCACTTATCTGCAAAGCGAGTGCAAAAGGGCATGAAACGCTACCAAATCAGAATTCCCTGCCCCCTTTCACCAGTGGTAGTGTATTATGTCTGTTTCCTATGACTACACAATGTGCATCTCACTGCGGAATCAGGCTCATATAAATTTATATCTAGTAGTCTGGACCTAGATCCTAGAACTGCAGATCCTGTGGACTTCATATTAGTGACTCATGTTAGTAACTTCAGTGGGACATAGTGGCGCTTCACACCTCTCAGAATCTGGCATTTGTTTGGGGATAAATTATGCAGATATATCATGCATTTCCTGGGAGCCAATCCCTCAGAGCTTACTGATACAAGTGCTTCTTGCTCACGTGAGTGGTCTCGTTGACTTCAATGTGAAGATGCAGGTGATTATGGACTTCTTATAGGAGTTAGCATTTGTAGGACTGGGCCCTGACCGAATGAATAGTCAGGAGGAAAGATAACAGAGTCTTTGAAGGTGTAGATGTATGTTGGAGGGTGCAGGACAGGCAGAGCAGAGGATGAAAAGATTCAGGACACATTCTGATCTCAGGCACAGCTAGCTAAAGTTAGAGTAGTTCAAGTGAAGTCACTGGGCCAGATCCTCGTTGTAACTGGATTGACTCATTGCAGCTATGTTAATTTATACCCTGAGAAGATCTGGCTCAGTAATGTATCTCAGTATCTCCTCTGGATTTACAAAGTAGTTTAATGACCTCCCTTCTCCCAGCATGGAAACAGCAGAGATAAAATCAGTCATCCTCAGAGGGCCATTCACGTCTCATCTCACTTTTACACCCATGCAATTCCGCTGACTTAATGGCATAACTTCAGATTTATGCCATTGTAAGTGAGAGGATTCAGAGTAGCAGCCATGTTAATCTGTATTCGCAAAAAGAAAAGGAGTACTTGTGGCACCTTAGAGACTAACCAATTTATTTGAGCATAAACTTTCATGAGCTACAGCTCACTTCATCCGATGAAGTGAGCTGTAGCTCACGAAAGCTTATGCTCAAATAAATTGGTTAGTCTCTAAGGTGCCACAAGTACTCCTTTTCTTTAAGTGAGAGGAGAAGCTGGTGCCTAATTTCTGGAATATGCATTGATTTGCAGGTAGCACTTTTTCAGAACAATCTGATTTATATTAGAAAATAGGTCTGAGATGCTAAATACAAGTCCGGATTTCAGTCACTCGAAGCTTTAGGGTTGTTTTGGTTCTGGGCAATTATAGAGAGGCACCTAATGGCTAAATTTGACTCTGTGTCTGCATTTGGATTCCAAATGCTACTATGTTTCTAGGGGGCTAGAATATGGGATTGCAGTTTGGACTCACCTCTGGTTTGTAGCATAATTGGGTGTTGTACCTCAAAATATCTTTTTATTCCACATTTCCTGGGTCTCTTGCTTTGGAAGTAGGGCACTTACCATGTCTTAGTTAAGCAGTTATAAACCACTTTCTGTAGATTTAAACACTGCTGTCACATTAAAATAAAAGTAAGTCTTCGTTTGCCTGCACTGTGTATGTGTTGACAGGTGTTTGTTGCTGTAGCATATTAGAATTGGTTTAGAGCTGCATAATGATTGTTGACTGACATTGATATTATTACTTGATTACCAGGGAGAGTTTGTCTGTTATCGCCCCAGAACCCTGGGGCAAATCAAGATTCTGATTTAAAGTGCAGCCAATCCAGGGAGAGAGAGGTTTAGATAAATCAGAGTCAACAAAGCAAAATAAAATCATGATGGGTTAGAGTTACACTGAGTTCGGTGATGAAGTTGGGAATGGGACCACATGTACTGCATATTCCATTAAGTGCAGTAAACCGTCCAACATGATAACCTAAACCCTTGCACAACTTTCTAAGTCCCAGTGCATATACAGTGGGATGGGCATCTGTGTTTTCTTACTGAGTAGCAATGGTGGCCCTATGAGCTAGATTGGTACAAACTCTACTGAGGCATACAAGGAAGGGTGAGACCTGAAAAGGCCTCTCCCAATTGCACCCCTGTGCAAGTTCTAGTTCCAATAACGGTCCTAACACTTCCTCTGCTGGACAAAAGATGGCTTTAACTCACCCTTCTGATTCCTCACACCTCAGATACTGTCTGGAGCCTGTTCAACCCCTATGGCAACTTCGAGATGCCTCAGAGCTGCTCAAAGTGAGCCCAGTTGCAATGGCCCACAAGGGCCTTTTCTGGCAGCTAGGGATCTTCCAGAGTGCAGTGGCACTCTGGCCATTCACCTTTTCCCTGCCCATGCTCATGACATGTTCCCTATGCCAGTGATCACAAAGGTGTTGGCATGCAGCCTGCTAGGCCACCTCTATGCCATTCAGGGATTTGCCTGTACCAATGGGACTTAGGCTCCTAAGTGCCTAACTCACTTTTAAAAATGGGGCCTAATCCTTAGGTGCTTTAGAAAAATTTCACCCTGTGTGAGTAATTCAGGACATCCAAAATATGCTGAGACTTTCAGTGAACTATGCGGTGTGGGAAATTCTGTTTGCAGTGAGGACACTAAAAAAATGAGATCATGTCTCTGCTCTGTAACTGAAACACAGACCATACCGTACTGCAGAGAATGCCTAGGAAGGGCACGAAAAGTCTTTGATTTTTGCATTCGTTCTAATGCATAGGTAGATAGTAGAGTCCTTCCTCTTTGTAGAGAGTCAGATGGAGCTTCTTCAGAGGCAGAGCCGCACTGGGGAGGGGAAGAGCTCTACCAGTGCCTGGAGACAGTCGGCCTTTGTAAGACATAGTCCCTCAAAGGTTCTGGTAGGAGCTAGGGAGAAGAGGCTCTTGGTAAGAGCCAGATTTTGTGGATTCTGTACTCCGCTGAGCAGTACCTTACTCCACAGGGTGTTCCAATGAAATCAGTGTGAAGTAAGATATAACTCAATGAGAGTGAGGGTAACAGAATCAAGGGGAATGTCTGGCCCCATTGAAATCAATGACAGAACTCCCATTAACTTCAGTACAGCCAGGATTTCATCCTTAGGCCTTAAACTCCATGGAAAATGTGTAGCCTCCGTCCTTACCTGTGCTATCCTGATGAGGCATGAGGGGTTGCAGGGCCACGTCACTCCCCCAACCCTGCAATCCCAGAGGGAGTACTAGGCTCTTCCCAGCTGCTCTCCCCAGCACCTGCAACCAAATTATTTTTTCCCCGTGTTGAAGTACTTGGAAGAAATTTTGTGCCCTCCCCCCTTACATTGCTGACATAATATGGCCTATAACAAAGGACATCAGGGAACAATGCAGGATAAATTAATGTCTTTGCTTTGTGTTTTTAAAGATGTTTTCTAACAACCTCATTGTGTATTGTGCTATGGTTCACTGACAGAAAAAATACTGATACAAAAAGCCAATCACTTATTGCCTGGATTTAATAAGAGACATCCTCCATTTTCTCCATTGCAATTGTCCGTTATGTGGTGTTTTGCTTTTTTCTTCTGAAGAATCTAGTACTGGCCAGTGTTGGAGACAGGACCTGGGCCAGGAGGGACCATGGACCTGACCCAATATGACATTTTCTGAGTTCCTATGTCAAGCTAGCTATTTTGCACAAGAGATTATGCTCTATGGAACTTTTTGGGGGAATGAGGATGCGGAGACAGTGGGAAAAGCTTTCAGCAGGTAGTTACTGGAAAAGGTCCTGATCCTGAGCTCAGAATGGCTTTACACCAGTGGTAAACATCAGTGGTGTGACTGTGAGTTCATAATCAGACCCCAAATTTTTACAATTTTACTTTTCATCTAATTAGCATTACCCTGGTTTTCACAGTAATACTTACTCAGTAATCATAGAATCATAGAATATCAGGGTTGGAAGGGACCTCAGGAGGTCATCTAGTCCAACCCCTTGCTCAAAGCAGGACCGATCCCCAATTAAATCATCCCATCCAGGGCTTTGTCAAGCCTGACCTTAAAAACTTCTAAGGAAGGAGATTCCACCACCTCCCTAGGTAACGCATTCCAGTGTTTCACCACCCTCCTAGTGAAAAAGTTTTTCCTAATATCCAACCTAAATCTCCCCCACTGCAACTTGAGACCATTACTCCTTGTTCTGTCATCTGCTACCACTGAGAACAGTCTAGATCCATCCTCTTTGGAACCCCCTTTCAGGTAGTTGAAAGCAGCTATCAAATCCCCCCTCATTCTTCTCTTCCGTAGACTAAACATCCCCAGTTCCCTCAGCCTCTCCTCATAACTCATGTGTTCCAGTCCCCTAATCATTTTTGTTGCCCTCCGCTGGACTCTTTCCAATTTTTCCACATCCTTCTTGTGGTGTGGGGCCCAAAACTGGACACAGTACTCCAGATGAGGCCTCACCAATGTCCAATAGAGGGGAACGATCACGTCCCTCGATCTACTGGCAGTGCCCCTACTTATACATCCCAAAATGCCTTTGGCCTTCTTGGCAACAAGGGCACACTGTTGACTCATATCCAGCTTCTCATCCACTGTAACCCCTAGGTCCTTTTCTGCAGAACTGCTGCCAAGCCATTTGGTCCCTAGTCTGTAGCGGTGCATTGGATTCTTCCGTCCTAAGTGCAGGACTCTGCACTTGTTCTTGTTGAACCTAATCAGATTTCTTTTGGCCCAATCCTCCAATTTGTCTAGGTCCCCCTGTATCCTATCCCTACCCTCCAACGTATCTACCTCTCCTCCCAGTTTAGTGTCATCTGCAAACTTGCTGAGGGTGCAATCCACGCCATCCTCCAGATCATTTATGAAGATATTGAACAAAACCGGCCCCAGGACCGACCCTTGGGGCACTCCACTTGATACCGGCTGCCAGCTAGACATGGAGCCATTGATCACTACCCGTTGAGCCCGACAATCTAGCCAGCTTTCTCTCCACCTTATAGTCCATTCATCCAGCCCATACTTCTTTAACTTGCTGGCAAGAATACTGTGGGAGACAGTGTCAAAAGCTTTGCTAAAGTCAAGAAACAACAAGTCCACTGCTTTCCCTTCATCCACAGAACCAGTTATCTCATCATAGAAGGCAATTAGATTAGTCAGGCATGACTTGCCCTTGGTGAATCCATGCTGACTGTTCCTGATCACTTCCCTCTCCTCTAAGTGCTTCAGAATTGATTCCTTGAGGACCTGCTCCATGATTTTTCCAGGGACTGAGGTGAGGCTGACCGGCCTGTAGTTCCCAGGATCCTCCTTCTTCCCTTTTTTAAAGATGGGCACTACATTAGCCTTTTTCCAGTCGTCCGGGACTTCCCCCGATCGCCATGAGTTTTCAAAGATAATGGCCAATGGCTCTGCAATCACATCCGCCAACTCCTTTAACACTCTCGGATGCAAAGCATCCGGCCCCATGGACTTGTACACGTCCAGCTTTTCTAAATAGTCCCGAACTACTTCTTTCTCCACAGAGGGCTGGTCACCTCCTCCCCATGCTGTGCTGCCCAGTGCAGTAGTCTGGGAGCTGACCTTGTTCGTGAAGACAGAGGCAAAAAAAGCATTGAGTATGTTAGCTTTTTCCGCATCCTCTGTCACTAGGTTGCCTCCCTCATTCAGTAAGGGGCCCACACTTTCCTTGACTTTCTTCTTCTTGCTAACATACCTGAAGAAACCCTTCTTGTTACTCTTAACATCTCTTGCTAGCTGCAACTCCAGCTGAGATTTGGCCTTCCTATTTCACTCCTGCATGCCCGAGCAATATTTTTATACTCATCCCTGGTCATTTGTCCAATCTTCCACTTCTTGTAAGCTTCTTTTTTGTATTTAAGATCAGCAAGGATTTCACTGTTAAGCCAAGCTGGTCGCCTGCCATATTTACTATTCTTTCTACACATTGGGATGGTTTGTCCCTGTAACCTCAATAAGGGTTCTTTAAAATACAGCCAGCTCTCCTGGACTCCTTTCCCCCTCATGTTATTCTCTCAGGGGATCTTGCCCATCAGTTCCCTGAGGAAGTCAAAGTCTGCTTTTCTGAAGTCCAGGGTCCGTATTCTGCTGCTTTCCTTTCTTCCTTGTGTCAGGATCCTGAACTCCACCATCTCATGGTCACTGCCTCCCAGGTTCCCATCCACTTTTGCTTCCCCTACTAATTCTTCCCGGTTTGTGAGCAGCAGGTCAAGAAGAGCTCTGCCCCGAGTTGGTTCCTCCAGCACTTGCACCAGGAAATTGTCCCCTACATTTTCCAAAAACTTCCTGGATTGTCTGTGCACTGCTTTATTGCTCTCCGAGCAGATATCAGGGTGATTGAAGTCTCCCATGAGAACCAGGGCGTGCGATCTAGTAACTTCTGCAAGTTGCCGGAAGAAAGCCTCGTCCACCTCATCCCCCTGGTCCGGTGGTCTATAGTAGACTCCCACCACGACATCACCCTTGTTGCTCACACTTCTAAACTTAATCCAGAGACTCTCAGGTTTTTCTGCAGTTTCATACTTGAGCTCTGAGCAGTCATACTGATCTCTTACATACATTGCAACTCCCCCACCTTTTCTGCCCTGCCTGTCCTTCCTGAACAGCTTATATCCATCCGTGACAGTACTCCAGTCATGTGAGTTATCCCACCAAGTTTCTGTTATTCCAATCACATCAAAATTCCTTGACTGTGCCAGGACTTCCAGTTCTCCCTGCTTGTTTCCCAGGCTTCGTGCATTTGTGTATAGGCACTTGAGATAACCCGCTGATCGCCCCTCTTTCTCAGCATGAGGCAGGAGCCCTCCCCTCTCACGCGCTCCTGCTCGTGCTTCCTCCCGGTATCCCACTTCCCCACTTACCTCAGGGCTTTGGTCTCCTTCCCCCGGTGACCCTAGTTTAAAGCCCTCCTCACTAGGTTAGCCAGCCTGCTTGCGAAGATGCTCTTCCCTCTCTTCGTTAGGTGGAGCCCGTCTCTGCCCAGCACTCCTCCTTCTTGGAACACCATCCCATGGTCAAAGAATCCAAAGCCTTCTCTCCGACACCACCTGCGTAGCCATTCGATGAAGTGAGCTGTAGCTCATGAAAGCTCATGCTCAAATAAATTTGTTAGTCTCTAAGGTGCCACAAGTCCTCTTCTTTTTGCGAATACAGACTAACACGGCTGCTACTCTGAAAACTTACTCAGTAATGTTCATTACCTGCAAGCAGCTGTTACAAAGATTTCAGTGGCAATCATTGCATGCAACAATGTTTTGGAAATGTCCCCGTTGAGTTCAGCAGGAACAGGAGTAAGCCCCAAATTTTGAGAACACTGTTAAAAAAATGATTAACCCCCCCCCCCCCCTCGCAGTTTCATACCACTGCTTGTCTATTTATTTCATTTACATGGACAAAGTAAAAGGTAGCTCTTATACTACCTATCGTCATTATTGTTTTCAAAATATAACTTATAGCATTGTAGAATGTGTCTTGAGTTCATATAGAGTCTGATTTCCCTCCAATTTGCACCAGTGTAAATCCGAATAAAATCCACTGAAACCAGTGGAGTTACATGGCTGTCAAACTGGTGGGAACAGAGGATCAAACCCTTGTATTCACTCACAGCTGAGATTTTTGGAAAGTAAAATTTTTAAGGGCCATATCCTTCCCTCACCTACACTGGTGTAAAACATTAATAATTCCACTCAAATCACTGAAATTACTTTGGATTTGTCCCAGTGGAACGGAGATCAAAATCTGGCCCTGAGTGTCACACTCTGAGATCAGGACAAGCAGGGCAGAATGCAGGGCAATTTCCCCTGCTGAAAGCGAAGCAGAATGCCCAGTCAGAATTGTGCTGCCGAGCCGTAACATAAGAAGAGCTCTAATGAGTCTGAAACACGTTTGGAGAGTATTAGCTTACGTGACTGGACAGAATCTGTAACTGATATGGAATAAAACTGTTTTTGTGTCCTCTCGCTGCTCCATCTCCAGCATCGAGTCTCTTGACTCGCATGGCAATGGTTGGGCTGAATAGACCCGCAAGGACCTTTTATCACCTCTCCTAACATGTGACCCTAATGCTGCCGCTATTGTCAACAGCAGGTACATTTTCCATCACCTCCTTTTGGAGACATCTGTCTGCTCGCCTTTCTTCTGCTTGCCATTCATGTTCCGATTTTCGTAAATGACAGACTAACAGTTCCCAGCTGGACTGGAAAAAAGAATGGGAAAACATGTAAATATTGTAGGCTGGATCATCCTGGATGTGCAGTAAACCCACACAGGAGACAGGAAATCCCATGAGCTTTGGCTTCTGAAGTTTCCTCTGAATCATTTAATTGGAAGGGACAGGATTTAAACACTCCACCTCCCCCCCGACACTCCAACCTCCACAGAATGGGCAGGGGTTCTGCCCTTTACACCCACAGATCTCTGGAGATCCACAGTGATCTCAGGGGATCCATGCAGGTTAGTCCCTTTGTACCACTGCTCCCTTGGTCCTGCAGCAGAAGAGCTCTTGGAAGAGCCGTGCTGCCATTGGCTGACTCCTCACGCACAATACGTCCAGTGAGGGGTGACGGGGGGCACAGACATTAGTGCTGCTTGAGGTAGCATTAACTCATGACTGAATATCCATGGAGTCCCCAGGTGTACCCATGATCAGCCTCCTCCCACTCCCACCCTGTCCTCCCTAAATCCAGAAGAGTCCCAAGCTCATGTAGTCTCTCTGCAGTGGTCTCTGCAGAAGTAAGGGAGAATGTGGTAGAATGTCTTGGATCCAGAACTCCCCTCCTACAGCTCCCTGAAGAACAGAGCTAGATCTATGCATAGGCACTGACACCATGGGTGCTTCAGGGCTAGAGCACCCATGGAAAAAAACAGTGGGTGCTCAGCACCCACTGGCAGCCCCGTGGATCAGCTCCTCCCTTTCCCTCCGAGCACCTCCCACCCGCCGTGATCAGCTGTTCAGTGGCATGCAGGAAGTGCTGGGGGGAGGGGAAGGAGTGGGGGCAGGAAGAGGCGGGGGAATGGGCGGAATGAGGTGGGGGCGGGAAGAGGCGGGGTGGAGGCTTAGGGGGGCGGGTCCTGGGGCAGGGCAGGGGCCGAGCATCCTCCAGGAAGTCAGGAAATTGGCACCTCTGGATCTATGTCCATTCCGCTTGACAAAGCCAAGGGGATGAGCTACATTTGGACAAAAAATACAGCTTTGAAGTGGTAGGAATTGTTCCCCTCTAGATGTAGATTATTGTAAACCCCCACTCTCAACAAACAAGCAAACGCATCTCTCGAATTACACAAAGACTGTTTCAATCCCACTTATCGTCGATGCCATCTAGTGAAAACCATAAAAGAAAAGGCACTGAGTGTTTGTTCTGTACAACTGCCAAGCAAAGGATGTGTAGAATAGAAGTTCAAATTACACTGGCCTTGTGACAGACAAGGTAATTTCCTGCCATGTCTCTGGGTGGTGTTATTGAATTGAGTTTAGGTATCTTTGCAGTCCACTGTATTACAGGAATGGTTTGTATATTATTGTGGGCCTGGATGATCAGAGTACTATATGGAATGGGGCAGCCAAGGATGAACTTTCAGGACTATACATGTGAAGTGGGTTTCCTGGGAAATATCTAGGGAGAGGTGAATGCAAGTTCCCTCCCGCACCTCCGGTTATGCAAAAACCCAGCTCTTCGAAGCTGTGCCCTGAGGCGAGGGCAATGGTCTGCTGACTACCTGTTCCCAGGATCCCAAGATCAAAGATCCAGACTACAGAAAGGAGGGACACAGATTCATGGACTTTCTTGTTCTGATCAAAAGCTGTTATCAGTTGGTGACGACAGAAAAAACCCTTGGTGGGGTTTGAAGGACTGTTTACTGACCAGAGGGATGATCTCTGGTAAGCTTATTAACATGTGGGTGGGTTCTTTGATTGTTTTAATATGTTTTCTCTGTAAGGCTGACTTCGAAAGAGCTGTATGGCTGCTTGTAACTGTGGGCAATTGGGCTGTTTAGAGCCTCTGAAGAGAAAGCAAAGCAGGCCTGCTGAAGCAGTCTGACTTGCTGGGGAACAAACAGTGTATGCAGGGAACTTTGCAGCCTAGAAAACTCAGGTCAGCAGGGAGAGAGCAGCGTGATATCTGAGGAGCTGGGATCCTTCAGTGAGTGCCCTTGCTGAACGACAGAGGGAGAAGACAGATGCAGTCAGACAGATGAATCTTTGGCATTGGCACCATTCACGTCGGGCTACTCAGTTCACGTCCTGTCAGCAGCTCCCCTTATTGCCTTTTGTCAGGTGAAAGTCCACCATTTTCCTCCAAGCATTAATGCCTCTCCTGCTTTTAAGGGCTCTTAAGTGCTACGGTTTACTTCTGAAGCATCTTTCTCCCAATATTCCTTTCATAAAAATACTCTGCCAGTTCGTTCCCCTGAAACATTCACATATGAACCAATTTCTCATAAGTAACTTAAGAATGAGCCATTCAGTTAAGTCAGGATGTGATGTAATGTTTTATTTGCAGCTAACATTCTTACAAAAAGCAGGGTGAAAATGGCAGGTTCTCTTTAGTTGCATTGTCTAATTAAAATTGTTATCACAAGGGCTATTATCTCATGAGCTATAAACAAGCTCAAGTGGTGTGTGAGGGTGAGTGTGGCTCTGACTCTGAAGAATACATGTGTGCATCCATCATTCCTTAACACTATACACAATGCTGGCATCACCACTTACTGCCAATGCTGCAAGATGTAAGTACCAGTAATATCAAACAGCTGCAGGGAGTCTGCAATTTTGGAATGATCATTAACTCCATAGTGTTGGGACCACACTGCTTTATTTCATAGTGAGGCTTTGTATTGAGAACAATTTTGGACCAACTGCTGATTTCTTGCATATTCTAGTGCTGCATGTTTTCTGATACAAGATTACAGGCACAGTTCACCCCGCATCAGCCCTCTGCTTGGTGTGGAGGGGCAAGGGCACTTCAGAGAGCCGGTTATATTTCTGATCCTATGCTAGCCTGGCCCTGGCTTCTGTTAGAGCAGCCCTGGGGCAGCTGTAATTTATGCTGCTGACATAGTAACTAGTTTAATTAGCTTTCACCCAATGTTAGGTGTTAGCTAATTAAACGAGGACTGCACTTATTTGTAATTGGGGACCAGCCCAGAACCTTCTTGGCCCCAGGATTGAGGGAGTTTGGTCATATGCTAACCACAGCTTGACCACACCAGAGAATCTAGCCTGGAGTTTAAAATTTTGCAAATTTCTCAGATCGTGTTTTTGAAGTTCACTGCCTTTATGGAGGCTCAAAACTAGTTTGATTAATGAGTTGCCTATTCTTATAACAAAGCTACTGAAACCCAATTCACTGTTATTGTATCTATTTTTTGCACCTCCATTGAAGCCAAAAACATTGTAGCCACTTATGCCAGTAGTGAATTTGGGGCCTCAAGTTTTATCAAGGCTGAATCAAACATATGAGACTTCAGGGGAGTTTCAAGGGGATGCCTAACTGATTTGTGGAACTCGCATTGACCTTCAATGGGATTGGGAGTAAGATACCACGTGTGTGTGTGTGTGTGTAGATTCTGAACTCTGACAAACTTCTGGAGTGCTTGAATGTGGGATTTTCACTTATGCCACAATCATAGGTGAGTCTGTTTGCATGGTGTTTGCTTAAAAGATCTTTTTATTCCAGGGAAGAGAGGAAAATTATGTTTGCCCTTATTTGTTTTTAAAAATGTCCCCACGTTTCCTGGATCTTTTGGTTTGGAAGTAGGGCACCTACTGTCTCTGAATTACAAAGCACTCTTGGAGATTTAAACACTGCTGTCACATTAAAATCATCTAAGGACCCAACTGTGTCAATATTGGCCTGCACAATACATTTATTAATAGAGAGAAATGGTTTCCCCTTGAAAGAAACTTTGGGCTGAATTTACCACTGATGTAAGCAGTCACATATGCATTGTCTTCAATGGATTTGCTCCCAGATACACCAGCAGTGAATTGGGCAGTCGTGAGCTTAAATTCTAGGGAAATGTGGCTTGGACCAATTGTTAAGCAGTGTATAATTTTGTGCGCACATTAAGTTGGTACGCTATGGTCAGCACTGGCTGCTTGTTGGTTTCTGGGCTGACTTTAAGACGTTGGTTTCAACCTGTAAAGCACTAAGGCCTCAATCCACAAAGGCACTTTGGTGCCTAAAACCCAGACCCAGGCACGTAAATTTTAGGATTAGGCTCCACTGCGATGCACAAAACTCCTGCTCTTAACCACTGAGCAATGGGATATGCTGGCATTCTTTTTCTCCTACTCTGGCCCAATGAGTGTTCAACTGTGGATAAATAGTCGGGGGGGGGGGGGTACAGGGGAAGAGTGAATGGCTTTGTAGCCCAGGGGTTAGGACACTGAGGTGGGAGACCTAGGGTCTGGTTCTCTTTCTGCTGCATCATTCATTATTTCCACAGTGGAAACATTTCAACAGGAGAGATGGAGAGAGCCCCCACGTCAGAATATCCCATAACTCTGTGGTTAGAGCACTCTCCTATGAGCTGGGAGATCCCTGTTCAAAATTTTTTCCCCCCTCTGGTAGAGGGGACGTGAACCTGGATCTCCCACAGCCCAGGTGAGTACTTGAACAGCTGTACAGTGGGCTACAAGTTATAAAGTGGGAGGCAGCATCCCCCTCCTCTGGCTGTGTTTGTGTGGTGCAGGGCAGGAGCCTAACTCGCTCTCACAGGAGGGAGCTGCCAGACTGCAGGAGAGGGGTTCCTGTTCATGGATCACTAGCAGAGATTGGCACCTCCCTGCAGCCTAGACTATCTCCAGAATGGGGTAGGGCTTCTTAGCATATCCCCTCTTGCTGGCATCTCCCATTAGCTAGCTTAGGTGGCTCTCCGCCTAGTGTGGGCTGGCTTTTGTAGATTGCATTGTAGGGTGCCTGTCACTGCCCGTTCATTGTATAGGGAGCTGAGGGAATCTAACACAGGCTTTGTGGATTGCAGTGGTGTTCCTGTAATATTTCTAAGCACCTAAAAGTTAGGCGCCATGATGCCAAGAGTTGCAATGCTAAAGTACCTTTGTGGATCAGGGTTTTTGCTCATAATTAGATATCAGAAGGTGCTTTCCCAACAAGAGAATATAAAAACAGATAATCCTGCTAACCTAGCACTTTTTTAGATGGTCACTTGGCAGCGCATGTCTGAAAAGTCTTACGGGTAATCCTAAATTTGGAGGAATCCAAAGGATCAGGGCTATCTACTCACAGTATATTTAATTCTAGCTCTAGGGATGCAAAACTGACCAGAGTACCTTTATAATCTCACCAGACACCTGTTTGCCAGCTTTTCAGCCCTACATACAATATTAGGGGTAATGTAAATGTGCTCTGTAGCTATGGGAGAATAATACATAATCCTGGATTGGAAAACCTTCAAATAATTTTTCACACATGGGTGAGATTCACTTGTTTGCAGGGGACCAGCAGAGTGTCTATGGACCACTTCTATCCAGCTTTGAGGGCTGAGGGGAGATTTAAGGGATGCATAAACCCTGTACTCTGCACATAGGTGAATTTTGTATGTATGTGTGTATATTGTTGTCATAATTGAATGAGTCTCATGATCAACAGGTTCCAGAACATGATTTCATTTAAAAGGGACAGATTCTTAGTCGATGTAGGATCAGCGTAGCTCCACTGAAGTCATGGCAGCTCTTTTTATTTATGCCAGCGTAGGATCTGGCCCAGCATATTTTAAAAGCTCTCTGTTAACAGCAATTTTTACGTTTCAGTTAAAATAGGGTTTGGCCCTGCAACACTTACTAATATGCGTGGTCCCATGTCAATGACACTATTTGTAAGAGTAAGGGTATGTCTATACTACAAGCACTACAGTGATGGAAGGGTTTTTTCTGTTGCTAGATAAGAAACATAAGAATGGCTGTGCTGGGTCAGACCAATGGTCCATCTAGCTCAATATCCTGTCTCCCCATGGTTGCCAATCCTGGATGCTTCAAGGGGAATGAACAGACCAGGGCAATTATCGAGTGAGCCATCCCCTGTCATGGGGTACCAGCATCTGGCAATAAGAGGTTTAGCCATCTTGGCTAATAGTCATTGATAGACCTATCCTCTATGAATTTACTTAGTTCTTTTTAAAACCAGTTATACTTTCGGCCTTCACAATACCCCCTGGGAACAAGTTCCATGGGTTGACTGTGCACTGTATGAAGAAGTGCTTCCTTTTGTTTCACGTAAACCTGCTGCCCATTAATTTCATCAGGTGACCCCTGGTTCTTGTGTTATGTGAGGGAGTAAATAATCCCTTCTTATTCACTTTCTCCACACCAGTCATGATTTTATAGACCTCTATCATATCCCCCCTTACTCAGCTCTTTTCCAAACTGAACCGTCCCAGTCTTTGGAATCTCTCAAGCTGTTCCATACCCCTAATAATTTTTGTTGCCCTTCTCTGTACCTTTTCAATTTTAATATATCCTTTTTGAGATGGGGCGACCAGACCTGCACATGCTGTTCAAGGTGTGGGCGAACCATGGATTTATACAGTGGCATTATGATATATGCTGTCTTCTTATCTGTCCCTTTCCTAACGTAGCAAAAACACCCCCTCAAGAGGCAGTAGCTAGGTTGACAGTAGAATTCATCCCTTGGCCTACCTGCATCTACAGTGGGGATTTGGTCAACTTAACACTCTAGCACAGGGTGCAAAATTTTTCACAGCCCTTGAGTGACAGCTATTTCAACCTAAACTTTTGGTGTAGACCAGGCCTAAGAGATGAAGGACTAAGCCAAATTCATCAGGAGAAAGGCAACATTAAGCTGGAAAAGCAGCTATAAGAATTTAGCTGATGGGTCTGAAATCTGTTTGGTTTGATGACATATGTGGAAATAAAGACTAAGGGCCTGATTCTCCACTGCCTTGCCCCGGTGTAACCTCTTACACCTGTGCAGAGAGAATGTAAAATGTTGCCATTCCGTTTTAGTAGTGTTTTACACACATTTTTTGCAGATGTAAATGGCTGCATAAACTGCAGGGCAATGTATAATCCCTCCCTAATGACCTAACTATGTTCTTTGGTAGACTGTTGTAATCTGGAGAAATTCCATTGAAGTCAGTGGAGTTACTCTCGATTGATACTGGTGCAATGGAGACCATACTTTGGCCCTGGATTGTAAGGTATTATCAACCCCTCTCTCTATTACAGTACACTATTACTGTACTCTATTACAGTACACTCCTGTGTATCCAAGTGGCCTGGAGGAACAGCCAAAACTTTTGGATAACTGGGCATTCAAATAAATGGAAATGCTATTTTGAGCTGCAGTTTCACTGATCTAGAAATATGGTGAACAAAGGGAGCAGTGCTGATGTTTGCTTAATACTTTTTCTTAGTGACATTGTCCTGTCAAGCTGCTGTTGCTGCTGAAACAGGATCAGGTCTCACTAATGGTAAGTACCAGCTCAGAACCACTATAGGAATACAAAGCCATTGTTCAATGGTAACAGATGCTAAGAGGCTAATTGAGAAGTTATTAGCAGATGATTAACTGACATAGGGCTACACGGGGGATTTGGATAACTAGGATTTAATGTTTGGATAAAGGGCATTCAGATAAACAGGAGTGTACCGTATTTGAAAATAAGGGGCATGACATTCCTCTCCATTACACCAATTTTACACTGGCATAACTCCATTGAAGTGAATGAGTAAAATCCTGCCCTATGATACTGCTCCCTTTGAGCCATCTGACAATGCAAAGGGGTCATAGTACTGGCTTTGACAGCCATCTGGGGCTTCTCTTGGTGTTGGAGATACACTCAATGACACAGAGCCACTGCAGCTGGCCCTTCACCAGCCGTAGTTCTTGCTGGAGGGGAGCCTGCTGAACTTGTATAAGGGGAAGGAGTAGACATGAGGAGAGGGTTGTGTTTGGAGTGCAGCGCTTTAGGCCTGCTCTGTATTGTGCTGGGGACTGAAGAGGGTGGGGGCAGAGGCAGAATGGTGGTGAAAGCCCCCAGTTGTGATAAACCATGCTCCAGCATTCTGGAGGACTCAGCCCAATGGGTTCATATTGGCACAAAACTGGGGTCATGGGGAAAAGAATCAGGTCCAAGGTTTTGCCACAAGTGGAAAGGGAAAAAAAAAACACAAAAAAACCAGAAGCAAACTGTTTGCAGAGTTTACTGCAGATTAGTGTTCCAGGGTTCTATTGCTAGCAAAGGTTTGACAGACTTATGTTGAGAGACACCACTTGGAAGTGTTACTTCTTCTAGCTTAGCCTTAAGGAGCCTCTTCACTAGAGTAGTAACTAGCTGCATACTTCATAATTCATTCTTAAAAAGTGGCATTAATGTGTAGTTATGTTAGATAGCAAGGAAAGCAGATGGAACAAGGAACACAGTGAATCGTGGGGAATCTGTTCAAGAATTTTTTGTACGAAGTCTGTTTCAGATATCAGATTATGACCAACCCAAGTTACTGTATAAATGCCTGTTTGTTTGACATTTAGGGTTACAGTTTAAGGCACTGCTCAATTATTTATGTGTTTGGTGGGATTTTCAAAGGAGCATAAGGGAATTAAGCACCCAACAATCATTGAATTTTAATGGGATTTGTAGGCCTGGACTCAGATCTTTCCAGTAACTATCAGGAACTCCAGGTGCTTTGCAAATATTAAAACCAATAACACTTTAAGATCATGAACATGCATCCTGAGCTGCTCATTCATCCATGGTGAAACAAAATCACCATATCAGAAAACCAACCACCAAACCCACTATGACTCCAGTCCGCCAATCAGCCTCCTTTCCAGATACCTGAAATAAGAGATGGGCTTTGCAGGGTGTTCATAAGTATAACAAATGTGGCTTGACAAAGGTGGATAATGAAGTGTAAAGTTGAGGGTCCCTCATGGAAAAAGCCAACTTCCAATCTCCTCCTAATGTCCCAGGTGGGAACTGCTAACTAGGTCTAGGTTAGCAGGGTCTGCTTTGAAGTCTTGCAGCTCCCTTGGACTAGGCCGTAGCTGCTCAACATGGGAGTCACAGACAGGTCCAGGGCTATGTGACCTCCCTTTCATTCTTGAGACAGGTTGTGATGGGGATGTCCACCCCTTACAAGGCCTGAGTGGGTTAATGTGGGCCAGAATGAGCCAATTAATCCTATATACGAAACCTGGAGGGGAGCCAAGGAGCAATAAGTCCTAACTGCAGGGGGCAGCTGGGGCAGCACCTGGCATAGGATTATAAAGCCAGGAAGTGAGGTAGGAGGCATTTGCAGGGAAGGGGCCTGGAGTGGGAATGTGAGGTTATCTGGGAAAAGGAGGCAGTCTAGGGTGAGAATAAGCCCCAGGATCCTGCTTTGTACTAGGGAGTTTGGCAAGAGGCTGAGAGGGGTGAAGTAGCCATGGGAGCAGATGAAGCTTTGGTGGCAAGTCTTGGGATAGACTAGGAGATAGAGAGGTGGTATAGGAAGGAGCCCATGGAAACAGAAACTGAGGAGGCCTGGATTGCTAGTCATAGGGTCCCTGGGCTGGAGTCTAGAGTTGCAGGTAGTCCTGCCAGCCACTAGGAAGTGACACAGGACTTAGAGGTGGAACGGAAGACTGTCTGAGGCAGCATTCACACCACTTGTCTGGTGGGACTTTAATACTCCAGAAGGAAGGAGGGGGCTGTATAATAACCTGGACAGAGGGCTGATGGACAAAGAGGGAGCAATTTGAGTCACAAAGAGAGGGAGGAATCACAGTGTGAACAATCCATGGCAGGGGTTAAAGCTAATTCCCACACCCAGCCACAGTGCTGCTGTGAGTGGAGACCTTTACGCAGGGGCTTCTGAACTTCTTTCTGTTGTAAGATGGGGGTCACAATATGGACAAGTTTGAGAACCACTGGGCTGGGAAGAGACTAACCTCACTTGCCTTTCTGAAACAGTCTGTGTGTCTTTATGTAGATATTTGTTCTTCCTAGAGTACTTCCATCAGTATTAGAATCATGGACTCCCTGAAATGATTTATTATTTATATGGTGCTGCAAGTGTGTGGTGTGTTGTATAACTGAAATATGCAAAACAAATAACAAAGTCAAGAGCGAAAATTACTATTAAATCCTTCTTCACTTCCCTTTGCCAGTGCAGGGTTGATCCCTATGGTATACCCCAGTGCTTCGTCCAGTTCAACGAGCCAAGCATGGGTCTTCCGCTACTTCCTGTGGTAGGATGGTCCACAGACTCATCCATCAGTGTACCTGGAAATGTTTCCTGATAGCTTAAATATACCTTTGCTCAGCTTCATTCCATTTGTTCTAGAATACCCCTTTTGACCACCTTATGTAATTCCTCACCCTAGTCATAAATATCTCTGAGAATGTGGACCTTAGTGTTTATACCTTTCTGATATTTGTAAGTGGTTATTCTAATTCTCCCTTTCTCCCTCCCTTAGTCCTTATTACGCCAGCTATGTACATTTGGAAGGCAGTGCAGCTACAACCATTTACTGAGGGATCTGGCCCATTAGTCAGGCTTCTTCTGAGCTGTGGCTCTGCTGTGGTAGAAACTTCAGGCAAGATTCTCCTCTCACTTGCACTGGTTTTATACTGGTATTATTCCCTTGACTTTGGAGTTACTCCTGATTTATACCCATCTGTGTAAATGAAAGGAGAATCAAGCTTAGTGTCTGGTATGTGTTCTCCT
Source organism: Chelonia mydas (assembly GCF_015237465.2). Classification (NCBI taxonomy): domain Eukaryota; kingdom Metazoa; phylum Chordata; order Testudines; family Cheloniidae; genus Chelonia; species Chelonia mydas. The sequence continues at coordinate 218,244,493 of NC_057849.1, forward strand.
ACAGGTGGGTGTGATGAGGCATGCAGCTTTGTATCCTGTGTCACCGTAGTAACTGAAAGCCATTGTTTCCTGGCAACTGTCAGGGTTGCTAAGAGAATTTCTGTAGGCATTTGTAAATCTTGGGTTCCTTTCCCTTATCTGCTCAAAATTCATTGGTGTGTATTTGACAGGCCCATAAAGAACTGATGGCCTGGCTGATTTTTACTTTGAATGTGGTTACATGTTTATTTACATAAATGACAACACCAGTGACTTTGACTGCTCAGGGGAATGGTAATAGGAACTGGATACTTCTGTAAGAGAGTCAGGAGACTTTACTTACTGGGTGACCTCAATTTCCCCATCTGTGGAATGGGAAGAATGATACTTACCCTCCTCTGTAAAGTAATTTGAATTCTATGGATGAAAAGCTTATAGGGGGCTAAGTATTAGGGTTGATTTATATATTGGTTCTGTAAGCCACTTCATGAGAGAGAGTCTCTCACCAACCCATTTCCTTTCCCAACACCCTGATCCTCCTGCTGCTTGGTTCTCAAGGTATTTCATTCTGTGAGCAAAAGCCTCTCGAATCACTAGCTGTCCATAGACCATTGTATGAGAACAACAGTTCTGCGTTAGGGGCCTGATTCATCAGAGCATTACTCCAGTTGTATGCAAACATCATTCCCTAGAAATCAAGGGAGTTACAGCAGCACAAAATTGGAGCGACACAGCGATGAATCAGTGAATCCTATTAGTATAAATCCACCCAAGATCAGTAGGAACCAAAGTCATTATTATTTAATGTCTCTTTCCTAGCATTTATAGGATGAGTCGGTGTTCTCAGCGCAATGCATGTAAGTTAATAAAATTTCAGAATGCTGCAAGCTGTAATGTTTGTGGGCAACGTTGTAGTATTAGGTAAGGGAATTGGTTGGCCCTGACTGGCCCATTGTTGGGAATCACAACAGAGGGATCAAGGACTGAACTTGCATCAGACAAAACTACCCTCTCGCCAGTAGAGGTGAACTCCGCAGGTCAGGGGGTGAGGCACATTTGATAGGGCAATCTGGGGGTAAATTAGCTCTGTTGCTGCACCTGCTGTAGCTCTTCTGAGGATAAACAATGGGCCTTGCTCTCCAAAGCTGTGAACCTGGTGCTGTTCATCAGGACTAAATTTGCTTAAAATGCAATGGCACCCATTTTGCTCAGGTGAAAGCTCATAGAACTGTTCATTCCATGCCTACTTCAAGGTTTCTTACACCCTCTGAAGCATCTGGCACTGGCCACTGTCAGAGACAAGATACTGCACTAGGTGCACCTTGGGTCTGATCCAGTGTGGCAATTCCTAGGTGTCTGGAATAAGAAACAATTCTCATGATGAATAAACTAGACTGTTGACCAGATTATCCCCTGCATTAGAAGGCATGTCGGGGGAGAAAATAGCAGACATTCCATCCTGGTGCATCTTAAGTTGTTGGCAGGCCTGGAGTTGAGCCAATGCAGCATTATTCTTCCTGTCTTCTCCAAGCCTGCAGAAACCTTTCTGTGTGAACACTGCCTGGGGAGAGTTGTTCAGATTTGGGTGGGATGGAACAGAGGGCATCTTTGCTCTGCATGGCATCATCCATCAGTTAACCAATGGAATGTCCATAGCTGTAGATCTGGATTGAGTGACAGGAGAATAAGACCATGTATGTATTTAATAGAAGCCACAGAAGACCCTGGGATATGTTCAAAATTATTTATTTCCCACCAATCTGATGCAGCCATCGGTAGATTTGTTCTGCTCAGGGTCTCAGTGCCTGCACTGTAAATTAAAAGGACATGCATCAGTATAAGGAGAATAAAATTTGCAGTGAATGGCTTGTATTTCATTTTCTATTACTGTCATTTTTATCAGTCTCTGTTAATCCTCCATGTTCCCAGAAAACTTGCCTAAGTAACTTGCATTTCTCACAGCAATATTGATTCCCGCCTGTCACTGCAAAAGTACCTCCCACTGGCATGTTTTTCAAATGCTATCAGGTAACTCACAAGCCCCTTGATGCATTACTCAGCAGCATGGAATCTACAGCACCCTGACTCAGAATGTTTTGCCACCCTCTTATCAAAACAAAAGTGTTGTGACTTTTGGTCAGGGTTTGAGAGAGCAGAGTCTAATAAATGAAAGCTTTATTACCAGTTGGTGGCAGGTCTGTATATTTGGGAAGGGAGGGAAAAATATGTCTTAGATCACAGCTGTCATTTCAGAGCTTTCCATCCCTACTCTCCCTTTGCACAAACATGAAGTTGTTTATTTTTTTTGACACCCAGAATTGTGGCTTTGCAATATTTCCATGAGAGGTGAGAGCAGGGGGAGCTTGTTTGCACACTTTTGAATGGGGCTTTGTTTTTGTCTGTCCAACTTGGTCATAGGAGAAAAGAAAAAATACAACCCTCTTTTCTGTTTAAAATTAATAGATTTCTGACATCATTAGCAGGGCAATACTTTTCTACCCCTCCCCGCATTCCTTGATTTGAAAGGTCTCTATTGAGTTTTTCTGTATTTTGCAATCTTTGAGTGGATTTTTTAGTGGTTAAAACCCCTGCCTTGACAGCCTTGGAGAATGAGGTCATCTCCCAAGAGGAAGCAATGGTCGCTGATGGCAGTGTGGTCTAGTTGTTTGGGAAGAGTGAAGAGAGACAGAACCCAGGTCTGGCTGAGCTGTCCTTGGCATAGGACCTGAGGGAGGTGACTTCATGCCACCTTTGCAGCCCCTGGATTCTAGGGCTGGCGCAGTCCACCCCCTGGTGTAAATTAGAGCAGCCCTAATGCTGGGGCTGTTCTGGCAGCTGAGAAGAACTAGAGTACAGAGGTGCTCCAGCCATGGCCCCTTTCCCCACCATGGGCTGCAAGGGAAGGCTTGTGAAGAGCTGCTCCAGTGGCTCCATGCTGACTGGGGATCCCTATACAGCAGAGGAATTCAGGGGCAGCTAATTTTCCACCTACTTGGACTTACAGAACCTGCCCCTTGCCTCAGGGCTGCTCAAAGTTGCACTTGGCTGTCTATGGCCTGAAGGCGTCATTCATGAAGCTGAGGATTGCTGGGGTGTAAGAACACCTCTGCCATGGCACTCTTCTCCTGAGAACTTGACCTAAGCTTGAGGGGGGTGAGGGAAGCAAAGCCACTGCACCAGCTCTTTACCACACAGGTATTCCCCCTCCCTACAAAGGATTGTAAGGTGGGCAGGTGCTGTGGAGAATCAAGTAGAGAGCCCATAGAATGTTTACACTCACTTTGTCCAGGTGTAAATGACTGCATGAGGTGCAGGGCAATGGGAATTCTGGCCCAATGGCATTAAACCAGTGTAAAACTTTCATGAAATAATCATCGGGCTGCCCCAATTTCCTATGAGCCAGTCTCCTTTGCTGTCCTGAAAGTGCTAACGCACAGTGGCTGCAGAGCTGGGGAACTGCACTGATTTCAGAAAAGCAGACTGCGGCCAAATCTAGATTACTCTGCAAATGCTGCAGATGCACAAAAATGACCTGAGTGCAGATCTCAGGACAGGATCTGATTTTTTACCAGGAGAATGGCTTGTAAAGTGTTACACTTATGAACAGCTTTTAATCACAAAGGCTTGTCATGTGTACACTTTCAGAGCTGGATGAAGCGATTGTAGGGTTTTTAAAAGAAAGTGGCCATTTTCCTTTAAACAAATCTAGTCTGTCGAACAAAGGAGACTTGTGAACTCAGAAGACGAGAGGAAAATGGTACTGAGTGCTCAGTGGCGGAGAGATATTTTAAAGCACTGGGAATTTCTATAATTCCAAAATGGATCTAAGAACCTTTAGCATAGCAAAATCATTTCCATGGCAGGATCCATCCAGAGTTTCCACCCCACTTTAGTATACAGATCCAGTTCTGTTCTACCAAATGTCAGGGCTTCATCTGTTTTCTCCCAAGTACAGAAGCCAGCCAGGACCCTGTTCATATGACATAACCTTAGTGCTCAAATATGTGCTTCTTGCTTCTTCCTCCCATACACCTTCAACCACTCCCAATATCTCTTAAGATATCGACACTGAATAAAGTTGTTGCAGATGTTGAAACATCAGCTTGCAGTGCCATAGCCCTGTCTCCTTCCTTGCAGTTGCCCCTTTGGGCTTGTTAGCAGTGCTATGCCTGTACAGTCTGTGTGCTCAAGTGAGTGCAAAACCTGTGATAATGCCTCACCCACGCATGAGGAGAGAGGGGGGCACTCCTGTGCCCCAGTGGAGTGGTCTGGCACTCCTTGTCCCTCAGCTCTTACTCAGGTATGACTTCCACTGAAATCCCTTGGAGCTGTGCCTGAGTAAAGGTGAAGAAAATGCTGAGGGATTTGGCCTCAGAAAGCAAAGCTGGGGTGTTGGACATTTGCATGTTGGGTGGAAGGAGGAGAAGATAATGGTGTGAAGTGAGGGGGAGGCAGGTAAATCTAACAGCAGGACTCTGTTCACATCTATAATCTTAGGTGTGGTCTAGATGATGGGGTGTAGACCCCACACAGGCCCTGAGTGGGTTAATGTGGGCCTGAGAGGTCAATCTTGTTATCCAGCTGCACCTGGAGGGAGAGCCAGGCTTAACTAGGGATAAAGCCCAGCTGGGGAGGGACTGGGCGATGATTATAAAGCCAAGAAGTTTGTAGCAGAAAGGCTCTGCAGGGAGAGAGTCTGCAGCCTCTCTCTGGGGGATAGAAGAGGAAGGAGGTGGTCCAGGGAGGCAGCAAGGTGTTTGAGGGAGTAGAACTTGGCTGGAACCGAGAGCAGAGGCAGGGCCTGGATTCCCCACTGGACACGAGAAGGGTGGAGTGAAGCCTCTGAGGTAAGGGGTGTAAGGATTACAGAGCCCAGAGATGGATGGAAGGCTGTAATGTTATTGGACTATAGCTGTGTTGGACTCTCTCTTATCTTGGAAGGGCTGGACTAGAGCATGACCTGGCTGAATGACCAAGTTGCAGGAAGAGAGACCACTGGATTGACCCTCAGCAGGGGATGCCATATGGGGAGAAAGCCCCTTCATTGCATCTGGCCACAAGGAGGTGCTCCTATGGTGAGTGAACTCCATCACAGGCCCCATAATGTAGGGGAAAGGAGTCAGGTTGGGAGAAGGCAGAGAGGAGGAGGGAACAGAACTATTCTAGTTTTTTATATTCCAGAGCGCCTCCATAACACTGGCTGCACAAAGATGCCAATCTGCAAGGCACTGAGTTCCCACAGCACTTCATGGGGAGTGGGGTTTTCAGAATGGTGTGGTTGGCTAGCAGTCCAAAATAGACACTTGGTGCTTGCATGGGGAAGAGTCTGAGGGAAAAATAGCAGCTTCTGCTGCTAAAGCTGTGCCCCAGCTGGTTTCTCAGACGTCAGCCAGATCTTAGACATGAAAGGGCCCTCTCTTGGACTGAGTGACCTTTCATCATACACACATTCTTCTGCTAATACCCTGGCAGATGAAGTTTGCCTTGTTATTGCTGCTGTGTTCCTGATGGATGACAAAAACCCCCTGCTTTGAACATGCTTTGGGATGGCATAAAGGTCGCATTCACAGTGACTTCTGTTGCTGCCGCTGCAGGTGTCTCTTGGCCTGCAGCAATTGACCTTTTCCTAATTTTCCTGTCGCACGCTATGTTGACGCTGGAGAAGCCTGCCAAAGGACTCCCACACTAATCTCCCTGCTCCCTCCATCTCCCCAGGCATTGCTGGAAATTGTTATGTCACTGACATGGCTGGGTGCCAGTACAGCAGCTCTCCTAAGAAAGCATGACTGGCCCCGACTGGACTAGACATCAATGCACTTTGAGATAAAGAGCGTGGGAATTGGCCAATCCTGCCCACGTAAGTGGGGCAACTATTTTTCACACATGGGGCATACTCAGAAAATCCATTTAAGTGTTTCTCTTGACTTCAGTGGGCCCTATTTAAGTGGATCAGGGAGAGAGAGGTGATTGAAACTCATTGCCACTGATTGTAGGGATTACCAGTGTGGACACCGCTTCTGTAAGACTTTGCCTGGAACTTTCACAGACTCCGGTTCCTGCACATGAAACGAGATGTAAAGAAGAAATAGGGAAAGGAGGAGCCAGTGAAAAAATAATGGGGAGAGAAAGCAGAACAGGGACTAGACTGCCCTTCATGTGACCCATGGCTATCTTTTGGCAGCAGTACATGGCTTTGAACTATGGACCAAAGGATGTCCTGTTTCCCCTCCTCTAGAGCCAGGTCTATTTAGATCTGTTACACTATGGAACAGCCATCTATGTGGTAGAATCACAGTGGCTTGAGGCATTTAACACTACAGCTGAAACATTATGGGGCCTGATTCTCCACTGCCTTGCACCTCCTGTAGTCTTCTACACCTTTGCAAATAGCATGTAAATACTATTCTGATATAGTAGCATTTTACAGCCACAGTTAGACTCTGTGCTATCTTATAAAGAAAGATAACAGTTGTCACCAATGTGTTCTGCCTGGGAATTGTTAAGAATGGCCCAGAAGTCCCATTGTTGGGGAAGCAGTTGATGACTATGACAGTATCTCTTGCTTGTGCAGGCTGTCACCGATGCCAGTGTCCTGTCTGGTGGCTTGCTAAGTGGCATTTGGTTTGCATTTGCTCTTCTGCTTCATCAGTTTGCTGCTTCACATATGGCCTGTCATTTCCGTTTGCTATGGAGTCACGCTGTTCGAGAGGGCTGGGGTGCCAGCGGGAACGCAGTTCACACCATGTGTGGAGAAGCATCGGAACTGACAGAGAGAGAGAGTGATTTCTGCTTAGCATAGCTGCATTTTAAATAGCTGAGGACAATCCTCTTTGATCTCCTATGTCTACACTGCTAAACAAACATAAAACATGGGCAGTGAATCTCAGCACTTGGGTCAACCAACTGCAGCTCACGGGGCTAGCGCTATGGGGTTAAAAATAGCAGTGTAGACTTTTCCACTTCATTTGGGGTCTGGGCTCTGAAATCCTGCCCCCTTGCCGGGTTTCAGAGCCGGGGCTCCAGCCTGAGCAGGAACATCTACACTGCTATTTAGCCCTGTCGTGTGAATTCTGCAAGCCTGAGCCGGTTGATCTGGGCTGTGAGACTTGCTACCACAGATGGATTTTTTTTTCTTCAGTGTAGACATACCTTGGCCAATCAGACTCTTGTAGGTGACTTGAAAGAGATCATAAGTCCTACCCGAACCTGCCCATTGATTAACAGTGGGACAAACCCTGAGGTCCTTACATAGTGGAAGTTTAAAACAAAACAAAAAAAACCCACCTAACTATGGTGGGAGTTTGCCTGAACAAACACTAAGTAAGGACTCCAGGATTTGGCCCCAGAATAATGATGATGGTGTCCTTCCTCTAGGAGGATCCCAATGAACTTTAGTTGAGTGAACTCCAGTTGAGGTCTTATCAGCTCTGAGTGGAGTGGAAGAATTATTTCTTGTATCTTGCTTGCAACATTCATGCTAATACATCCCACTATGATGCTCACTTTTTTTTTGCAACAGTGTTACACTGTTGTCTCATATTTAGTTTGTGATCCACTGTAATCCTTCAATCTGTTTCTGCAGTACTCCTTCCGAGGCAGTCATTTCCTATTTTGTATTTGAGTAGTTGATTGTTCCTTCCTAAGTGTAGTAGTTTGCATTTGTCTCCATTGAACTTCATTCTATTTATTTCAGACCACTTCTCTGAGGTCATTTTGAATTTTAATCCTGTCCTCCAAAGCACTTGGAATCCCTCCTAGCTTGGTATTGTCCATAAACATTTTTAAACATACTCTCTATGCCATTATCCAAATCACATGTGAAGATATGGAATAGAACTTGACCCACAATAGATCCCTGCAGGACCCCACTCGATATGTCCTTCCAGCTTGACTTTGAACCATTGTTGTGCACCCACTTTATAGTAGGTTAATCTATACTGTATATCTCTAGTTTTCTTATAAGAGGGTCACATGAGCCAGTATCGAAAGCCTTACTAACATTGAGATAGATCACATCTACTGCTTGCCCCCATCCATGTAGGTTTACATCGCCATTGGACTTGCCTACTTTGTAAAATATTACCATCTTTGCTCACAGCTGCGTTCAATCTAGTTAGATCACACAAGGCTAATCATGACTTATCAGTCAGGACCAAACCTATTCAGAATTATCCGCGAACTCTGATTAATACTCCATCAACCCTCCTATTGGCACACTCTGACTAGTAAGCCATGGCTTTGCTATCATATTGCAATGTAGATATGTCCACAGAGAGAGAGAATGGTAGTTCTACTTCTGATTTAATTCTTTGCGTTACCAAAATTCCACTGAGATAGCAACACACTTGCGTGTAAAGTACATGACTAAAGCTGCCTGGAAGGAATGAGGCTGTGCTGAGTAACTAATGTACCTTGAGGTGACTCAACTTCACAGGGCATAATTTTCTAAATATAAACCCCACTGAACTGTCTTACATTTATTTTAATTTAAAATAAGGCGTAGGGGAGGTCTGTGCCCTTCCTCTTTCTGTAGGAGGGAACATAAAAACCCTCCAGTACAGTGATGTGCCAGCCTCGAAGACTTTAGGTTCACGTAACCTAGGCTTTACCTTGTTGCACAACGAACTGGGAATAATGAACAAGACCCCAGATCCAGGGCTCTAGCTAATCTGCACAGAGGGAAGGTTACAATTGCAAGGTTGGCATGTAGCTCACCTTTACATTCCCCTGATCTTGGCCCTCTCCACTGACATGGATCAGCCAAGGGGTCAAAATGCAACCAAGCAGTGGCATGGTATAGGGGTATCCTCCTTCCCTGATACTCCTGCAGTAGTGAGGGGCAGTGGCATGAGTTTTTATGGATATAGCTACACCTGGAGCTGGGGGGTGATTCGAAGCTTATTTAGACACACTCATGCTAGCTCTTGTCAAGCCAGTGTGCTAACAATGGTAGTCTATCTCCGATAGTATGCCTATGATACCCTAGCTCTGCTACTCTCTTTAGTGTGCTAGCTCAAGGAGAGCAGTGTGTGTCCACATGCTCTGGGAATCACATCCTCAGCTCCAAGTGTACACGTACCCTTTGTTGTGTCTACAGTACTCTTCCAGTGGGGTGGCCTTTCTGAGGACAGTTAAGCTGGTTTTAAGGCCAGTATATGGTAGTGACAAAATTAATCTCAGTTCTTCAGATAAATTTGCACACCCAGTCCTTACCTTTCCCTCTGTCCTGCAGAGTATTTCCAGAGCTGTGCGGTGAATGCCACTGAATAACACTGAGTTCTTGTGAACAAATATTCTCCGGTGTGAGAGAAGGCATTTTAAAGTTCTGCCTGCGGGACGGTCAGAGTCATTTTGGCGTGAGGCACTTGCAATCCTGCTTCATAGGGCAATCCAGAACCAGACACTACTGCCAAAACCAAGCGGATTGTGATGACCAGTTTGGGAATGCGGCCAGAGCTGATTTAGCATGTCGCCCTGGCAGCCTCAGCCTGTGTGGTTCCATCAGGCTGCAGTTTTAATTGGCCCTTCTCCAGCAGACCTCAGTCCTGGGGGTGAGGTCATGAAAACCCTGCTTGTCCTCCCCTAGGATGAATCCCCTCTGAGGAACAGCTCCCTCTTCTGGTTTACATGGGTGGTGTGCGTGTGTATAGAGATCACAACCTTTAACTATCTTTAGGGGTGCATCTATACTGCATGCTTTTTTTTTTTTTTGAGGCATGTAGAGTATGTACCCATGTAGGACCCCCCACCCCCACCCCCAGCACCACTATAAATAGCAGTGTAGATGGTGAGGCAGGGCTTAGGTGAGTAAAGTGGAGGCATAGCTGAAGGCAGAGACTCCAGCATCAGGGAAAGGCTTTGTCAGCAGGGAGACAGTGAGGAAAGGCTTAGCTCCCCTGCCAGAGGCTTTCCTCACTGCAGTGAAAGGCTCTGGTTACGAGGAGCCGCTGACGCCTTTCCCTGCTGCCTTACCTCTGCCTCTTGTGGACATGTGTAGCTACACATCACAATGTGGACGCAGCCTGCTTTTAAACGAGGCACGTAGCTATGTGTACGCTCCACACCGCCAAAAGTGCTGTGTAATGTAGACATAACCTTAGACCTCCCTGATCCTGGCATCATACTGGTGCTGTGCTGGTCCCCAGCATAAAGGAGGGCAGTCTGAAGGCTGTCCTAGTCTACACTCGCTGCCAAGGGCCCCAAGAGGCCATTTTGGCATCTGGGGATCAGTTTGGCACAAGGAAGACTCCTCCATGCTCTCTTTTTCCCTGGCCACATCCTGGCAAGGAGTGGTAGCATAAGAGCCACCCAAGTTGTCCCCTACGCAGACAGAATCTTCCAGTGTGATGTGAAGCTTCCCTGTGTGGCAGCAGGATCAGGGATATTATCTGCACAGTTGTAATGAAGGATGTTCCAGTGATTAGGGCACTAGCCTGGAATTTACAAGGCCTGTATTCAGTTCCTTGCTCTGCCACAAATCTCCTGGTGCGACTTAGAGCATGCCACATAAACCTAGATCCTCAAAGATTCTTAGGCTCCTAACTTCTGTTGATTTCAATGGAAGTTAAGAGCCTAAATATCTTTTTGAGGATCTGGATCTAAGACTGTGCCTCAGTTCCCATCTGTGAAATGGGGCTAACGGCACTGTCCTGCCTCACAGAGGTGTTGAGAGGATACCTGTGCTAAAGATTGTGAGGTGCTCAGATACTGTGGTAACAGGGAGGCCATATGAGATAGACAGTTGGCATACAATCGTGCCTTGTGATTTCCCCGCACTTTTAGTTTCCATGTGGCATTTTCTTACCGTGGGAAACAGTGAGAGCCAGAACTGAATGAGCCAGTGATGTATTGTCACAGGAACCTGATTCTATACACTTGCGACTACACAAAAGCTGTTGGGTGTTAACCCTATACATTACAGCATCAGAGAAAGCGCAAGGGAATTCTGTTACAACGTGAGAGGACCGGTGTGTGTTAGAGAAACTGAACTGTGTATACTGTGAAGGGCACCTGTTTCATTACTATGTCAGCCAAAGTCTCTCAGAATTATATACCCGTGTGAAGGGAACAGGTTGGGTTACAAGGTCAATAGAAGTCAACTGGATGAGCATAGCTACAGGAAGGGGACTGATAACATTACCATGTCAGTAGGAGTTCATAAGAATTGTAGTACGTTGTGATGGGGATTAAGAATCCCTCCTGCAAAGTTTAACAGCAGAAGATCTGATCGACCCCTGTATTAGTGGACAGGAAGAGGATTTGGTGGTGCAGTGTACAGCAGAGTGATACGTTACAAGTGTCTACGGGCTAATCCTCAGCCCAGCACATAGCCTGTGGAGTTGGGTTGGGCCCTGGGGAGATATGAGAACAAGCTATCCTTCCCCTGGGCTCTAGATCAGCTACAGAACTGATCTGTGACTGCTACTGCAGCACTAAAACTGCACTAGTCCCCATGGTCCTAATGTGCCCCATCTCCAAGAGAAGACTGGAGGATAGGTATAGTGACTGATTCAGCATCCCTGCCATTCTCCCCCACCCTTGTGTGCAGATATGCAGGATGCCCATGTGGAGGTGAGCTTGGAAGCATTAGTGATGGGAGCTACATAAAGCCGTACATTCAGCTGGCATAAACTGGCATAGCTCCATTGGAGCTGGTGGAAGTATACCAGCTTTATACCTGCTGAGTATCTGGTGAATAAAATATAATAGACTAACTCTACCTCACACAGGGGATGCACAAACCTTACCACATTCTCCCCCCTTCCCTCAAATACTGTCCCCTCTTGAGCACCTGAACGGCACCATTTCTTCTGCCAGAGGCATTCTGCACCAGCAGAGACTTGTCCCTTAAGCTATTGAGGCTGTTTTGGGAAGAGGAGCATAGGAGAGAATTGCATTAAGATGAAAGTTTTTAGGACTAGAGCTTCAGCTGGTGTAATTCAGCTTAGCTTCATTGAGTTCCGTTTGGGATTCTGACCCTCAAACTATTAAATACCAATTAGTCTCTTACGCTTTGTGCAGCAGTGATGCATAGTGGATTAAAAAATAAGTCGTCTTAATTTTTTTCTGGATACAATTCAAAAAGGTGCTCCAAAGCTGGTAGACCTATTGGCGTGCTCTTGGCAAAGGGTCTTGAACTCCATGCCAATAACATTTAACGTTCCTGACTCTCAGCTGTCTGCATGGTATATTGGAAAGTTTGGTTATTTTCACTTATTGTCATGTTAAAAGGGCTATTTCACATTAGAAGAAAAATCCCCCAGACTTAGATTAACACGGTGGTGGCAAAGGGCTCCATGTTGCCACAGAAATCGTACAGCATTTAGCACCATGGTGACACACACAAACTCTTTTCTTTCACAAAGGAAATCCTACGGGCTTCGACACACAAATTATCACAACATATGGCTCCCTGTTGACTTATAAAGGAAATAAACACTATAGATTTATGCAGTTAATATTACACAGAAGGATTCCTTCTGACCATAACAGAAGCACTTGTCTTCTGCAAGCGTCTGTGAAGTGCTGCAGGGGGTTAGCACAGGAGTCTCTTATTTCTGAAGACAGAAGATTTCATTCCACCTAGGTCACAAGTGCAGTGGGTCTCATCCCCATCCCTGTTCATTTAAAAATCCACCAAAATTGGTTGTGATTGGCTGTCCCTGACCATGAGACGCCCTGGACTGGAATAGCTGGGGTCAGGTCAGGACTGAGGTAATAACAAGAACAACAATCTTTTGTTCCTAAGTGCCCAGGGCTGTGGACCATTGGGCCCCTTAGCAAATTAAGCTAAAAGTATCACTTACAATAACTGGGCAATATGCCTGAGTAAATCTCAGAGCAGGAACCAGGTCTGAGGGGAAAGAAAATCATCCTCCCCTCACCAAAAGAAACACTCATACTAAAATGAGAAATGAAAAAGGACTGGACCTGATTCTGCCTTCACTTAGACTAGTTTTACCCAATTGACTTCAGTGGAGTGACTCCCAGTTTACACGGGTATAAGGGCTTGTCTCGAGGAACAGTTAATGCAGAGCAAGCTGGGGTGTAAATCTACAGTGCAGTAGCGTGCCGCACACTAACTGCTCGTGTGGATGTTGTTACCGCCACTTGACCTACTCCACTTTGAAATGGAAGTAGGTCAATGCCCACTGAGTAGGTTAACATGGGCTAGGGAACTTTTAGTGCGTGGTAATAGGGTAACACAGCCAGTTAGTGTGTGGCATGATGCTGAGCTGTAGATTTACAGTCCAACTTGCCATATACTAGCTGTTTGTCTAGACCAGGGGTTTTTAACCTGTGTGTCAGGGACCCCTGGGGGTCTGCAGACTGTCTAAGATTTCCAAAGGGGTCTGCATCTCCATTTGAAATTTTTAGGGGTCCTCAAATGAAAAAAGGTTGAAAACCACTGATCTAGACAAGCCCAGAGAGAGCTCAGAATAGAGACCATGGATTCTTGCCCTGAAGGTTGACACCAAGGTACTTTTGCATCTCTTAGGGGTTGAAAATTCAACAGCCTTGGTCTCTCCATGGAGAAGGCCCTACCTTGTGAACTTGGTACCATGGGATCAAGAAACCATTCAACCCCAGTAATCTCAATTGCTGCACGAGGACACAAGGCAATAACTGCTGCTTACTCGGGTATTCAGGGCCTAGACTGCTTATGGTCTTCAGCACTAATGATTAGTTCTTGAATTTTGCTATAGGAATTTCACTATACAGGAATGCAAATTGCAGCTCATCAGTAGTGTGGTGTAGGGGACCAGGAATGAAATCACATGGGGGGGCCTGGCTGTCAATACGAAGCGCATTAGCAGAGCTGTGTGGGGAACACTGGACTGGAGTTGGGAGCTCAGCTGCAGGTCCAGGTTGAGATGCATTGGCGGCTCTGTGTGTGTGACAAGACATGGAGATACTGCAGGTCAGGTCTGAAGCACGCTGGCAGAGCTGCATGGATGCTTACACAGCACCTGCCCATCTTGAACCTGGCTCAGACCAGTGATACCAGCCCATGACTTCTTGTGAGGTCTAAATTTATCATCAATTTAGACAGTCTGTAGTAATTCAGTGTCAAATTTCTCCTGCCTCTCAGAACCCATCAGTATCCTATTTTTCTGTTTCAAACCTCTCACCCGAATGACTTTGCTGAATAGGTCTGGAGTGCTAAGTCTAGACCCAGGGGAGCAGAATGCTGCATCTTTGTTAAATACTATATTTGTTGAAGTGAACAGGATGAGATGTCCACTCAGCAGAAATTTCTTACTGCTATTCCCAGCTTCCACTTCCTCGGCACCTGGCAGATGGAAAGATGTGTGGGTGACCGACCAACCTGGTTTGCTCAACAGCTGTGGCCCTTCTATGCCTGCAGGCCAAATGCAAACCTGGTGTAAGTGGGTGCACTCCATTAACTTCATGGGAATAGCACCTGCTTCCATGAGACTGAACTATCCTTTTAACTTGCATGACTGAAACGTGAGGGGGCCGGTGGAGTAAAATCTGCAATTATATGCCATAGCCCTGGAAAAAATATCTGTTCTCCGACTCTTTACTATAATGTCGATAGTTATAATGATGTGTGATGTGAAGCTGCCCTGTGTGGCAGAAAGATCAGGGTTATTATATGCAAGTAATTCCCACACTTTACAAGGCTGGTGTGCGTGTGTTTTGAGATGGTGTTTTTAAATGTGCAATGCAGTGTCTGCCTGTACACTTAATTCAAGAGCTGTGCAGTCTCTCTTTGCCAGGATGTTTCATGTGCAGGATTGTAAGGCTGATCCTTCAAAGAAAAAGATCTCATCATAGGAAACATTTGGTGACGTACTGACTACCAGTAGATAAACAATGGCTGAGTTTACGATCTAGGCCAGGTGTCACTCTGGCGCACTCCTTTATCTGCAGCATACCACTCTGTCTGTTGACAAGCTTCTTTACCCAGAGTTCTGTTTAGTTTATGCCGGCCCTTCCCCATGAGCTAAGCTCCTAACAAAAGGCCAACTTCCTACCTTTCCCCTCATTTTGTGACCTATAACTACCCAAAGCACAGGCATATGTGTAAACTGGTACAGCTTGTTCAGTGTCACTTATATCTCTGTAAACATCTGAGCAATGTTTCCTTTCTAAGATGTTTACAGGCTTTTTCCCCCTCTGCTGCTGGACATGTGAAGCAGGGTGGGGTAGGAGACAAGCACTGGGTTGAGAACCAGGAGCTCTTAGACAGAGATGTTTAGTATGATGGTTAAATCAGACCAGAAGCAGAGAGATCTAAGATCTATTTCTAGCTCTGCCAGAGACAAGAGATCTAAGATCTATTTCTAGCTCTGTGTGACCTTGGACAAGTCATCTAACTCCATGCCTGAGTTCCCATCTGTACAATGGAGACAGACACACTTGCCTACCTCACAGCATTACTGAGGATTAATGTTTTTTACTTTGAAGAGGGCTGATGTAAAAATGATCTTTTCTTACTGAAGAGATCTGCTTCCAGTGTGTGTTCAGAGCCAGGGCTTGTCAGGGCTGAGCCCCGGCACCTCTAGGCTTGGCAGTTCATTGCCCCAGCACCTCTGGGCTTTCTGCATCAGTTATGAAAATTTGAAAACAATCGCTTGAGCCCCAGCACCTCTTTCATTACAAATTAGGCACTGGCTCAGAATCAGATCTGCTTGCCTGCTGACCAAAATAGGTTTTCACTATGCCTCGTCTCTGCAGGGACAGCACAGTTCAGTGAGAGAGAGTTGGATTGTGTTTCTTACTGTGCATCATCAGTAGAATTGTTACCTAAGTTCCATTTGCAGGACCGATTAGTTCCACCTGTGCAAGCTAATCCTCTACTACCTTTGGTCTGGCCCAGTATGGCTGTTCTTATGTTCTTATCTGATTTGTTGGTTATGGGCCAAATTCTCCACTGCCTTGTATCTTGTGCAGTCATTTACACCTGTGCAAAGAGGAGGAGGAATGGAGCATCACCCTTGTGAGTTGATAGTAGTTTACACTCACTGTGCATAGATATAAATGACTACACAAGGTTCAAGGGAATGGAGAACTGGGCTACACATTTCTACCTTGGAGAAATCATGTCCCATTAATTGATAGGATACGATACTGCAAACACTAGATTACAGGACAGTCAGTCTCTTGTTGGAAATGATGGAATCCCTAGCAATTTGTACATTTAAAATTTGACTTTGCAAATCTATGGAGACCCTCCCACACTCAGAATCCTGCCCAGGTGGTTGGACTATATGACCTAACAGGCCTGTTTCACCTTTAGATAAATGCATGTAAATCATGTTAATAATAAGTGCTAGGACTTGTGCAGCATCTTTCAGGCCAGGATCCCAACATGCTTTATAAAGAGAGGGCAATATTATTAACTTCTTTCAATGAGAAGTTAGGGGATTGGTCAAGATCACACATTAAGTTAGTGGCCAAGTTGGTAATAGAGCCCAGACCTCTTGGCTCCCAGTAGAGCTGGGTGAAATTTTTTTAAATTTTTTTGCTAAAAATGAAGATTTGGCAACACCAAAACATTTAGCCGATTAGTGTCGTTTTTTGCCAAATTGTTTCGGTAAAAAAAACCACCCTTGATATTCTGAAAAATTGAAACATTTTCTAAATAAAACATTCTGATTTTTCAGTTTGAAATGATTTATTTCAAAATTTCATTTAGTCTTATTTTTAAAAAAATTAGAAATGCTCAATCAAAACAAAACATTTCATTACGGATTGGACTAAATGTTTTATCCGACACAAACCAAACTGGTTTTCAACTTGTCAGTTAATTCCGAAATGATTTTTCTCTCTCTTTTTTTTTTTTTTTCAATTGCCAGCAAACTGAATAATCCACTATTCTCCTAACTCTAGCATCCAGTCCCTTGCTTTAACCATTACACAGCACTGCCCTTTTAATCTGTGGTTCTTGTTTTGCAGCACAAAGACGTGAGAGGAGCAACTCATGACTGAGCAGTTGCATGTAGGTGGTTTTGTTTTAACCATCAGGAGGAGGAGGAGGATGATGATGATTGTTATATTGCCATAGCACCCAGGAGCCCTACTCATAGATCAGGAGTGCAATATGCTAAGTGCTATATAAACAAAGAACAAAAAGACAACCCCTGCCTCGAATTACACTCTCTATAAATTACAAGGAAAGAGCTGACATGCTTATTTAAACCATGGGAATTTTGATTCATTGAATTACACAATGTATGTACCAGAAGAAACAATGGGACAGGAGTGGGTGGGTGGGGTTTTATAGCCTTCAGTGCTCAAGAGGTCAGACTAGATATGGGGTTCTCAAACTGGGGGTCAGGACCCCTCAGGAGGTCATGAGGTTATTACATGGGGGGGTCACGAGCTGTCAGCCTCTACCCTGAACCCTGCTTTGCCTCCAGCATTTATAGTGGTGTTAAATATATTTGAAAGTTTTTGTAATTTATAAGAGGGGTTGCACTAAGAGACTTGCTATGTGAAAGGGGTCACCAGTACAAAAGTTTGAGAACCACTGGACTAGATGATCATGATGATCACTGCCTTAAAGTCTATGAGTTTGTGAGATTCTCAGCTGGTGTCTACTGACTTCACTGGAGCTACACCCGTGTACATCAGCTGAGGATCTGGCCTCCTGTGTGCAAACCTAAACTGTTTACGTAAAGATGTCCTCTACCAGGCCAAAGAATTTTATTTTTGGCCTAGAGAATGGACGTTTCTGTACTTGCCACATATTTATTGTTGTGTTTACAGTAGGCTACTGACAAAGTCTTAAAAAAGCCTCCCCAGTGGTGTCTGCAGTCTTTAACCAGACCAGAGTGAGTACAGAGAATGCTGACCTTGCATTGCAAGCATCTCATTATCCTCCTGGAATTAGAAGCTGATTAGCTTGCCAGGGTCATTTGCCCTCTGACTCTTCTACACAGGCAGAATATGTAGGTACAAATTGGTGCCAAGGATGTTTAGACTTAGATGCTCGCTAGTGAAGATGTACTTTTGTACCCCTCAGTTATCACACCAGATCCTCAGCAGTGAAAGACTCCATTGAAGTATTTACTTCAATGGAGCTATGTTGTTTTACACCAGCTGAGGATCTGGTCCCATGGGTTGGTTTATCAGGTATAAATTATTCAAAATGAAAATGCAACACATTAAAATACAACTAGAATGGTGCTTCATTTCAAAAGACACATCTACTGTGGGTGGGGAGCTAGGGCAAGTTATCTCAAGTGCCTATTCACAAATGCAAGAAGCCTGGGAAACAAGCAGGGAGAACTGGAAATCCTGGCACGGTCAAGGAATTATGATGTGATTGGAATAACAGAGACTTGGTGGGGTAACTCACATGACTGGAGTACTGTCATGGATGGATATAAACCGTTCAGGAAGGACAGGCAGGGCAGAAAAGGTGGGGGAGTTGCACTGTATGTAAGGGAGCAGTACGACTACTCAGACCTCTAATATGAAACTGCAGAAAAACCTGAGAGTCTCTGGATTAAGTTTAGAAGTGTGAGCAACAAAGGTGATGTCGTCGTGGTGGGAGTCTTCTATAGACGTCCACCTCATCCCCCTGGTCCGGAGGAGGCTTTCTTCCGGCAACTCGCAGAAGTTACTAGATCGCACGCCCTGGTTCTCGTGGGAGACTTCAATCACCCTGATATCTGCTGGGAGAGCAATACAGCAGTGCACAGACAATCCAGGAAGTTTTTGGAAAGTGTAGGGGACAATTTCCTGGTGCAAGTGCTGGAGGAACCAACTAGGGGCAGAGCTCTTCTTGACCTGCTGCTCACAAACCGGGAAGAATTAGTGTGGGAAGCAAAAGTGGATGGGAACCTGGGAGGCAGTGACCATGAGATGGTCGAGTTCAGGATCCTGACACAGGGAAGAAAGGAGAGCAGCAGAATACGGACGCTGGACTTCAGAAAAGCAGACTTTGACTTCCTCAGGGAACTGATGGGCAGGATCCCCTGGGAGAATAACTTGAGGGGGAAAGGAGTCCAGGAGAGCTGGCTGTATTTTAAAGAATCCTTATTGAGGTTACAGGGACAAACCATCCCAATGTGTAGAAAGAATAGTAAATATGGCAGGCGACCAGCTTGGCTTAACAGTGAAATCCTTGCTGATCTTAAATACAAAAAAGAAGCTTACAAGAAGTGGAAGATTGGACAAATGACCAGGGAAGAGTATAAAATATTGCTCGGGCATGCAGGAGTGAAATCAGGAAGGCCAAATCACAGCTGGAGTTGCAGCTAGCAAGAGATGTTAAGAGTAACAAGAAGGGTTTCTTCAGGTATGTTAGCAAGAAGAAGAAAGTCAAGGAAAGTGTGGGCCCCTTACTGAATGAGGGAGGCAACCTAGTGACAGAGGATGTGGAAAAAGCTAATGTACTCAATGCTTTTTTTTTTTTTTCATGCCTCTGTCTTCACGAACAAGGTCAGCTCCCAGACTACTGCACTGGGCAGCACAGCATGGGGAGGAGATGACCAGCCCTCTGTGGAGAAAGAAGCGGTTTGGGACTATTTAGAAAAGCTGGACAAGCACAAGTCCATGGGGCCGGATGCTTTGCATCCGAGAGTGCTAAAGGAGTTGGCGGATGTGATTGCAGAGCCATTGGCCATTATCTTTGAAAACTCATGGCAATCGGGGGAGGTCCCAGACGAATGGAAAAAGGCTAATGTAGGGCCCATCTTTAAAAAAGACTAGAAGAAGGAGGATCCTGGGAACTACAGGCCAGTCAGCCTCACCTCAGTCCCTGAAAAAATCATGGATCAGGTCCTCAAGGAATCAATTCTGAAGCACTTAGAGGAGAGGAAAGTGATCAGGAACAGTCAGCATGGATTCACCAAGGGCAAGTCATGTCTGACTAATCTAATTGCCTTCTATGATGAGATAACTGGCTCTGTGGATGAGGGGAAAGCAGTGGACCTGTTGTTCCTTAACTTTAACAAAGCTTTTGACAGTCTCCCACAGTATTCTTGCCAGCAAGGTATGGGCTGGATGAATGAACTATAAGGTGGATAGAAAGCTGGCTAGATTGTCGGGCTCAATGGGTAGTGATCAATGGCTCCATGTCTAGTTGGCAGCCGGTATCAAGTGGAGTGCCCCAAGGGTCGGTCCTTGGGTCGGTTTTGTTCAATACCTTCATAAATGATCTGGAGGATGGCGTGGATTGCACCCTCAGCAAGTTTGCAGATGACACTAAACTGGGAGGAGAGGTAGATACGCTGGAGGGTAGGGATAGGATACAGGGGGACCTAGACAAATTGGAGGATTGGGCCAAAAGAAATCTGATGAGATTCAACAAGAACAAGTGCAGGGTCCTTCACTTAGGACGGAAGAATCCAATGCACCGCTACAGACTAGGGACCGAATGGCTCGGCAGCAGTTCTGCAGAAAAGGACCTCGGGGTTACAATGGACGAGAAGCTGGATATGAGTCAACAGTGTGCCCTTGTTGCCAAGAAGGCCAATGGCATTTTGGGATGTATAAGTAGGGGCATTGCCAGCAGATCGAGGGACGTGATCGTTCCCCTCTATTGGACATTGGTGAGGCCTCATCTGGAGTACTGTGTCCAGTTTTGGGCCCCACACTATAAGAAGGATGTGGAAAAATTGGAAAACGTCCAGCGGAGGGCAACAAAAATGATTAGTGGACTGGAACACATGACTTATGTGGAGCAGCTGAGGGAACTGGGATTGTTTAGTCTGTGGAAGAGAAGAATGAGGGGGGATTTGATAGCTGCTTTCAGCTACCTGAAAGGGGTTCCAAAGAGGATGGATCTAGACTGTTGTTAGTGGTAGCAGATGGCAGAACGAGGAGTAATGGTCTCAAGTTACACTGGGGAAGATTTAGGTTGGATATTAGGAAAAACCTTTTCACTAGGAGGGTGGTGAAACACTGGAATGGGTTACCTAGGGAGGTGGTGGAATCTCCTTCCTTAGAAGTTTTTAAGGTCAGGCTTGACAAAGCCCTGGATGGGATGATTTAATTGGGGATCGGTCCTGCTTTGAGCAGGGGATTGGACTAGATGACCTCCTGAGGTCCCTTCCAACCCTGATATTCTATGAAACACCAAAGCACCACACACGACTGTTATAAAACACACACATGCTGGTGGCAATCCGAAATAACTCAGCTGAAGGTCAGTGAAGCTGCACAAGTTCACAACCAGCGTGAGTGAGATCAAAATCTTTAGAATGGTCCTGGTGATTAAATTAGACATCTCAAATGAATACTTTGGGCCAGACTCTCAGCTGGAGCTATGCCAACTTATACTTGCTGAGGACGTGACGCTTAACCTGACTGAATATGTTAACTGCTGTATGCTGTTGTGAGACAAATGTTTAAGAAAGTTTTGTTCTGTGTTTGTACAGCACCTAGCACAAAGGAGTCCTAGTCCCTAACTACAGCTTCTAAGTGCTACTACAATACAGATTATTATTTATTAATTATAAGTGAGCTTTCATATCCTAGTTACAAAATTCTGCTCTCAGGTCTCTACTGTGGTTTTTTTACTCCCTCCCTGTATATAAAGGTGTATGGGACTTCTACACAGGTAGAAAGAGCAGAATAGGGAAGCTGATCTCTGTTGCATAGATCTCAGAGCAGCATTTTTTCCGCTACATGCCATATCACGTGTGACCATTGGCCAGTGGTTAGATCCCTGGACTGGGTTTCTGGACTCATGTGGTCTAACTTTCCACTACCTTGCATAGTCATTTACCCCTGAAGCTAAACGGATAGAAACTAATGTTTCAATCCTACAAGCACATACACATCCGAGTAATTTTAAATGATCAGATCCATTGATTTAAATGGAACGATTCAGGTGCCTAAAGTTACTCATGTGTGAAAGTTTTTGGTGGCTAAAAATTCTCCCTTATGAACTTGTTAAGCCCCAGTATTTGACTTGGTATTTCTGTCTTTCTAAGTTTAAATTAAATGCTCATAAAATCGTATGACTGAAAGTGACCTAGAGAGGTAATCTAGTCCAGTCCCCTGCACTCAAGTCAGGACTAAGTATTATCTAGACTATCCCTGACAGGTGTTTGTCTAACCTGCTCTTAAAAATCTTCAATTATGGAGATTCCACAACATCCCTAGGCAATTTATTCCAATGCTTAACCACCCTGACAGTCAGGAAGTTTTTCCTCATGTCCAAGCTAAATTGCCTTTGCTGCATTTTAAGTCCATTGCTACTTGTCCTATCCTCAGAGGTTAAGGAGAATAACCCTTCTCCTCGTCACAACCTTTTATGTACTTGAAAACATGTCTCCTCTCACCTTCTTAGCTTATCTTCTCCAAACTAAACAAACCCATTTTTTTTCAATCTTCCATTATAGGTCATGTTTTCTAGACCTGTAATAATTTTTGTTGCTTTTCTCTGGACTTTCTCCAATTTGTCCACATATTTTCTGATGTGTCTAGAATGGACACAGTACTCCAGCTGAGGCCTAATCAGCATGGAGTAGAGTGGAAGAATTACCGTACTTCTTGTGTCTTGCTTACAACACTCCCGCTAATGCATGCTAGAATGATGTTTGCTTTTTTGCAGCAGTGTTACTCTGTTGACTCATATTTAGCTTGTGATCCAAAGAGACTTCTTTGGAAATGCCACTTACATTTCTGCTAAGGTGCTGTTGTATCACTGACAAGATGAGTTGGGTTTTGCTGAATACACAGAACATCACCGTCCTCTAGTGGTAGAAAATAAAAATGTATAAACCGGCTATTAATGTAGCTGTTCCTGGTGGTGGTTATTCCACTCAAATATTGCACACTCTTTTAGTGGTTGGGACTGATATTTTAATTACTTAGGTAAATAGAAACTGAAACTAAATAGAAAACTAGATGTTTGGCAAAGTTTTCTGATAAACTGGAAACTTTATTCTTCATTTAAAAATAATGTGATTTTAAATAATATTGTGGATTATTTTGATTCTCCTGAATTTCAGTGGCTATTATCACTATCCAGAGAAACAAGGGAAATTCACTGAGAACTGTATAAGAAGTACAGTCTACATATCACCAGATTGGCCTGCAGAATCTTAACACCCTGTCTAACATGCAGCATCCTCTGGTATTACAGTTTTGGACCATTCTCAGCACCGCCAATGTCCAAATTCTGGACCCAGATCCATAGTCATTCTGTGACCTCACAGGGCTTTGCCACTACATTTGAGTGCTAAACTGCAAATATGTTTGTTTTGCAGGGGAAGAAATGACTGTACAAGATAGGGAAGAATCAGCCCCTCAATGATTTTGTGAGGTGGACAAATAGCCCCTAAATGTTAAGGATGACCAAACAGATCTTCACTTCTAACCTAAATCAGATGTGAATTCAGTGCTCCCTGGCTGGACTCCTGTATTATCTCTGCTGCCTACTCTCTCTCTCCAAATCTGTGTATAATAGAAGAGTAGAAATACAGCTGAAGTACTCAAATGGAGGGAGTGAAAATAGCACCAATACAGTTCAAGAAGTTTTCAGATTGCATTAAACGTGAATGTGCTAATCAAATCCCTCTCTAAAGAAAACAGGGAGGGACCATGTATATTTTGGAAGACAGGACTAAAATATAATCAATCTTGACCAATTAAATAGCAGCAGCAACATGACCACTTAGCGCAGATCTAGTGCCTTTAATTCAAAGATCTCAAAGTGCTGTACAAACATTAGTTAGTCAAAGTCTCACAACACCCTCGGGTGGTAAGCATTTCCCCCATTTTATAGATCAATAAAAAAAGAGGTCCCATAAAGGCAACTGCGAAGTGGCTCACATACACAGGAATCATCATATGTAAGGTGTAATAAGAGGGCAGGCTGAACCACTGCCGAATAGGAAGTGGGTGGTGGGTGGATGGATGGGGTTGATAGTGGATTTGTGAATCAACAGCATCACACTATTGCGACAACAAAACAACCCCACAAATGCCATGTTGCCAGTATTAATAGGACTATCGTAAAATAAGTGAGGTTGTTTTTCTGATCTACTTGCCACTCAGGCCGCTGTTGGAGAATTGAGTTCAGCTTTTGTCACCCCATTTCAAAGAAGATATAGAGCGTTCAGAGGAGAGCAATTAAATTGATAAATGTTTTGGAAATTAAGACCCAGAGGGAGGGATAAGTAAATGGGGCGTGACCATTCTGGATGACAGACAGCTCAGGGGAAACACAATAAAAGTCTGTACATAAGGGGTTGTTACAAAGAGGGCAGGGATCAATTATTCTCATTAGTCAGTGATACCAGAACAAAGAGATGGGCATAATCTGCAGCACGGAAAATTTGGCTGCATATGGTAAGAAGCTATGTCTGCTAAATTCACCATCAGTGTAAGTAGGTACTACTGCCTTGATTTCGGCTATATGACCTCCTTTGGCTTCACTTCTGCCACTGATGTTGACCACGTATACCAATGGTGAATTTGACTTTAGAACTCAAGGAACTCTCCAGGCAATGGAACAAGCTGCTAAGGGAGATGGTAAAGGCCCCATGGGAAGAGAGATTTAAGACAGATTTTCAAATTCAGAAGGGATATATAGGGTGGTCTAAGTTAGACTCTCTGATATTCAGATTCCCTTTGGCATACTTACATCCACTTACCACTGAGTAAGGGAGTCTCTCTAAGCTGGGGTCATTTACATGTCAAGTAGATATAAAGGGGTAACCTACTTAGACATTCTGACACCCTCCTATTGTTTGTTTTCCTTGTTACTCTCCTCTCTTCTGGCCATTTGTAGACTCCCTCTACACTTAGCCTCACCTCTGAGTTCAGACACCACCTGTAGTGGGATGGATGAGGGTTAATTAAATGAATCTTACTGCAATATGAATGGATGGAATACCTGGCTTACTGGAGGTCTCTTCCAGCCCAATGGATTCCGTGTGAGAGTGTGGGAAATCTGCCTTACTATTAGAAAACATCCTGATGGGTTAAGATGCTTCCTCAGCTTAGTGTCATCCCTTGGGCTGCAGCCCCCATACTATCTTTGTTATGCCAACTCACAACCACTTTTTCAACACATGGCTGTATATCTGTAGAATCTTCACTCACTCAAATATCTGAGTGGGGAAACAGGGCAAAGCTGTAGGAAACGTGCTTAAATACTCATGTCTGCCATGTAAACAAATAGTCTACGAATAAAGCTGCCCTTATGCTCCAGCCCTCTATTTCGCCCTGCTTTTGTGGCTGACTTCTGACTGGCACATAGGAAATGCATTTAGCACAAGGTCTGTGTGGCAAACCTTAGCTCCAATATTCTGCTTGCCCCGCATGTTGGGAACTCCTTGGAAGTAGTTCTTTGGTACTGAAGCGGGAGTGGGGAAGACAGTAATTCTATTAAGAAAAGATCAAAGGGAAATGCACAGTGGCCTCCTTGTGAAAAGACTTCCATAATTCTGTACTGGCGCTGATTGAATTCCATTGCTGAATTGCCAGCTTCCCAGAACATTATGGCAGACACTAGAATGTGAGTGTATGCTCTTAGCTCACCTTTTTTTATACAGTGGCAGCAGTTGTTTGGCTGAGCTGCAGGCTCTAAGAGCTGCGAGGGGAAAAGACCAAGAGCTAGTAACGTGAACTACTAACATGCTACCATGTATTTGAGTTGTGGGGGGAAGGGCAGATTAAATGGCTCTTAGGAGCCTGGCAGGGAAAAGCCACCCAAGAGCTCATTGTGTCAATGTACCCAAACAACGAGCCAGACTGGAAATGCTCTTCTTTTATTTATATGGCTTCTGCCTTTGCAGGGAGCGGAAGGGAGAAAACATTTATGCCTGTGCTTTCCCCTCACCCACTATTGTAGTTTAGGGCTTGTTGTTAGAGTTGGTCAGGAATTTTTTGACCAAGTCTTTTTTCGTTGGAAAATGCCAGTTGATGAAAACCAAACTTTTTGTGAGACTGTGTCAGTTTTCAGAAAATTTTCATTAGGAAGGTTTCTTAGATCAAGGATGGAATTTCTGGTCAAATTGGAAGGGACAGAGAGAGAGAGAGAGAGAGAGAGAGAGAGAGAGAGAGAGAATGTGTATATGGGGTGTGGGGGGGAGGATATCTCTCTCAATTTCACCTGTTGGAGCTGTTCCACTTTGCATAAATAGAGAGAGAAGCTGGGTGAGGTAATACCTGTTGTTGGCCCAGCTTCTGTTGGTGAAAGAGACATGTTCCATTAAAGGATTTAAAGAGACTCTTCTTCAGCTCTGTGAAGCTCAAAAGCATCCTGGGACCAACACAGCCACAATAGCACTATAAATATTCATTGGGTCAGACAGAGAGAGACTGGCTCTATTGACCAGCAGTTATGGGTAGGACACTTATCTGGGATGTGGTGAATCAGGCAGAGGAGAGATTTGAACTTAGGTCTCCAACATCCCAGTTGTGGGTCCTAACCACCAGCTTACTGGGTGGGGTGTCAGCTTGCTGGGTGGGGTGTCTACCCCACCTATTCTGGTCTTGGTTTCATCCCCCTGCAGAATAAAAACAAATTCTAAAACCTCAAAGTTTTTCCTGAAACAGAAGTCCAGTTTTCTAGCCAGCCCTACTTGTTTTGGCCACCAGGTCCTGAGACAGAGCATATTATATTATGCATATTAGCATATTATATTAATCTGAATTCAGATGCAACAGGAACTTACTGAAGGTGCATGGTCTCTTGGATAGGGCACTGAACTGGAAATCAAGAAACCTGTGGTTCTAATTCTGGCACTGGCTGACCTTGGGCAAGTCACTTTGCCTTTCTGTGCAACTCTTTCCCTTATGTCTCGTCAATTTAAATTATAAGCTCTTCAGGGACTATTTGTTGCTATATGTTTGTGCAGTGCTTAGCACAAAAGGGCCCTAAAGTTAGAGCATCTAGGCTCTTCTGTAATAAAAATAAATAATATTTCAAAACAGAGGACATGAACATTACTGAGATGACACTGCCAGGGGCCTATTTACAAATCTTAGTGGCTCCTGCAGGAAAAAATGAGGCCCAGAACCTAGCATGGACACTTAAAAAAACATGCTGAAAACTGTTCTTTGCTTAGCTCCTGCAGGAGTTGTCATTTCCAGATACAGTCTGATAATGAATCTCCTGAGCTAAAGGGGAACTGATTTAACAGGGAGAAAAAAATTAGGGCAGCCAGCAATACTGATTAATAAACAGTTTAACACTGGCTATGATGCCAGGGACCCCAGAGGAGTTGTGAACATGATGGGGATTGAACCCTGGGAGTAAAGAGACAGCGGAGAACTGGTTACTGAGGCCCAGAGGTAAAATGTATCCCAGTAGCCAGTTCTCAGCTGACTCTTTACTCCCAAGGTTCAGTCACCATCACGTTCACAACTCCCAGAGTCTGGTCCCCATAATGATCTCCGCTCCAGGTCTGTCTTGTGTCCTTATTGCTTTTGGGCTCCCTAGATTTAGTCCCCCTACAATGCTCTAAGCTCTGTGGACTTGTAGAAATCTGACATTTCCTGGCAGCTCAGCAACTCAGTTTTTAATTTCTCCTCCTTGCCAATGTAATGGGCTTGAGACTGTTGTTTGCCAGATCTCCAATCTGTAACAAGTGTCAGACAACACAAGTAGCATGTAGCTCTACTGAGGTATCCCTGCTACTTGAGTATTTCCTAGCAGCACTGAAAAGAAGAATAAAACAGTGCAAAACATGGGCACTCTCTATAGACAAAGAAATTCCCTTCCACTGTAGATCCCTCTGCTTTTTTTCCTTTTCCACTAGTTGCTGCAGTCATTTTCATACGCTTGACTTGTACAATCTTCTCATGACAGAAAGTCATTTGAAAGGCCTCCTTGCTCTCTATTAGACATGAAGGGGGCAGTCGTATGCAACCATTTCTCCAACAGACAAATGAGACAGAGGTATGCGATCGGCATATTAAATAATTAGCCATTCTTCCCAGTGTCAATTACTGCTTTGTGTTGCACTGTGTCCCGTTACATGGGACAGATGAGAGCTTTCCTCTCTAAAATGTGCCAGGTTGCTTTCAGATTAGATACATAGTAGGAGTATTAGGAATGCCTTTGATTTACTAATACAGACTAACATGGCTGCTACTCTGAAACTGATACATAATGACTTTTATCCCAATGAGTCATAGAATCGTGGGTCCAGTCTGACAAGGTTGAGAGCATATGCAAACCCAGCAGAGCCAATGGGCCTCATACTTCAAGGTCCTGGGCACCTACTTCAGTAGGTGTCAGGGATAGAAGGCACTCAGCACCTTGGATGGTCATGGTGTGTTGAGTTGAGTAAGAGTTACTGGTGCATAATGTTACTCAGGATTTGGCCCATAGACCATAGAGATGAAGAAGGTTATGGCGCATCTAGTCCATATCTGAGTCACAGCAGAATTGTTTTCTACAGTATGCTATTTTATTCCAGAGGAAAGCACTGTCCAGTGGACAATTCAGCAGTCAGCCTTTTCCTGTGTGATACTCTATGTAATTTGTAGCCACTTTTGTGTGGATCACACTAGCCTACAGCAGCAGTAAAAATCATTCTTTCCACTTGCCTTTTATCTGAGGATCTCGAAGCATCTGTAAATGTTAATTACTTAAGGTGCCCAGCCCCCCTCAGATACACTTCTGGAACGCACCATGGCAGCTGTTTAACAGCACACAGCCTCGCTAGACCATACTGGCTGAATTTGCCATTAGTATAAGGGGATGCAAATGCATAGAAGGCAATGGAGTTGCAGCCAATGACACCAGTAGTGAACTAAGCCCTGTCCGTGTGAGAGAGTAAATATATACGGTGGTGTTGCTCTTCAGTGCTGGTTTCAGTACTGCTGCTGAAGTGTCATAAAGAAAATCCAGTTAAAATTCTCCCCATGAATGTGATCAAAGTTGAAGAGAGGCTCAATGTCCCACTCGTGGACTCCAGAGAACCCTGCCTTCTGGTTCAGAAACTGCCCCAAACGTCTCATCTCTGCTTTTTCAGCCAGTTACACAGCACAGGACACAGTCTGACCCAGGCAAAAACCGTGGTACACCTGTTCGCTTCTCAAAAGCAAATCTGGCTCTTTGATGTGAGTTTTATTAACATGGTGCAAAGCTTTCACACTTCCCTATCACGCAGTGCACAAATACATACCAGAAGTGGGACATCACAAAGCAGAATTCCTTTTCCAATTGAAACAGCCAAGGGAATTTTGGGGGAATGACAAGCCCTCTCTAAGTGGAATTTCACCAACTGGCTAGAGAATGGAGCACAGAAGCCTGACCTCTAATCACAAGACCACACTGCTCATCCCTGGTTTGTGAGGATGGGGAAGATGAGTTGAATCATTCATTTCCTTCCTCCTATAAATATCAGCCATCTTCAGCTCCAGATAACTGGGAGCGTATGCACCAGAATTTCACTAGAATTTCCTAGTCCTATCATTTCTTGTTACGATAAGTGCTTAGGAATCTGGGTCTCTAAGATCAGTTTGTGGTGGTCATTGTACAAACTAGTAACAAGCAAGAGAGTCCTTGCCCAGATGGCTCACAATCTGTATGTCACACAGGATGCAACAGTTGGATGGAACAGACAAACAGGGTTGTGGTGGGGTGGGAGGATGTGATACTAAAGTGACCAGAGTTTAAAAACAAGTCAAGGCTTGCCACTTGCCCAACCAATGCCAGATGGCAGTGATTGGTAAGCATCATGGACAAGGTAGATTTTAAGGGGGGATTTTAAAGGCGTTAAGATGTTGGCTTTTATGAATTTTGATGGGGAGATTTGCACGTGGGAAGGTGGAGGAAGCATGGCAGAAAGTACAATGGAGATTTACTTTGTAGGGAGATTTACTTTATAGTACTTTATAGGGAGATGCAGGCAGGCCTGCAATTGAGGCTGGCATCACTGGAAGAGTGAAGATGGGGGGGTGTCAACATCTGTCATATGATCAGATAGGGGAGTTTTGTCTTTAAATTGTCAGGAGTATTCTACTGCAATACCTGCGGTGATGTTGGATTTATAAGTAATAATACTTTGTACTTCTGTAGCACCTGCTTTCAAAGGGACCCAGAGCACTCTTCATATATTAATTGATTGATTAACCCTTACAACATCCCTATGAAGCAAGTGTTCTCTCCATCTTATAGACAGAGAAACTAAGCTATAAGGAGGTTTAGTGAGTTTTCGAAGATCACACAGCGTATTAGCAGCAGAACCAGGAATAGAATCCAGGTGACCTGCCTCTACTCTTCTGCCTTAAGCACAATATTGTCCTCTCCATTGGGTGGAACTCACCCTATGCACAGAGCTTGGACAAGGTCTATGTGCCACATAAGTCTCATCTAAGCCTTCAAAATAGGGCCTAAGTGGGACTCAAGTGTTACATAGGCTTGGTGCATGCCATCTGCCCAGGGGTGAATTTCACTCTTACTGATAGATGAGGTAATATCAATTGTGAATGCATGGGATAAAAAACAATCTCCCTTTTCCTGGCTTTGAAGGATAAGCTGAAGATAATACATTTTGCTGTGTGCAATAGGAATAGTCAGCCAAAATTGATTTCTCAAATTATTTTCAGTGCTGATAGTGGTTAAGATCAATCAGTTGTCCAGGAGGGAAATAAAAGGCGAAGATTCTCAGAATCATCGACAAGGTCAGATCTTCAGAGCTGTTCTTAGAGGCCTTGTGGCAAATAAGTCTATGGTTCATTGTACTCCTTCTCTGATGCTGGGCAGCAGAACTATAGAGAGAAAGGTCATAGTTTTGATATTGTTACCTATCAGCTCTGTGTTCTTGAGGAACCAGGGCACAGT
This sequence comes from Chelonia mydas, assembly GCF_015237465.2. NCBI lineage: Eukaryota > Metazoa > Chordata > Testudines > Cheloniidae > Chelonia > Chelonia mydas. The sequence goes on from NC_057849.1 coordinate 218,275,208, forward strand.
ATTCAGCCTGTCTGACTCATGAAAGACCTTTCTCCCTCTCCTCCCCCCCCCGCCTCTGTTTGAACCAAAACTGATCAGAAGAAAGACTTACTGAAAGCACTGCCTTTTCATTGTAAGACACACCTGAACCCCTCCAGACAAGGGTGACAGGATAAAGGAAACTCCCCTAGGCTCATTTGCATCAAGGATGGGACAGGAAGGCGTCCCCACTAGCATAGTGAATGGGGAAGAGAGATTCCAAGGCAAGAACTGCACGGAACTCTGGGATCAGGAAAGCAGGGAAGCACTGCATGATGGGGCATCTCTGCTCCAGATGTTAATGAACCCACGCCTGCACACACCCAGCTCAGTAGTTATCAGACCAATTCTAGTAATCTTTATTGGTATCCAAAATACTGAAGCTGCCTAATTGCATTATGAGCTCCCTCAAAGGAACACAGCCCATAGCCAGGAATGAGCAGTTCCTATTGTCAAGCCTGAACAAAGCAACTTGGGTACACTCCCTTGAGCCACCAGTTTACCCATAAACGCTCCTCATACCTAAGCTAAAGATCCCTGCAATGCCCCAAAATCCTGTGGGTTTGCTCATCAAGTGGGTTACTACCAGAACAATTGTAACGTGAAAGTGGGGATAGGGACGTGCTGAACCTGGGACATATGAGGGTGGCAGCTTGGAAGTGCTGCTCGACCCAGCCTGCTGAGTCCAGGGGCATATAAGGGGTCAGCTTGGCAGTGCTGATTAACCCAGTCCTCTCAGATGAGCTCTGTTAACGTGTGTGTATGTGTGTGTGTTCATCTGATTCTGGGGCTGGAGGAACCCAGCCCTGGGGAACCTAGGTCCTGCAGGCTAGCTCCATTGGGAGGGGACTTGCAGCAGGGAGAAGTAGAGCTCCGTATGAGAACACAAATGACACAAGCGGTACATGGATAGAATTACAGAACCCGCCCTGCAGAAGAGTAACCCTAATAAACGAGCGTACCCCAAAGTAACAAGCAAATCTGGTAACAATACTATGCCCTTATGTGGGTACTACACAAACTGCAATGACTAGACACGCATCCTGCTGCTGGCAGCTAAGCGTGAGGTGTACCTGAGATGGTCCACTATCCAAAATGCTCCTTCTACCAGAGGCCTCCATCAATTATAGTTTAGTATGGTTAATATTCTCTGCTCCACAGAGCACTACGACAGGGACAAGCTTCTGGACACTTTCTCTCCTTCGGCTTCCCACATCTCGGGCAAAGCCACTGTAAAGCGCTGTAGCTGTCTTTAGGGAGCTGAGCTTTGAATATGTGAGGAATTTAAAATGTCACAGGACGATCACCCCGGTTGATCGAGTTAGATTTGCAACTCTTGGGACATGGGTGCTGAAAGGTCCAGGGAGTTAGAACTAGGTGGCAGGGCCTTTCTCTTCTAAAGTTACCAGTTAAAATCCAGCCCGGGAGCAAAAGTGATCAAAAATCATGCTGAACTGTCAGCTGTTCAGCAGCCTTTGTCAAATGAGTTGGTGATTTTGAGTTAGGTCCTACTGGAGTGGCATTCATCATCTTCATTATTATTATTTTATTATTTCTATGACAGTAGTCTGTAAAGGTCCTGACTAAAACTGAGGCCCCCATTGTGTAAACACATAATGAGAGGCACAGTTCCTGCTCCAAAGTGCTGATAAGTTGAACAGGCAAGGCAGACCAAGTGGTGCGGGGTGCGGGGGGGGGGGGGGGGGGGGGGGGGAGAGAACTGAGGCACAGAGCGTGATTTGCCCAATGTCACAAAAGTTAGTAGCAGAGATAGGAATAGAACTCATGTCTCCCATTCAAAATTGACTGAATATGACTGACCATACAGCTCCTTTAAAAAACATTACTCAGTAACCATCACAATATCCTGGTGAGGTATGTAGGTAGTATTATCTCTATTTTACTGATGGGGAAACTGAGGCACAGATCCTCAAAGGTATTTCAGTACCTATCTCCCATTGATTTCAAGCACCTGAATACCTTTGAAGATCTGGAACAGAGAGGTTAGCTCAGTGCTCCTCAAATCCGGCTTTTCTTGTGGCCGGAGCCTCCTGGGCAGTGATGGGGGAGAGGAGAAAAGCAGTGGCCCCTCCCCCTTGGCCACCAGGAGGGTTTGGGCCCTGCCCCCCTCTGGAGACACAAATGCTGAAGGTGCAGGCTGCTAGTGAACTCCCCACCTTCCCTGGGGTGGCGGGCAGCAGGCTCCGGCCCTGGGCACAACCCCCATCCATTCCCCCCTGGACTCCACTGCCTTCCCTGGCCCCTCATCTGGGGCTTAATTTGTCCCTGGGCTTGCCAGGACTAAATAAGTCTGCTGCTGTGAAAAGTGATATCTGTATGTTTGTTAATATCACTTTTCACAGCAACACTTACTAGCCAGCAAGTCTTAAACAAAGCACCAAAAAAGCAAAATAAACAACAACAAAAAAGACACGAACATGCAAAGTACCTTATTTGTGTTTCTATTCCATTTAGGTCCAGTAAAAAATAGAGAAAAGTGTACCTTATTTTTTTTATTGAGTCTGCAAAAAATCCCAACATAAAAAAAATGCAATGATTTGGACATGTATATGGGCATATTTTTTGTCTTTCCTAAACTTAATTAGGATTTTTAGTTAAAATTGTCACAACTGTCACCAGCAAGAGTTGGTGGCCTCAGAGTGTGGCCAACAAAAGTGTTGTTGTGAGAATCCCTGGGTTAGTTGACTGAGTAAAGGCATACAATGAGTCAGTAATAAAAACAAGAAATAGAATCCAGGTGTCCAGATTCCCAATTCCCCCTTCAACTGCTAGACTTCACTGGCACTGACAAGAATAGGGCAAAATTGTTTTTCACCTGTGACTTTTTATTTTTGTTCCCATGGAGCAGGGATTCCTCAAACAGGGCCGGCTGAAATTGCAGTGCTTTCCATAGTTACTCAAATATTATTGGTAGTTGTTTGCCTCCAAAAATCCACCTGAAAAATCTTGCTCCATTTGTACACCGTTAAAAAGGTTCAGGAGCTGATAATTGCGTATTAACATAACAAAATGAGTGTTTCAGCACCGGTTCTGTAGGACATTGTATTGCTGTAAAAACATCTATTATTTAGTTACCAGTTGTTGAATGAAGACTCATCAAAGCAGCTGTTATTTATTTCTGTCATTAACAGTGTGATTATGAAAGAGTGTGCTAAACTGAGATCACATAACTCTACTACACACTTTCCAGAATATTCCCTTCCTGACAATTGGGCTTAGCAACCGTTTATGAAAACACCCATTACAACGGTTAAAAACTTTCCAAATAATATTCACTTATTTGCACAAGTCATATCCATTCTTTATCTACCAATAGCACTAAGGGTCTAATCCAACTCTCACTGAAGTCATTGGAAAGACTCTCATTGACTTAAGTGGGAGTTAGATTAGACTCTGTTCTACCTCAGCTGTTTGTTGGCCTGGGTAAGCAGTAGCACCATGGACTAATTCAGTGGTTTAACCCCACTGGAGAACTTGATTTAGATTCTGTTTCGGGTGCAATGAATGTAATGATCTCATTCAAGTTTTCAGTGAACACTGGTCCATGTAAATTTGGGAAGGTTAACATATCTGATCAGAAGCAATTACTGCTGCAGGTTAGGACTACCATGCTCTGACAGAGCGTTTGGCCAGACTCTCTGCTGGTGTATATCGGTATCGTTTGGTTGACTTCGGTGGAACTATGCCAGCTGGGGATCTATCCCAGTTTACAGAGATTCACTTTCTCCCACTGCTGCTATAAGTACTTCATTTTCACAACTACCCGGTGCCCCTTAGCAATTTCAGAACTTAAAACGAAAGCAAATTGGCTTGGTCGCTAAACTGGTCTTCAGCTGCTGCTCTTGAAAATGAGCTAGAAATAAGGAGGCATTGTTGTTGCTTAAAGTGACATTAAACTAGCCAAGGAATGTGAGAAGAGCTTTTGCAGATCCCCCACCACGAGCTTGGGCACCCAAGCTTCAGAAATGCAATTGGTGAATTAATTAGTTAATTAAGAACTGTGAGCAGGTTCTTGTCCCCAAATGCCCTGCAAACACAGTAGGCAGAGTCCAATGTCACCCCCTTCCTGGAGTAGGGATGACAAACAAAACAACATTAAGATAACAAAGGTCCACTCAAACCTTTCCCCAGGCTTGGCTGGTCCTATGGTTTCTCTCTAATGACTGCTCAGCCCATATGCTCTAGATCTTCCTCCCCAGAGAATCACTCCAATTTCCCTTGTATCCTCTATGAGTCAGCAGAACCAACTTAATCCTTTCCCAACAGTGTCAGCATCTGCTAGCAAGGCAGGGTATTTCAGTCAAACACTACAAGACTCTTACAGGAGCTCATACTATATCCTAATTTTCATTTCTTTTAAAATTGAAGCAGGAGATTAGACTACATGTTTTTGCTCTTCCGGGTGGTTTGTGGTATGTCTAGTAATAAGCATGTGGAAGTGATATGGGGGTGAAGGAATGTTAACCTCTGAGATTACAAATTTGGTTGATAAAGGTAATAGTGTAGATGTAATATATGTAGACTTCTATGAGACATTTGTCTTGCTAGCACATTACATTTTGATTTAAAAAAATCTAGAAAGATATCAAATTAACATGGCATATATTCAATGGATTAAAAACTGGCTAACTGATAGGCCTCAAAATTGAATTGTAAATGGGGAATCATCATTGAATAGGTATGGTTTAGTGGGATCCCGCAGGGATCAGTTCTTGGCCCTATGCTATTTAACCTTTTTATGAATGACCTCGAAGAAAACATAAAATCATCTCTGATAAAGTTGGCAGATGACAAAAATTGGGAGAGTGTTAAATAATGAAGAGGACAGAGCAATCTGGATCACTTGGTAAACTGGGCGCAAGCAAACAATATGCATTTAAATATGGCTAAATGTAAATGTATACTTCTAGGAACAAAGAATGTAAGCCATGCTTACATAATCATAGAATCATAGACTTTAAAGTCAGAAGGGACCATTATGATCATCTAATCTGACCTCCTGCACAACGCACAGTGGGAGACTCTATCCTGGAGAGCAGTGACTGAAAAAAATTTGGAGCTAAACATGAACTCCCAGTGCAACACTGTGGCCAAAAGGGCTAATGCGATCCTGCAATGCATAAACAAGGAAATCTTGAGTAGGAGGACAGAGGTTATTTTATGTCAGTATTTGGCAGTCTTGTGACCACTGCTGGAATACCGTGTTTTGGCGAAGGTTCAGAGAAGAGCCACGAGAATGATTAAAGGATTAGAAAATATGCTTTATAGGGATTGAGTTTTTTAAGTCTATCTATTTAGCTTAACAAAGAGATGGTTAAAGGGTGACTTGATTAGAATCTAAAGTACCAATATGGGGAACAAATATTTTAAAATAGGCTCTCTACTCTATCAGAGAAAAGTATAACATGACCCAATGGCTGGCAGCTGAAGCTAAATAAATTCAGACTGGAAATAAGGTGTAATTTTTTTCACTGTGAGATTAATTAACCATTGGAATAACTGATCAAGTATCGGGTGAATTCTCCATGACTGCCAGTTTTTAAATCAAGATGGGAAGTTTTTCTAAAAGATCTGCTCTAGGAATTATTCACAATGTCCCCTTCTGGCCTTGGAAGCTATGAATCTCATGATATTACACATTCACTGGGAAAATCATAGATTCCAAAGAGTTAATCCTGCTCTCAGGAATGGAAGCTAGAGATCACAGAGGGGGAATTTCCAGCCAGTGCTCATTGGTGGTAGCATTGAACCCACCTTAAAACACCTGAAGAATGAAAGTTGGTGATTGTGCAGGGAGTTCTCCCTGTCTCATTTAAAGATGCTCCATGATGCTTCTCCCCAAGGATGGAGGCTGGAAATAATGAAGGAGATGCTCTGTGTCCCCATCCCACATCCCAGTGAGGGTTTATTTGCCGGGTGCTCTCAGCACTTTCTCCGCTGTCATCATCTGATTTGGACGTGTTACTTTTGGAGATGGAAAATTCAATTTAACAAATCCTCCAGCGGGGTGGGGGTGGGAGGGAGCGCTCTGTAAGAGTGCTGCCAACAGTACTTTTTCCAGTTTTGCCCAATCAAGTCGCCCCACCCTTCCCCGTCTCTCAGGGTTTGAAAAGCTGCCACAGCATGCCCCTGAGGCAGAATACAGAAGGCTTTCATGGTTCTGAACATGAAGACTTGGCATCATTCCCAGGCACGAGGCCGAAGGTCAGAGGTTCATTCCTATGGAAGCTCAGCCCAGTTCAACCTTTGTTTTCTCAGTCCTTCCAGTCCCTTAATCTGACAAAGCACGTGAGGAGCAGTGAAACGGAGTGGGGGAGGGGAATGTGATGTAACTCCAGATCAGGCAAAGTCAGAGACGGCCTTCAGCAATGGTGGTGCTTGCAGCTCACAGTCACTGGTGGTGAACATTACACCCTGAATCTTGTCAAGGAACCAGAATTCAGAGCATCTGTGTGGGAACCTAGCGGATGAGACACCTTGTTCAGGTGAGGAGAGGGAAATATGACACGGTGCCTGCTCAGTGGCACAGACTCTGGCAGCTCTTTGTTCTGCTGTCTCTGGGGTGTGTCAGGCGGGACTAGAAAGGTTTCTGCACCCTGACGGTATTCCAGGAAAAAGAGAGAAGTTACAGTATCTCCCCTGGAAAGGTAAGTCTGCTCTGTGTAATGGGGTTCTCTTTCACTTGGGGGTTCAGCTCACTGTTGTGGAAGAAAAGGAGCTGGAGCGGAGCAGGCTGGGCTGTATGTAAAGTGTGTGTGTATGTATATATATAAATAACCACAAAGAAATCCTCCTTGGTTTGACTCAGAGTCAGCTGTTAATCCCTTGACAGATCTCTGCTGGAGATTTCTGTCCAGGTGATGTGAGCATGTACCTTTTGTGTCACAGTGTGTATATAAGTGATCGTGTCAGAGGGTATCAATGCCCGGGTGTGTGTGTGAGAATGACAAAATGAAAGTGGAGGTGCGTGTTTGATTGCTACATGTGTGGGAGAGAGACAGAGTCTTGGGTGTGTCTTCGAGGGTGATTGCTATGTACGTTTTAGAGTATGATTGGGTGCCTGTCAGATTGCATCTAGGTTCTCAGGTGTTAGGAGCGCTATAAACACCTAAGTAGTGAGAACCAAATTTGGCTCTGTTTCACCAATGTAAATCTGTAATGAGACCTTTAACTGTTATGGTTTTCCTCCAGATTTGCAATGATGTAAATGAGAACAGTATTTGGCCCATAGTGTCAAGCCTGGTCTAGTCCTCATTTTTGTACTAGTACACTATGTCAGTTAGAGGTGTCTTTCCTCACCCCCCTCCCCCCGAAATAGTTGCACCTGTACAACCCCTAGTGTAGATACATTTATACCAGTATAAAGCACCTGTATGCAGATAGAGCTGCAGCTGTTGTCGCTGTGGAACCCACCTCCACAGATAAATAGCAGTGCTGGGAAGGCTGGCTCTGACCCTGGAGCCCTGGTCAGCTGGGGATAAGCAGAAAGGAGAAGCTAGTCTCTCCACCCTCACCACACCACTGGTTGGCTAGAGAGCTGGCAGAAGATCCTGTGCCTACTTGCTTCCAAGGGAAGTTGTGATGCAGGCACCCAGTTATATCAATGCAATAACAACACCCCCAATAACGCAAAGCCAAAGTCTACCTTCTTCCATCCAATGTAGTGCTAGTGTAGACACTGAATTACCTGTGTCAATTCTAACAGTCCTCCAGCAGCTGTTCCACAATGCCCCTGCCCCCACAATAGTCGCCACTCCATTCTCTATTCTGAACTCCACTGTCCAGGGGTCACAGATGCCAGAATCCCCTCCTTCCCCTTTAAAAGAAAAATGCTTTTTTTTTAAAATACCTTTTCCCCAGTTGAACACCTTGGCAAGCATACCCACTAGCCCACATTTCAAGCATCCAACTATGCCTGCTCTGCACAGACAGAGAACTATACCTAGACACACTCCTGCCTGGAGCAGAGCAGAAGTCCTGGATCTCCTTGTCCTATCAGCCATCGGAGGAAGTTTTAAAGAATATGTTAGACAAACTCCTATCAGGGATGGTCCAGGTATATCTGGTCCTGCCTCAGGTGCAGGAGGCTGCAGAAGATGGCCTCTCTAGGTCCTTTCCAGCCTAACACTTCCATAATTCTATGAAAATTTGTTGAAATTTCAACACAATTTTAAATTGTAATTTTTTTAAATTGCTAATTCTCTTTTCCCCCAGACAATTTTTTTTGACCAGCTTGAGTCCTAAACCTGTGTCTATGAGTAACCAGAAGGCTCTGCACACTGCAGGACTTGGAGCCTGGGGTGGCATAAATGGGGTTAGGTGATCACAGACAAGTTAAATCTTATTTTGCTTTCCGTTCAGGGATCCGGGATGGCTTCAACTTGGCAGAAAATTCAAGAGTTCTACAAATGGGCCCTTGAAAATGGAGGTAGGTGGAGAAGCTGCCTTGCATGGGAATTGCCCAAGGATATTATTAGGTGGCACTATGGAAAGTACAAACCATTAATAAGAATTGTCCCCCACTTGAGCTCACTTTCTTTCCCTGGACACATGGCAAAATCTCACTTTTCCCTACCAAGATCTTGAGCTTCTTTAGAGCCCTGAGCTATAGCCCAGGGAAACACCAGCTTGTGGGGTGAGGGTAGGGATTTAAGCATCTTCATTCTCGCAAAGGAAAACCCTTTAATCCTCATCCACATTTGTAGAGTAATGTTGTGCCCCACGAGCATACATGTTCTGATAATTCATAAAGTAGTGGTCCTCCAATTATACTGTTTTAGACATTGTCACCTAAGCACACGTACACAATTCAATGAAAATTTTAATTTAGCATAAAAACACTTTTTCTGCATCAAAAATTGTGTGGGGTACAAGTGTACCCCAAACATGCTGCACTGTTATACTGTATTTTTAGAAGTTCTGTGTATACATGTTTGCTTCCAGTGACAATATCTGTCTAGTATTGTAATACTGGTAACTGTCTCCACACTTAACAGGCTAGGTTTTTTTGCATAAATGTAACTTGCATGTTTGAATTGATGATGCATATGTGGGTTAATGTTATACCCCATGAGGATGTATGTTGTGACACCTCATGAACTAGTGGCTATCCAGCTATGCTGTTCTAGGCATTGCATATGCTAACTGAAAATGCATTGTATCAACAATGGTTACTGCATACAGTCACCCTAAATAGAAGGTATTCCAGGGATGAGTGACTAGTGCATATTGGTTCACAGTGACTGCAACTCCTTTTTTTCAATTTGCTGTTTAGATAAAGTCTTTTCACCTAAAACTTTAAAGAATTGTTTTTGGTTTCTGAATGCATTTGGGGTACAAACTACAGTTAATGTAACTTTTTTCTTGACACTGGATTAAGGTTAAAGAAGGCAGCCCTTTATGGGTTCAGCGCGGGGCTCTGAAAGTCTGTCCAGCAAGAAGTGCATCTTGCTGCTTGTAAACTCTGAAATACCATGGAAAGTGTCGTCTTAAAACGTGCATAGGTATGTCATGGCCAGGCTTGATAGACCAGGTGGTTAGAGTTCAGGTTTTGACTGCTGAAGACCCAGGTACAATCCTACCTCGGGTAGCAAGTGAAATGTTGAGACAAACCAGTGAACAATGTTTGCAGAGTCATCAGGGTGTACTTAGGAGAGACCCAGGACTGGAATAACAGGAGGTGCTGCAGAGTAGTGTGGCATGTCAGGAGTGGAATATGCTGCAGATCAGAATTAAGGTGCATTGGCAGCTCTGTGTGCTGGCCCAGGATTGGGATAATAAGAGAAGGTTGAAATCTGGCTTCAGGAGCATTGAGTGGCAGAGTGGGGGCTCAGGACTAAAAAAGAGGGAATTCTACAGGCAAGTTGAGAGGCATGTTGCCAGAGCTGTGTGGGTCCCAGGACTGGAATAGCAGAAGGGCTTCTGAGTGAAGATTTAGGAGCACTGGCAGACTGTGGAACCCAGAAGTAGAATATTAGAAGAGTTCTGGCATCAGAGTCCATGGCAGGAGTAACAGGAGACCCTTCAAGTGGATATCTGTGGAGACAGGAGATCTGAAGGACAGGGAGCTGAGAAGGTCAGTACTACGGAGCATTGCCAGCGCTGTGTAAGGAATGGGTGAATGGAAAAGAAAGGAGGTGATGAAACAAACTCGCTGTGTTGTGTGGATCTTCAGCACCGGGATAATGGGTGAGGGCTGACATTCATTGGCAGAGCTATATGTGTGGGGAGCCCAGGATTAGAATAGCAGGGGGGCTGCAGGGCAGGACTGAGGGGCATTGGCAGTGCTGTATGGGGAGTCCAAGGCTGGAAAATCAGGGGGCAGCAGGGCAGGATTGGGGGCCATTGGTAGAGGCTGCATGTGGAACTCAAGGATGGGAAAGATAAGGGGATGCTGAGGCACATTGGCAAAGCTATGTGGATGGCCAGGTCTGGAAGAATAGGAGAATCAGTGAATGAGGACTGAGATGTCTTTGTGGACCTGGGTGTGGGTTCTGTGGCTGGTGTATCATAGAGTGCTACATGTTAGGTTTAAGGCAGTACTTTTGGGGAATGGCAGGGCTGTAATCCTGCTGAGCTACCTCCTCATGGCAGCACTAACAGAGAAGTGTTCAACCTTCTTCCGCCAAAACACTGTGCTATGAGATGGGGTGTAAGAGGAACAAATATAGTGTGGGGGTTATCTGGGAGACAGAAAAAATATGGCAGACCCCAGGGATGGAGGGGAGAAATTAAAATCCAAGACAGGAGCAGTTTATTTAGATATAAAGTCTATTTTCCTCTCAAGGTCCACAAGCCACACTGTTCTTTGCTTTTGTGCAACGTGTTTTGCCTTGCAGACCCAAGGACAGACCCCTGGCTCCTGGTTTACTCTCCTCTTCCAGTCACACTGCTCTTCACCCTCTACCTCGTATTTGTGGCATTGGGACCACGCCTCATGCGGAAGCGGGAGCCACTGAGGCTAAAGGGTCTGCTGACTGCCTATAATCTGACCTTGGTGGCTCTGTCAATCTATATGTTCTATGAGGTAAGGATAATGGATCAGCTCCATTTGGATAAACATTTTGGGGGGGGGGAATTTGAAGCAGGAGCCCTTTAAACTCCTTCTGTGATGAACAGGTTTCGGAGTAACAGCCGTGTTAGTCTGTATTCTCAAAAAGAAAAGGAGGACTTGTGGCATCTTAGAGACTAACCAATTTATCTGAGCATAAGCTTTTGTGAGCTCGTGAGCTGTAGCTCATGAAAGCTTATGCTCAAATAAATTGGTTAGTCTCTAAGGTGCCACAAGTACTCCTTTTCTTTCTGATGAACAGGTGACGAGGATATGTTTTCATTCTGCCACTAGAGGGCACATTCTACTCTGTAAAATATGTATTGTGGTGAATCCTCTATGGCAGAGGTTCTCAAACTGAGGGGGCACGGAATGTATTCTGGAGGGCAGGAGTGGGGGTGAGAAGCTTTAGGGGAAAAAACTTACTGCGCACATTCAGAGCTGAGTGGCTGGAGAGCAGCAGCTGCTGGCTGGGTGCCCAGTCTGAAGGCAGCACTGCTGCCAGCAGCAGCGCAGAGGTAAGGGTGGTCTGGTATTGCTGGTGGCAGCGCTGCCTTCAGAGCTGGGTGGCCGACGAGTGGCAGCTGCTGGACAGGTGCCCGGAGGGGGGTGGGGCATAAACTACTACAGACACAAAGAAGGGGGCGCGATCAAATATCTTTGAGAACCACTGCTCTATGGGTATTTCTACACTGCAATTAGACACCCGCGTTAGGGAAGGTTGCAACGTGGGGCATGTCTATACTGCAGCTAAAAACCCATGGCTAGCCTGTGCCCACTGACTTGGGCTAAGGGGCTCAGGCTAAGGGGCTGTTTAATTGCAGTGTACATATTCCGGTTTGGGCTGCCGCCTGAGGTCTGGGACCCTCCCATCTCTCAGGGTCCTAGAGCCCAGGCTGCAGCCTGATCCTGAATGTCTACACCACAGTTAAACAGCTCCTTAGCCTGAGCCCCGCACTCCTGGGCCAGCCATGGGTTTTTAGTTGTAGTATAGACATACCCTGTATGGCAAACACAATTTCTCCCATGTTTCAACCTTCCTTAATACACCATCCCTTCAAGTTTCAGAGAATTAATGCTGGTGAAAGGTCTCTTAATGACAAACCTGGAATATAATATCCATTATGTAGCAGCTACAGAACACATGATGTACATTTGTCCCATACATTGTGCCTCAGCCTGACCAGGTCTATCTGTGAGGGCGTGAGAGGAATTTTATTTTCCAAACTCTTGCAATTATGTTTGCTGAGACCTCCAACAAGGGTGCAAATTAATGCCACTGGTAGTGGAAGGGATGTTTATTTTTATTGTTGTTGGGGTTTGTGGATGGGCAACTTTCCCTTAGGAACCGAACTGAGATCTACCAACTCTTTTCATGTGCGTCACTGAATACCCATCAAATGACTAGAGCTGAGTACATTTGAAATGAATGATCTAACTAATGAACTTGGCTTTTTATTTACTGTTTTCAGAAGGATCATGAAATTCTCACACTTATTCAGAAAGAATTGCAAATGTATTTAGCAAACAGTTCGAGTCCTAAAGATTGCTCACAACCAGGTAAAAGTGAATATTCGCTTCTCATCCTTGACCAGTCAGTTATAGGGGCCACGTGGTATGGTTTCAGCTCCCTAATTAGATGACGAATGCAGCTTACCAACACAAAAGGAATGATGAGGTTTACAATCCAATACGCAATTCAAAATTTGCTTTCAGAGAATTCTCAAGCTTATAATTCACTCTTCATTCTAGAAAAGCTCAAGCACTCAAATATCTGAGGCAATGGGTAACAAACATGATCATATAGAAATTCACTTTCAGATTCTGACAGATAGAAAAAAAAATCTGCAAATATTTGTAGCTGTAGTGATGAATTTGAATCACTAGCAGCCTGTCTTGGATTGGGACTGGTTACCTAGCATTACAATGTAAATCTCCTTGAGACCAAGGGAATATGAAAGATGGGATAGATGCAGGACAGAAAATGGGTTTCTCCTATTAGTTTTTTTTTCTTTTCTTTCAGTTCCTCGTAACTTCAGTCTTGGCCAACTACAGTTACCTGTGTCAGCCAGTGGATTACACCCAAAGCAAGTTGGGAATGAGGGTACAGTTTCATACAGAACTAGTCTTTGGTCCCTCTCATTCTTCAGAGATAGATGGGTTGCTTTGCTGGAAGAATGGTGCCAAACTGCACTCTGGCTACCTTTGCATGTCCTGAGAAGGCTTTTGCTCCTATTCCTCTACTTTCAAATCCATTTCACTAAAAGATTTGCTTCACCACTCAAGGAATCTCTCTAACTCATGGCACATGGATAAGTCTGTATTTTCTACCTGAGGTTCATAAAAGCTTATGGATTCAGTAATTTTCATTACAAAATCCATGATTTTTTTTGATAATTCTGTAGTTTTGCCATGTTCCTATTTGTCTGCAAATACAGCCAGGCTTTGAATGAGTATACGTGTGGATCTGGATTTGTGGCTTGGGCCCGCCTCCCATGCTGATGAGTCCACTGCTTTGCCACGAGGCTGAAAATACTTGGCAATCAATGAAATGATACTCTGCCCTTGCCCCACCAAAAATAAACAAGCAAATCAACTAACCAACCAACCAAAATAAATAATGCAGGCTGAATTTTTACCTGTGAAAAGGGAGATCCATAAAGTCCACTCGGAACTTCATTATGCCTATAGATTTTATGTAGAAGACAGTCAGATACAATGAAGAAAGTCAGCCGTATAAGACCCTCAGGGGACAATGTACTGAAAACATACATCAGCATAGCTATGTTTCTCAGGGGTGTGAAAAATCCACCCCCCCAGAGACATAGCTATGCTGGCCTAGCCCCCAGTGCTTGGAAGAATTATTCCAAATGCCTTGGTCCATCACTCGGGGAGGTGGATTACCTATAGCAATGGGAGAACCCCTGCCGTCATTGTAGTGCGTGTTTACACTGAAGCACTACAACGGCGCAGCTGCGAGGCTGTAGCTGTGGTGCTGTAGCGTTTTAAGTGTAGATGTTCCCTAAGGCAGACAGATATGTGTTGAACAAGGATTTTTGTCTCGGTATCAGATGGCATTTCCTTGTCTTTTCCAGCAGATGGCGAGAGTGTGTTGGTGGTTCTTCTTCTCCAAAGTCATCGAGCTGCTTGATACGGTAAGGTGGGCCTGGCCAAAATAACGGGGCGGAGGCTCTGTAATAAACCGTTGGCTCTGAGCCCCCTCATGGGACAAAGACATAGTGCCAAGGCCAATGCGCTGTATTTATTCTGTATGTGGCTGATGCCTTTCAGTACACACTCACTTTCTCTCTCACACACACACGCTGTCTGCACGCTTCAGGGAATAATCCTGACACTGTCATGGGATGAGGACACAGCTTCAGGGTAGTGTCAGATGGAAACCACTTGCCTTCAAGCCTCTAGCCTTGCCACTGGCATCAGCCCAGTAAGTTTCCTTACAAGCATTGGCTGTGCCTTTTCTGTCCCAATGACTGCATACCTGACATCATATTCTCTGAGTGGACGTTCCCTTTAAATCTAGGATCAGCCCCCTTTACACAAACACACTTTCTGATGTTTAGGTAACTCAGACTGTCAGGGGTTCATGCAGGGCCAAAAGGAGAAATCTGAACCTGAGCGGTGGGTGGGTGGGGGAGGGACTGGTGAGGTTACACACCCACACGCTGGGAGAGTCCACTCCCCAAATGTGGGTGCAGGGTTAATTTCACCAATTAGTCAAATCTATTGTAGTGTCTGCCCGTTTTGCAGGAGACCGAGGCTAGTCATTGTCCCTCTGACTAAAGTATGATATTAAGCTGAAGAGTAAACAGCCTAGGACTATGTAGGTGCCCCAGACTCTCCACTGCTGCATGTGCATTGACAAAATGAGATTATTCCAGGCCATTGATCCTGGGATAAGGGTTTGTGCCCCGGGTGAGTTTCACCTTGAATTTCCATCATGGAGGCCAACTGTTCCATAGTAATATACCAGACCTTCCCTTGCACCTCAAATGGCAGACTGGACCCTATGGGGGAACTGGTCAGCAAGGGCAGGGTGTTTGCTGGATTGCCTAGAACCCCTAGAACCAATCCTGGCTGGGGAATACTTTGACACCCTCTATGCCCAGACTTTATTAGTGTAGGGACTGCCTATGAACTGGATCAACTGGAGTGAAAGTTGCATGGCTAATGGGCTGGCCTACCCCTCTGCATTCTGAGTAGCAGATATGGGCTGTTCCCCCAGTCATAGAATCATAGAAGATCCGGGTTGGAAGAGACCTCAGGAGGTCATCTAGTCCAACCCTCTGCTCACAGCAGGACAAACACCAAACAAATCATCCCAGTCACCACTGCCCAGAAAGCAGTTCTTCCTGGTAGTGACAAAGCAGCATATGATTGGTTGATATCACCCTCTTTCCTCATGGGAACACCATCAGAGCCTGGCTGCTCAATGTGATGCCTCCCCTGGAGATCTGTCTCCGGTGCTAGTAGACTATACGTAACTTGTGCTTCTGCATCGTGGACCTCAAACAAAACCCCAGATCCAGACACCTCCAAACTACATGGACGTTCAGGTATGGATCCAGATGTTGTGTCTTGGGCCCATCTGTGTGGGTAACCACTGAGAGAGTCTGCAGTGGAATCCCAAGGTACAGATGGCTGAGGCTTTGTGGAAGGCCTCTCCTCTTCCAAATAGCATAAGGTCCGTGTGTGTGTTGGATTTGCCAGTCTTCAGCTTGGCTTCTAAAGGGAAGGATGATATGTCACCAAGATGCAAGCGGAATGGAGTTGGGGTGCTTCAGGTCAAGTGCTGGCTACCCGTAGCCCCTTGTACTCCTAGGCCCTGTCTACACATACAGAAGAACTCAAGATTTTCTCTCTTCTGACTTCTTTCAGGTCTTCTTCATTCTGCGCAAGAAGCCTGAGCAGGTGACTTTCCTGCATGTGTATCATCATGGCACCATGCTCTTCAACTGGTGGGCTGGTGTCAAATACGTGCCTGGAGGACAGGGTAAGCTACACTTCACTGGGCGTACTTTGTCTCCCTCTCTCTTGTTCTGGAGATAATCTGAACCCTGCATCTTGACTGGTTAGTGGACAGAAACCTCACTGTACATTATCCACTTTGGTAGTGAGAAACGAGGGTATCACCACTGACACCTGTTGGATGCTTTTTTGGACTGTCCTGTCCACCTTTAGACTGTTCTAATCACTGCCTCATCCAGGACAAGACTGCCCCATTCACTGCCCAGACAGAAATGAGAACACCAAGTTCAAAGCCTAAGTTTGCACCTACTTGTTTTCCTTCCCAGAGCAGGACTGCCCTCATTCTCTGTTCAGCTAGGGCCTGTCCCATTCACTGCTGTGCCCAGATCCAGACTGTCCCATTCACTCTCCAGCTCATATCCTGACTATTCCCCACTCCCTGTCTAGCCTGACTGCCCCCTCTGACTAATCCACCCTAATGCACAATGCTAGAACTATAGAGCCAAGCTTGGCATAGGAATTCATGGTGCTTTTGCATGGGAAGCAGTTTTGTAAAAGGTCTTGGTATCTGAGTGATCTGCACTATCCAATCCAGCATTCCCTCCTCTGTCTTTGGACCTCCTGTCTGTTCCTTCTAGAAACCAGTTATGGCTCGGGCCCACACAGAGGGAGCAGGGTGGTGTAGGGTGCTCCTTGGAGGGTGTGAGATGGTATAAGATGATGGGTCATGTTTCCAGGGCATTCTTGGTGATGTTTAGTAAATGAAGGGTGTCACACATGTATGGGTCACAAGGGAACAATATTTTGGACATGTTACCTAGGGGACTGTGTCTGTCAGTACAGGAGGATGAGTCTGATAGACTCTGTGTGCCTTGTTCTTCCTGCTTTCCTGTATTCTCTATCCCACAGCCTTCTTCATTGGGATGTTGAACTCCTTTGTGCACATCTTCATGTACCTGTATTATGGGCTGGCCAGCCTGGGACCACAAATGCAGCGCTACCTGTGGTGGAAACGCTACCTTACCATCCTGCAGCTGGTAATTAATTCCATACATCCACCTCCTCCCTCTCCAGCCCTGGGATAGAGTGGCACCAGTTTTCTGTCTGTCCCCTCCCTGGCTCTCTCATCCCTGGTCTAACCTACTGGAATGGCCATCTCCCTAGGTGTCCTATTGCAATTGATCAGGGAGAAGTCTGGGTTGAGTGGTACTCAGGAATAAGCCAAGAGACATTTCAATACTTACAGTGACTTTTTCCAGACAAGTTTTATCTCCACAAGGGGAAGAAAACAGACAGAAGACTTTTACACATCCGTTACCCTCCCCACCCCAATTTATAAAAGAGCTTTCTGCATCACAGCATAGTACATTTCAGCTAGGGATTCTGGGGGAAGATCATTCCAACCACTGATTCCTCATCAGGAAGATTTGACGTCTTGTGTATGGTGGCTGTCTCCATACCCCACCTCCCCACCTCCAAAGTCCTTAACAAGTAGTTTGATTTTTGTGTGTGGAAGTGTTGAGTGATCACTGGAGTTTGTGGGAGCTGTGGTTGTCCAATAACTGTGGAAATCAGACCTCCTTTTATTTTGATTCCTTAGTGTGGATTTAGGTTGTATGCACCCAGGTTAAAAAAACAAAACACAAAAATGGTAGGCCTTATCTCCTAAATTGTTTTCTCTTGGCTTTCTCCTTTCCTCATCTCTGAGGATGTGGCAAATCCTGACATTTCAACCATGTGTTTCTCTGGTTGCTTAAGGCTACGACATAAATAGAAATAGTCCAGAGAAGGGCAATGATTACAGCCATGTGCCTGGGGGAGCGGGGAGTTAATTCCACATACAAAGAGAGATTAGGAAGACTAGGATTATTTAGTTACTAAAGAAGAGTAAGAGGAGATATTGTAAAGTTAAAATAATAAAGGGTGTAAAGAAGCCTGTTACAGAGCTCTTTTTTACCATGTGCTGTAATACAGGGACAAGAAGGCACTGCATGAATGAAAGATTTAAAAATACAGAACAGAGCAAAGGAAATATGTGTTTACACAACATACATTCAATGTATAGAACTCCATGCTGCGAGATATTAAGGCAAATGGCTTAGTAAGATAAAAAATGGATTGATGCTTACATGAATAAGAGTAATAGCTGCAGTTACACTGGCTAAGCTAAAATGTAAAGGGCTCTCAATCCAAATGTTTAAAGGTGTAAACTGAACACCATCTGGTGAAAGGAAGGATTCTCCTTACCTTCAGACACCTATCCCAAAGCATCAGTTACTGGACAGTAACAGAGAAGGGACACAAAAGAAGACTGACTAGTGATCTGCTCTTGAATGGCATGGGGCAGGATACTAAACTTTATGAACTAATTTCCTGCTCCCCCATGGTAGTGGGCAGGATCCAGTACTTCATGGACCCATGATATCCTTCAATATGGTAGAAGCTGAATATTGGACTTGGTGAATAAATGGTTTCCTCCACTATGGTGGGAGATGGGATACCTGACCTGCTCCAGTCTAAAAGAAGGCTTGTTCTGGACTGAGTGGACCAATGGTCAGTTGTGATGTGGCTAGTGGAGGATGTTGGACTGGAAGGACCAATAGTCAGTTGTAGTTTGACTATTTTGCTATGCAGCATCTCTAATCCTGCTTCTGTTTTTTTCCCTCACTGGCAGTGCCAATTTGTGGCCATCGCCGTTCACTCCTCCTATAACCTCTTCACAGAGTGCCCGTTCCCCGATGGCTTCAATATCGCAGTCTTCCTCTACATCCTCAGCCTCATTGTTCTCTTCCTGAACTTCTACTACTGGACCTACACCAGGGGGAAGTGGGAGAAACTAACATGAAGGAGAGGGGCATGGTCTGAGGACATTGCCAGAACTCACATATACTCCATTGTGTCTTCCTCGATTCCACTTAGAAGATGTATTTGGAGAGGGTGAGGGAGGATCATACAAGAAGATTCTTGGCTGCCTTATCATTATCAGTTGGGAAGGGAAGAGGAACTAGAGGGCTCAGAAGACAAGTAATGAGGTACTGATGTTTGCTTATTGAACATTGGTACAAATATAAGCCAAGCTGATAGATGATAGTCACCAGCATTTGGTGGCCTGTGTGAAACTGGTTGTTTGTCTCAGGTCCAGTGCTAGTGGGTAAGTGTCCAAAGCACAGTTGACATATTTGTTACAAGTAACAGCAGAGGCCAGGAACTCACTGGGATTCGAGAATGTATTAGCTTGTCATCCCTCCATATCAGGGAGCACGTATTCTCTCTCCATATTCTATCCCTCCATATCCGGAGCACACGGGCAGAGAGTGGACTTCATCCTGCTCTCTCTTTCACAAGCGTGTAACCCCACTGACTTCAGTTTACACCAGTGTAAGTGAGAGGAGAATCAGGCACTAACCACAGGAAACTCGCTCTGCTGCTGAACCTGCTCTCTGGCTCAACAAAGGTCGTCGGACCCCAGAGCTGTCAAGACAGCACTGACTTTCACCCTAAGTAAGAAATTAACGTGATGAAGGAAAACGTATTAACATACCATTTTCTGCCTTGCATGTATTTATCTTTTGATTATTGTTGTAACGCTAAAGCAATAACTTTTTAGTAGGGATGTCAAGCAATTAAAAAAATTAATCATGATTAATCATGCAATTAATCGCACTGTTAAACAACAGTGGAATTCTTATTGAATACCATTTATTTAAATGGAATAGAATATCATTTATTTAAATATTTTTGGATGTTTTCTACATTTTCAAATATATTGATTTCAATTACAACACACAATGCAAAGTGTACAGTGCTCACTTTACATTTATTTTTAATTATAAATATTTGCATGGTAAAATAACAAAAGAAATAGTATTTTTCAATTCACCTAATGCAAGTACTGTAGTATAATCTCTTTATCATGAAAGTTGAACTTACAAATGTAGAATTATATACAAAATAACTGCATTCAAATATAAAACAATTTAAAATTTTAGAGCCTGCAAGTTCACTCAGTCCTACTTCTTGTTCAGCCAATCACTCAAACAAGTTTATTTACATTTGCATGGGGACAATGTCACCTGAAAGTGAGAACAGGCGTTTTCATGGCACTGTTGTAGCCGACGGTGCAAAATATTTACATGCCAGATGCGCTAAAGATTCATATGTCCTTTCATGATTCAACCACCATTCCAGAGGACATGCGTCCATGCTGATGACAGGTTCTGCTCAATAACAATCCAAAGCAGTGCAGACCGATGCATCTTCATTTTCATCATCTGAGTCAGATGCCACCAGCAGAAAGTTGATTTTCTTTTTTGGTGGTTCAGGTTCTGTAATTTCCACATCAGTGTTGCTCTTTTAAGACTTCTGAAAGCATGCTGGGAGGGGTTGCAAGTGCTTTGGAAGTTAGGATTAAAATTGAAAGTGGTCTGGACAAACTGGAGAAATGGTCTGAAGTAAATAGGATGAAAGTCAATAAGGACATATGCAAAGTACTCCATTTAGGAAGGAACAATCAGTTGCACACATACAAAATGGGAAATGACTGCTTAGGAAGGAGTACTGCAGAAAGGGATCTGGGGGTCATAGTGGACCACAAGCTAAATATGAGTCAACAGTGTAATGCCAAAAAAGCATTAGTGCCAAAAAAGCGAACATCATTCAGGGATATATTAGCAGGCGTGTTGTAAGCAAGACACAAGTAATTCTTCCACTCTACTCTGTGCTGATTAGACCTCAACTGGAGTATTGAGTCCAGTTCTGGGCGTCACATTTCGGGAAGGATGTGGACAAATTGGAGAAAATCCAGAGAAGAGGGACAAAAATGATTAAAGTTCTAAAAAACATGACCTAAAAGGGAAGATTGAAAAAATTGGGTTTGTTTAGCCTGGAAAAGAGAAGACTGAGGGGAGACATGATAACAGTTTTCAAGTACATAAAAGGTTGTTACAAGGAGGAGGGAGAAAATTTGTTCTTAACCTCTGAGGATAGGACAAGAAGCAATGGACTTAAATTGCAGCAAGGGCGGTTTAAGTTGGACATTAGGAAAAACTTCTTAACTGTCAGGGTGGTTAAGCACTGGAATAAATTGCCTAGGGAGGTTGTGAAATCTCCATCGCTGGAGATTTTAAGAGCAGGTTAGACAAACACCATTTGGGAATGCTCTAGGTCAGAGGTGGGCAAACTATGGCCCACAGGCCACAACCGGCCCGCAGGACCCTCCTGCCCGGCCCCTGAGCTCCTGGCCCAGGAGGCTAGCCCCTGGCCCCTCCCCCACTTTTCCCTCTCCCTTGCAGCCTCAGCATGCCATGCTGCCGATGTAGCGTGTTAAACTGCTCCACTTAGGAATGTGCTACCGGTTGCAGTTACGGAGAGCAGTTCACTACACTACACCAGTGCAACACTCTGGTGGCCGGGCAACGCTCTGGCTGGTGCGGCTGTAGCGCCGCCAGCCGCCGGTGCTCTGTGCCGCATGGTAAGGGGCCAGGGAGTGGCGGGAGGGTGGATAGAGGGCAGGGGAGTTTGGGGTGGTTGTCAGGGGGTGGGGGTGTGGATGGGGTCGGGGCGGTCAGAAGGCGGGGAGTGGGGGGGGTTGAATGGGGGCAGGGGTCCCTGGGGGGCAGTCAGGAAGGAGGAGGGGTTGGATGGGGCAGTCGGGGGCAGGGGTTCTGAGGGCAGTCAGGGGACAGGGAGTGGGGTGTGTGTGTGTGGATGGGGCAGAAGTCAAGGAACAGGGGGGGTTGGATGGGGCAGGAGTCCCGGGGGGTGGGGCTGTCAGGGGGCAAGAAGCAAGTGGGGGTGGATGGGGGCAGAGGCACAGCCTCCCCTAACCGGCCCTCCATACAATTTCTGAAGCCCGATGCAGCCCTCAGGCCAAAAAGTTTGCCCGCCCCTGCTCTAGATAATACTTAGTCCTGCCATGAGGCTGGGGACTGGACTAGATGACCTCTCAAGGTCCCCTCCAGTCCTATGATTCTATGCTTCACACCTCATCCCTCTCAGATTTTGGAAGGCACTTCAGATTTTTAAACCTTGGATTGAGTGCTGTAGCTAACTGTAGAAATCTTACATGGTACCTTCTTTGTGTTTTCTGAAATCTGCAGTGAAAGTGTTCTTAAAATGAACAACATGTGCTGGGTCATCATCCAAGACTGCTATAACATGAAATATATGGCAGAATGTGGGTAAAACAGAGCAGGGGGACATACAATTCTCCCCCAGGGGGTTCAATCACAGATTTAATTAACACATTTTTTTTAAGGAGCGTCATCAGCATGGAAGCATGTCCTCTGGAATGGTGGCCAAACCATGAAGGGGCATACGAATGTTTAGCATATCTGGCATGTAAATACTTTGCAATGCCAGCTACAAAAGTGCCATGCAAATGCCTGTTCTCACTTTCTGGTGACATTGTAAATAAGAAGCGGGCAGCATTATCTCCTGTAAATGTAAACAAACTTGTTTGTCTGAGCGATTGGCTGAACAAGAAGGAGGACTGAGTGGACTTGCAGGCTCTGAAGTTTTACATTGTTTTGTTTTTGAGTGCAGTTATGTAACAACAAAAATCTATATCAGTAAATTGCACTTTCATGACAAAGAGATTTCACTACAATACTTGTATGAGATGAATTGAAAAATACTATTTTTGGTTTTACAGTGCAAATATTTGTAATAAAAATAATATGCACTTTGATTTCAATTACAACACAGAATACAATATATATGAAAATGTAGAGAACTATCCAAAATATTTAATAAAGTTCCCTTGGTATTCTATTGTTTAACTGTGTGATTAAAACTGTAATTAGTCACAATTAATTTTTTGAGTTAATCGTGTGAGTTAACCGCAATTAATCGACAGCCCTACTTTTAGCCCCATTGGGCATTGCTCCTTAGAGCAAGCAGAAAATCTTTACTTTCCCCATTTATAATTTTTGTTACTGATTATTATTACCATTACTTATTTTTCCACTCAGAAGTGGAAGAGATTTAGACCAACATTGATAACTGCCTACACTATTAAATCATACTTCTACATAAAATCCCATATAAGGCTCCATCCTCAGTTTGTATAAATTGGCACAGATCCATTGAAAGTCAATGCTGCTATACATCAGCTGTGACATGTGAGTGGGGTTTTCTAAAAAAGACTGTATAGCTCTTTAGTGCTCCTAAGTCACTTAGCAACAGTTTCATTTCCAAAGATATTTAAGCACTTAAAGATGCAGCTAGTGTCTAGTGGGATTTTCAAAGCATCTAGATACTTAACTGAAAGTCATTTAAATGGAACTTAGACACCTTTGGAAATCCCATCCATAGCCCATAAATGACAAACCTGTATTTATTGCATTCTCATTTTTAATTTGGGGTATACATTTAAGTTGCACGTCTATTACGGTGTCTTTAAAAAGGTTCCATGCAGCTTGCAGGGATTTCACTTTTGGTGCTGTACCTTTCAATTTCTGTTTTACTAACTTCCTCATTTTTATGTAGTTCTCCTTTATGAAATTAAATGCTACCGTGTTGGGATGTTGTGGTGTTTTCCTCGCAACAGGGATGTTCAATTTAATTATATTATGGTCACTATTACCAAGCGGTCCAGCTATATTCACCTCTTGGACCAGATCCTGTGCTCCACTTAGGACTAAATTAGTGATCATGAACTCCTTATTTGCAGTACTCAACTTTTTTTCATTTAAACTGGGTGATCAAAGTTGTTATTATCAGACTTAGGCATCCTGTCAGGTGGCAACAGCTGAAACTTGACAGTAGAGGTATATTCTTTAAAAAAAAAAAAAAAAAAAGAGCAAAAAATGTGAATTTCCCTTTAATGTCATGTCCCTAGAGTTTAAGATTACATCACAGTAATATACTGTAAGTAGCAAGAGGATGGAGATTAAAAATATCAGGCATGTGTTTGCAAGTCGGAAAGATTCATGCTCTCTGGTGGAGGCCAAAGCTTTGAGAGTGGATTGGAAAATACCGTGTAACTGCCGGATTTGTAATAGTCCCTGGGCCCAATCCTGCTTGTTCTAAAATCAGTGACAAAGCCCCCACAGACTTCAGTGGGAGCAGGATGATATTGAGATATGGCCTATACACAAGATAGTACCTAGAAGCACCACTCTAGTCTAACAGATGGCCTGATTTTAAATTTTTTCTATTTCTTTTTTTTTTTTAAGAGGCAGGGTGGGCCAGTGCGTAAGACACTGGATCAGGAAATCTGCATTCTATTGCCAGCTCTGCTGCTGAATTCTTGTGTGATATATGACAAATCACTTCATATCTGTGTACTTCCATTTTCCCCTTTGTAAAATGGGACTCATTAGGTCTTCCTTCGTATAGCACCTTGAGCTCTCCGGATGCAAATCGCTATATAAGTGGATGTAAGTGGCCGGATTTCCAGAAGTTCTGGGCACTCGCTGCTGCTCTTCAAGTCAATGGGAGATGTGGGTCTTAGCACTTCTGAGAAATCAGGCCGCTTTTGTTCTGTGTGCCTAAAAAATGCCCAAGTTTAGACATTTTGGCCCTAAAGCACCAAATTAACCAGGAAATTAGCCTAATGTTCAGTTTTAAGAAAGAAAATATCCCTGAGGGATTATAATCTTAATCAAAGCAAAATTCAGAAAATAAAAGAAATCTCGATTTTAAATCTTTTCCATATACTATCACAGATGCCGGTAAGGTGCTAAAGAATGTGTGTACTAATTCTAGGGAAATATAAAGGATAGGAACACTCGCTGGCTTTGTTATAATTCTCAGAGCTATTATCAATGTATGTGATGCAGTGTACAGTCCAAAAGCAAAGGGCTGAATCTCCAAGCAGTTTTCTGCATCTCATTGGACAAAGCGGGTAACGTAGGAGATTGTCACATGAAATAAATACAAAATCAGTGGTGCAGAAATACACATCTGCACAACTTACATTAAAATGGATCAGCCAGACACTATAGATAGAACAGTGTGAATGTTTTGAATTCATTAATGAATTTCTTCGTGGATTAGGCCTTGATAGAGAGAGTGCTCACATACAGATGTTTACTGTGATTTGTCAATGGCCTTGTACTTAATCCTCCTGAACAGGAAATAAGAGTCTGCACAGGGGACTCCCTCAGGGACCGTGGCAGTTTGCAGAAACTCTCTCTCTCTCTCTGTGGCCTGGAATCATCACAACACAGGATCAAGCTGCTGGAGGATTAGCAAAGGGAGGACATGGATTTGCCTTTAACCCCTTCAGCAGCTTCTCTGCTTCAAATGGCTTCCTGCATCCGATGAAGTGAGCTGTAGCTCACGAAAGCTTATGCTCAAATAAATTGGTTAGTCTCTAAGGTGCCACAAGTCCTCCCGTTCTTTTTACCCAGGAGGGACATGTTATTTATAGATCAGCTATGGCATGAATAGAGAGGAAACAAGGGGGAAGATCTCGCAGATCCCCACTTCCACAGGTGGCCCAGCCCCCCCATTCCACCGACCAGTGGAGGCCCATTCTAAGCTCTACACCAGCTGAGGTCAATGGTAAAAGCTGATCAACATCAAGGGAGAGCTCAGCAGGGCGAGTTACAGCTCAGTGTCATATGTATTTCTAGGGTGATGCACCTTTGCAGCACTAGTGAGGATGGGATGCATCCAGGGGCAGAGCACGTGGGCACACAAATAAATGAAACTGGAAGCAGCTAGTCTCCCCAAGATGATTCATAGCCAAGAAAACAAAATTATTTGTGTACGTGTCCAGAGTGTGGAGCTGGGCAGGGGGCATTTGAGCTGTGCGAAAGGCTAGGGTTGGGGGCGGGGGCGGCTGGTTCACTGGCAATTCTAAAAAAAAAAAAAAATTAAGAAAAGGTTTAGGTTGGTCCGAATTTTTTTTCCCCAAAAAACTATCAGTAAATAAAAGTTTTAAAAAATTCTTTGGGATAACAAACATTTCATTTAGATGTTGAGAATGTTTTAAAGGGTTTTAATTTAAAAAATAAAATGGAAGGGAATTTCTGAACAAAAAGTGGTTGTGCATCAACATTTTGACGTCTTTCGATTGGAAAATGTCAAAACAAAATGTACTGATGTAAAAAACAAACAAACCAGTTTTAGACACAAACAAATTGGTGAAACGGACAAGTCGCTCAGCGTTTTGGTATGGTCATATATGCTTTTTTCACTGCAAAAGGCTTTGGCTGAAAGATTTTTGCCCAGCTCTAGGTGGCACAGCCTGTGAAGCTAGTACATGCTTCCCATCCCCATTTCTACCACGATGGAGAATGTGGCCAGGGTGGAGGCTCTGGACTGACTGAAAAACAAGTAAAAATGGATGCTTGGGGGTGGGAGGGGTCCTTCCTTGGAACATTGTGCAATTCCCTGCATTTTAGGAATAGTATTGACCTTTCAAAATAGAGGTTTGACAGTAAATCTATGTATGATTGTATTATTTATCTGTACCTGGGAGGGAGCTGGCAGAGGGATGTATGCGTGAGTATAGGGAGACAATGGGTTGGGTACAGGTCTGCCTTTAGAGAGGAGATTGAGGTATCACAGCTGGGATATCTTTTTTTTTTTTTCTTTCTCAGGCACTGTTGCTATGGGAAGGCCTTTCTGAGGCACTGGTGGGAAAGGATGGGAGCCTCAGCCAGACACTAGCTCCTCTTCCTGTCCACACTTAAGATTCTCCTCCCTGGGGAGTCCTCATCTCACAAGCCAGTGGGAGGGGATGCTCCAGGGGAGCAGCACTCTTTGAAACCAGGAAAAGGGAGACATTTCCCTCTGCTCTTAGCAAAGGGGAAGAAACTGTCCTTCCCTGTGCATCCCCCTGGCCAGGGGAAACCAACAGCAGTCAGAAGGGGCCTGTGCACCTAAAGAACCAGAGGAATCCCATTTACCAGCCAACCAACCACAAGAGGAGGTTTGTTACTCAGGCCACAAGCCAATCCACCTGCTCCTTCTGTGAGGAGCAGGTAAGAGAGCCATGTAGAAGTACCTCCCTGAAGCAGGAAGTATGGCAAACTGAGAGTGGAAGTGTTGATCCCTTTGATGCATGGACGGTGCTGGAACGAACGGAACGTTTTGGTGTGGACGTGAGTGTGGTTGAGGTTATGTAACCCAAGGAATGTCACGTGTATCACTGAGTGAAGTGGAACATTTCTGAGAAAGACCCTTGTTAAAGTATTGGCAGCATTACTACTCTATCTACAAGTCAGCCTATTTTCCATGCCTCCCTCTCTATCCAATGCCACATTCCTGGGGTTTCCATAGACACTACTACCCTTCAAGAAAGCAGTCAGTCACACAGCCGCTGCTCACTGCACTCAGAAACGTGGGGATCCTGAACAAGAGCTGCTTTCATCGTGTCCCCCCCTCACATAAAACACCACATACGCACAACCTGACAACCTGCCCTGTATAGAGGAAAGGGACACAGACTCAATCGTACATGGAGGTGAAGGTTCCAAGGGTGGTTAAACTGGGAGGCTGGTGCGGGGAGAGAGAGAGAGAGAGAGAGAGAAATAGTGGTATTCTACTCAAAAACTGCCCACAATCCCAAAGTAGTTGGATGTTTCTGGTAAAATGCTCCGCAGGGCAAGAGGTAAGGATGTTGCCATTTTAATTTCCTTTATTAGGTTTCAGAGTTAACACTCTACCTGAGCTGAATGAAGACAGCTTATCTCTCTTTTAGTGCTATAATTCCCATTTGCTTCCAAAAGCGGGAAAACAGCACTGCATCAGTTCACCTTCAGAAGGTTACCTTCACAACTGTTAGGGCTAGAATTTTATTTCAAATGAAAGCTTAAATTCTGCAGAAACTCCTACAGGCATCAGAGAAATGCTGGTACAGTGTGTCACAGAGTGCTGGCTCTCTCTCACCCCTGATTGGGGCTAGGACAGAACACTCTGGGAGAGAGAAATCTGCCTGTCCTTCCCCGACTCTCTCCTCCCCCGGGCTCTCCAAAAGAGGTAGTAGTATCAACCCCTAGATGCTGTGCCAGGGAAGGCTGTGATCTCCACCATAATACTGCACTGTGTGTGTTAAGTGGGGCGGGGTGGCGGGGTGTGGGGAGGAAGGGAGAATTGCAGAGGGTGTTTCTGGGGGTGAGTATAGGTGGATGCTTCAAGAATATGCATTGAGCTGTGCATCCACCTATATTCACCTCCAGAAACACCCTCTGCAATTCTCCCTCCCATGAGTGTGGATCTGTATGATGTGTGTATGAAGGGGTGAAGGTTGGTATGTGTGGGATGTCTTTGGGGGTATTTATCAAGGTGTACCTAATGCCATGGATGGATTATTGTGGTTGCAATGTAGGAAAACTGTGTAAAGAGGATAGGATATGTGTGTGTGTGTGTGTGCTCCCATGGATGTACTGTATTTCCATGAACACATAAACCCACTACACCTCTGCACTTACCCACTCACATAGGTGTGAACACAAATGCCATGCATGTGTGTGTGTGTGTGTGTGTGTATATTTTGCAGGTTTGAATTATTATCTAAATAACTGGTATTGCAAAATAAGGGCCCTGTGTTGCAAATGTACACAGAATTTTGCTCCTGGGCAGGTAGTCCCATTGGATTCAATAGGGACTGCTCGTGTGAGTAAAGTCACTCGTTGGACCCTAGGTAATAACTGCATAGCCTTACATGTCACTGATATTATGTTAGCTCTGGGAGGCAAATTATAGAACAGTACTGTGCCAATGGGAAATAATCACTAATGACAACCATTTAATATAATTATGTTTTTTTCTATTTCAGGAATGGTTAATATGTGTGGGCATATGTTGTGTACAGAGATAACATTTTACATTAAGTGGAAATGAATTAATCCCCGTGAAACTAGGCAAATCATTATACAGCCACATGACTATAACAAAAGGATGCAATAATGAATAATGTTCCTGCAGTGGTGCATAGTAGAGGAAGGAAAATGGTTTTCCACTTTAATATTAAATATTTCACTCCTGGTTATTTCAGAAACCCAGAAATCCACAGCAGCTAAAAAACAGGTACAACACGTTGTAAAATTCTGAATATTACTATATATATATATATATATATATATATATATATATATATATATATATGTATACATCCCCATATAGAAATTGCGGAGATGTACTGAAGATGGCAAACAAATAATATCTTAGTATTGATTCCACTCGGTGTGATAAGGTAAAACAGATTCAACCCGTTTTCTCGAATAAATTTGCATCTATTGACATTTACAAAGTTTTGATGTGGTTTAAGAATGGCATATGCTTGGATTACGTCAATGGAAAACATGATCAATGGTATTGATATGCTGAAATCCTAAATAGAAATTTATTCTGATGAAAATATTTTGTTTTCTCCTTTGGGAGGCTTTGAAACAAGGATCAGCTCGTGTCTTCTGCAGGCTAAACAAACTCAGAGAAGGCACCAAAACCCCATTTCTTTGTTCTGTCTGAACTTGGAAAAAAATCGAAAGGCCAAAAGAATCCCCAAAGTGTGTTGTGATTATGATTTCCATTATGTGTAAATGGGGTTTTATAGCCGGAGAGACTTTACAGACCTCTCTCTATAAAATCCCTTTAACGAATAATCCATGAATGGGGACAGGCAGTATAATCCTTTCAGCCTGAACTGGTTTCAGCCTGAACTGGTTGTGTGTGCAGGCATGTGGGAGCCTGTGTGTGTTTTGGAGTGGGGGCGATGTCTATACATTCACTGTAGGGCAAGCTTAATCGTATAGCTTCAATCGCTCCTGTATCCCACGAAGGGAAAATACCCCCTTGTGGTGCGAGATACAATTTGTCATGTCCTTTCTTGCATCACATTATTACAGCGGTTCTGGATTCTGTCTAGCCACTTTTCTCACATCAACCCCTTTCTCCTATTACACTGCTGCAAAGGCACTGGCATCCCTGGATCTGTAACTGAAAGGAGACTTTCTCTGGGTCTGAGCTGGATGGTTATAGTCTCACTAAAGCCCACTGCGAGCTGCCCCACGGATCCTAGTGGGAACTTTGTTGAGTAAGGAGCTCGGGAATGGTTCCAGGTTTGGTCATATTTGCACTTCTTCTTCCCTGCCATTTCTCCATGCAGAACCCTTCCCCACCCCACTCCCGCCCCGGACTAGATTCAGATCCCAGTGAAACCAGTGTGAACCCGGAGTAGACCCACTGGGTCTGCTTGGGGGTGACTGAGATCCGAGGGGGAGAATTTCCACGGTGAAGTCATCTACCTGTCGTGCCCTTCTCCCGCTCTGCAGCCCCCCCCCCCGGACTCCCATGCAATTCCCACCCCCGGGAGGCATGTGCACGGCCCCGGAGCATCCCCTTGTCCCCCGGGGGCCGCCGCGAGGGGCAGGGCTGGGCGAGGGGCAGGGCGGCTGGCCGGGGCGGGCCGCGTTTGCCAGGCAGGGATGCTGTAGCCTGGTAACCGGGGAGGCTGCTGGCTGTTTGCATTGGGGGGCGCGGGGAAGCAGGGATCCTCTTTGACGTCAAGCCTAATGCTCGCTCGTTCATATCCGGGTCCCCGCGCGGTTCCCCGGGGCTCGGCTGGGCTGCCTTTCGCGGCGCAGCAGGCGGCGGCCGGGGGCAGCCCGGAGCTGGCCGGCTCGGAGGGAGGGGAGCGCAGCATGCCCGCCGCCTCCCCTGCGCCTCCCGCCCGCCGCTGCCCATGGAGATCGCGCTGGTGACTTTGGAGAACGGAGGCGCCACGGCCATCGGGGGAGGAGGCGAGGATGCGGGGGGCGGCCGGGCGCGGCGGCGGGGGGACCGGCTCCACGTCCCCAACTCCGCCGCCGCCCCCGCTTGGCTGAACGGCTGCCGCGGCGCCCCGGAGCCGGAGCCGGAGCCGGAGCAGGAGCAGCCCCGGGCGGGCAGCGGCGGCTGCCGAAGCAGGAGCGCCAGCCCCGGCAGCGCCAGCCGGAGGGTGCCCGCTCCCCGGGGCGCCTCGCCGCCGCGCCCCTACCCGGGCGGGGGCGAGGAGGAGGCGATGGTGCTGCCGGAGGAAGGCGGGCACCGCTTGGGCATGGGCATGGCCGCGGCGGCCGAGGAGGAGGAGGCGGCGGAGGAGAGCCAGCGCGCCCTGCACCACCAGCGGGTGCTGATCAACATCTCCGGGCTGCGCTTCGAGACGCAGCTGGGCACCCTCAACCAGTTCCCGGACACGCTGCTGGGCGACCCGGACAAGCGCATGCGGTACTTCGACCCGCTGCGCAACGAGTACTTCTTCGACCGGAACCGGCCCAGCTTCGACGGCATCCTCTACTTCTACCAGTCCGGGGGCAAGCTGCGCCGGCCGGTCAACGTCTCCATCGACGTCTTCGCCGACGAGATCCGCTTCTACCAGCTGGGCGAGGAGGCCATGGAGCGGTTCCGGGAGGACGAGGGCTTCATCCAGGAGGAGGAGAAGCCCCTGCCCCGCAACGAGTTCCAGCGCCAGGTGTGGCTCATCTTCGAGTACCCGGAGAGCTCCAGCTCCGCCCGGGGCATCGCCATCGTCTCGGTGCTGGTGATCCTCATCTCCATCATCACCTTCTGCCTGGAGACCCTGCCCGAGTTCCGGGACGAGCGGGAGCTGCAGGCCCCCCTGCCCCCGCACGGGGCAGCCCTGAACGGCACCGCCGGGGAGGCCCCCCCGATGCAGCCCCCCAGCAGCCTGTCCGACCCCTTCTTCATCATCGAGACCACCTGCGTGATCTGGTTCACCTTCGAGCTGCTGGTGCGCTTCTTCGCCTGCCCCAGCAAGCCCGAGTTCTCCAGGAACATCATGAACATCATCGACATCGTGGCCATCATCCCCTACTTCATCACCCTGGGCACCGAGCTGGCTCAGGAGCAGCAGGAGCCCGGGGCCCCCAGCCACGCCAGCAACAACAACGGGGGCCAGCAGCAAGCCATGTCCCTGGCCATCCTCAGGGTCATCCGCCTGGTCAGGGTCTTCAGGATCTTCAAGCTCTCCAGACACTCCAAGGGGCTGCAGATCCTGGGGCAGACTTTGAAAGCCAGTATGCGGGAGCTGGGGCTCCTCATCTTCTTCCTTTTCATCGGGGTGATCCTCTTCTCCAGCGCCGTGTACTTTGCCGAGGCGGACGACCCAGACTCCCATTTCTCCAGCATCCCCGACGCTTTCTGGTGGGCCGTGGTGACCATGACCACGGTGGGCTATGGGGACATGAGGCCTGTCACCGTAGGCGGCAAGATCGTCGGCTCCTTGTGTGCCATCGCTGGCGTGCTGACCATAGCCCTGCCCGTGCCTGTCATCGTGTCCAACTTCAACTACTTCTACCACCGAGGAACTGACAACGAAGAGCAGCAGTCTGTTCTCAAGGAGGAGCCCAGCAGCGCTCAGGGCAGCTCAGCTGGGGGGGAGCTGAAGAGAAGTCGCAGTAAAAACTCTCTGAACAAATCTGTTGTGCACTTGGAAAACAGTGAGGGGATCAACAACGGCACTGGATCCTTAGAGAAAACCAATATCAAAGCTAAAAGCAACCTAGATCTTAGAAAATCCCTCTATGCACTCTGTCTGGACACCAACAGGGAAACAGACCTGTAAGGAAGGGAATGAATTTGGGTTCTGAGGTACAGCAGGATTTGTTGATGTTGGAGCGATAGATAGATAGATATAATTTTTTTGTATCACTTAGACAGTATTTTAAGTCAGCC
The DNA here is from genome assembly GCF_015237465.2 of Chelonia mydas. Classification (NCBI taxonomy): domain Eukaryota; kingdom Metazoa; phylum Chordata; order Testudines; family Cheloniidae; genus Chelonia; species Chelonia mydas. The sequence continues at coordinate 218,307,912 of NC_057849.1, forward strand.
TATATTTTATAATTGAACAGACCTCCAGGAGTACATGTTTTTATGTTCTTTTTTCCACCACATAAAGGGCCACCTATTTTTAAAATAGACTAAGAATAAGCTACACTCCATGATGCAGGAGCTGGTAAATTATTACAGTGCAAACTGGTGTTATTTGTAGACACTTACTTTAGCAAACTGTGATTTTAAATGCGTCATTTGTAACTAATTCACTTGCTCAAAGTTTAGTATTAAAAGATTGGGAGGGGCGGTTGTGTATGGAAAATGAATGGATTTTTTTGGTACTGTAGTTTCAAACTGAAATTATTCCAATATATTTTATATATGTGTAATTGTATTTAAGAATGAATGGGGTATTTATTTTCCTGTGAAACATGACTTCATTAAAGCACTAGAAACATTAGCTAAGAAACACTTTCAGATTTCTCCCTTGTGATCAGTACAGATCTGGTTATCTAGTATGTGAAGTGAATTTGCTGCTTTTAACCCTTTAGCAGAAAACTTTTGATTTGTTGTTGAGAAAATGTTAGGTTTTTGTGAGCCTTAAATGATTAAATATTGTAGATATATTTCTTTATAAGTACTTTTATTAACAACCTTACTGTTTCAGAATTGCTAATAATTCAGCCCTGTGCTTTTTATTCCAGAAAAAAATGGTGAAGCTTTTTGTTTGTTTCTTTCTTTTTCTACCACTGGTATAATTTGGAGATTTTTTTATAGGCTATTGTCCGCCGCTCCTAGTTTTTATCCAAGTGCACAACAGATCAAAAACAGTGGGAAACGGGGGGAAACAACTTGAAAGCTAATCATGTGTGCGGTATCTGCAAAGCTTTTTTGATTTACACTCCAGATTTCTTTAGCACATGAATCAGGCTCATTGCGTACCCATGCCATTTGTATAAATGGCTTGCTGTTTGTCGTGATAATATTTCCAAAACGGGTGGCACTTAGAGTCTGACATGGCACAGAGTGCTACTTAAATAACCATCATGTGGCTTATGTCTTGGACTGAGGAGGAAAGAACCATCTTTCATCAAAATGTTTTCTTTTTGTTATTTCAAAGCAAAACCGTGACAAGGCTCTGGATTTTACAGTTTCAATCTTCCTAAATGACAATGACAGACCATCTTCATTTTGATGACATGGCGCTGTGCAGCTACCTTAGTGAACACTGAAGTGAAGTTGATTCGTTACTTCAAATCGAAACACTACGTTATCATTTCTGTTGCAAAGAGCTTACAATTTTTTTTTTACAAACTCCTGTTGCACTGCTGAAGGATGTTTCATGCCTTTACCATGGCAAGATTAGCAGGTCATGGAAGAGAAGTCTTGATTGTCAGCGCTCAAGGTTTGTTTTTATCAAATTTTCAATGCACTTAATAGTTACTTAAGACAAGAATCTATTGTATGCAATACAGTATTGTATGCACTGTTAGTGTAAATCAACCTTGCAAAAATTTCCTTTAATGCTCCATAATCCAGGCACAATATCTACCCACCCATCCTTTACCATGATTGATGCTAAGGAAGAAAAGTGATATTTTTCCCTCCTGTTCCAAAAAATGTGATTCATGCCAGGTGAGCAGGCAAGCAGAATCTTTTCCAGATGGTGTAAAGAAATATCACATAAGGCCCAACTCAAAGCCAGGGACAATTTGCCTGAGAGAGGCGTGCCGGATTCTCCCCGTTGGCATTAGACCTTTGTCTTTTAGTTTGGATGCGATGCTGTAGTCTGTTTAGAAATCATTCACAACAGAAGTTACAAATAAAGGGCCTGATCCTGACGCATTCCTGTTATAGGCAAACCTTCCTTTTTTTTCCAGTGGGAGTTCTGCCTCCGTGAGAAGTGCAGCCTAAAGTGCAGGTTGAGCAAAAATGTTTTTAAAAATAGGTGGCACAGTCTGCCTACCGCAGCTTTTAAGGTCTTGATCCTCTAAGGTCTTATCAGAGTTGCCTTTATGGGCAAATAGTCCCATTGACTTCAGTTAGTCCTTTTTTGAGATCCCTGAATGGGGCTTACAGGCTCAGGCCTTGGCTATGTCTCCCTGTCACCATTACCCCAGTTCTCCCTCCCTCATGTTCTCCATTGTTTGTTCTCCCACTTTGGTCTTGTATTCAGGTTAGACTGTATTCTCTTCAGGGGAGGGACCTGAATGTCTCTATAGTGCCTGGCACACCAATGGGGTCCTGATCCTGTTTAGGTTCTCTGGCCACTAATGCAATAAAAATAGTACATACTAAATGCAGTCAATGAAGTAGCACTGGTGTAAAATTGGTTCAGGTGAGAGCAGAATCAGACCCAATGAGTTTGAGGAGGTAGCATAGAACTTAGTCCTGCGAGGTGCAAAGTGTCCTTAAAGTCCAATTAAGTCAATTGGCCAAATTTTGCCTTCAGTTATGCTGGATGGTCCCTGGGGTTATTGACGGGAGCATTTCTCCGGTATGAGTTGTGGGTGCTCAGCATCCATCAAGATCAGGCCTTAGGAAAGCAAAGGAGTCTGCTTCTGCACAATGCTGTTTACAAGCTCATCAGATCATTCTTCATCCTTCAGTCTGAACACTCAGATGGACTGTCTGATGCTTTCTCTTGGTGTTTGACTGTCTCACGTTCTGTGTTTTTCCCCACTAAAAGGAAAGAGCTGTCAAATAAAAGGGAAACCAATTATTCTTCAGATATGATTGAAAATATTTGTTTGGCTTGGCTTTTTAAACTGTCAATCACACATTTAGATTTCATGGCTTTTCAAGGACAAGAGATTGCTGGAGGCTTATTAGGCAGAAAGAGATAGAGCCTGCAAGGTGCTGAGGATTGGGATTCAAGGAGTGCTTAGGCCCTGGTTCATCAACACACTTAAGCACGTGCTTAAGTCCCATTGCCTTCAATAACTATTCAGGTGCTTAAAGCTAAGCATGTGCCTAAATGGGGACTTAGAGCCCTTAGTTCCCATTGACTTCAAGGGGAGGAATTGGGAGCCTTAGTCCTTTTCGGAATGTGCTTCACGGGTTGCAAGACTGGGCCTTAAGTGCTGTGTGGTACACCAGGATCAGAACTCAGCTTTCCACGTTTCCTATCATATTCCACTATTCTTATTATAAATGAGTACCTGCAGCCCTTACTCCTGAGAGTAATCCTTCCTCACTCAAACAGTCTCATTAAAGTCAGCAGCACTAACCACTCTAGCAGGAACTATTTGCATGAATAAGAGTTGCAAGTTTGTGTCCTGACTGAGAATATCTATAAATAAATTTCCAGTAGAGAGGGCCTGGTTCTGCTCCCATTGACTTCACTGGCAAAGCTCTCATTGATTTCAGTGGGAGCAGGCTCTGGCATTGATCACTCCTATATGCAGTGCTGAAGAGGTAAAACAATGAGGAGGAACAAATTGTTACCCAATTTACTGCTGCAAAAGAATATCAGGGGGTGGGGGAGGAGGGAAGGAGGAGAAAACCAAAATTAGAAAGTTCACACATTATGAGTGAAATTTGGAGAGAGTTAATGCTACTTTCACTCATTCTCCACCATTTCAGGAAGAAAATCTGCTGCAGACCATTATTGATTTTATGTTAGCTGACCTGGAAATTAACAACAAACTTAAAAACCTCTTTAATCCAATACAAGGCACAAAATGTAAGAGTTAGTAAAAAAGAAATCAGTCAAAGTTTGAAAATAATAGTGGTTATTGGTCAGGACTTATGGGCAATGTACTGCATCATGTGAGGTCTCAAGATCAACCTTCTTCAGTCACTGAACATATGTAATGGTTATTAATGACTTGTCATTTGGGGCAGGATGATACAAGGTATTGAACAGCACTAGCCTTGCATTTCTGGGATGCTGGCTTGAATCATACCTTGGGTCACCAGCAACACGAGTTTTGGTTGCTCAGCCTGGTCACTAGTGGACATTCTTGCACATCAGAGCCTGTCATTCTACAAATGATAATACCATAACTAACAGTTCTAGAACCCCCTTTATCCCCAAAGTGTTTTCTGAACAATGGATACTGTATTCCTCTCCCATAGAGAAAGGTATAAACAGAAACACCAACTGAAAATGTCCGCGGAGAAAGGGAGCTGTATTTTCAATACAGCTTCTCTTGTGCACTGGGCCAGTAGTGCTGCACAAGTGCCACCGGGCAGGGCCTGACCTGATATATAAAATAGGGATCCCGAGACCAACCCCCCCAAAGACTGAGCAGCTCACTCTCCGTGTTCCTTTATGCTTTTCTGCACTCACACCCAGCAGTGGCAGCCTGGCTGGCTGGGGGGCAGTGCAGCCATTGGCTCTGAGCCAGCATCTGTGCTCGGTGACCTAGCTAGCCATCATTGGACGGATGGATTACCCTAAAGGCGGTTTACCAAAAAATGTCAAATTATCACAGTAACGTAAAAAATCTTGTAACTCCTCTGCTGAATCATCTGTCACCTCAGGTTTAGTCTCACCAAGAGATTAGGTTCCCAAAGAAAGCAAGAAGGGTTGTAGCATTTGATGACATTCATGAGGGCGAAGTGAAAGACAAATCACAGCTCTGTGTTTTGGCTACAGTGTGGCATGAAGAATGTCACTCGCTACCTTGCAGAAAGCAGCTGAATAGCAGGGGCCAAATTCCATGCTGTTTTACACCCTATGCCCAGGTGCATTGATATACATTTGCTCTACTGACATTTGCATCACATGCTTCTGTCCCTTCCCATATTTTGAGCGCCTCAAACTTTAAAGCCCCACTTACTGACAGCTGCTCATCTCAAAAAGTGAGACCTTGAGCATCCTGACTGTGCCTCCCTCACCACCCTCAACCTTACCATCCTGAGAGCGCCCCACTTACAGACCTAATGTGTGCCAACCTGAGAGCCCTCATCTTTACCATGCAGCTTTACCTCACCTCTCTCTCAAATCACGCCCACCTGCAACCCAGATAGTGGGAGGCAGGGAAGCCCACTACAATATTATATATTCCATATAGGTGATACGTACAGTATAATCTTGCTGCTCCAGCCTTCAATAACCAGTACAACGGCAAATCCTCATAATCAGGTTTGCAGTTTGCTTGCACTCGGCTACAACAGGGTTGATGAGGGCATTAGAAATACGATGGCTAGGTAGACAGTAGTGCAGACAATTGAGGGTCTGCAGCTGTGCTAGGAGCAGGGTCAGCAGCAGTGACATTCCAGGCTGTGTGTACAGTAGAATTTCATTCCCTGCACTGGTGTCATTCCAGCACTTGGTTATCTTCAGACCTCACAAATCCGCGCCAAGGTTCTCTTTGTCCTCCCTAAAGTTAGTAGGGATTAGTGAGATTCTACTCTGCTTAACACTTTTGGGCAAGCTCAAGGCACTTTTAAATCTTTCCCTCCTCCCTCTCTCCCCTGCTGAATCTGCATACGCCTTCACATAGCTGGAAATGCATGTGATTTTTGTGGACAGTTGAAAAGAGATTTGCATGATTGAAAGAGCGTAGCCTTGTAATTTCTCTCTCTTGTTAAATGTTTTGGAAATCTGAGGGGGAGTAATTGAGGGAAGTTTTTAATGTGAACGAACTTTATGATTTTTTTTTTGCTTTAGGAAACACTATAATTTTCAAGGCATAAAAGGGTTATTTAAAGATGAGAAAAGTTAATGTGAAAATAGTTTGTTGTTATACAGTGAAATTGCTGAACGTTTTAATGAGATAAAGTAACCGTTAGTGCAGTGGTAAGTTTCAGACTGCTTGCCAAATGATTAATTAGGAAGACATGATCAGTCTGAAAAGAGGCCTTTAATGATAATAATAATCATCATAATAATAAACAAACACCCAGCTTTTGTATAGCACTTTTCATCTGTAGATCTCAAAGCCTTTTGCGAAGGAAGCCAATATTCTGATCCCCATTTTACAGATGGGGAAACTGAGACACACAGCGGCAACACAACTTTGTCTAAGACAGCATGGTCTGGAGGAATGAGCTCATGGGTGGTTCTGAATTCTAACTCAGCCACTGACTCATTGTGTGACCCTGGGCAAGGCACTTTGAATGTCTTGCTCAGTTTCCCCATCTTTAAGTGAGATTGACCCATCTACCTCTCTGGAGTGTTGTGAAGTGGAACTAGTTAACAGATCTCCATTGCTTGGAATAGGTAAAGCACCATGTAAGCACTAAATACTATTATTATTAAATACACAGATATTAAATATTATTAGTAGCTGTGGGGTTTTTTAGCGTATTCTGCTGATTTTATATATATTTAATGCAGAATGAACTTGACTGAATATTAGTATGGTCGGAAGTGTCTCAGATTTTAGTTTTACCTAAATTTTGGCCATCTTGCTTTGCCATTGAATTCATACCTTGTTAAGCAGGTACTGTATTGAGGGGAATGGACAGAAATAGTATCTAGGAGACATGTAGGGGAAATGTGATAAAAGCAAGAGTGTAGGATCAAAAGTGGCTGGGTCGGAAGCGTGAGGAGAAATCGTAATGCAAAGCCTGGAAGCTCCATGGATTTCAATGTGGTGTTTACACTGACTAATGCCAGTGGGGACCTGTGTGGATTCTATTCCTATTGAGGGATCTGGAAGTTTTGTCGAGGAGGATACCTGAAGTCTCCTACCCATCCTGTGTCTCCCAACAAAGCAAACCTGTGCACATTCAGCTTTAGATGACAGAGGGGTGTAGATGCACCTGCTGTGGACCGGCAGTGGAGCAGAGTTCAGTGTCCATGGGAAGAAGCTGGATCCACTAGGAATAGTGGACTATGGGTCCCATATTATATTGACTTTGTCAACATGACCTTATTTTATATGTCGTCAGTTTCCATTGATTGGAAAGGGTTGTTGCTGTAGAGTCCAGTTTGGTTCTGGATGTCCCCCATGCACCCAGCGATGCCATTCAACAGAGGCCCAAACTGGTTGAATTCCAGGGAAGGGCTTCTGTGACTTTAACAAAGAGGGGAGGATGCTGCTGCTTTAGCTTATGTTCTACACTAACCTTCTTGTATCCCACCCACACAGCAACACTGTAGGCTGGCTATTGGCATTTTAACCACCTGGTGGTTAAGCTGCCAATGGCCATTGTATACTGGCTGGAGCTTCGCTGGACTTAGAAATGATGAGAAATCTTGCAAGTGTCAGAAGAATTCTCTTGGAACCCTAGGGACATTCTCTTTGTCAGTAATTGCTATACTGTAGTCTATAGGAAATAAACCATTACTAGAACTCTCTTGTAACTCTGGGGAAAAGTGTAAAGTCCACTAGAACACCCCTCCTAACACAGGGAAGCTGACTCAGATCCAAACACAGCAGGAGGGGTTTGCCTTCACCCCTTCACAATTCAGGATGTTCGTTCAGGTCCATTGTTATTGGAAGTAACCTCAAAGAGTCTATTATCATGTCTTAGTATTATGAAGCACTTGGGGGAATGATATGTTTGAACCACATGCTTGCCTCAGAAAACAGGCTCAGATATGTGAGAGGACAGAACTGCAGTTCATGGACCAGTCTCATCCCCGGTGGAAGTGGATATAACTCCCACTGGAGTTAGTAGCAGATGTGCCCATTATGGAGTGAATTTATGCCTTTTTACTGATTTCTCTACAGTGAGAAGCTGCTAAATATAGAATTAAAAATGGCAATGGACAATGAAGTGTAAATTTCAACTAGCTTAGGGGACAAATTCTGCTCTCAGGTCCACCAGTGTAAATCTGGAGTAACTCCACTGAAGTGAACCTTTGACCTTCCCTGGGTCCTATTCAGGTAGACCTGGGAATGGTCTGTTTTCACTTCATCCTTAATATACCTATTCAGCTGAGCTCTCACTTATATGGCTAGTAGGATGAGTGGATGTGTTGGTGCAGGGAGAGGGAGACTGTGTGGGGACCCAACCGTGCTTATTCCATATGCTTGACATGCAAAATGGCTAGATTGCACATGTTTTGTATTTCCATATTTAGTTCACACCCTGAATAGGAGTTATAAGGAGACTAGTCCCAAAGTGATTATACCTGGTGGGGACCAAAATAAGGTGATGAAATCATCTAGGGTTGATGATTGGTGCGAAATTGACATGCCACGGCATTGCACTCCCCTTTCTGGGGAGGACTCCTACAGCCAGATGCATAGCTGCTTAGCTGTCTGTTTTTAATTCCAGGATTGGGGAGTAGGCTTGGGTTTTAGTGCCTCGTGTAGGATTTTTTCCTATATTCGGTAATTCACCCTAACGTGCAGGAATCAGGCCTTAATAAAGGTCTCACATAAAATCCATTGTTCATAAATTAAAACCGAAGAGTTCTCGTTGCTAGTTTTCAAACTGTATTACCATGACTGTGTCATTGCAGGGTCCAAAAAATGGTTTCTCGGTATTATTGGAACAGGGTTGTAGACATGGGCCAATATGACATACTTGAAATTTGTTTTCCTTTTTAAAAGTACTTTGTGATTTTTTTCCCCCCAATCTAATGTACATCTGATGTCGGGCTTCCCATACGAGAATGGTTACAGTGAGGTTGACATTTTTAGAAATATGTGCGAATGGAAAATATCCCGGGAGAGCTGCCAATAGCAGATTCTGTGAAGTTTTAGTCTCCCATGAATAGGAAACATGATACAGGTACATTTCCTGAAAAGGAGCCTAATTAATGAAGTTGGTTCACTCAGGTGTGTATAGTTCTTGCCTTCTTTATTTAGGGAAAGAGTAGAAATGAATTCTGGCACATCTGATATAGTGAGGACACATTCAGTTCCCTTTTCTTACCAAAGGATAAGCAGCCAATCTTACATTTCCCAGAAGAAGGAAAAATATCTGTGCTGCAAAGGACAATGGTGAAAAGAGGATTTTCCAAGGTTTAACCCTGATGGCAGTGAAAAAATTGGTTAATACTGTTCTTGGGTCTAATTCACCACTGCATTACTCCAGTTTTATGCTGGTGTAATTGGAGTAAACCAGCATAAAACAGGGCTAACACAGAGGTGAATCAGGCCCGGGGTCTTTTATTGTACACGGAAACACTAGAATTATAAGAATGAATGGGGCAGATTAATAGTACGGGGCATGGCAACCAGGTTTATAGGCTTCCCAGGGTGCTTGTTTTAATTACCTTATTAAATCAACTATGGAGTTAGCATACAGAAGTATTTTACACTGAGCAGGCCAAATTCTGCTGTCAGTTACAGAGGTGCAACCCGATTAAAGTTAATGGGGTTGCACGTGGGGTAAGTCAGCACAGAACTCAGTTCACGTGATTTGTACGGGTGCATCCTGAGAACAGAGTTTGGCCCACTGTATGCTAATGCCCTCGTGCTGTCACTGCGATAGGTAGTATTGCTGAGTAACAGGGACAAAACATCACATTGGCTTTAGCTCGTGCTGATTTTTCTTTTTCGTCTCTCTTTTGCTAAGTAACAAACAGTGATTAGAGGGAAATTACAAAGTACCAGTGGGAAGTAGGGGTCTGTTATAACACTGGAAAATAATAACCTTGCATTAAGATAGTTCCTCCCATGCAGTGATTCCAGAGCCTTTCACAAACATTCCGCCTGCTCCACAGCCCACTGAAATCAACAGAGAGACTCCCATTGATTCCAGTGGGCTGTGGATCAGGCCTATTAAACCTCACAGCACCCTTAGGAGGGAGCTAAATTATATTATTAGCCCCTTTTTACACATTAGGAAAATGAAACACAGAAAGATCAATTGTCAGATTTTGTCCAGCTGCACAGCTGGGTGGGTGGCTGGGTTACAAAGAAACTAGCTCTACCCCCATTTGCTTTTTGCACCCCCAGACAGCAGTAGGGACACAGTTGCAGCCCCTTTGCTTCCTGGACCTCTGGGATTGCTTATTTTATTTTAATTGCAGGGGCACAAGACCCCCTAAATGGGGTTGGGTGATGCCTCCCCACCCTATGCACCAAGCAGCTATGTATGCTGCACCTCCAGAATTGGCATAGGAATTGGCGTGCTCCTCCATGGAGGAAAAACTTTTCCTAGAACTTTCCTTCGGGTAGTGGAGCTCCACATTGTCCCCAATATAGGGCTTTGCCTACAGGACACAACTGAGCCCTAAGCACCTTGCCCAAGGGCACACAACGTCAGGGCCAGGAATAAGACACACAGTTCCTGAGCCTGAGTCTTATGCCTTAACTCCAAGGATTTAGGACCAGATTCTTGAAGGCATTTAAAGCCTACAGGTGCAGACAGAGGTGCTTCGTAGGACACTTTTGAAAATCCCACTAGGTGCTTATCTGCATCTTTAGGCATCTAAATACCTTTAAAAAATTTAAAAGTCTGGCCTGCAGTCACTCTGGTCATTTGGTATGTTACACTGCTTCATTGTGCTGCTCTTTTTTTTTGGTGCAGTAGCTGTATGCAAAGGGTTAAGAGCTCCCTCGTTAGGGGTCTCTTCCAACACCCCTTGGAGTCCCTAGAAACACTCCTATTGAATCAGGCACGAGGGCCCAGATTTGCAATGGAACTTAGGCATTGGGTTGCTCCGTGTCCCAAGAGCCAGTGCACTAGGTGGGGAGCTGCCTAAACTAGCCAGTGGGTGATGTCAGTGAGAAGGGTGTGTGCTAAGCCCCACCCCTCTCAGAGAGACAGGTGCCTACGTCCTGGCTGCAGGGCGGTGACAATCTTAGCTAGCTATTTACAACCAGGAACCACTGTCCTGGAGTTAGGCGGTTTAGGTGCCTCAGGAGTTTCTCACAAGAGTTGCTTACGCAGGCAGTAACTACATGCAGAGGAGGAGGCAGCCACACCACCCGTCTTTTCTCCTCCCTTTTGCTGGAGGGGAGGGTGGGAGAATGGATTTGAACAGGGCTCATCCACCCCTCTAACGACTGAGCTATGGAGTAATCTGAGGTGGGGGCTCCCTCAATCTCTTCTGTTCTTCTTTCGTATGGCAAGAGAGGTGATGATCAATGTTCAAATAACCAAGCCCAGATTAGTGAGCCAGTAGGTAGCTGTTGAAGCTGTTCCACTGTGGATAGATCATTATGGAGTGATTGGAGCAGGGATGAGGCACCCAGGATCTCCCACATGGGTGCCCTAACACTGGACCACAGAGTCATGCTCCCTCGTGCTCTCTCTTTCACACTCCCAATGACTGTTCCACTGTGGATAAATGCTTAAAGAGTCATTGGGCCAGAGAGAATGAGTCTGTAGCCCAGTGATTAGGGCACCCACCTGAGAGGGCACAGGCATGACCACCACCTCCTCCTCTGGTTGGATTTTGAATGGGACCCTATCTGGTAGATGGCCTCTGAGCATGCCTACCAGATCGGGCACTGCACAGGACTAAGGTAGCCAAACACCTGTCTTCCCTGATTTGTGAATTGCTCTGGAGCTTAGGTGGAAGATAGTTCCCCAGGTGCCTAGAGTGAGGCAGCACTGCATGTACCCAGAGGTAGAAATTTAAGCCCTGTCAAGGCTGATTCCCCACTCTGGCACTTCGAGTGCAGAAGGTGGGTGCCCGCAAGGATTTTAACAATTAATACTGGCCACTTCGGGCTTATATTAAACTCCCAAGGTTACAGCTTTTTTCTGACCTTGGATGGGTAGATGCTGCCACCACCCAAATGCAGAAACCCCTTTGAGAATCCAGGAAGGTGCACTTGGAAATTCCTTCCTGTGGGGTTCCCTCAAGCTCTTTCACCCCACCTCCAGGGAAGAGCTGAGAAAAAAAAGAAGAAATCAGCTGTTGCCACCAGCTATTTCAACAATGTGCACAAACCTCTTAAGACACAAAAATCCAATTCTGTTCTTTAAAAAGGTAAACTTTATTAATTAAAAAAAAAGAAAGAAAATACACCTGGGAACATAGGCATTTGCTAGATTTAAAAAAAAAAAAACAAGGACAAGGATTTAGCATCAATAATAGCTTTCTTGAGGTCCAGCTTAAAGTTTACAAGCAGAACAAAAACACCTGAGGTTAGCACAGAGGAGTCCACAAGCCATAAAGAAATAAAAAGAGATAAAGCTGATCACATCTTCCTAGACATTTCCTGATCTACTTCCATATCTGGGGTTTCAAATGAGTAGGTTATAGGTATGATACTGGGAACTTTTCATACTTGGCCCCAAGCTTCTTCCAACATAGTCGTTGTCCTGTTCACTTCTCCCTGGGAGAACAACAGAGACAGACAAAAGGGGTGGCTTGTTTCAATTTTTAAAAGTTCTAGCCTTCCCATTGGTTCTTTTTGCCAGGTGCCCACTCACTTCCTTTTAACTATGCATAGCAGTGAAACTTTTTAACCCTTTGTAGGTAGAGCAATTAGAGAACAGCTACTAAGTGGGATTTTATAGCTACTGGATGGTTGGGTGTCCATAAATGGGAGCTACCTCCCCCCTTCATTTATCACAGTCCCCTAGGGAACTTTCACTGCCAAAACTTAGCTGCTGAATGAGTTTATGTACCTTCAGGGTTTGGCATGAGTTTTGTGGATCTCAATGGAGCCTAAAAGTGCATTGTAGGTACCTACATTTGGGGTTTAGGTACCTACATACCTTTGTAATCTGGGCCTAAATGAAGAAGAGGTTGTTTCATATCTGGATGTTGACCACATAAACTGGCAGAAAATCTGCCCAAGGTCTTTTTTGGTACCTTCATGCTCCACTTAAACCTCTTGTTATAATATGGCTAGGAACTTTTGATAAACACTCTATTTGTTTCTGGGAAAACAACATTGCTTCCTTGATTAACTACTGTGAAAACAACACATTCATGCATGCCTCATTTATACAATCAGTTTATGCACTATATAACGGAATACATTTGGATGCAGCTGTGGTATCTAATGTGTGTATTGGGAGCCACTTACAGCCCTCAGGGATGTAAATTGTGACCCTCGAAGGTGACTGTTTCAAAAAGAAAATATGTTTTTAATGATCATTGGAAAGGAATTCTTTGAACCACACCCTGTGATTATTAAATGGAAGTGTTTGCATCAGTCTTGTCACTAGGGGGAAGGGATCAGGGTCTTCCCTGCTGAGCAATGGGACCCTCCAGGGAGAGCAGGATAGGAGCTTGACTGGCTTTGCCTAAGCCTAAGGGAGTACCTAGGAAAGGATGGCTTCCCTCCCTTTTCCCTCCTCCCCCCCTTCCCCCAATAGCCAACAAGGGCAGCTCAGGAGAAGGGAAAACTAAAGAGAAGATGAGAATCAACAACCAATTACAACTCTCTGAATCCCAGGGCAGGTTAGAGCAACCCAGGCGCAGCTCTAAATTGTGTCTGGGAGCCAGCTATGCTTTCTTCGTGTCCACTCCCCACTCTGGGGATATCTTCAACAGTGGGCTTGTGAGTGGCTTCCTTTCCCTTTGTGTTCCCAGAACAGCTCAAAGTATCTCCCACTGGTCACGGTTCACCGTTCCAGGCCAACTGGGGCTGTGGGAAGTGGCGCAGACCAGGCCACCTCTTCCTGCAGCTCCCATTGGCTTGGAACGGCGAACCACGGCCAGCGGGAGCTGCGATTGGCCGAACCTGCGGTTGCTGCAGGTAAACAAACCGTCCTGGCCCGCCAGCGGCTTTCCCTGATGAGCCACGTGCCAAAGGTTGCTGATTCCTGTTCTGGTATAACTATGCCTGCAATAGGGGTTGTCCCAGTATAACTCTACTAGTACAAAACCCCAGACCACTACGAAATAGTTATACTGGTACAACTTTCAAGTGCAGACCAAGCCTTCCACCTTTTGAAATCAATGGGAATTAGGTACCTAAATACCTTTTGAGTATCTGGGACTAAATCCCATTTTCAAAAGGCACATAGATGCTTAGGAAAGTCACTGAAAGCAAGTGGCACTCAGGGCTTGTCTACATGTGGGGTAATGTGCACTACAGGGGTGTGATTTCTAACGTGCACTAACGTCTTGTGCATTAATTGGTCCATATAGACCCTGCTAGCATGCACTAATGGTTCCCTAGTGCACTTTAACATAGTGCTGTTTGAAAGAGCACGACATTTAAGCACACCAGCAGGGTCTACATGGACTAATTAATGTGCAACACATTAGTGTGCTTTAGAAATCGTACCCCTATAGAACACATTACCCCACCATGTAGACAAACCCTTAGATTTCTAAATCACCAATGAAATGTTACCCATCATCTATAGTCATCTATACACCTACACCCAGGCCCAATTCTGCAAGGTGTTGAGCACCTCCTGTTGGGTACTAAGTGCCCTCAATGCCCACTGAAGTCATTGGGAGTTAAAAGCCATCAGCAGTTCCCAGAATGTGCTCAGCATCCTGGAGGACAAGGCCCAAAGAAGGCACAGAGGCTGCTGTGGTTGCACTATAGTGCTTGATGTGCAAACGTACTATAGGTCTCATCAAGGTTCATGGGCATTATAGGCAAACATTGACTGGAGAGTAAAACCAGTCCTTTAAGGCGTGAAAATTTCTGTTCTATTCGTGCCCGGAAGGCACACCGAGGGACAGAATTCAGGTCACACACAAACCTGCTGAAATCTCTTTGGTTTGTTCTATAACTTGAACCCCAAAGGCCTGGTTTTGCACCATATAGATCAAAGAGACTTTTGCCATTGGCTTCAATAAGAGCAGGATTGAGCCCCAGGGGCACGATCCTGCTCCCATTGACTTCAACCGGCATTTTCCCACTGACGTCTATGAGGGCCTCAGTGTGGCTCTGAACTAGCAGTGAGATGAGAAAGCATTTTGGAAAAGGCTGGAGGCAATATAATTATTATTCATTGTCAACTCTAAAGCAAAGTTGTGATTCAGTCTGCATCTAGACTGTCTAGAAAGACATCACATGACATTATATAAGGCCTGATGTCACTGTCAGTGCATAACGTTTAACCTGGAAAATAGAATTGCAGAAGGAGTTCTGAGTCAAGTGGTGCTTTGTACTTTCCCTCTGAAATCAATCAGAGAGCATATCACAGATGATCTGATATTGCAGTGCATCATAATACCACAGTATAAGAGGATGTTAAGAAGCATTTTGAAGGGTACCAGAAATAACTATTGGAGCAAACATGTCAGTTCAGATACATTCATTCTAAATGAACTCACTGCATTAAAAAATAAGCCTGGAATTTTTAAAGGCACTTTGTATTGGCATAACTGTGCTCCCATGAAGCCAGTGGAAGTTCATCGATTTCATTGGTTGCAGTTGTGCTAATGCTGTATGCTTTTGAAAATCTCATCCTAAATATTTTCTTCTTTCTTGGCTTTGCAGTTATTTTCAGCTCTGGCCTGTGGAGCTCCCTCTGTCACAGCAGCGAAGCAAAAGTGAAACCACTGGAAGAGATGAGGGGGCTTTATACTATCTTGTTGATGTTCTCCTCCAAAAAGTAGCAAGACTCAGATGGTCTCGTTCTTTGTTCTTCCTTAACTTTTCTTTTAATATAGTTGCACCAATGTAGAGTTCCATCTGTCAGTCTTCAAGCAGTCATGCACCCTGCTATTTTTAGGTACTTCCAAGACTCTTAGGGTTTCCTGATGCTTTTTGAATAATAATAGTAATGAATAATAAATAAATGTCCATCCCTTCACGTAGCATGGGTGCCTCGCATCTCTCTTTGTCATGCATTTCTTTGGTGTACATTCAACCATGATCCAATTTGCAAATGACACCACAATTGAAAAGCAACTCATCTCTGTCTAATTCAAGGGCTGCTTTCATGTTTGTCTTGAGATGACTGACTACTAAAAAAGGTTAAGTTCTATTGCTATTAGATTTCATTCTATTTAAAATATTGGGTTGCACAGGGCCTGATTTAGGAACATAGGACATGCCATACTGGGTCAGACAGTGGTCCGTCTAACCCAGTATCCTGCCTGACAGTAGCCATTAGGTCTCATTCTGGTCTCTAATAGTTAGAGACTGGCATAAGCCCTAAAGCACAAAGTTTAATATCCCTCCCAAATTTTTATTGTCATTTATGATAACTCTGGGTATTT
Source organism: Chelonia mydas (assembly GCF_015237465.2). Lineage (NCBI taxonomy): Eukaryota > Metazoa > Chordata > Testudines > Cheloniidae > Chelonia > Chelonia mydas. The sequence goes on from NC_057849.1 coordinate 218,323,807, forward strand.
GTAATATCCATATAAATAGCCAATCCCTTTTTGAATCTGGTTAAGTTCTTGGCCTTAACTACTTCTTGTGGCAGTGAGTTTCACAGCTTAGTTCCCCGTTGTGTGAAAAAGTATTTCCTTTTACTGATTTCAAGTTTCCCACCTCTTATTTTGATTGAATGTCCCCTTGTTCTTGTGTTATAAACAGGGATAGCGGAAGCTTCCAATCTACCTTATCTATACAATTCATTATTTTGTAGACTTTTATCATGTATTCCCTTATTCATCTCCTTTCTAAAATAAACAATCCCAGTCTTTTCATTCTCTTTTCATATAACAATATTTCTAGGCCGGTGATAATTCTCATTGTCTTTCTCTGAATCCCCTCTAGGTCTGCAGTATCCTTTTTGACATGGAGTGACTGGTACTGCACACGGTACCCAGATGACGCTGCACCATTGATTTGTACAATGGCATCATAATATTTTTTTTAATTATTCTCCATCTCATTCCTTATGTATCCTAACATCTTGGTTGCTTTTCTGAGTGCAGCTGCACATAGAGCAGAGCTCTTCATTGAGCTGTTTACAGCGATGCCCCAAATCCCTTTCTTGAGTGGATACAGTTAATTTAGAACCCTTAAAATGTAAGAATGGTTTGATTTTTTCCCCCTGAAATATTCACTGGCCATTGCCCATCATGTTGTCCATTCCACTAACTTGTTTAGGTTTCTCTGAAGTTCCTTATAGTCCTTTCTGGTCCTAAATAACTTTGGGCCATCTGCAAATTTAATTGCCTCACTATTCACCCCCTTTTCCAGATCATTATAAATGTTTTAAACAACATGAGACCTAGTACAGAAGCTCGAAGCACCCCACTACTAGCCTTTTGCCCTGATGAAAACTGATGATTTATTCTCAAGTCTGCAATAGTGAACGTTATTGGTATTGGTCCACCCAACCACAACACCCACCCAATCTGAATGTACCCTTCTGAAAACATATTCAGATGTCACAGTAACAAATTACTGGGAGGTTATTGAAAAGGAATCCCTTGAATACAAAATGGTATTTTTCAGTCTCCTAACAATGTGTTATTTTCACCATTGTGCATGTGTTTTCAAATTTCAGGAGGCAAAAGTAAGGTTGGTAAGTGGTGTTTATCGGGTGGATGGTGAGTGATGAAGGATTATAAAGCCATGAGGAACTGACTGGACACGTTAACTTTTCATTGCCATGTATTCTAATTATTGTATTTTTTAAGAAATGCAGAAGTTGTATGGCAAAAGTGTAATGTTGTAGTTTGGCTGTTCACCGGACTACAATGAAACATACTTTTAACCTAACAAATTTTGTTTGTGTGGTATATTGGAAACTGGCTAAAAATGACTAGCTATCATTTTAAATGTGAGCCATTTCCTAGTTCTGCTTGCAGGAATGAGGGCTCTTACCAAAGCCATGTGATCTGGGTCATCTTAGTCAGTCAGCAGACAGTCAGTCTGGAAAAAGCCAGCTTAAAGCAAGGTGGGGTCAGCTGTACCTCACTGCCTTAGGGACCTACCTGCTTTTCTCTCTCTCTCTCAATTTTCTTGGGTTCTTATGAGTTCTTGTTCTGAATTCTGTGAAATAAAGTAGTGTTATATTGCAGTCTTCCAGCAAGTGTATTTATGTTTTTATCTAACTTTTCTGGGGCTTGGTCTACACTTGAAAAATGTAGGCTGGCAGAATTACCTCACTCAGGGGTTTGAAAAATCCACAGCAAGATGAATGCAGCAAGGTAAACAGAAAAATGCTTTCACTGATCTCGCTAACATCGCTAGGGGAGGTGGTGTTCCCGCACTGCTGGAAAAAACCCTTCTGCCCGTGTAGGCGGTGTTACACTACCAGGTTATGCCAGCATAGCTACAGTACCATAGCTATGCAAGTATAGTCCCTGTAGTGTAGACATGCCCTATGTGTATGATGAGAACATAACAGTTTGTTTATGAATGACACCGTTTTTTGAACAAGCACCAATAATTTCAATCAAGTTGGTTATAAAGTCTCCAGAAGAGGAATCTAGCTCTGACAGACTTTAAGAGGCTCATCAGAGTGGAGGTACCTTCCTGTAGTCCCCACTGTCCCAAACTCCGTCTTTGTGGAGGGGCAATTGTTAATTGCATGGTGAAGGACACCACACTTTGTGTTGACAGGATCAGTATTATTTTGCTTGGGTAATCCCTGCACATTCTGAGAGGGTGATGCTCCAGGTCTCCTTCCTGATTCACAGAGAGAGTACCTTCACCATGGAGTTTCCTCAGGACCAGGGAGAGGGACAGATGATGTCACAGAGCTATTACTCCCATCTTTCCTTGTATGCCAGGTCAGATCTACTCAGTCTAGTTCTCTCCCATGCTTGGAAGTGAAAGGGATAATCTAACCCTAACAAATTTGAACAGCTAACACATGCAGGTTAGTTGTGAGTCTCTGTATGGAAAATAGTGGGCCCAGTCCTGATTCCATGGAAGTCTCTGGGACTTCGTTATTGACTTCATGGAGTTGAGGACTAGGTTCAATACTGTTACATTTTATAAAGAACACCTGTAAAACACTTGTCAGTGACTTTATGATATTGAATGCAACAGAATGAAATCAGACTCTTGTACCTTTCTGAGGGATGCACTGTACAATCCTAAATATCAACATCAGGTTTCAGTGATATATATGATGACTTACTCTTTCATTGGAAACCTGTAATAAGAAAGACTGTTGGCTTCCTCTCTGTAACTGATCTTACTTAAATTCCAGCAAGATAACCAACTAGTTCATGTATGCATCCAATGAAGGGAGCTGTAGCTCATGAAAGCCTATGCTCTAATAAATGTGTTAGTCTCTAAGGTGCCACAAGTCCTCCTTTTATTTTTATGGATACAGACTCACACGGCTGCTACTCTGAAAATAGTTCATTAAGGGTCAGATTAAATATAAATGTGGCCTAAATCAGCCAAAAAATGCAGAATCCCACATTTGCTCATGGATTTTTGAGGGCAGATAGTCAGGGAAAACACACGCAATGTCTCCTGGAAAAGAAAATTCCAGCTCCAGAAAATTGAGCTCTCTTAATTTGGAGGCCTCGACACAACATGGAGAAAACATAAAATCTCAAAAGTCAAGGGACATGTCTGATGCGGATAAAGGAGGAGAATAAAATGGCAGTGCTAATTTCTTATGGGATTCCTTTCCTTCAACTGTCACACCAGCTAAATTACTATACCAAAATGGTATCACTTTATATTGGGGAAGATTTCTGCCCCTTTAAAGAGCCTATTCTGTTCTATTAAGTCTCTAACCCCGCTCCTATTACTGTAGCTTCCAATGAAGCATTCAGCAAAGCGACTAGTGTCTCTACATGCCTCTTATTGAAATGTTTTTCTTCAGTGCATCTCAAGCCAAGCCAACGTTTATATTCTAGTGTGGTCCTTCATGTACCATGAAGTTGCCATTGTGTGGTACATGGAAGTCAAGTGACTTGGTCAAAGTCAGCCAATGAGAGATAGCAACTGAGAGGGTTAGGAGTCCAGACCCTCTAGGTGCCCGTTTCTTTGCCTTAACATCTAAATTAGGTCGATTTTATAGAAGTTGGTTTTTAGAATTCAGTTTCATACAGTCAATTGCGTATGTCCACACTAAGCGCATTAAGTTGGCGGAGTGTGTCCTCACTACCATGGCTAGCATCGACTTACAGAGCGGTGCACTGTGGGTAACTATCCCACAGTTCCCCCAGTCTCCGCTGCCCATTGGAATTCTGGATTAAGTTCCCATTGCCTGATGGGGCAAAAACATTGTCGCGGGTGGTTTTGGGTACATGTCCTCAGGCCCCCCTACCTCCCTCTGTGAAAGCAACAGCAGACAATCGTTTCGTGCCTTTTTTCCGGGGTCTCGTCCGCCGGCCCCACTCAGCCCGTTGCCTGTCTGGATGATTGGAACCCCAGGCAGACAGTGGGCTGAGCAGGGCTGGTGGACGGAGCCCCAGACCGGCTGCAGCCCAGCCCGCTGCTGGTCTGGGGCTCTGTCCACCAGCTCCTGCCAGCCGGCATCCCGGCCGTCAGCCCCGCTAAGCCCGCTGCCATGCTTGCGATACCACGGCAAGCATGGAGCCCGCTCAGCTCACCATCACCGTATGTCTCCTGGGTGCTGCTGGCCTACAAGGTACGGCATTGCTACACAGCAGCAGCTCCTTGCCTTCGTGGCAGACCGTGCAGTAGGACTGATAGCCGTCGTACGTCTCCTGGGTGCTCCTGGCAGACCTCGGTGAGGTTGATCAGGGGGGCCTAGACGGACATGGCTATCCTCCTCTTAGAGCACCGAATAGGAGTGACTCCAGGTCATTCTCTTCTTTAAGTTTCATCTCATGGAGATTCAGTCCTGCCTGGAATATCATGCGAGCTGGAGGCTTCTGCCTCAGGCTGCTCTGCCAGCCGGCAGCACCACGCGGTCGCACCTACCCCAGCCTGCCCCTTGCTCCCATGGCTCATGAAGCCTGGACAGTAGTAAGGAGCAGTTCAACTTGTGGAATGACAAATCCAGAATGAAGGATTGCACTCTATGGGCCACGTTAAGATTATTTCAGAGTCCTAGATAGCATTTAGTCCCTATAAAAGGCTTCATGAAAATTTCCCCCTGCCCCTAACAAAAATGTTAATTTATCAGAGCAGCTGAAAGGGTAAGGAACCCAGGACTATAACTTAGAGAGAGCTTCCATGTTATTTAACTCATAATTCATATAATTCAAAGTAAAATTTCACAGTGCGGTCTGTTCTAAGACTAAAAATGCAAGAGGGGAGTCAGAAAAAGGTGAACGTGATAACCACTACACTATGAAAACCCAACTTGAATGTATCCCTTGCGTGTTCCCTATTATACCTTATGTAACGTGTGGTTGTGTATTATTAATAGTTTGGTGTGTCACGGGGCTTCTCTTTTTTTTGCCCCAGACTTTGCCGAATGCACAGGACTGTTTTCTCTAGCTACAGAAGCTACCTCATGCAATGTCTATATCTATGGCCTTCCTGCTCACACAGCGGCCATGCCCCCGCCCAAGGCTGACACAGCGCAGAGCGCATGTGACACAGCGACCTGGCTCGGGCAGGATCGCTAGCGAGGCATGATACTTTTGCTGTTAAGCAAACACAGCAATTCTTTCCTGGCCTCTGCCACCGAATCCCTCATGCATTAAGCTGTGCCCTATCAGTGCAGGAGGACTGCATGAGCTCGGAAAACATGTCATCGCGAGTGCATTTTTTTCGCCTTCTAATCTGTGATAACCTCAGAGACGGAGATGATAGGGGGAGCGTAGAAATATTCATGGGGGACTGCATGGTGCTGCTGGGTGCTGCTGAGTTCGCCATGCTGGCCAAACAGGAAATTAAATTCAAAAGTTCCCGGGGCTTTTCCTGTGTACCTGGCTAGTGCATCGGAGTTCAAAGTGCTGTCCAGAGCAGTCACAATGGAGCATTCTGGGATAGCTCCCGGAGGCCAATACCGTCGAATTGCGTCCAGACTACCCCAAAATCGACCCAGCGATGTCGGTTTCGGCGCTAATCCCCTCGTCAGGGAGGAGCACAGAAATTGATTTTAAGAGCCGTTTAAGTCGACAAAAATGGCTTCGTCGTGTGGACGGGTGCAGGGTTAAATTGATCTAACTCTGCTAAATTCGACCTAAACTCGTAGTGTAGACCAGGGCTAAGAGACCGTCTTCCTAGTTACATCTTTCCTAGGCTGCCTATTTAAAGCCTCTTTTCAAACGAGAAAGACAAACCAGTTTGTAGATTAAGAAACATCTTTGGTATCAAAACTAGGAGTGAGGGAGCTACCTATAGGTCTTGCACTAAAATAGGACTTGTCCTTAAGGAACAAATTATTTTCAGGCCCTGATGACCCAGAATAATTTATTGTCAGGCCCTGATGGCTCAATGTCATTGCGCTTCCATTTGACTCAACAAAAGGGTCGGGGGGAATAGGAAGCTGATTATGGCTCCCTGATTCTCGCTGACACTCTTGCACAGGTGAGAGCAACCTGGGGGCTGCTCTAACTGTTGCCAACTGGCTATGTTCCCTGATGGTTCATACATCAGTTGAGTCACAGATAAAGCACGGTGTATTTCACCCAACCTGCCTCCCTCTCACTATGCTGGGGTTGAGTGGATGGGATGGGTCTAGCACAAGGCCTCAGTACACAGCTCTGTGACAGTGGAGAGTTCCCCCTTGCCAGGCGGATTCACAGCAGTGGCCAGACTGGCTGATTTCCAGCACCTTTGCACCTCTCAGATGGTGGGAAGAGGCTGGGGTGCTTGGGAGAATCTAGCAAGATATTGTCAGAGTCCCACTCAAATCAGACAGTTAGATGTCAGAATGACCTAAATAGGATGGTACTAGTTCAAGTCAAACGAGCTACAAGCTCAGGAAAAACGTAGGCTCAGGACAAGAGGCTAAAGCACAGGACAGGTGTTGCTGAACAGTGCCTCTGAGCAGGGTTTGACAAGCACAACCTGTTACTGATTTGATTCAGTAATACCAGGGTACTGGGATACTGCAGCTGGGATCGAACATTCACAGGTGCTGACAGCAGGATGCTGCACTGCTTTGAGAGCACTGCTTCTTCTTTGGCCCACTTTGATTCCCTTAGCTTTCCCACTAAAAAATTATCATTAAAATGGCAACAGGTTTCATTTCAGGTCAGTAACCACAGCCTCTTCAGGCTTCTGCTTCAGGGTTTCTACAGCTGGGAAAGATGGTGAGAGGCAATGACATGACTGGTGTGCTAAGGACATGCTTCCACATTCAGGATGTCCTGCTATTTGGACTGCGGGAAGGCCCTGACATTTGAATCTGGGGAGTATGAGTAAGCCGTCGATCTTCCTTCCCTCTGCTGCACATCCACTCCCTTCCAGCCAGTTAGTCGTACTCTAGCTTTGGGCTGGGTGAGAGAGTAGAACAGAGGACACAATGGGTGACCTGAGGTAGCATCAGCATATAGAGCAGTAAAATGTCTCTGGCAGTGGCAGGCCACTTGGCACTGCTGTATGACTGTCTAGCTCACCATCAGCAGTGCACCTAGAAGAACCTGCTGAAAATTGAGCTGACAGGAGATTAAGCTTGCTACAAAGCTAATGGATCTGCAGAGAACATAATGTAACTTTCATGGGAGTGCATCATGCTTCGGCGTCTCCTTGGGAAGGTTTGGGGGTGTCTGTAAGACCAGGCATGAAAGACTGAGGGAGAACAGAGGGCCAAGGGATCTGACTTGGAGTACTGGAGAGATGAAGAGCTAGATTGTGCCGTTAGGCACAGCCCTGTGTAAGAGTCAGTGCATATGTGTGCAACCCCAGCAGCAGTGCAGGGGAGGAGTTGTAAATCAGAAAGTCCAGCTGCCTCTCTGTTCCCCCTTGCTGCATGGGCAAGTCATCTGCTATGGCCCCAGAACAGGGGCAGATTACTTCCTGTCCATACCAGCTCAGTTCCACAGGCTCACACAGAACGTGGAGTGGAGCCAAGGATTCTCCCTCTTCCTGCCCCTCTTTGCTCCCATCCGCACCCATTTGATTGCAGTGGGAGTAGTGGCCATATGGAGCTGCTTTCCCATTTACATCCTAAGCAGCGATGTGGGTTGGAGGGAGGTTGGAGGGAAGGGTCCTATGCCCCACTGTAGCCACGAAAGGTTGGACCACAATCTGGTCCTGAGAGTAAGAGGTCATGGATTGAGAAGGAATGATCAGAACTTCACATGCTATTCCTGACCAGGTGGCATCACTGAATAAAGGCATTATAATATTTTCAGTTTGATTCCCCATCTCATTCCTTATGCATCCTAACATTGTGGTAGCTTTTTTTCTTAATGCAGCTGCCCATGGAGCACAGGTCTTCACTGAACTGTCTACACTGACACCCAGGTCACTGTCTTAAGTTGATACAGCAAATTTAGAACCTTGTAAGGTTTAGGAGTCATTTAAGTTTTTCCCTCCAACTTGCATTATTTTGCATTTATCCACACTGAACTTCATTTGCCCATCTCACAAGAGCCTTCATAAAGGCTTCTGAAATGTAGGTTATCCATGCGATGGTCTCTCTGTATTTGTATTATTTACCTGTCTTCGGTGTTTCTATCATCTAGGTTCCTAAGTGTCGACACTTATGTAATAAGCTAAATCAATGCCATATCCCCACTGAATGCTAAAAGCACTTTGCTAAACAGACCACAGTAGCCACAGTAATTGTGATACACTTTTTTGTTCTCTAGAGTGACCTGGAGCAGAGACAGTGGTGCTGTTCTTGAGAAGGCTTCCCGGGGCATAGCAGTCCACAGCACACCCAATGAGACACAGTACTGGGATGGAAATTCTAGTCTGGGAAGGGTGTGAGTCACGAGTTGGTGAGTGAAAGAAACAGCAGGATCAAATAACAGAACGAAGTATGATGCTGAATGTTAATCTGCTACGTTGCATTATCCTTGCTTGCATTACCCATAACAAAATAATATGTAGTGTGCACTGCAGTGCATAACACAGATTGTTGTATACTATTCTGAAAGTATATGGTTTAGGATGCTGGATTGGCTATGCCTTTAATTCCTCTTTTTAGGACTGATTGAAAATTATTAATCACATTTTTCAATGAAAAATGCCTTTTCAAACAGTATGGACATTTCTGTATAAAATTTTTGCATCATTCAACATTTCCAGATTTTGGACAAAACAATTTAAAATGAAAAATTTTCATTTCAATTTGAACTGAGTAGAATCAAAATGATTTTTTTTTTGTTTTCCTTTTTTTGTTTCCTTCCTCCATCTTTTCTATCCCCTTTCCAGGAGTAAATAGATAGAGAGGAGGAAAAAGCCTCAAAATTGAAACATTTTCATTTTGCTTCTACTTGATGTGAATCAATATGAAAACGTGTTCTTCTGGATTAGTTTGAAAATTTTTGTGTGTTTGTTTTGAAGTGTTTCATCAGAATATTTTGGGGGAAAATTTCAAATGCAGAGTGGAATTTTCAGTAGTACTCACTAGGGTGGCCAACTTTGGTTGGACGAATTCCTGGAGATTTCATCACATGGCATAATCTTTAATTAAAGATTAATCTTTAATTCCTGGAGATTCCAGGAGAATCCTGGAGGGCTGGCAACCCTCACACTCACCATTGGCTTAACTCTTCCTGGGGTCAACGTTAGGCCACTGCTAAACATTTCTGAAATCCCAAACAAAGTCTCTGAAATTGAAAAATGATTAAATCAGATTTTACCAAACATCTCTGAGACCTTTTCTGCACTGAAGCTTATCCAGATATTTGAACTTTGAAAAGGCACTCAAGGTGATTTTCAAATTTTCCACCCAAATTTATGTTTATGTTCCATCCAAGATAAACACCTGTAGGAAAGTTAAAGGTCACTGCATATAGGCAGTAAGAGCCAGGTGTTTAGGTGCCTGACTCCCAATGGAATCATTGGGAGTTAGAGACCAGATCGGATTTTGAGAGAGGAGTTAGGCCAGCACTGAGTGATATTGAAAATCGACCCTTTGCTTGAAAATTTCCCCAAAATATTCTGTACTTTTGATTAAATCAGTGGGAGTTAGGTGCCTAAAAATCTGTCCCTAGGTGCCTTACACCCATTGATTTCAATGGGAGTTAGATGTCTGGGTACTTATCTACATCTTTTGGAGTCTAAATACCTTTGTAAATCTGGTCCTTAGGACTGAGCTAAATCTCACTGAAGTTAATGGAAAAACTCCCATAGACCTGAATGGACTTTGGATCAAGTCCTTATGCCGTATTGCCATTTTTGGTTGGGAAGGGTAGATGCCATTCCCTGCCCTGAAAGGACAATGGGGTCTCAGCAACGGGAACGTCATGGGGATTTGCTCCCCAGAGCCTCATGGGAAGGGTTGATGGAGGTCTGTTAGGGTTTAGTCAGGCATCTAGGCCCTGCTCCTGCACCATTAAAGTCAATGGGTGCTTTGTCTTTGACTGCAGTGAGCACAGGTTCACACCCATAGACATCTTTGCAGGCTACCGCATAGACAGCTCTTAGCATTGCAGGGAAAAAACGTATCTTCATTTTTTCAAGTGGGAAAAGGGATCTATTTTATTCTAGTCATTTCAAGTCATTTCAAAACCCACTAAAGTGTATTTTACTTCAACTTTCTTAACATCATTTGTCTTTGGGCTCTGATGGGAGTGTGGAAAACAAAACATAGAAGACTTGCAAAAGTGAGAGGCTAGTGAAAACAGGAGTTTATAACGCAAGACTATGTGTATTCTTATCCATCACACATTCTCTAACTGTGAATGCCGTAATCACCATTCACAATGCTACATTATTCAAAATGTAAATTACTTTTCTTTGTAAATATTCTCCTCCTCCTCCCCTCCGCTTAGGTGCCTCAAGGGGCAGGGCACTTACCCTGCCTCTGAGAGATGCTGAAGTTTAGCCAGGTGAGAATCCCCCTTGTCTTGCAAACACTGATGCATGTGCTTAAAGTGAAGCACGTGTGTATTTGTATTTGCAGGGTCGGGGTTTGTGAGCAAAATATTTTTCTTCCTTTCAGATCTTGTTACAAATGGCTTATGTGATTCCACTACGATGAAACCATCTTGAATAATCCTTTATATTTCTATTTTCTCTTTCAGAGGCTGCTTGAGAAGCTATTTAGGGCATCTTTTTTATAATGTTTTTAACTGATCTTGTGTTGCTTTTTTAATTTATACTTACACCTACGTAGCTCGTCATTTTTTTGTATATTACATATTTTTATTTCAAAATTTGTAAAAAAAATATTTTTTAATTTATATTTATGCAAGAAAAAGGAAGTCATTGTAATTGTGGTTTGACATCTTTGGCAACAAATTTTATTCGCTACTCAGTGGCCACTGTTTTGGTTAAGACACCATTTCATTAATCATATCTGTAAACCCAATAGGGTGCTGAAGGTAACTCCCTGGGAGAGGACATTTATGGTCCAAATTTTCAGAAAGGGAGGTTGGAGGTAGGAAAATACACAACTGCCCTTGAAGTCAATGGAAATCTGTCCACTGTAAATGGTCATTTGGCCAAGCTAACTGGTGATTTGCATACGCAAATACCTGATTTACGGAGGTAGCTGTATTAGTTGCATGCACGAATGTAAGCATGTAATTGAGCATACAGTCCTGCAAGTGGATCTACCTACTTTTCTGAAAATGTTACACTTACGAGTGTAGGGGAGAAAAGTAATTTCTTTCTTCTGTGAAATCTGTCTATGCAACTGTACTGAATTAGAAGAATTGTCCAAAAGGAAAGTCAGGAATGATATTCGGAGGCACTGATACATTACTGGTTTGCTCTAAAAAGTTAGGAAAATAATGGAACATTGTAATCTGTGTGTCTGCCACTCCTGATCTAAGCCATATGTCTGTGTTTGGTATGTATCCTGAAGGCTGCACCTGCAGTTGCTTGGTAGAGGACTGGCTGCCTTTCTCCTAGTGTCACGCTGCAGTAAAAGGACATTGGGAAGAAATTCAGAGATTGGAACTGACACAGGTAGCCAGATTCCTTTGCTCCCTGTTCCCATACCTTCTTGGGATATGAAATTCTATCAAAAGCCTTTCCCTTGCATACATTGCTTTGGAGTTGCCCAGCTTCTTCTCCGCCGTCCCCCCACCCCCCTCACATGGATGTGTTCCCATCGGTTGGATTCCACAATTTGGATGTTTAGGAATTTGTTCTTTTGGGGGTTTTCTCTTACAGAGAAACTGTTCTGCATTCAGAGCCCAGTTTTGAACTCGTTCTCAAACACAGCGAAACACATCAGTGACTCTGCTGTTTTGGATTTTGTATGGAAATATGTGAATGATTGATTCTAATTCTTTGCTTTCCTTCCACTAGTGCTGTTCTTTGTCAAAGTCTCTCATAGTTTAGGGAGATTATTAAAGTACCATTTATTTCTGTCTTTTTTGACATTCATTTTCTTTTATTTATTTTGTATTTTTAAGATGTGAAGTCTCTGGGGTTAATATTTCAAATCTTAGCATCAAAGTGCTGTGCATACAGGTCTAGTACACACCTGAAGGTTAGTCTTTGTTTTTGTGTGGCTTTGACTTGAACACTTTTCCATTTCTCTTTCTGTTAATATTGGTATTTGGGAAATGTGCACTGCCTGTATTCTTTCTGCCTTTTGCCCCGTCCCTTAATTCAATAAAAAAATGTTTTCCTCAAAACTATGTTATTTATATAGTACAGAAAGTCTTTGTAGGTGTGCATTGGATATATCTCGCATACATAGGAGATCTTCTGATGTGGGGTTTGAGAGGGTGGAACTATACCAGTGAAGGGGTAAATTAATCCCTGCAATAACTACACCATATTGCTTACATTGAGAAGATTTTTTTTTTCAAAAGCATCTATTTCCTAAAACATTGCACACCATGGGTTAGAATCAGAGCTTGTATAAGCAGATGCAAATCAATGAAGTTTCACCCATTTACACCAGGTCTAATTTGGCTTCATGTGTATATCACGTGTTATTCCAGCTCAGTGGTGAATCTATGACTACAATAAATCCTTTGTCCTGCTCATGAGGGTGTACATGCCTTTTAAGGATCTTAAGAGGAAACTTTTGGGGGTAGTATTACACCACAGCCTCCCTGAGAAGAGAAGAAGGATGGTCCAGTGGTTAGGGCTGTTGCCTGCAAATTGGAAGATTTGGCTTCAATTCTGACTCTGCTGTAGGCTTCTTGTGTGACCATGGGCAAGTCACTCTGTGACTAAGCTCCCGTCTGTAAAATGGGGACAATAGTAGTTCTCTAGCTAACAGAGATGTCTTGAGGAAAAAGACATTAAAGATTGTGAGGTGATCAGATCCTACAGTAATGGCATCCATATAAATACCTAAGATACACAGAGGACACCAGCAGGGTATTAACCAGACACAGCTGCTTTAAATTAGAAGCAGAGAACTCTCTTGTTACTATGGGATGAAGAAAGACAGCTGTGTGTATCCCAACTGCTGCTCAAGCTGAGCAGGTGGGTTCTGTTCCTCAATTTAAAGGAGTGATACGCAGCAGGAGATAAACTATAGCGGAAGGTACAAGAAAGGTTTCCTAGGATGGATGACTCTTAAAAGCTTGGGTGAGTACAATGTTTTTCTTCTGTGAACCCTGTGTTGCTTTTTGAATTGAATATACTCGTATGTGGTACTGGAAAAAGGCTGGCTCACCTGTTTCAGACCCTTTGAGCCATTTGCCTAAGCTGGTGTAAACTAACATTGCTCCTTTCACATTATGGAGGCTCGGTTAATTGACACTATCTGAGGATCTGGCCATTTATTGTTTAGTTGAAGTGTGTTGCCACAAAACCCAGCCTCCAACAGGGGATTTTCTCTGTTTGAAATAAAATGAACGTTGTGACCTGAGGTGCTATTGATCAGACACAAGCCTTTAGACCCTCACAGTCTGAAAAACAAAGAGCTCCTCAAATAACACTAACTTTCCTTTCCATGAGAAACTGCTACTGTGACTTTCAGCACTGCTCTTTCTTGTGTGTAGGGTCAGAGGTCCTGATCATGCAGCATGCTTAATTTTATACATGTGAATAATCCCAGCTGATGTGAATGAGACTATTTATTTGCATACACAGATGTCTGCGGGTAGAGGTCTTTTAATTAGCATTTTTAAAAACCATTGTCAAATAATGTTTGATCTCGGTGTGAATCTTTAAAAAAAACTCTCAGAGGAAGGACATGAAACACTCCAATGTCTCTTCTGCTTTATGGAGATTCAGCTTCTCTTGTCAACTCTATTAGATCACTAGCAGGAGAAACTCAAGGCCACTATTACTGCTGCAATATTCCTTTGGGGCCTGATGCAAAGCCTATGGCAGTCCACTGGCATTTTCCCACTGACATCAATGGGTTTTGGTTCAGACTCTTGCTGCCACACACGAGGTCATTAAACCAGGATATTTATGGACCATTCTCAAAATTTGAGATACTTTTCATCCTTGCCCATGTCAGACTTTGTATCAAGTCAATGACCGTTTCTAATAATCTAACTCTGTCAATTTAAAAGTGTCCATAAAAAGAAAACTCTTGCTGGAGTTCCCCTGAGAACTTTTCCACTCAGTTCCTCTCGAACTCTATCTTGTCAGTCAGCTTTCTTTATTTGGCATGCCCCCCCTAAGAGGGTGTGCCCCACAGTTTGGGGACCACTGCCCTAGGCTGTGGTAAGAGCTGCCCAGGGAGCCTGGGCAGCTGTGGGGAGACCTGGTGCTGCACCTGCCTTAGGCAGGGGACAGGAGTGCTTGAGAGTAGCCCCCAGCCCTTTTCCCTGCTCCCCAGGGTGCACTACACAGGGCAGATGGAGGGTCCAGGGCTCCCCACAGTGGTACAGGCTCCCTGGGCAGCTTTTACCATGACCCGGCTCGTGGCCAGATCAGGGGGCAGGGCCTTGGGGGGTAAGGGGAGGAGCAGAGGTGTAGCCTCATGGCAGGGGTGAGGGATGTGGGGGGCTCAAATGTTCTTTGTGCCCAGGGCTCCAATATATCTTAATCTGTCTCTGCCTGTATGGCCAGTGCTTGACTCCCATTGAGTTTTGGACATGGAGTATATACACCTCTAGCAATGTCCATTAAGTAGTATGATGCATCCACACAAACAAGTAGTTGGGGCAGTGTAGTTTAGTTAGAATTAGCATTAAATGAAGACTTTAGTTTGGATTAACTCATTTCTACATTGTCATTTTTCCTTTCTAACTGATCATAATTATTAGAGGGTGGAAAGCCATTCTGGCTTCCCCATGTGCTGGTTCCTCTTAACAAACTGCTATTATCAAGCACAGCTACTCTCACTTCTCTTGATTCCTTTTATATTTCCTCTATTCTGATGCATGCTCTGAGCACAGCTGCCACCTCTTGAGCAATCCAAAGAGAGAACACTTTTCTTCATAATTAATTTACTACTGTAACTTCTGTAGAATCCTGACAAATGCATGCAACTGTATAATATTATTCTATTAAAACCAAGGACTTTCTACCCCTTATAGATTTCATAAAGAAATCAAAGCACACGCTGGATACAAATCCCAAACTAGAGCTGAATCCAACGTACTTTGAATCCCTTATGGCAATGATTGGTTCCAGCATACTTCAGAGGACAACAAGAAAAACACCTACTTCTGAGCAGCTGCAAATTGAGCAGTGTAGAGTCTGTAGACTGCAGTAATAGAAATGTCAGTCCTCCTATGTTCACTGCTCCTGTGTTGAGATTGAAATTATGGGGGTATTGCAAGTCAGGATCAAACAGCATCATTCATAGGGCTGGGTAGGAAGTGGGTTTTCCTATCCCCGGAGGATTTGTGAGATTTCAAAAATCTTCCCCCTCCCAAATTGGGATGAAAAATTGAAATCTCAGATTTTCATGAATGAAAATTTCACCCTCCCCTGAAAACAACAATAACCAGATTGGTTCTACTTTTGATTTTAATAACTTAATTTTTAAAACAAAAATATCAGTTTGACCCAAAAATCTGAAGTTTTTGTTTTTAAAATGTCAGAATGAGACTTGTTAACTTTTTTAGGGGCAGGGAAGGGGGGGATAACAGGAAATTCATTGAAACCGACCCTTTCTTGTGATCCGTTTTGGTTTTGACATATTGTCATTTCCATATGGAGAAAATACTTTGTCAGTAAATTCTCAACCAGCTCTAATCCGTCATTCTGTGGGTGGGCTCAAAGGCTGGAAAATCAGGGGGTGATGCAGGATGGGAATGGGGTATATGGGCAGAGCTGTGTAGCATCCTAGAGTCTGAATAGCAGGGGATGCTGTAGATCAGAAATAATGCGCCCTGGCAGAGCTACGTGTGGTGCCAGGGCTTGAATATCAGGGGATGTTTCCATTTGGGATTAGAATCCACAGGCCTGTGTATGTTTGTGGCAAGGGAAACTTGCACAGCTCATATCCACAATGTGCCTGGCTAAAATCACTGCCAACTCCATCTATTGAACACTATTTTTTTTTTTTTTTTAAGAAGGGAAGATGAGCAAAAGGAACATCAATTTCTAACAGATGGGACTAGAGTAGGGCAGCTGCAGGTATACAGTACATTACACACAGCATTCAAGGGTCTGTAGAAGCCTTTCCAAACATTGCAGAGGCCTCTCTCTTTCCCTGACAATTGAGTCAGGTAACTGTATTTTTCCACGGTCACACCACAAATCCTGTTACTCTCTTCTGCCCATTTGAAAAACTAGGGGGGGACTCAGGGGAATGCTAATAGGATCTGGGTGTTGGGCAGCAATTGGTGTTGTCCATGTGAGACAGGTGAACACATTCCTGTAAGGTCATCATTTGTTTTACATTCTGGGTCGAAATCCTCTGTAAACAAGATTACAGAACAGGCATGTAGAAAACAAAACGATAGAAAAAAGACAGGAGTAAACAAGATTACTAGGCCAAATGGTGCCGCTAAGCACATTATCCATGCTGCAGGGGATGTACAGCTGGGGCAGGTCTGGAGGAGCTCTCCCTATGCAGGCAGAATACACTGGGGTGTAGAGAGCTCAGGAGAAGAACACGCATTAGTGTTGCCAGTTCTCTCAGATCTATTGCAAGTCTCGCGATAGCTGGTGTGTGGGTTTTGTTTTTCTTAAAGCCCCAGCAGCTCCTGAAATCCTGTGATTATGAGAGAATCTCAGCTTTCAGATAACAACAAGAAGCACATTAGCTCTCAAACCTATAGAAAAACATAAATCCTAATGGCTCAAAACCAGAGGTCAAATAAAGAGAACCCCCAAATTATTATTATTTTTTTAAAATATCATGACATTTAAGCCAACTTCCGGTGTGTGTGGGGGGAGGCAGACTGGCTCATTAAGGTTTATTTTCTGTTTTTTTTTTTTTTTTTTAATGCTTGATGTTGCCAATGTTGTTTGTGTGGGCCCGATTCCGTCACCCTTACTCAGACCAAGTAATCACTTACTCAGAACAACTAGTCCCATTGAAATCAACAAGGTTATTTTCAGGGTAAGGAACTACTCTCTATGAGTAAGGGTGGCAGAATTAGGCTATATAAACTGTATTGAGCACCACACCCTTCTGGTTGCTAGCAGAAGGCAGAGCCCTGCACACGCTATCCAGTTGGGTTGGGAGACACTCTTTACAGCACTGGCACAGTCACAGCAGTCCATCTCCTTTCTCCGGGTGTTCATTGATAGATAGCAGCAGCAAGTCCTCCTTGGCCCTGTGTGGATGCACAAAAGTGGAGGAAGTTGCCCTCCTCAAGCATTGTGCAAAAAGAATCCATGTTTGGCTCCGATGGGGAAAAGGTGATGGGTTTTAATGTTACCCTCCTATTCCTGAAAAGAGAGGGCCCAATTCTGCAACCCTCACTTTTGACTGACTAGTGCTCTTAAAGTCACTTGGCGTACTCCCTCCCCAGTCCTGTGTGGCCAGCCAGCTCTGCTGGTCCAGACATGGAAGCGAAGGAGATGGCCATGGCCCACCTCTCTTCACAATCTTTTCAGTGAGTTGCTTCTGAGGATGAGATAGCAGCGCCTCACTCGCTATGCATGTGGCCTCTAATTTAATGCTTACTAGGTCCAGATATAAGGCTGGCTTAGGTATGGCACAGAAGGTGTTAACTATGAATGGGTTCTGAAGTTAGAGACCCATGTTAGTGCTTTTCACAATAGAAGTGGCATATTCTGGACCTAAACCTGACAAAGCTTGCAATGGGAAGGTAAATCCAGTGTGCAGGGATCCTCCTGTGTGGTAAAAGTTGGTGTAGTGACTTTTCTAGCATACATGCCCCATTCCACTGGCCAGGGAAAGGAGGCACTGTCGGGACTTCCCTAAGCTCAGCTGAGTTTATAGGGACTGTTTGGGGCTATCTGTAGCCAGTGTAACTCAGAGCTGCCTTTTAATGTGTAAATAGATTTGAGTTTTTAAAACTGAGGGGGGAAAAAGTGAATTTCCCAGTGCAAGTGCTTTCTTCTGCACTGAAATCTGTCCTAACCATTTCCATGCAGAGACAGAATACTGGAGTATGCATGATCTTTCTTTATCTCCCTCCATTAAAAACAGTGTATGCTCCAGCAGTTAGTAAAACATGAATCGTTACTTCCCATATTGCTTTTCAAAGGACAGCTGGGTCACTGTTTTTGTGCTTTGTCATTTCTAGACTAGCTCTCCAGCCTGAGAAATGGTTTCAGAAATCTTCCTGTTCCATGAAACATCAGGCTTAGTTCTGCTTTTAATCTCACTGGTTTAACTGAGGAGTAAATCGAGTGAGGTCAATAGAAAACTAGCATAAGGGAGAGCAGAATCAGACTGACAGACTTTGTGGGCTGGCGGGGTAGCAGTCACAAGAGGGATATCTATAGCTAAAATCCATTTACTAAATGTATCAAAGGCATCATTCCTCCTCTGTGTGGAGGTTATGGATCTGTAGGAAGGATATCTAGCACATGGGATTGTTTTAAACAAGAGAATACATTGGGAAAACAAGGATGTGAAATGACCCCCCGAGGAACTGGCCTCTGAGACCTAAAAGGTTTTGAAATGACCTAAATGGGTTTGAAATACGGCCAGATAAAGATGCTTGCTTTTGATATTGTGATATAGTCTCACACTACCATTGCAGCTGAAATGAACACAACTACTCATAAGAGGAAAGAGAGCTGAGTTAATTTCTGTAGATATAGTCATTTGATATCTATCCTGTCTAGGATGCTCACCTCTTCTTCTCGTGCTGAACAATCCTTGTTCCCTGAATGCTGCCAAACCTGGGCAAACAGCCCCAAAAAGCATCTGAGGAAAAAAGACCCCACCAATTCACTTTAGCCCCTCTCATTTTCTCTTTGCGAACATTCATGTGACTTAAATTGTGTGGAAAGCATAAAGGTTGTGACAACGGACCCCCATTAGGCTCTGCACTGGAAAGGTTTGTGTGACTATCTTGAAAGGTCTTTGAGGATTTAGGAGTCCTCCAGTCAGAATAGAGATGATACCATGTGACTTGAGTGCCTTGTCATGTAACATGGATAGTGAATTACAACTAGTAGCTACTCTTAACAACACATAGTGTATCACTCAGTAACTTTAGGCTGAAATATGTCTGTATCAATCACTCATCAAATGTTACAAGTCGCAACAAATTGGTAAAAATCCAAATATAATAATTCACAAAAAAGTCAAGTAAAATTTCTTGATTCAATTGTTGGCTGGAACAAATTCTCTTCTGTCTGCTCACAGGTCCCTTATAACTTTCTTTCCTTTCTCTACTATTCCAGCAGAGATTCAAACAACTTATACTATCAAAGCTTTTAATTCACATTAAAAACATTGCTGCATATCAGCTATTCCAACCCTCACAGTGTCATGTTCTCCATCTCATACAGAGCACACCTGAGCCTTCTTGGCAATGCCTGACTGTGCAGGTAGAGAATTCCCAGGCTTGGCACCAGTCCTGTGGGAACTACTCTGTTGCTTAGTGTTTACATGGTTTTCTCTGTACTTTTGCTACTCTTTCATCAGCACAGTAAAAACTGCTTTGCTCCTTATTGAAATTTGCTAAGTAAATACAGAGTAACCAGCAAATACATCTAGATAGCGAGGACCAAATTTTCTGACACAGGCCTCCGTTTCTTTAGCATCCAGAATGCGGGTGCAATCTGATGCCCACTGTTTAGTGCAGGAGTTCTCAAGACCAATGTTTTGGTGTCCTCAGAGTGCGGCTACCAACTCTAGCCAACACAGATACATGTCCAAATCATTGTAATGTATTTAATTGCTAGCTAGTAAGTCTGTTGGGGAAAAGTAACATTAACATACAAGTGTCACTTTTCACAGCAGACTTACTCAGCCCTGCCAAGCCTGGGTTAAGCCCTGGATGGGGGTTGGGGGAAGCCGCAGGGGTCTGGAGCCTGAAGCCCTGTGGCCAGAGCCTACCACCCCACCACTCCAGGATGGAAGCCCAAAGCCTGAGCCCTACTGCCCCTGGGAAGGTGGGGAATTCACTGGCTGCCAGCTCCTACAGCATTGTGCCCCAGATGTCTCCAGAGGGGGGGCACATCCCAACTCCTGCTGGCAGCCCCAGCAATCAACACCAAGGCTTTGCACCCAGGAACAATGGGGGTGGGGGGAGCTGCTACTTTGCCCCACCCCCAATCACATCCCGGGAGGCTGTGGCCACAAGAAAAGCCCCTGGTGTCCACATGTGGCCTGTCAAGGTTCCTTCCCCACTCTGAACGCTAGGGTACAGATGTGGGGACCTGCATGAAAACCTCCTAAGCTTATCTTTACCAGCTTAGGTCAAAACTTCCCCAAGGTACAAAATATTCCACCCTTTGTCCTTGGATTGGCCGCTACCACCACCAAACAAATACTGGTTACTGGGGAAGAGCTGTTTGGAAACGTCTTTCCCCCCAAATACTTCCCAAAACCTTGCACCCCACTTCCTAGAAAAGGTTTGGTAAAAAGCCTCACCAATTTGCATAGGTGACCACAGACCCAAACCCTTGGATCTGAGAACAATGAAAAAGCATTCAGTTTTCTTACAAGAAGACTTTTAATAGAAATAGGAGTAAATAGAAGTAAAGAAATCCCCTCTGTAAAATCAGGATGGTAGATACCTTACAGGGTAATTAGATTCAAAACATAGAGAATCCCTCTAGGCAAAACCTTAAGTTACAAAAAAGATACCCAGACAGAAATAGTTATTCTATTCAGCACAATTCTTCTCAGCCATTTAAAGAAATCATAATCTAACACATACCTAGCTAGATTACTTACTAGAAGTTCTAAGACTCCATTCCTGGTCTATCCCCAACAAAAGCAGCAGACAGACAGAGACCCTTTGTTTCTCTCCCTCCTCCCAGCTTTTGAAAGTATCTTGTCTCCTCATTGGTCATTTTGGTCAGGTGCCAGCAAGGTTACCTTTAGCTTCTTAACCCTTTACAGGTGAGAGGAGTTTTCCTCTGCCCAGGAGGGATTTTAAAGGGGTTTACCCTTCCTTTTATATTTATGACATGGCCACAGTGGCTACACTGGAGAAATGCTGGGTTAGTGTCACTTAGAGATCTACATAAAAATGGAGGCCAGTGTCTGAAAATCAGCCCCTCAAAAACAGTGGGATAAGTCCTTCAGTTCATAATTGGGCAAAACTTTCACTAACTTCAATTAGGGTTTCATTGAATAAATACTGCAGGATTTGACTCCTTGCTGGAGAAATCAGCAGCAGTCCTGCATTCAAATAAAGACTTTTTTACAGGAACACACCACAGAGCATTTCCAAATACCTTAATAGATGTAATTTGTCCCCCTTATCTGTGTTCCTCATATAATCTAATATCTGATAGTCTGTTGCATCAAATCCAAACAAATAAGAGACAATGGAAAAAGAGAAGGGACACATATGAAGTGAGCTGTAGCTCACGAAAGCTTATGCTCAAATAAATTGGTTAGTCTCTAAGGTGCCACAAGTACTCCTTTTTTCGTTTTTTGATAATGGTTAATGACATTTTAAAACTAGATATAAAGCAGCCTAACCACAAATATGTATGCAAAAGTGCAACTTATCTATGTTACAGTTTTCCAAATCTGTCTGAATGAATTTCTGGTGTTTAACTGGTGAGACTGAATATCTTCTCACACTGAGCCCAATTTTTACCTCTGTTTTACTGGGGGTCAATCCTGAGTAACTCCAGTGAAGTCCATGTAGCTTCTAAGGATTTACACCAGTACAAATGAGAACACATCTGGTCTTCATGGAGATCCCCTTAGGTCCAGATTCCAAGCATAGGAACCAGCCTTGGTGCTGCTCCACCTGTAAAAGACAGAGCTCAGTCTCTAGTGTCTTTTCTTTCATTTGTTGCGTGGTCTGGTGATGACTCTACCGGTTACAGTTCCAAACACGTATGGGGTAGGCACAAGTGCAGACCTCTTCAGGATCCTCTTTATTCTTATGAGCTATAGCTTGTCTGTTTCCCAAATGCCATTAGGAGTTAAAAACAACAGGTCCTCTCTGCAGTTATGAAGACTCTGGGCTAAGAAGTTGGGATGGATGTGCAGTGGGAAAGGAGGAAGGAATGCCCTTCTAGGCCATGGAGAAACTGCAGAGCTATGCTGTAGCGGCCACGTCAGTCAAGCTGAAGCAGCATTTTATAGCTGTAATGTACACACTCCTCTGCCCAAGGGAGTGAGTCCCAGAGGATCTGCATAGTCAGATCAGCAAATTGCTGGATTAGATTAGATAGAATCTCTTGACTAACCGCTAAATGAAGAGATTAAAAGTGTCTACAGGAATGTGAAGCATATAAACACTTGGGAGAAAAGGATTTTTCGGGGCTGTACAGCAG
Organism: Chelonia mydas; assembly: GCF_015237465.2. Taxonomy (NCBI): domain Eukaryota; kingdom Metazoa; phylum Chordata; order Testudines; family Cheloniidae; genus Chelonia; species Chelonia mydas. The sequence continues at coordinate 218,346,143 of NC_057849.1, forward strand.
GGTACATAAACAAGTAATGGGATAACTTTTTTTTTTTTTAAGGACAACTTCGGCCCAGTAGAAAGAACCAGTTTGGAATGGGGTGATGTATTTCACTCTGGAAGTCTCCCAAAGGGAGTGGGGAAAGCCCCATCATTCACATTTTAAAAGATGACTGGTCAAAGTACCTTGGGAGGGAGAAAACCCTGGAACAGCACTGCAGGGGATGAATTATAGCAGGTGACCGAAGAAGCCTCTTCTATCTGTAACCTGGGTGATTCTAATAGCCAAGGAATGGTCTGACCACGTGTGCCTCTGACAGGTTGTGGCAGCACATTGCCGCAAATACCACTAGACTGAAGCCCTGGCTCTGCCGTGAATCAGAGGCCACCTGCTTAACCAATTGCAGTACCTGAGATCCACGCCTACTTGTGTAATTCTATGGTCCTCGTCACTGTAATATCTGAACGTGCATGGGGGGCAGGTTAAGGGGAGGAGAAACAATCTCCCACTGAAATACTGACTTGTTCCAATCGTGCTCCTCTTATGAACACTCCCTTGCACAAGACTTCCGCTAAATGAGGCACTGCTGCACATAGGTATGCACTGTAATTAGAGCTGGGTTTTTCTCATCCTGTGAAAATTTTCAAGATTTTCAAAACTGTTTGAACAGGACAAGACTGTGACCTTTCAAACTTTTTCACTAAAAGCGAGCAAGAGAATAATCTATAGCCCAGTGGTTAGAGTACTCACCTGAGATGTGGATCCCCGCCGCTCCAAGTCCCTGAATCAGGTAGACCAAGGAGTTGAGCCTGGGTGTCCCACTTCCTGGGTGAGTGTCCTGCCCACTGGGTATTCTGGGGTGGGTCTCTGTCTCTAGTTTTAACCAGAAATTCCATCTTGGATTTTTCCCTATGAAAGTCTAGCTGAAACTGGTACCCCCCCCCCCCCCACACCGTTTTGACAAATCAACAGTCCAACAAAAAGCAGGTGAGTCATTACATTCCCAATCAGCCCTAATTGTGATAGCAAAGAGGCAAAAAAATCTTGGTTTTTTCACTAGATTTGTGTGCAATCAGAACTTGGTATGAACTGGAGAACACACCGAACTTCCTCACTCTACATTTATTGTTCCACTGTAGTTCATCAATATCCTTCACAGTCATAGGATGGAATGAGCACCCTCTGGTGGTTGGGTGTTTTTATTTGAAAAAAATGGAGTGGTGGTGTAATATCTTCTGCATAGTCTAATGGTTCATATACCTGGCTTGTGGCTTGAAGGTTGCCAGTTCAAACCCTGTGGGGTGGTGTTATACATTCTGTAACATATATCTATTTTAATCTAGATTACTGTACTCATCACATTGCTGCATTAATTATCTTTGCCTTTAGACACATTGGGTCAGATCCTCCCTTAAGGGTACATCTACACTGCAGCTGGGAGGTGTAACTTTTAGCTTGGGTAGCTAGCACAGAATCGAGCTAGTGCATTAAAAATAGCAGTGTAGCTGCAAGTGCTATGCCTGAGGGCATTCTTCCCCCCAAAATAAAAAATTCTGTGCACAATATTTTAAAATTCTGCAAATTTTATTTGTCAAATAAATGTGGAGGCTCCAGCATGGCATTGGGGTGCACAAGCCACTGGCTGCACAAAGGTGAGAGATCAGTGAGCACCTCCACCCCCGCCCCCTGGGACATGGACTCAGTGGTGAGGCTGCATCCAACCCTGACACAGCACAAGGACAGGGCCTGCCCCAGAAACACCACAGGGGCCTGCACCTCTGGGCCAGGTGCACCAGGTGTGGGAGGCAGGCTCAGCAAGGCAGGATCCAAGTGTGGATGGGCTTAGTGTTGGGGGGAATCCAGGTGTGGGCTGAGAGGGTTCTTTGTGGGGCAATCTGGGTGTGGGCGACTCAGTGGGGGATCCAGGGGTGGGGGGGGATGTGTGTGCGCACTCTGGCCTGTTGGGGTAGGGGGGTCTGGGTGCAACGATAATGGGACTCTGCAGGGGGGTCCCAATGAAGGTGGCTGGGCCTCAGCGGGGATGCAGGGTCTGGGTGTTGCTGGGGGCGGGGGGTAGAACTCAGGTGTGGGAACTGGGTGTGGGAGGCTCTGGGGGCAACCAGATGCTGGGGGAGTGGGGCTCAGTGGGGTGGGGATCCAGGTGGGGGTGGGTCATTGGGGCTGTGCAGGGGGAGTGGGACTCAGGGCTCGGTGGGAGGGTCTGGGTATGAGGGGGTCTGGATGCATGGGGGTTGGGCAGATGGGGGAGCAGCTCCCTGTACAGAGATCTCTCCCCCTCCCCCCATGCAGCTGAAGAGCAATGGGTGCAGGAAGTGTGTGCGGGGGAGAGTTTGCAGAGCTTCCTACAGCTGGGGGAGAAATCTGGGGGTGGGTCTGACCCAGACCAGGATGCCGTGCAAGGGAAGAAGAAGTCCCGTCCTGCCCAGCCTGGACTAGCAACCGAGCCTGGCGCAAAATAAGAGCCACTAGCCCAGTTTTCCCCAGTCCTGGCCCCTGCCCCACAGTGATTTACCTCTTTGCCAGCTGCCCTGGGCACCCAAAACATACTGCTGGAGAGGGTCGCATGACCACTCTTGTGGTTTCCCTTTGCTTCCCAACCAGAAAGTCATTTTTCTACAGGTAAGCAAAGAAATCTGCAGGGGACATAAATTCTGCACATGCACAGTTGTGCAGAATTCCCTAAGGTGTAATGTGCATTGGGATGGGCTAGCTGCCCAAGTGCAGTCGTGCCCAAGATCCTAGGCATGTACTCGGGCAGCTAGCCCATGCTGCTGCGGCCACACTGCTATTTTTGACGTTAGCTCAAGCAGAGCTAACGTGCATGTCAACTCGAGCTAGAAATTGCACCGCCCAGCTTCAGTGTTGGTGTAATTACGATGTAAATTAGAGAATCTCCACAGAGTTCAATGGAGCCCCACTGATCTACACCACCTGAGAATGTGACCCATTATTACTCCTAGAACAGCATACCCAAATAAAACTGAACTCGGGAACAAATGTAAGATCCTCTCCTCAACACCTCACTTGGAAATAAGACTTGGACTTTATCTAGGATGTCATGACTGTCTAAGTGCTCCCAGTCATAAAGGGATATACTTTCAAAAGGGCCTCTACCGGGCCTTAATGTGTGTGATGAGCACATACAGGGTTGCTCATACACATGTGCCTCCATTTATGAGGTATAGGTGTCTGCTCACACACTCTGAAAACTCTAATCCTAGTGCATGTGCTTTTAAGAGTAACACCTGGGCTGGAGCAATTGTTTGACTATTAAAGAGATTCATCCTGGCGGTGGAGCATACTCAGATGTTTGCACCTGACAAGTGTGAGTGCATGTACATGTACATGCAGGTGCAAAAGTGGCAGCCTTGCCTCTGTAGACTTACCCAAAGGAGAGGACTCCAACGACGGAGGGACAGGCAGGCAGGCAAGCCATTAGCAGAAACAAAATAAATCCTAGAATGGATTGTAGTAACAGTCTGTCAGGAGAAAAGTGGCAGTCAGTGAATTAATCTCTAAATTCAGGGGCTAAGACTGATGTAGCTTTATCTTTTTGACGTGAGATGGGCAGATTTTTATCAGCTTATTCTTTCCCCCAGTTAGTCCTAGACTGCAAGTATCTGTGTCTTTTAACTAGAGTCTGCTGATAATCTCTCGAGGGGGAAAAGTGGTGTTCAGACAGGGGTAGTTTCCTTTTCTTCATTGCCTGGAGTAGATCAACTACCATGTTATCTAGGGCTTTATCATGGGTTCATCTGTAAGATATGACCAAAAAAAGGTCTGATCCAAGCATGCTTTGGGCTGCCCTGTTACTAACGTAGAGATCTTATAAGCAAGAGATTAGAAATGAAGCTGGCAGCCCACTGATATTCAGGTACTGAGATTTCTTCATTAGATGGGCTGCATCACAGCTGATTTGCCTTAGGACATATACACTGTGCTACGTTTTTGTCCTGAATCAACTTTAATCTCGAAATTTCTCACAGCAGAAACTCTGAAATTATTCTATTTTGGAAACATTAAAATGAACTTACTGAAATGACCAATTTAATATTTAACATAATACAATATTTTCTATGTTTTAATATTTTTATCATTATAACAAAAGAGTTGCCATGCAACACTCCAATTAGATTTCAATTGTTCCAAATTTTTTCCGTCTACCATTTTGAGAAAATTGATATGAAACATTTCCATCAGAAAATGCTGTTTTGTTGAAACTGAAAACTTTTCAACCTGGTCTCATCCTGTCAACCCCTCTCCTCCTCTTTGTATTTGCATAGACTCACATTTGCAATCATATTAACATTCTTGGGGAAACTCTAGTGGTTGCTTAGAGTGGAAAAAATTATATTCGTTTCTTTTAATTCAATCTGCCATGGAAGATGACATGATCTGACTAGCAAACTCCATGAATCACAGTTTGGAAGCCACAGCTATAAAGAACGCAGACATTTTTTTATGGGCTTCCTTCCTGTCCTCGGATTCTCAAAATGCTTCCAGCAGAAGATCTGCAACCATGAGGGAAAGCCATGTCAGAATTAAAATGTCATCTTTCCTCTTGCTGAGGTGCAACACACTCATGTAGAAGAGGATGGAGAAATCTTAAACTGCTGCTCTACCTGTTATGGAGATAATAGAATAATTCATTTTCCATGGCCGATAATTTGGCACCACTCCCAAATTCTTTTTTAATGTTTCATTCTTTGAAGCCCCTTGGTTTGTCTAACAACATGGACTTGGGAGGGGAACAGTGTATTCTAAAGACTCAGCTGCTCTGTAAATTTTAAGTAGAATCAATTAAATGTCACACCTGAAGACTCGCAATGCTACTTAATGGGACATCACTGTGTTGCATTGCTGATGTTCTCCATACAGCTCTAAGAGCCATGGGGAAGGATAACCACATAGGTGAACATAATGGTACATTACTTTCTGTTGTAATAGGCATGATTCATTAGATTTCTCTCATTTATGTGAGATGTTAAAGGATGTAACTTGTGGAAAGGAAGTCAATCACTGCAATGAAAGTTGGCCAGCAGTCTAAATTTTCATCCTTCATGAAATTCCAGTATTTCAAAATTGATCCTAAGTGGGACATCTCTACAGAGAATTCTTTCCTGGGTATCTAGCAGGTGAATCTTGCCCATATGCTCCGGGTTTAGCTTATCACCATATTTGGGGTCGGGAAGGAATTTTCCTCCAGGGCAGATTGGAAGAGGCCCTGGGGGGTTTTCGCCTTCCTCTGTAGCACGGGGCCCGGGTCACTTGCTGAAGGATTCTCTGCTCCTTGAAGTCTTTAAGCCATGATTTGAGGACTACAATAGCTCAGACAAAGGTGAGAGGTTTTTCGCAGGAGTGGGTGGGAGAGATTCTGTGGCCTGCGTTGTGCAGGAGGTCGGACTAGATGATCATGATGGTCCCTTCTGACCTTAGTATCTATGAATCTCCGAATAAAGATATGAAAAAAATCAGTTCAGAAATGTCAGTGTGTTTTGATTTGGTTCATTTCTGTCCTCGTGAGCCATCAGTTCCTCATGGGGATTGTAGTTCAGATGCCTCATGCCCCCATTCTGCTCCGTGCCACTCTCTGCAGCTGGGTTGCATCTTCTGGGATACACTGGGGTCCTGTGGTGCACCGCAGCAGCTCAGCCAGAGAAGAGACTGTAGTGCAGCCAGGGATCCTGGCCCACAGAAGTATGGGGGCATGAAGAACCAAAACTGCAATTCTCATGAGCCTCAGCAGTAGCTCTGGTAGACGCAGTAATGTCAAAATGAGAAAATTCATTTTGATTTTTCTTCTAAAATAAAATTCTGGATACTGATTTTTTTCATCAAAGAAACCATTCCACAGAAAATTCCCAAATTCTAGGAGACCAAATATCCCTAGAACATCACTTCTTATGCTCTTTTCATTATTTAAATAGTTTATTTAAAGCCACACATTACAAAGTTAAGTTTCCACAAGAGATAAATTCAGTGGGCCAGATTCTTCACTACCATGCACTCTGTGTACTCATAACTGTGAAAACAAAGTAGCAACAGCAGACTTCTGCACATGCGTAAATGATTGCACAAGGTGTGGAGCAGTTGGAAATCTGGCCCCCTCTCTGTGATTATTTCAATGTGCTGGAAATTGAGGACAAGATCCTTATCTGGTGTAAACCAGCATAGCTTCTTTAACTTCACTGGAGCTATGCCCATTACCACCAGCTGAGGATTTAGCTCCTTTCAGATTTCTAGCATTTTTCCCTTAAGAAAAAATACAACTCTATTCTATAGTAATTGTACAAAACACAATGGCATGCAATAGTGATATTGCATGTGTTTTTTTTTTTTTTTTTTTTTACTATTACTGTGGTATTCTTAAAGGTTGAGAAATGCTAACACTCTGAGCCACACCGTGACCACGGATACATTGCGTGAAATTGAAATGATTTCATTGCCTTCACTTACACCAGTATAACGGCAATTGTCACCCAAACCAGTTTCTTTCCCAATTCACATTTTTTATTGTAGTGTGAGCTGAAAATTAACCACCAATTTCCTTGGCACTCAGATATATAGGACCCGATTCTGATCTCATGCCAGTGTAAACTAGGAGTGACTCCATTGACGTAAATGGAGTTACTCCAGTGTGGAAATTGGTGTAAGTGAGATCAGAATCAGGCCTCTTAATCTGTGCTGAGTTACATTCTGAGCTACCCCACTGGAGTCCATAGGCCTGATTATCCTCACTTACGTGTTTTGACTCTGACGTCAATGGAGCTATCCCAATTTACACCACAGCAAGTGAGAGGAGAATCCAGTCCATTGAGGTTGCACAAGCTGTACCTGAGAGCAAACTTCATCTAACAGAGCTGAAATCTGCCCTTGAATACAGCACCATCAGTGATCCTAGTGGCCTCTTACCAGTGCGTTGTCCCATCTTCAAATGAGCACTGGTTTGGGTGTCAGCAAGCACAGCACCAAAAGATGAAGTATATAGTCCTGACTCTGAGTTGACCTGGCAGAGTAACGAACTACGTTCTGTCATATACTTAAATTCAAACATGAAGGGCCTTAAGGGAAAAGTGCCACAAGTAGGCATGTTTAGATCCCTGAATACCGCTTTCATTTGCAATTTCTTTCCCTTCCCTTCCTGCTCTCTGTACTGCGCCCACACAGTGAGGTCAACCAGAAGCCAGGCACTCGACAGGGCTCTAGATGTTCCTTGCCAGCAATGGGAATGTTGCTTGCAGTTGATGCTCTCCTTCCTCCATTCTTTGTCTTGCTTGAGGATGAAAGCTTTTCTAAAAGCTGCTGCCTTACTAAGAACAGGAAATCAAAAGCTGCAATTCTAGGGATTAAAGTGTATTTCCCTGTTCAACACACATGAGCAGAGATGACCCGTGCCTGCTGACAGTGCGGGGGCAGAGTGAGGGCAGCTGGCTTCAGCAGTGTTACTAAGCATGCTCAGCACAATCTAAGCAGGGATGTGACCCGCATCTTCTCCATGTCCCCTTCCCCCTCACCCCCCACGTTGCCTCTACAGGCCATTCTGGTTACTCCTCTACAGAATCCAATGAATAAAGCTTTCAGAACTAAAATGTAGCTAATATACAAGGAAAAGTTACTTTTCAATAATGATTCTATATTAATTGTATCTTATTTGTCAAGCAGTAGCTCCTAGTAAACCCACTTTAATGCGGGTTTTCTTCTTCTTTACTTCTGAGTTGTATGTTTCACCAGGGAAAACTTCATTTTTTCAGCTGTACTTACAGCTCTGTGTTTTCTCTTTGCCTTTCAAGTAAACAAGCTCCTGAAAGGTCCCTGTCTAGCAATCCTGTGCCCTCCAAAAGGGCCTCACCACAGAAACAGAAAGAGCCTTCAGAGTGGGAAAGACGACAAAGACATAAGCCAACTAGTCTTTGACCTCACAGAAGGAGGTGGAGCCCCCACCACAGGAACAGCCGTGGGTGGTGTGACAGATATTGGAATAGCATGCATTATCTTTAGAAATCATGGTATTACATTTTGTAATAGTTTAGGTATGATTGTGTTCTACTCCATGGGGGAAGGTTACCGCAAGTTCTCCAGAAATAAAAAACAGAGGGGTGTGCCGGTCGCTTTGGGAACCAGGCCACCCAAGGTAAGCACCGCCCCCCTGACCCCTCCTGCACCTCAACCCCCTGCCCCAATCAAGGTACCTCACTTTATTTTTATTTACTTACTTATTTATAACATAGGAGGAGGATGAAGGGCCTTATTTCTGATCCTTCAAACCATCAGGGCCTTCTGTCCAAGAGAGGCTCCCCAACCCTCATGGAAGGGTTGGAAAGACTCAGATTTTTGCCTTAAGAATGAATGTGCGTGCTTATAAAAGGCTGTGTGGTAACTTGTAATTGCTGGCAATACACTGTTCGTAGCCCTTGGGGAGAGAAAGCAATGCACAAGGGCTGGCCTTTAGGCAGACTGGCTTGCTGGGGACATCACAGTGTAAAGGCAGGGGGCTATGATCCCAGTTAGAAAGTAGTGTGAATCCCTGCCCAGAGACGGGTGATCACTGGAGGAGACTTGACTGGGAACTCCTGGAGTGGACCATGGCATGGGGGAATACAGATGCAGTTACCCTGAAACTGTGACAGCCTCCACCTCAGAAGAGTACATGCCACAGACTTGGAAGCCAGTTAGTCTGTTTAAATCCTGATGGTGGGCAATGTGCCCCCTTACCCCACCCCAAAAGCAACAAATGACCTGTTCCCTCAAATGAGAGAGGAGCCATAGAACCCAGAACTTAACTGAGCATGGGGGCCAAAAAATGAACAACCAGGGATAGGTGTGCAGGTCATGGGAGTCAAAATGAGGAAGCCAGAAGGGGACACCAAGCAGATTCCTCTAGAAAACACCCACTGCTCTGAGACAGAATCTAAGTCCACTTTAAAGGGACTCTGTCTAGATGTGTGAATGGATAGGGGACTGGAAAAGGGCCCTGGAGTCACAGAGAATTCCACCCCCCCCCCCACCGACCCCCCCCCCCCTCCTTCCCAAGGATGCAAATGTTCCTCTCTGAATTCTGAGGAAGATGAGCAGAGCCCACCAGCTAAAGGCCTGTCCCCTAGGTGAGGGAGGAGCCACAGGGTTTGAAAAACAGATAACAAGACAACAAATGAAAAACCAGTAAAGTGTCAGTTTTAAAATCAGGGAATACCAAGCAAAGAACCCCAGACAGTGCCTACTTCACACAAAGAAATCTAAGGAATCAGTGAACACTATCCAGAAGAACTATGCCAGGATGCGTGAAGCAATGAGGGAATAGAAGTGGGCCCCACAGTGGCTTATTCCTTCACCCACTTACTCCCCTGGTCCTTCTCACACGAACAGAGAGCAACAATACCCGAAGTCCAAAGGTGCAAACACTTCGATGTTTATTGGGGTGAACTTCCAGCAAGCATGATTGCAGTTTCCTTCCTTAGTGTCCCCCTTCCCAGCTCTGACACCACAGAGCCTTACCTGTGTCCCTGTTCCCATTCCACCCCCCTTAGCAAAACATGATTCCAATTCCCCACCCCCATTCCCTGTTCCCATTCCCCCCCTTTACTTCCTGATTGACTGAAGACTATATAGTAAAACTTGAGATCTGCTTAGCTATACCTTAACCAATCATTTTACTGAAATGTAACTAACCAATCCTAACATATTGTAACATGATTATTTTACCAGTTATATCCCACCACCTTAATTAGTTTACACCCAGCAAAATTAATTATACAGCAGACAGGAACAATTACAGAACCAGACAGAGACCATGCAAATAAACAATAGCAAAGTGGCAACTATAATGACAAAATAATACGGAAGTGAGGATTTCACAACTACATCTATAAGGACATAAAGAGTTTCCCAGCTGTATCTATTGATAAGTCAGTTCTTACCGAACAGAAAACTATCAAACTAAACTTCCTTTTACATCCTCTAGGCTCTTCCCTTTCTCTGGAGGTGATAGATCGAATCATCCTTTCCAACAGCCCCCGATTGCCTTATTTCAATGTGACTAGTTTGGAATGTGAGGATGTGACCAGTCGCTTCCCAGCTTATGGCTGCCTCTGCTGCTTAGCCAGAGATCTTAGCCTAAGAACAGGGCCTCAGACTGTGACAGTAAAAGAAGGCCTTACACCAGAAGACAGTGATTTTGATTCTTTCTTTTATACCTCTATAACTAGCTAAGTGATAAGAATACACCTAAATTCTTAGAGTATAGGCCTTTACAGACAGGCCTGAATATCTATATCCTAACACACAGTTGCAGAGAACTTCCCTATGGAAGCCAGCTAAACAGACTGCCCTGGAGACTGAAGTCCTCTTTCTTCACACAACAGGTACAAAGTACATTGGAAATTTCCTTTCACTGACCTCTCCTACCCGTCTCCCATTGTCATTTGTTAACTAGAGCAGGCTGAATATTTTTTTAATCTTGAATAATTCATTTGAACATGATATGAAACTTGTTAGATAACTTAGAACTGGGCTGATAGATAAATTAGACTATTACTCTTGGTCTACGCTGTAAATGAGAAGCAAATCAGCCCCACAGACTCTCAGGCTGAGTGTGGGAAAGGAATCTGTAATGAAAAATGGAATCTGTATCTGTTTTTATATTTGTTTTTAATTTCTTGGGTGTCTTTCATTCTTATTAGTTTTAAATAATGGTCCGACTACGGCATTTTGTATAATAGGTGCACAGTATTAATAGCTAGAATGGAAAGTGTTAGTTTTAATTTTTCAGTGCGTGATGAAGCATATGCCCCACACTGGCCCATAGGGTTTAACAGAGCCTTAGGTAGGCACACAGGAGGCAGTCAATTTGGAGGAGCCTTTGGCTGTTCCTCAGGTGCCTACCTATCAGGGCTGGCCCATATAAGAAGGACTGCAGAGCAGAGAAGCTTCAGTCATTTCCTGGAGCTTAAGGAGGGATGGGGGACTGGCTGCCTTGCAGACTGAAGGCAGCAAGCACCCTGAACAAACCACTGCTGCAGGCAGAGACCTGGGGAGCTGAAGGCAGCTCCTGGTAGGCTGCAGGGATCTTCAGACTGAGACCCTGAGGCAAGGGCAAAGAGGGTGCTGGAGCCATGGGAAGTGGCCCAGGGAGATCTACAGAGGAGTCGGAGGGGACGCTGCAAGCAGCAGCCTTCTACAGGGTCCCTGGGCCAGGTCCTGGAGTATTGGTTCAGCCCCGGTCTCCCCCACTCGCCACTGGCGAAGTGTCTAAACAGTAGACTGCAGTCACCACTGAGGGAAGTGCCTGGACAGCAGACTGTGATACTGTCACCCAGAAGAGGGGAGCACAGCGTGCGGCATAGCCAGAGGGCTGCGTCACTGAAGAGGAAGCCACAGTCCTGGGAGTGATGTGGGTATCTGGAGAAGAAGTTATGGTGGCGAGATGCCACCAGAAGAGGCTGCAATAGCTAGCTAGCAGAGCTGATCCTCAGGACGTTTGGCAGGAGGCACTGCAGTGGTGAGTCATGCCCCATCACACAGTGCATTAACCACTTTAAATTTTTTTTAATGTTATAACCAAGGAGCTGATCCTGGAATGGGAGTCCTTTGAGCAGACCCTCTGCCCAGTAGGGAAAAGTTCTGCCTGAAAGGATCCAGCTGGTGGATTAGGGTCTCAATTGCATGCAGCAGCTAAAGTCATTGTAAAAAGCTAGTAAACCTGAACTTCAGTCACAGATTTCTATTTTTTAAACATATATGTTTTATTGAAAGAACAATACCACTAATTCTAATGGTGGGACCAAGGGTGTGTGTGAAAGAGATAAACAAAAAGGAGGGTGGGGGGGAGGTTCATTTCAGATGAAAATCTTATGAATATCCTGTAGGTTCTAGGATAAGGCTAGGTTTCTTCTCAGAAGTATCCTTGTGTTGTGAAATCTTGTCTTGTTCATTTCACAGCTGAATGCAACTTGGAATTGTTGATCATGCTCTTGAATATCCATTGTTGTAAGAACTGTAACATAAATGAGTGTATCAAAGTACAAACAAATACAATGTGGGCAAAAATAGTCTCACAGCTACATGGCATCGGTGTTAAGGCTTAGCTTCAGCATCAAAAATCATCAGCTTCAGTGCACATGTAAGTTTATCTGGCACAATAGAACATATTACATAAGGAGAAGTCACATTTTAAACCAATATGAAGAGGGCAAAATAAATGTGACTGTTTGAGGACCGAATCATAGAAGATTAGGCTTGGTAGAGATCCCAGGAGGTCATCTAGTCCAATCCCCTGCTCAAGGCAGGACCAACACCAACTAAATCATCAGCCAGAGCTTTATCAAGCCAGGCCTTAAAAACCTCTAAGGATAGAGATTCCACCTCCCTAGGCAACCCATTCCAGTGCTTCACCACCCTTCTAGTGAAATAGTTTTTCCTAATATCCAACCTAGACCTCCCACACTGCAACTTGAGACCATTGCTCCTTGTTCTGTCATTTGCTACCACTGAGAAAAGCCAAGCTCCATCCTCTTTGGAACCCCCCTTCAGGTAGTTGAAGGCTGCTATCAAATCCCCCCTCACTCTTCTCTTCTGCAGACTAAACAATCCCAGTTTCTTCAGCCTCTCCTCGTAAATCATGTGCCCCACCCCCCTGATCATTTTTGTTGCCCTCTGCTGAACTCCCTCCAATTTGTCCTCATCCTTTCTGTAGTGGGGGGCCAAAAACTGGACGCAGTACTCCAGATGTGGCCTCACCAGTGCCGAATAGAGGGGAATAATCACTTCCCTCGATCTGCTGGCAATGCTCCTACTAAGGCAGCCCAATATGCCATTAGCCTTCTTGGTAACAAGGGCACACTGCTGACTCACATCCAGCTTCTCATCCACTGTAATCCCCAGGTCCTTTTCTGAAGAACTGCTGCTTACCAGTCAGTCCCCAGCCTGTAGCGGTGCATGGGATTCTTCCTTCCTAAGTGCAGGACTCTGCACTTGTCCTTGTTGAACCTCATCAGATTTCTTTTGGCCCAATTCTCCAATTTGTCTAGGTCCCTCTGGACCCTATCCCTACCCTCCAGCATATCTACCTCTCCCCATAGTTTAGTGTCATTTGTGAACTTGCTGAGTGTGCAATCTATCCCATCATCCAGATCTTTAATAAAGATGTTGAACAAAACTGGCCCCAGGACCGACCCCTGGGGTACTCCGCTTGATACCGGCTGCCAACTAGACATCGAGCCATTGATCACTACTTGTTGAGCCCGACAATCTAGCCAGCTTTCTATCTACCTTATAGTCCAATCATCCAATCCATACTTTACTTTAACTTGCTGGTAAGAATATGGTGGGAGATGGTATCAAAAGCTTTGCTAAAGTCAAGATCTATCATGTCCACTGCCTCCCCCATATCCACAGGGCCCATTATCTTATCAGAGAAGGCAATCAGGAAATCCTGCTCTTAATATTAGATCCTGGTCCCACTACCTTCAAGTGCCAAGAGAAAGTAATTCCCTCTCACACGGGCTTGTAGGCGTGAGTCAAGGAGGAAGACCAGAGTTGTAGCTTAGTTTGAAGATGCTTCTTGGTTGGAAAAAGCACTTCAGCCTCTTATTAACATTTAGCAAAGGAAGTTATGAGAAAGTCATAAGTTGGTTTAATCAAGATGGGAAGATTGGGAAGGCCTGGAAGACAGGATGGGGGTCACTAAAGCAGTGGTTTTCAGACTCTCTAGGACAGCTATTCCCCTACCATTTTTTTCATACAGTCATGAATCCTCCTTCAAATATATTTATTTTGAATAAATGGTGGGTTCTTCTCATCCCTCTTTTGTGCTGCTGGGTCTGATACGGGGGGTTGGGGAGGCTCTAGCTGGGCAATATTCAGTGCTGAAGTAGCAGATGTGCTAGGTGCTGGATGCATGTGCTAACATTTATGTGCATTTAATTGCAATGTTTTGGCATAAACCCGTCTAGCTCTGGAGCTTACAGGAAGTTGAAAGGGAAAAGAGACTCTCTCCTTTCCCCTCTAGGAGGAAAAAGCCAGCTCAGATAAGATTTGCTTATAATAATTTATAACTTTTGCTTACCCATAGTTCCAGATGGTTGTGTTTTATGAATGATAATAGCTTGTTAACATAATTGTACAGTTCTATGCCCTTTCATCAACACAAGGTGGACCCTTTAGCCAGTGAGTCACCCTGATCTGACAGCTGGTGGACTCTGGTGGGTAGGGAGTACAAGACCAACAAGTGGAGTGAGGGGCTGTATGTGAGAGAATAGCTTTGTTGGAAAGAGCAGGGACTCTGGACAAGGACTTAGCCTTAGGTTCCTAACATTCTGGCACCACTGAGATCCTCAAAACCCTTACTCAGCTGCCATCTAATCCTGGAGGTGCCTAGGAAATGTCTGTCAAGTTTCTGCCAGTGAACATGTGTACAGCCACCTCAGTCTGGGCACCTTATCTCATGTCTAAGCCCTAGTGAGATCCTTGAATGAGGTGTTCCCCCACCTATCTTGCCTGCTTGGCCCAACCTGGTAGGTGTTCTCAGAGCCCTTTAACCCCCACACAATGGCAAGCAGCAAGAGGAGGTGGTAGTCTCCCTTAGCCCAGTGGTTGGGGTACTCACCTGGGGTGTGAGAGACCAACGTTCAATTCTCTCTTTCTCCCCCCCCAACCCTCCTCACACTGCCTGATGAGAAATTCAAATTCTTTCACCTCTCATGTAAATGCCCTAACTGCTGAACTAGAAAGTAATTCTTTCTGGCTCAATGAATAATTAATTGGAGTGGAACTGCTTCAACAAGAGAAATGCAGAAACACCCATCAGAATATCCCATAGCCCCAGGAAAAGGATACTCACCTGAGAGGTGGGGGACAGAACCTCTAGACAGCCCTTATTACTGCTACAAGCCCTAATAGAAATATCCTTATTTGAAGCCCTTTTGCGAACAGTTATTTTTGTCTCCATTCCTTTTTTTTCTCTTCCTCCACCCCACTTCATTCTAATTCCACAGCTTTGCTCCTCTTCCCACAAGTCTCCCTTTCCAGAAGGTACCTTCTTCCCCAAGCCCCTCAGTTGTGCTACCCCTCATACAAAGCATAGGTAGCACTCCTGGGCTCACCTCAGAGCAATCCCTGGAGCCTGTAAACATGGCTGCCATCTCCCAGTGTCAGATACAAACATCCTCTAGCAAAAAGGTAGTAGAAGTTTCAGAGAGTGGAGCACCCTGACTCTGTGGTAGTGCACCTGAGTCTGGTAACAAAGCTCAATTGAGAGAAAAGAGCTCTGTCCAAAAAGCTAGAAAGTCTACCAAGAGGAGTAGGGAACCTTTCCATGAGTCCTATTTAGCTCTAGATTGCTACCCTAGATACAATGCGGCCAGTGTGTCAGAAATCTGGACTAGCAGGTTTCTAGCCCATATTGTTGTAGAGGAAAGCTTGAGAATATGACCAGAGTACACCCTAAAGCCTCAAACATAAGGCAACCTCCCACTCTCATATGTATTATTTTTAAGCTAATTTCATGGTTTTTGAATGCTTGAATACTATGAACTCTAGGAACATTCAGGCCTGTGGGAAATTATGTTTATGGCACATACACAGAAGTTAGATGGAAAAACATAAAATGTTTTTCCTGGAAGGCTGTGATGTAACACTATTTTATTTCTTAGAATCTAGAACCCAAATACACAAGAACCAAAAAACAAAGCAAGATAAAGCAGGCCAGAGCTGGTCTTGAATTTATATTGAAGGAAGGCAGTGGCTAGGGTACTAGCCTAGGCCTTGGGAGACAAAGAGCAGGTCTTCACTACTGGGGGTAGTGATAGATCTATCAGGGATGGATTTATTGCATCTCGTCTAGACGCAATAAATCAAACCCTGAACGTGCTCCCCGTCAACTCCGGAACTCCAGCTCCTGAGAGGCGGAAGCACAGTCGACGTGGGAGTGGCAGCAGTCAACTCACCACTGTCCTCATGGCCAGGTAAGTCGACCTAAGATACGCCGACTTCAGCTACGCTATTCACGTAGCTGAAGTTGCGTATCTTAGGTCAACCCTCCTCCCCAGTGTAGACCAGGGCAAAGGTTCAATTTCAATCTCTACCACAAACTTCCTTGGTGACCATGAGAAAATCACTTAGCCTCTCTGTGCCTCAGTTCCCATCTGTAAAACAGGAATACTACTTCCCTACCTCCCACTGATGTTGAGGATAAACACATTATAGATTGTAAAGTGCTTTGACATCTACTTGTAAGAGCCAGGTATTATGAATTACCTTGTTAACAAAG
Organism: Chelonia mydas; assembly: GCF_015237465.2. Lineage (NCBI taxonomy): Eukaryota > Metazoa > Chordata > Testudines > Cheloniidae > Chelonia > Chelonia mydas. The sequence goes on from NC_057849.1 coordinate 218,362,407, forward strand.
GTAAACCCCAAGAAGGGAGCGATCTGACAATATACAGTGTGTGTAGACTTTTTTTATTGGAGCAGGTGGGAGTGCCAACTGCTTACAAATAGGATGATCCTAGAGATGCCTGTATTGCTATGGACATGTACTAGAAAAGTATCATGGTAGTGGTGTGTACCAAGATTCAGTGTGTTCCAGGAGAAGAAACCATCAATACCAAATCTGACGGTGCTTCACAAAATATAAGAGATTTCTGCTCTCTGTCCAGAGCAAACCGCAGCTTGAAATTTGTCAAGGCTTACAATAGACACTACAAAAATGTGTTCTGGAGGAAGAAAGTTCAAAGGCTGATCGTCCATGTGATTTCATTCCATTGGTTTTAAAGGGAAATAATCTCTTGCTAGACTCCTGCCTTCATTCAAATAATAAGCATTTACAAGCTCAAGATCATAAAGGTTGCAATCTTCTCTGCAATGAAAACCATCTTTAGTTTAGTGATGAAGGGAAACAGATGTTCTCTCCCTTATGCACTAATCTTCCTGTATGCTCCAGAAAATTAAGGTCCATGTGTTCTTGTTTTGTTTTTTTCTCTCAACAGAGCAATGGCAAAAGAAAATCACATAAAACAACATAAAGCAAAACTGATTTGGCTTTTTATGTGTTAGAAGCCACAGGCATGTTGCCCAATTTTCCAGAAAATTAACAGCTTGTTTTAATAGCTCTCCACAACGCAGCCCCTTCACTTCCCTTCCCTCTCGTGCTGTTCCTGATTTCATATGGGACACAATGTGTCAAAGCAACTTCTCTTGGCTTCCAAATAATGTGCAAGATCTATTGTGTTTTGCTGCCAAGCTTTCTTCATTTTTTGGGGTGAGGGAGACAGATTCTTATCTAATGTCTGGGACTTACTCTTATCCCTTTTCTTTCCCGACTGCCCAATTTAGTATTACATGCATTTTAGATGTAAGCCCTCTGGAATCATTTCTCCAGATATACAATTTCTGAAAATCAGTCAATTGTCTGCTAATGTGATTGAATATTTGTTCTCCCCATATAATACTCGATCTGATTTATAATATAAATCCATGTAATACTGGATCTGATTTATGCAGAAGCAGACTACCACAGCCTGATCCCATTGATTTCAGTCAGAAGCTTGGCTGTGGAAGGAATAAAGGATAGAGATTTTTGTTTGTATCCTAAGTTTATTGCTGATTAAGAGTTCCTTTTTTTTTTTTTTGAATTTTGAGAATTAGTTGTTAGCCTTCTAGGGCCTTAGTCTCATCTGGTATAAAATGATGTAGTGCTGACTTCACTGGAGGTCTCGGTTACACCATCTGAGAGTCTCACCCAGTATCAACATAAAGCTATAAAGGATATCTAGGACCACATAAAACCCATAAGATATAGACCAGAGAATTAGAGGCTTCATGTTCCCCTATATTACTCTGAGTGGAGGGGAGGCTGCACATGCAGATCCCAGCTGGGGGAGCATAGAAAAGAGGGTCTCCCCTCCCTCCTTACCATGCCAACCCAAGGAGGCCTCTCCATCAGGGGGAGGGAGGAGGAACAGACAAAGTTTCAGGGCGGGTAGAAGCAGGTCCTCTCCAGATTCTTTTCCCATTCTTTGACTCAGGATAAAATGGCACGAGTTCGTGCAGACTAGGGTTGCCAACTCTGGTTGGGCACATTCTGGGAGCCTCCCCACCTCTCACCAGCCCACACTCCCACTGTGATCAAAAGCACCCCCGTATTCATATCCTCCATACTATTGTAGTAATCTTTGTGCAAACTATGCCTTGTGAGGTATCATTTAAAAACTAATAACACGCTGATCATCAATAGTCTTGTGTAATGGATGCATGACATGTGTAATAAGAGTTATGAAAATAAGCTGAAATGATTACTACAATATGTTTTACCACATATTGTACCACAAGTCTAGATGGGTATAATCTGGTTTCTCCAAGGCAAAGGACAAACTGATGCCTCTAGCCAAGTGTCATCAAAGTTAATTGGCAATCACCTGTCAAGTGACCATTCTTTTGCAACAGAGGAGGGCAGGAACAGATCTATCTGCATTTTAGCAAATAACAACATGGAACCTCTTTTACCATGAGATTCCATGTCTCCGTCCTCACAGCTGGAATGAATTTTATCTAGGGGTAACTATCAGGAAAATGCATTTCAAATGGTGACTAGACTATAAAAGTAAGGGGCAAAACCACCCAAGGTATTCTTTCACCTAACAAGACAAAAGAATCAGCCGTTTGAGTCTGGGGGCAGATCTTCAGATGAGAATTTGGTCTGCCCCATTGCATTGCTGGGGTTATGTGGTAAGGATTTGACCTTGAACCAAGTCTAGTTTGTTACATTTTAGATACTAGAAAGTTTTATCTTGTAACCATTTCTGCCTTTAATACCCGATTTCTGGAATTCACTTACAATCCTATCTTCTTTTGTTAATAAACTTATTTTTTTAATCTAAACAATCCAGTGCTGTGTTTAAACAGAACTGTTTAGTAACTCCAGTTAAAGTAGCAAACAGTTGAATATTGACTCTTCACAGGGGCAACAAATCTGAACTGTCCAGGAGAGGGCTGGACAGTGCAAAACACACATTTTTGGGGGAAAATTTGAGACCTGGGAGTGTGTTGGGGTCACCCTGAAAACCATAACCAAAGCCTGGTAGAAGTCAGAGTGTGACTGGTGTGTTTCTGACAGGCTGCTGGGGGCAGATTTACTGAACCAGGGCTGCATGTATACACAGACATTCAGGGTGTGACCTGCATGATGTTAGGCTGTTTGTGAGTGGCCCTGGTTGGGACCTACAGCAGCAAAATGTTGTGAGGCACCCAAGGTTGTGGGGCAGGTTGTGACACAACCCCTCACTGGTCTAGATTGCACACTGGAACATGACACCCACCCAGAGGCAGAAATGAATGGCTGTCCTGATGACAGACTGAACCAATGATTGAGCTGAGTCAGGGGCCTCCACCCTATGGCCCAAAAGATTCCAAGACAGTCTGATGATCCAGGTAGAGGCAGCTAATGGCCAAGGAGGGCCTGAGACAGAGAAGCAGCTGATGCCAGAGTAGTGCTGCTCTTTAACTCACTAAGATGCTGGGATATTCATTCTTAGAATTCCCTATGGTTTTTCTCCAAGCTGCTCACAGTAGTATCCAGGGGGCAGGGAGTGAAGAGGGAGGATGTTTTTCTAAAGGAAAACTTTGGTATATTTCCTCCTCACTCCCTGCCCCCTAATAATGAACTAGATCCAATATGTATTGGTACATTCCTTATATATATATTTTTCGAGATAGTGATGTGTAGGTTTGATTTCAATTGTAATGTGAGAGAGTTCTGAGGAAGTATTTGCTTTTATGGCAATATGTGATTATTTTTAAAATGTATGTATACCTTGCCAATTGCAGTGATGTCTGAGCACCTTGCAATTTAGTTTAAGATCACTACATACTGACAGGATGAGTGAGAAGCTCCCTCTAAGGCCATGTCCTCCTGCTCTTAGTGAAAGTGAGAGACAGAAAAGGCACTTGTTAATTCAGACCCTCTGATATGACATTGTTATGATGCAGCATTGCAATCTAATCGTGTTTCATTAATATGTTATGGGATGAGGCAGCAGCACCATGATCTTGGAGCCAGGGCATAATACAAAGATTGCAATGTGATAACTAGGGACTTCTTTTTGTGATAGTTCAACGTGGTTTTAAGGGCCTTCAGAATTAACTTCACTGGGGTCCTTCCAGATCCTAAAATCAACCCTTTGTACTGCTCTGTAGTCCATTATTACTGCTGATTCTGACTAAAAGCATTTGGAGTGATACATGATGCAGCCTGCTAATCCTGGAGAGGCACAAGCCAAATGCTGGTGTGGGATTTCAGCTAAGTGATTTAATAAATTGACTTTAATGTAACCTGTAGCTTCAATGTCACATAACAGGTTGGCAAATGAAATGGAATATGTATTATCTGAAAGATGAAAGCTAGTGTTAGCATCTGAATGGGGTCTGTAAACCTGACTGGAGTGCTCATTGAACTTCAGTCTTGTTATACTTCCTTGTGAATTATTTATGTAACACAGATCATTGTCATGGTGGTGAAACAATCCCAAAACTAGAGATGAGTCAAAACCAGAGACATTTATCTGGCTCCCCTTCCTATCCAAGACTTTGGGAGTTTAGGTAAAATGTGTTCCAGGGAGACTTGTTTCTGGAGTGTTATCAATCCAGAGCCCATATGACACAATCTTATCAGTAGGGGCTGAACTGGGAGTCAAATCAGATCCTGGCTCTGTGACAGACTTTTTTGAGAAGATAAACTCGTTTGTTTGTTTGTGAAGTGCTCAAATACTCTGGAGAGAAGGGCCATAAAATTACCTATGTAGGCAGTAATCTACCTTGTGATGGAGAGGATTAGAGGCTGAGCTGCAGATTTTGCTTTATATGTATAGTATTATCTAGAAAGGGAGAATACACATGAAAATGGTATTTGGTATGCATCACCATAAACACATATTTGAATCTGTGACTTATACTTTTTCAAGTGAATTTATTACTAACACATATAGCTCAAATAGTTGTTCCACAAATTTTCCTCACAACATCTTGCCAAGAGGCCTCAATCTTGATTTGAAGGGATCATGCTTCCAGGGTGAAGAGGACAACATTTAGATACTGGCATCTCTGCAGAGTCTGACAACAAATGTGTCCACAGGTGTGGAAAAATTTGTGTGCTAGGAACTGGGCTCAGGTCACGAATTCTTCCAGAGCAAGCAGCAAGACCTTATAGTTGTTGTAGTCTGGCGGAGACCTGCAACCAGCAATCTAGATGTGAAAGGGACTGAAGTACCTGATCAATCCAGTGAACTATCCAGACACTCAACTTGATGTATCTTATTGCAACAAGAGTATTGTTTTCTGGCAATTGCTTAACAAGGATTATTGAATGATATATTCTTAAACAGATGAAGTAAGGAAAATGCAATTAAAATGTATGAATAATTTATTTTCCTCTCCTAAAAATATCCTCTGAAGCTGACACAGAGCATTCCTGAACAAGGTCCCTCGTTCAGAGTGAGAAATGTCAAATTAAACATAGCTTTATTGATATAGTTTTAGAAGAAGGTGATTCTGCCTAGTTTTTGCCAGGATCAGCAGTTATAAAAGAGATGCAGTAGGCTAAATGGCATGAATAACAGCCGTTCTAAAATACTTGCTCTCTGTGGGAGCAGGACTGTTTTACTCAGTTTAAATTTAGATCCCAACCATTGGAATCAAAGAAGCAACACCAATTTAAAGTAGCTGACGATATGGCCCAATAAAAGCCCACAAGCGAAAAGTGACAGTGGTGAGTAATTTGCTGACATGTATGTACATTGAACAGTTCCTCGGAAAAGAGTTAGGCAAACTTTTAAAGGAGCTGTATTTTGGCTTCTAACTATTGGTAGCAAATCCACCTCTTGCCTATTAGTGCCCGTGGGTTTGGCCACTTATAATGCTGTTGAAACTCTTGTGATATTTTCTGAATACATGAGGACCATAGGCATGAGCAGAGAGTTGTCAATATATATACCAAACAACTGTTATCAGGAGTTATGGGCTGGTTGGAGGAATTCCTGGGTGAGGTGCTATTGCTTGTGTTACGCAAGAGACCAGCCAGGATGATCACAGTGGACCCTTCAGGCATAATGACATTGTGCAATGCTATATAGAGCTGACATTTTTGTTGAAAACAACTAATTAGCCCAAGTCCAAAGCATTCCTTTTATGGATTATTCCTACATAAATTACTAGACTGTGAACTCTCTGGGGCAGTGGTAATCTCTTTGCACTGTGTCTATACAGTGCCTTGCACAATGGGGTCCTGGCACATGACTGGGGCTCCTAGACACTACTGCAATATAAATAATAGAAACTCAAATGGGACAGATTCTGAGCTCTGTTCTCACTCTTCTTAGTGGCAATTCATCACAGAGAGGAGCAGGCTTTAGTAAAGAGGAGTGCAAAAAAGTCTCCAAGGACACAGTAGGTATTAAATCTGTCCAAACAGAGTAGGTCCGTTTGAAGTTCATTGTGGGGTCAGCTTCCTCATGAAGCTTAAACAGCTGGGGTAGAAATTATTGCCGAAAGGGATACAAATTATTTTGTGTTAGATTCAAAGAATCATTGAAGTTAGAGATGGAAAAGACCTGTTAGATTTAGTTCTGTAGTTTTTCAGCCCAAGGGATATGACCCTGAATAGTTTGTGACACGGCACTTATGGGTTGCACCAGCGATCTGAGAGGGGAAAAATACCTGACACAATCCAGGTTGCTAGGACCTGGCAGAAACAAGGGCAGGTCAAGGAAGCAGCAGCTTGCTGCTTCCCACCACTCCTCAAAAATCACGTGAGGAACATAAGCCAAAGATAAACTGTTAAATGCCATTTCTTATATCTTAGCAAAAGCTTAAATGAATTTAATGGGATGAAGAAAAGGCAGTTCTAGCCCTCTGCTGAATATCAAAGGCCTCCTGCAGACAACAAAGGTGTGATAGTTTCTCAAAGATAGTATCACCAGAACCTGTTGTTAAAAGGAAAGTTTCCTTTCCCCTGCTCCAGTCTTACTGAAGCTAACAATGTACCTCCTGAGTCCTCCACCCTGAGGTAGAGAGAATTTTTGCTTCTAAAATCTGAGAACACTGTTTATTCCTTGGACTCCAATCCCTACAATCTGTTACAAAGGATTGTGTGACATTCTGGGTTGCTGTTTGATTGTGTGGTGGTAAATTTGCACATAATAGAAGTTGATTTAACCTTTTTTTTTTTTTTTTTTTTTTCTTTTAGCCCCCCATCCAAGAAATGACGTACAAAAAACTACATTAAAATACCGTTATTTAAATTACAAAATCAACCACTCCAAAGTTAGCAAATGCCAGATTTACAGTTTCCCAGGAGACTTTAATTTGGCCCCTTTGTGAGTATGTGTTATGATACAGCCTTTAATTACATGATCACATGCTTCCCCTCCCCACCACAGGACCCCTGATGGGATGGATGCACAGGGGGCCAAATGAAGGTTTCACAGCAACTGTCAATCAAGCATTTCCTAATTTTCAAGGACTTGATTCTACAACCTTCATAATCGCTCAATGTACTTTTTGTATGTGATTCATATTTATCTTACAGTAGCACCCAGCAGTCCCAACTGTGATCGTACCTCTACTGGGCTAGGAAATCAAATCAGGAGCCTGTAGGGGAGAGTGCCTTCCTGTACAACCACAGTCTCCTTTAATTCCACGTTATTCAATGCTGAAATTTACTGTACAAATGAAAAATTCTTTAAATAAAAAGGTATGTAAATATCTGTGTTTTCCTTGGGTAGGTCAGTTTGGAAAAAACCTGCATATCTGAAGCAGTTACCTACTTCTTCCTATCATTATAAACATGATTTCCCTTCAATATCTTCAAATATTCATTGCCCTGTGCCAGGTCACATCAAGTCACTTTGCTTTGTGAGACATAACATAAGCCTACTCAATATGATGTGCTTGCTGCATCATGTCACAAATCTTCAAAGATAGCACAGCCTTTTAAAAAATGAATGTAGATGTTACCATGGCTACAAAATGCCCTGATTCTGTTCATATTTGAAATATTTTTAAATATTGAAAAGCAAACAAAATATTATTTAATTTCCATGAACAACACACTGAAACAATTAAAATGTGTTCATTGGAAAAATTTGGGGAGCCAAAGAATCACACCAGGTTTTTGTATTATTTAGTAGCATCAATTTTTGCTCACTGGGGCATGTGTCAAGTAGCTTTGAAGAGAGAGATTATTTTATTATCTAATTTATTGGCATCTGTAAAGCAACAAACATGATAGGACCAGATTCTCAGCTAGTGTAAACTGGTGTGGCTCTATTGGAACCATGCTGATTTACATCAGTTGAAGATTTGGCCCCCGGTACCTAATTTTTGTGCAGACCTTATAAAAAAAAAAAAACCACTGTGAGAACTGCCTATAAGGGCAGTCAGTCAGTTGTCCATCCTGTTCCAGGTGGAATCATGGGTCATCAGTCTCTGAGTGCCATGGTGGTTCTCATTCCTGCCCCAGATTTAATCATGGGCTGTTAATTTTGAACATGGTATCAGAATTTCTTCTGCTTTGGCTCTTTGGAGAGTGTTATGGCAAAGGGGAGTTTCTTACAGTTTGACGCTAGGAAGAGTAGGGCTCTTCCTGATACCCTGTGGGAGGGTGTTCAACAATCTCTATCTCCAGATCCTTCTAATGGTAGTATCAGAGCACCTTCAAAAGAGCCAGATCTTCAGATGGGTGAGCTCAGTGGAGCTTTGTCAGTTCACACCATCTGAGGATCTGGCCCAAAGTTGTACAATGGCTTGAGGCCTATTTTATCCTCATTGCTGCTTTTGAGGCAGTCTTATGAACATGGGAATTGCCCTGCTAGATCAGACCGGAGATTCATCTAATCCAGTGTCCTATCTTTGACAATGGCCAGGACCTGATGCTCTTGAGGAAAGTTTAAGAGCCCGGCAGTAGGTAGAGGTAGGGTGATCTAGGCCTCATCCTGATCGCTAATAGTCAGTGACTGGCATAAACCCTGAAGCATGTACTTAATACAAATAAAGTGAAGTTTTCAGTTTAGTTTGTCATCCTCCATTCTCTTTTCTCCCTGTCCTATTCCTCCTCTTTATGATCCTCCTCCATTTTCTCCCATATGAGGGGAGATTAAAGAGGCTAGGACTTTTCAGCTTGGAAAAGAGGAGACTAAGTGGGGGGATAGGATAGAGGTATATAAAATCATGAGTGGTGTGGAGAAAGTGAATAAGGAAAAGTTATTCACTTGTTCCCATAATATAAGAACTAGGGGCCACCAAATGAACTTAATGGGCAGCAGGTTTAAAACAAATAAAAGAAAGTTCTTCACTCAGCGCACTGTCAACCTTGGAACTCCTTGCCTGAGGAGGTTGTGAAGGCTAGGACTATAACAAGTTTAAAAGGGAACTGGATAAATTCATGGAGGTTAAGTCCATTAATGGCTATTAGCCAGGATGGGTAAGGAATGGTGTCCCTAGCCTCTGTTTGTCAGAGGGTGGAGATGGATGGCAGGAGAGAGATCACTTGATCATTACCTGTTAGGGTCACTCTCCCTGGGGCACCTGGCTTTGGCCACTGTCGGTAGACAGGATAATGGACTGGATGGACCTTTGGTCTGACCCAGTATGGCCATTCTTATGTTCTCCATTCCTCTTTCTCTTCTTTCCTGACCTCACCTCTTTCCCACCCCCCCTTCCCAATTCTTTTTCTATCTCAGTTACTATATTTAGTAGCAGCTGTGGGAAGGTAGAATCAGAACTTGAGTGTTCCACTCCCTTCTGACAGCAGGGAGTTTTATGGACATTCTGATTTCCTCTACTAATGAGTCCCAAAGCTTTGGCTTTCTTGCCAAGAAACCCTGCTCAGCCTCTCTAATGAGCCTGTAGCTTGAGGTTGGTTGATTGCTTCATAGTTCTTGAGGGATGTAGCTGCTGAGGTAGACCACTGTTGCAGAGCAAGAGCAATTTTCTAAGATACGTTGGTCCGATTCTACACAGAGGGCCTTGAAAATTAGGACTGCAATTCTGAAAAGAATTTGATCCCCCCTGGCCAATGAGGAACCAATCCAATGTGTGAAGCAATGGAAAGGTGTCTTGGCAACTGACAATGATAATGGGGGGGGGGGGCTGTTTCATTCTGACCTAAAGGAAGACTTTTATATCTGTAAAAAGAAAATGAGTACTTGTGGCACCTTAGAGACTAACACATTTATTTGAGCATCAGCTTTCGTGAGCTACAGCTCACTTCATCGGATGCATTGCAGATTCTGAGCATTGCATCTGATGAAGTGAGCTGTAGCTCATGAAAGCTTACGCTCAAATAAATGTGTTAGTCTCTAAGGTGCCACAAGTCCTCCTCCTGTTCTTTTTGCAAATACAGACTAACATGGCTGCTACTCTGAAACCTTTTATATCTGTATCCTCCTATCGATGTTTGGTGAATTACAGAAATCCAGCCTGGAGGTCATACTGTCCGAAGTATTTTTCACCAGCCATGATGGGCATGGGTCTGAATCACAGCAGGTGATCTGGATTTCTTCCAGTGCTCTTAGACTGTCTTGTTCCATGTATATGTTGAATTCAGTGATAGGGGTTGTTGATGGTTTGGGGAGGGGAGGTATGTTTTTTTTCCTATCTAGTCTCATAGTATGGCTGCTGTTCTCCAAAGAAGTCGCAGACATGGGAAATCTTTTCCTAGGAGCATGGTGACATTTCCTCATACTGAGCAGAGCTAGATTCCAGGCTGGTGTAGAGGCAGCCTCTGTTGAGAGAGGTTGTACAAGGTGGGATTTAGCTGTTGTAATAGCAGAGGAAAGGGTGGGGGAAGAAGTCTCAGTGACAGCATAGGATCTCAGGAAAAATTTGTCCTGCATTTTAACTGGCTCTGATCAGTTTTATTCCAGGGCCACTAGTTTCTTCCTTCCTGTTTCGCCTTGACCTGCATGTCTGAGAACTATGGGAACAGTGAGGGTGATGGACACATTTAGGCTGTGTATCTATAGCAGACGGTGGGCAAACTGTCCTGTCCTGCCCTTGAGCTCACCACCGGGGAGGCTAGCCCCCGGCCCCTCCCCTGCTGTCCCCCCTCCCCTGCAGCTATGGCTGACTCTGACCAGGCGGCGGGGCTGCAAGCTCCTGCTGTTCTGAGCTGCATGGTAAGGGGGCAGGGAGCGGGGCGGGGGGAGGTTGGATAAGGGGTAGGGGGTCCCAGGGGGCAGACAGGGAGCAGGGGGTGGTTGGATGGGGTGGAGGCGGTCAGGGGACAGAGAGTGGGGGGTTGGATAGGGCGTGGGAGTCGCGGGGGGCCTGTCAGGGGGCGGGGGTGTGGATAGGGGTCGGGGCAGTGAGGGGACAGGGAGCGGGGGGGGTTGGATGGGGGGGGTTGGATGGGGGGGGTCCCGGGGGGCATTTAGGGGACAAGGAGCAGGGGGGTTGGATGGGGGGGGTCCCAGGGGGCATTTAGGGGACAAGGAGCAGGGGGGTTGGATGGGGGGGGTCCCAGGGGGCATTTAGGGGACAAGGAGCAGGGGGGTTGGATAGGTCAGGGGTTCTGAGGGGGGCGGGAGGTGGGAGGAGGCCGATAGGGGGTGGGGGGCCAGGCTGTTTGGGGAGGCACAGCCTTCCATACCCAGCTCTCCATACAGTTGCACAACCCCGATGTGGCCCTCGGGCCAAAAAGTTTGCCCACCCCTGATCTATAGCAATGATCAGTGGGTGACTGTACAAGTACCTCACTACCTCTTCCACTCCCTGGCTCTTTGGCTGGGTATGATTTTGCTGCTGATCTTCTAATTTCACTGCGTCCATTTAGTTGATGGTGTTAAGGGTATGGTGATGGAAACTTCTTCCTGCCCGGATACCAGAATTCTCATTTCAGCTTGAAGCAAGCAGTGGTCTGATGTGATCCTAGTATTTCCTATGTCTGATTTTAGACTGATGTGCCAATATATATATAGGTTGGTCCTGAGGTCACCTCTGAACTATTGAAGATGGGAAACAAGTTTTTGACCCACTGTGTCCAAGTTTTCCAAGTGGATGTTAGTCTCCTAGGATGATGAGCCTTGGACTCCACCACCATGTGAGTCGGTCAAACTATCAGCATACTTCCATGCAAATTTCTTCAAGTGTAGCTGGCCAGATTCTGAGCAGATCTTCCTCCATCAACACACCAGCATCCTACAATCACATTGCAGCTGTGTGAGTTAGCACACGAACACTAGGGCTGTGTGCAGGTGGTGCATCAGTTAGGGATGTTTAGGGACCAGGGTGTCAATTGTTGACAGCAAGACATTCTAATGCTTTACTAGATCCTCGATACCTGGCCCATGGAGGGATAGGGTGGCATGGGATAATCTTCCTTGCAATAGAATTCCATGCATTCTTGGTTGGGGGTGCGGGTGAGGGGAGACAATGTGGCTCATCTTTCTGCTGGATGGAAAAAGGCAAGGACTGGCCTTCTTTGGTTGTCTTTTTAACTTACTGAACAGCCTTCCACTTTTTTTTGGACCAAAGGCATTTTTTTTCTTAACTTGGCTTAAATAAATTTACTTTTTCTTTATTGGCTCTCATAATTGTACTTTCAACCAACGTAGAAACAGAGCAAAGGAGCATTGGCAGGGGACTGACTAGATTACTTGAATGTGGTCAGTCTTTCCCATCTAAACTCCATAATATACAACTATGATCTGTATGGAGAATCTAGTGGATGGTCCCGGCTATCTCCAGAATTTGGATTTTATTATTTTTGCACAAATCTGGTCAGTGACATCACATATAATATATATAAGTACATGCTTCATGGAGACTGCTAGCAAAAGATTGGGAGGCTCAGCAAGGGCAATGGGGATTAAAGACATGTTTTGGCACCAATGCGTCTATAGCTAGGACACTCTTGTTCTTTGCCATCTTCTTTATTTGTTGAAGAAGCAAAATATACCAGGACAAATTCATTCTTCAGAAACAATTGCCAGTGAATTCAGTGGGCGTTGCACATGCATGTTAAGCACAAAATTTGGCCGTTAGCAACCAAGTCTGACTTGCATGATTTTACACACAGAGAACTAAGGCTCTTGCTGTGTTTGAATTCTGTAGCCCTTACAAAATCAAATTTAATGTATTCATCATTACAAGGGGGGGGGACTATGCTTCTATTGTATTCAGTGAACAGTAGGGGACCATTCCTGTGGCTAATATCTGTGTCTAACCCTTTTTTAAGGTGGCTCTTTTTGTAGCCATCCCATCATTATCTGGCTGAACTGTACTTTGTCTAAGTCAATGGAAGCTGGTGCCATCTAAAAGTAGGTAGATGAAAGTGATGCACATAACTGAGCCAATTTAAAATGCCAAGTAAGGCTCATTAATTATCTTATTTTTCTCCCTCAGCATTTCCTCACAGCGGGCTAGGAGGGGCCATTTTAAGTTGATTCCTATCTTGTGTCAACTGCACCATTGTGATTTGTCACCTGGGACCTTTTAGTTCCCACAGTTGTGCTCTCAGTGCCAGAGGGGAACCAAGATGGGCCAAACCCAGGGGTGATACATAAGGCAGTGTAAGCTAGGCTATATCTACACTATGAGCTAGGGATGTGATTGCCCTGCTCATGTACACATATGCACACGAGCTTGATGAAAGCTGAGCACATACCCGCCTGTTTCACACTCCTAGCATGCAGTGTGGATGTAACTTAACACCCCATGTAGTCAAGCCCTTAGATGCCGAGGAAACATAAAGTAAGGGACCAATTTCAAATTACCCCTTCTTTAGTTGCAGCTCTTGTTTTCATGTAGATGGAATATATGGGTCCAAAGAGTCAAAGATGTTAACATGACCCTGTCACCATCCAACTGTTAAACAAGGTTCAGAGTTTGGAATACAGTGCTTAGTACAATGGCAAACACTCCATCAAAACTCCTTTTTATTAAAGATCCAGAAAAGAAGGAAACATGGTTACATTTCAAATGCTTGAAAGTATTAACTAGGCTTTCATTTTAACATCCCTTGTTCGCTTTCCCTTTAGCTGGAGACTCTCTTTAGAAGGTTTTAAAAAAAAAGAATGTGTTTGACAATGTTTTAGGTGGTGATAACTGTCCTTTTGGAGGGGGGACAGGGAAGAAGTTAGCTGAGAAGGGCTGGAGCTGTTGTTGAAGTCCAATCCCATTTCCTAAGAAGACAAACACACAAAAGATGAGAGAGAAGAACAGCAAAGAGAAAAATGCAGCTCCTGTCTCTGGTGTTGACTTTCACTTGTAACGTCACTGCTAGAAAAAAAAATCACAGGCCCAGCACACAGATTTACCAGCCACTCTGAGACCTGGCAAACTTATATAGCCCCATGCTGGTACAGGGCATTGGATTAACTGCCTCTGTCTGGTGACAGAGTTCCACCACTGTTGAAAATACAGTCTTGGCTGGGTAAGCCAGCCTCTTATTAGACAGAAGGAAAAAAGGAGAGGGGTAGATGGGGAAGGAAAAGGATACATGGAGGTGAGGGAGAGACAAAGTCTCACATCCCAGGCAGTGTTAAGGATTCAGCTGGAGCTGGTGCCAGTGGTAGTGTCCTTAGGCTCCCTCTCTTTGGTTTGGTCAGGACATCTTTCAGGATTAGGACAAGATCATGGCTGCCACACACCCTGGCCCTGCACCACGGATGGTGAAGCTCTCTCCTTCTCCTTCTAGTCACCAATGTCACCATTACCAGATTTTCTCCTTTACTAATTTTCCTCTCCAGGTCTCTCTCTCTCCTCCTTTTTTTAAGAACCCCAAAAAAGAGTGATGGGTGGAATAGTCCATCTCATCATTATTTTGTCCACCAATTAATCCTAATTTTAGACACACCGATTTTGGTTCACTTATTTCTGATCCCACACTTTTCTTGTTTACCAGGCATGATCTTAACACAGTCCTCAAATTATATCAGTAGGCTTATTTGGACTAATTCAGCTTTCTGTCTCACTTTTACAGCTTTCCCCCATCAAAACTAGTAGGGTAGATTTTTCATGGTATTTTATGAACTTTCATTCACTTTTTCATAGCTGAGCTCCCAACTATGGTAATTTTTTAGGCCTGATTGTTACAACACACTTTTCTCTGGCTCCTTGGTGAATGAGTTAAACCAAATTAGTCTTTTTACACATCATTAGAGAGGGTGTAAGTAGGTCTAACACAGTGTGATTACAAGGGATCTAAATTGGTGCAAGAAGGTCTAATTGACACCACCTTGAACATCTGTCCTGAATTTGGTCTTCTCTCCCTGGTATCTCTTTACACAAATCTTGTGGTTAAGTTTGAGCATGGTCCTAAGTCCCCAGCTAAATCCTAGAAGATGGAGGTTTTCAAACTGTGGTCCAAGAAAAACCAGTTGACAATGTCTCAGTTGCTCGTGGCCTGCAGAGATCTGGCTGGTCACATGGAGGAGCTGACACTTCTTTATTTCCAGCAGCTAAATTGAAGCCAAAAAAAAATTACATTCTTCCCCGACATCCCTTTTCTGTGTAAAACGTTGCTGTGGTTGCCACAGAGACATTACATGATTGCGAATGGGGGAGGATATGGCCCCAGCTGTTATGAATGGGAAGGGAAATGGACCGTTTGACAATCTCAGTATTAAATTGCCACCCACACTGTAGAAAAGTTTGGGAATCCCTTCTATACAGTGATTCGTTTAGTCACGTCAATACCGTGTAGGGTCCATCCACAGTTTTATCTGGTTTAATGTTCATATTCTTGATTCTTCTTGGACTATGGTATCAGACCACGTGCTCTTGAATAAATTTACCCAGATGGCATTGCAACATAAAATCTTTCTGAAACTTATCCTGTGGAGACACAAATCTTGTAGGGGTTAGTTTCTTTTGCTTTCCAGAATCTTGAAAATCAGAAAGGATTGAATCCCCAGTTGTGGACATGATTTTCTCTTGTCACCCCAACCTCACAGCCCTTTGTCCTCACGGGGTAATAAGGGGACATAAGGCACACACTGGATAGACTATCTGCATTGTGGCTCACTCCATGGAGGGGAGAGAAGTCTCCATGAGGTTGCTGTTCCTCATCTTCATAAGGGGTGGAGAGTGAGAGTGAGCAGGCAGGATAGGGGAATGGGTGGAGCTTTGTCCGTGCTCCCCCAATACGCTCGCCAGCAGAGCTAAGCTGGCACAAAGGGGTAATGAATATTCTATTGGGGAGCAAGGGAGGAATGGATTGTGACCATGAGGCACAATTCACTCCCTGAAGAAACAGCTGGTACTGCCCTAGCCGCTATGTGCTACCCCTCGTTGAGTGCAGGTAGTCATGTCGCAATCTAGCCCTCGATTCTATGTCTTTCCAGTTTTCTGCTCAGTTGCACTCTGGATTACCAACCTCCACGTTGTTGCTCATTCACAGCTTTAGACAACCTGCTACACAAACGAGCAGGGCAGCCTCATAAGATGTGAACAGTGGAATATTACACATAGTTAAACAATATCAAAATAACCAGCTCTGGCAGCTTCATCAGTGGTGCTGGTTGGTTTTTTGTGTTTTTTGAGGAATGGTTATTTTTATGAGCAAACAGTCTGCATTGAACATATATTTAGAAGAGGCCCTAACACAGCAACGATCTATTTTTTTTCTAACACTACACTGCCATAATCCACAGTGTAATCTGACAGGACTATTTAATAGTCGCTTTCCTCATTGGAAGCTGCTCCAAGTATGATATCATCATTACAGATCTTAGCTTGGCAACCATTTGCCTCTAACCTTGCTCAAAGAAAAATCCGGTGATTGAATAATGTGGTATAGAGGAACCGGGAAAAGAAGGGGGAAACTTGTCTGCACAAACCCTCGACTGTGTCCTGGCTATATGCAGTGGTTTTGACTAGACACTGCTTCTGGGCTATTGGAAAAGTGTGAGCTTTGGATCGTGCCCTAAAACTTCTGTTCCCCTACCTGTTGCCATGCAGCTTTGAATCTTCATGGACAGAAGCCAGCTGATGCTTTTTGGGCAGGCTGAATCAATGAGTTGCAAAGCATCTCCTGAAAGATGGAAAGTACTTTCAACTCCCATTCAGGTCCATGGGAGCCAAGGTCACTCTCACCTCCTAGAAAGCAGCCAACACCATGGCCTCTGCTTAAATGCTTTTGCTAGCAGTGGCTCTGGCCACTTCATACAAGCAAACTACTAGCCCAGTATACTGAGGGCTGCACACAGGTCGGTACAGAAACTTTTGTCATCTTAAACAGGTACACTGAGTTACAGAAACATGAGGCCCTTTCCACAGTGGTGTTAGGGCAGCTTTGTGCTTCTTCACCTGAGAAGCTGCCCATAAGGCAGAGCAAAGGGCATCCTTGAAAAGGGGGATCATTGGGTCGCCTCGAACTATTGAGGTGGCTCCTACATCATTACCTTTCCTGCAGCTGGTGCAAGGGGAGAATGGCCATGGGATGAGGTTAGGACATGGCAGAGTGCCCCAGGATTAGGACAATGCAAAGGTGACTTAAAACCATATTTGCACATACACACCCCTTAGCTGTGCTGAACTCAGGAAGTGGCTTATGCTATATTTGTTTTCTTTTTATATTTTAATTCATCTGTCACTCTGTGTGACCTTATAGCTTCTATAAGGGAACATCACACTGCCCACGTTACCCGATAATGCCTGCTCTTAGATACGTGGGTGCTGCCTTCCACGAAATCAATGACAGGCAACATCCATACCACTGAAGTATTAGTGCAAAGAACCTTTAACAATGAAATAATTAGCTAGTGACATTGCAGAGCTACGCTATTAAATTCTTGTCTGGTAATCAAACTCCTTGAGAGAAAAGATTTTATGGAAGTGACTAAAGCTTGATCAAATTATTATTTGTGTTTCTGGTATTTCTTAGATGCCTCCATCAGGGATCAGGCCCCATAGTGCTAGGTGTACATACACATAGTGAAAAGACTGTCCCTTACTTACAATGTAAGTACATGATGAGAGACAACAGGTGTATTCCACAAGCAGACAGGAGGAGCAAAAGGTATTAGTGAGCTGATTAAGATTAATATAATAAGCTGTGGCCACAGCGCACTAGCTGCCTGGTCATTGGTAAGTGTTTTGTAATATTGCAGTAAAGATAAGTCTTAAGAAGAGAGATGGAGGACAATGTACTGGCTTTGCAGCTTTTGGCAGGGAACTCTTCACAGGCATGGGAGAAAGTGCAAGGATGCATGCTGGGAAAATTGGACTAAAGGGCAATAAAGACCGGGATCAATTAAATTTATTATGAATTTACCCTCTTTTTTTTTTTTCTTTCATAAATTATTCTGATCATCGCTTTCTTTGAATGTGATTATACGCACTCGCTAAAGATGAAAGATGAACAATTTCCAGTCTGTGGATTGCTTGTGAACTATTTGGTGAAGATCTTTGCTATTCATTATTTGTTGTATGAATTGTTGTGTAAATCACACACAAATTTTTCTCTCCCCTGCTTGGGAGACTGAAATGTCTTTTTAAACAGACCAAAAACCAAATAGCAAATGACACACTTTCTGGGACAGCCTTTCAGATGAATAATCATTTGTGCTAAAAATTTGCGAAACTTATTGGATTTGCAGATATTTTGACATGCCTGACTGTCTGAATACTCAAATAATAAATATTAGGTCCTATAAATTTGTTCCACACCATTAATAAAAAATATTTTTAACTATTTGACCAGGTCTAGAATTGATTGTATCACCATTCCAAAAGACTGTACAATTCATTCCCTTTACATTGAGTCACAAAACTCTTGGCCACAAATAGTATAAATGTCAGTCTATGAAGAATAGTATCCAATGTGAAGTTAAACAGTGTTGATCTGTCAGTCAGCTATCCAATTCCTTGGTTGAGCTAATGGGTTCAAGATGGGTCTTCTGTTATAACGATGTGGTGGTTCATTGCCAGAGTTCAAGTCTCTTAGATGCTAGGTTTCTTTGGTAACTACAGTTTGTTTCCCGCCAAAATATGTTTGCTTTCTTCAGTGGGAATAGTCTGTGCTCTATTACCAGTAATTTTCCTACAACTAAAATTAAACTCTGCCACATGTTCACCCAGTGCACTTGTATTTGCTCCTATTTTCCGTCCTGACCAGGCGGCTGGTATGAATAACTTTCATCTTCTATTTGTGCTTGTAAACTCCCTCTAAAGTTAGGTTTATGTATCCTTTTAGACACAAGAATCTTAGCTTTTCTATCCTCTTGTGAGATAGACTGAAAGCTTATCTCTTCCCATCTCCATTTGGTGGTGACAAGGACTTCCTTTTGTGCTTGGTTCCTGTGAAGGGTTCCAACATTTTTTGGATTTGAAGTTATAGCTTGGGATTCAAGTCTTGTCTCTGAAATATACACTTCCTGGGTCAGGTAATGACAGCCACAGTAGTGCATAATATATTGCTATCTAATGGAAACTCAATGTGACAAAAAATATAAACTCAAGCAAATTCAGAACAAGGCTGCAGAGACATGAGCCTCAAAGCAGTGTCAGAAGGGTCTGAATAAGATAATGAATATGTTTCTGTCCACAATATGTATGGTATAATTATTTAATAAAGTCAGCTTTCAGTGACTGTAGAATCTCTACTTCTGAAGAAAACTCCTCTTTGACACTTCCTAGGGGAAAAGCACAGAGGAATCAAGAGGAAAATCGATATCCAGGAGGAGACCTCCGCTAATTGCTCTTTGTGGAGCTGTGTGAATAACTGATTTTCTCCTTGCTGGCAATTCCAAACAATCTAAGAAAAATATCTTTCAGGTCAAACGGTCAACATAAAATGAAACATTTCTAGGGTTAAGTGATTAAAAAGATTAATTGGGTGATTAATTGGGCTGTGAATAATAGAATACCATTTATTTAAATATTTTGGATGTTTTCTACATTTTTGGATGTTTTCAAATATATTCAGTTACAATACAATACAAAGTGTACAGTGCTCACTTTATTTTTATTTTTGATTGCAAGTATTTGCACTCTAAAAAAGCAAAAGAAAGAGTATTTTTCAATTTACCTAATACAAGTACTATAGTTCAATTTCTTTATCATGAAAGTTGAACTTACAAACGTAGAATTATGTACCAAGAAACTGAATTCAAAAATAAAACAATGTAAAATTTTAGAGCCTGTAAGTCCACCCAGTCCTACTTCTTGTTCAGCCAATCACTAAGACAAAAAAGTTTGTTTACATGTGCAGAAGATAATGCTGCCCGGTTTTTGCTTACAGTGTTACCTGAAAGTGAAAACAGGCATTCTCATGGCACTGTTGTAGTCAGCGTTGCAAGATATCTACGTGCCAGATGCGCTAAAGATTCATATGTCCCTTCATGCTTCAATGATCATTCTATGGAACATGCGTCCATGCTGATGACGGGTTCTGCTCGATAACAATCCAAAGCAGTGTGGACCGACGCATGTTCATTTTCATTGTCTGAGTCAGATGCCACCAGCAGACGTTTGATTTTCTTTTTTGGTGTTTTGGGTTCTGAAGTTTCTGCATCGGAATGTTGTTCTTCTAAGACTTTTGAAAGCATGAGCCACACCTTGTCCCTCTCAGATTTTTGGAAGGCACTTCAGATTCTTAAACCTTGGGTCAAGCGCTGTAGCTATCTTTAGAAATCTCACATTGGCACCTTCTTTGCGTTTTTTGTCAAAGTCAAATCTGCAGTGAAAGTGTTCTTAAAATGAATAACATGTGCTGGGCCATCATTCAAGACTGCTATAAGATGACATATATGGCAGAATGTGGGTAAGACAGAGCATAGGACATACACTTCTCCTCCAAGGAATTCAGTCACAAATTTTAATTAATACATGTTTTTTTGACAAGCGTCATCAGTATGGAAGCATGTCCTCTGGAATGGTGGCCGAAGCATGAAGGGGCATATGAATGTTTAGCATATTTGGCATATAAATACCTTGCAATGCCAGCTACAAAAGTGCCATGCAAATGCCTGTTCTCACTTTCTGGCGACTTTGTATATAATAAGCAGGCAGCATTATCTCCTATAAATGTAAACAAACTTGTTTATCTTAGTGATTGGCTGAACAAGAAGCAAGACTGAGTGGACTTGTGGGCTCTGAAGTTTTACATTGTTTTGTTTTTGAGTGCAGTTATGTAACAAAAAAAATCTACATTTGCAAATTGCACTACAGTACTTGTATGAGGTGAATTGAAAAATACTATTTCTTTTGTTTATCTTTTACAGTGCAAATATTTATAATAAAATAATCACTTTGATTTCTGTTACAACGCAATACAATATATATGAAAATGTGGATTAATGACATTAATGTGGATTAATCATTAATTTTTTTGTTAATCACATGAATTAACTGTGATTAATCAACAGCCCTAAACATTTCATTTTTATTTGGGGCATCTTTAACTGTTTATTAATAAAAACAAAGGAAATGAAGGGCTAGCTTCACAGGAGTACTCCAATATTCATTGTGGCAGGGACTGGAACCTGGATGTCATCCTCCCCCCACCATGTTAGTGCCCTAACCATCAGGCTATAGAGTCATTTTCACTGTGTGAAAAGGTGCCACACATACATCTAAAGGTTGCCTCCCCCATTAATGCCGCCATCCCTGCAATCTACTGCAAAGGAATTCTCTGAGTATATTACTTGCTGTGATGCCTTAAATGCTCCTACAATCCACCTTTAGTAAACGCCTTCCCATGGACACCGCCCATCTTAGAAGACTTCACAATCAATGGGCAACATTGAGAACAGACCTGACCCCACTACTTACATGAATTAGGGTCATGCATGCATTTTATTTCATGTAATAGGTATGTAATTGCAACCATTTGTGAAGCTTTTCAGATCATTGACATCCATCTACACACTTCTTGTGGGCTCATTTTTCTCTCTTTCATAGGGCAGTAATAAGACCTCATGTGATTCCCTGGCATCTGTGGTCAATATGTGCAGAACAGATGAGGTAAAGGTCCATATCTGGCTTTTGTAGGTAAGGTGGAATCTTGAAGCTGTACTGGGAGAAAGAATGAGGTACATATGGCACAGTGGAGTTTCTGTGCAGCCAGTGGGGGATGGATTAAGTATACTGGGTTCTGTGGCTTGGGGTAAAATGCTAGATAGGGAAAGGCATTGTCATGGGACTGTGTGCGGAGGGTTAAATATAAAATACTGCAATCTCTAGATCAGAGCAGTTGTGAGAGGTGTGAAAGTTTCAGATCTTTGGGCTATATATGGAGAGTAAGGTATCAGATGTTCATATATCTGGCCCATAATGAGCTAGTAGACTGGGGGATCGGGGCTGTGATTAGTTTGTGACATTTGAGTGATTGTTCACAAGTTATTGTGTGGGATGGGGGAAGCACTGTGGAAATGTGCAGCTCATATAGGAAAGAAAGATGGAATAGCAGAAGTGCAATAAGGAAAATTCTGGTCTCTAAGAAGGATGGACTGGCTTACAAGGTCAGAATTAAGGTTGTCTGTGAAACAGTAAACATTTAAAATTCTCCAAGTTTCTGGTTAGGCTCTTTTTGCCTATGTTGAGGGAAGAGTGCGTGTGTGTGTGTGTTGCTTCTAACTTTAACTCTATCCTCCTAATGGAGATTGTCATCTGGGAATTTCCTTACAGATTTTAGGTTGTGGTTTTTTTGTTTTGTTTTTTTTTAAAGAAGTGTTAAAAACATCTAAAGCTTTATTTTTTTTTCCCCTTCTAACACCATTCTAAAGTGTAAAGGTTTAACAATAGCGGGGTTTTCTTTTGTTCTTCATCCTTTACTATCTTACTGTTTTCACACTTATGGAAACAAAAATGAACCAGGCCCAGCAGAACTCATCTTAATGCCTGTGAAGGAGTGGGGAGGAGAAGCATGGGCTTAATTATTAAGGACCCAGGTTTGCTACCTTTACTCATTTTGATGATGGAAGTGCTCCTCTGCATGAATAAGGGTTACAGAATGAGGTTGTTAATAACTGCTTCTCTCAGAGCAGTTAGGCCAGGGCTTCCTTGCCTCTTCCCCCATCCTTCCTAACCTCCTCTTTTTGGTGTCCTGCTCCCCAGTAGAAATGGGTGCTCAGCAGTCCCTGTGTTCCCCGAGCAAGGGTCTGTTGCTGGAAGAGGCCCTGGGCCTAGTGCACAAATGGACGAAGGTTATTGTACACCCCCGCCCTCCCACAGGCCAGCACAATGGCCTCTTTGTGATTTGGCCAAAACAAACCACCAACAAAAAATCGGCAACCTCACTTGTTTTGCCATCAGAGCATGTAAATTTCAATGAGCTGGAGATGTTTGGCTCATGGGAACTTATCACCTCCACTAGGTGTCTCTGTCTACAGCGCCTGTATAATCCTTGAACCATAACTATTGGGTCGTAGAGCTTAAAGGATTTGCAGGCATTACCGTGTGAACCTTGCAAGGTTCACAGACAGAGGGAGTTTCTAAATAGGTTTCCACACTCTGTCTTGTAAGGGTCACAGTGGGGCCATAATGCTCAGCATGGAGCTTACAGCCAAGGACCTCGTCACGCTGCAGACACGCACAAGCTTAGTAGTAATAAGCAGCAGGTCTCTTGGGGTAAGGAAGCCAGTATAGATCCTGCTGTGTCTCCAGAAAAAAGGCTTGCCTGGCCCCAGTGTCATACAGAAATGGCTGGGGAGGTGCTCTGTGCACCCATTAGTGTGAATATCCCCATTTCATGTGCTTATGTGCAGGCCATGGGTGGCACGTGAATCGCCACCTTTTCCACCTGAGGCCCCGCCCCTTCTGTGCTCCACCCTGCTGGAGCCCAGCCTCCCCCAGCCTGTGGTACCTGCCACCTATGGTGCAGGCACCTATGTGCTAAGCTTGAGCACGTTTCTGTACCTGCACGTTGTTTGTGTTGCTGAAGATGTAAACAGCAGATTTGTTCAAATTACAGAAAAGTGTCCTTCAGAACGCTCAGATTAATTTACCTTCACTGAAGAGAGGTCCGCTTTGGAACCTGAGCAGCTAGACTGTGATCCTTTAATTAAATAGGGTCCCTGATTTAGAAGATGAATCAGCAGAGGCTTCACTCAGCACTCAAGTATAAATGACACAGATCTGTTGAAAACACTCAAAACATGCCTGAAATAATTTGTATTTGCTGCACGTTTTGTTTTGCACCACTCACAACATCTCTAATGTGCTTTTAATCATGGATAATAAGGAGAAAAGCTATATGAAGTACCAATTTTACAGATCATTTTTGACATTGCATTATCTTACACTAATCCAACTTCAAATCTACGCAGAGTCAGTCCATTCATAAGTATAGCAGTGGCACAATCCCTCGTGCTCCCAGAGCCACTGAAAATACAGGGCCATCTGTTGTTTTAATGGAGGATTAATTTCTAGGAAACTCCAGGGTCTAGTATCAAAGCTAACACGCTTACATCCCTGTTTGGCCTGTTTTCTGGGCACTAGTTGAATCCCTGTCTCGGATAGTAACCCACATGCATATCTTGTGCTTGGGGCAGCATGTGGGTTAGCAGAATAATATATTCATGTTTGCTAAACCTTATGTTTCTCAACTTTCCAAGGATCTAGGCAGGTTCAGATCCTGAATCTATTGTCCAGGTTACATGCATGTGTGTGGAGCTAATTGGATGCTGCTTGTCTTTAGGGGGGGAAATGTACTAAAATGTTACAATGTGATGTCATAAACAATCCAGTTTAAGTGACAGAAGAATATTTGACCAGTGATTGTTTATGAAAGACACACACACACACGTACACTGCTGTGCCCAAATGACTTCAGTGTGGTTCTATGAGGGCACAACAGTCCACCTGCATGCTATCAGTTGCTGGATTGAGGCCTTTGGTCTGATCCTGCAGACACTGATTTTAAGACTTGGGTGGGCTGAAAATGTTCTGTCAAGGTTTTGACAGAAATTTGGGGGGTTGACTTAAATGGGAGTTGACAGGCCCTCTGTGCTTATTACTGTACTAAGCACTTCACCCACTATCAAGATTAGCAGGATCAGGCCCAAATGATAGTCACCAATAAGGGAAGATGTGACAATCATTCAGAAGTATTTTAATGTCACCACAATTATGTAGCTCTGAGTCTGGTAAGTAACTAAATATCATTACCAATGGTGTGCTATTCAGTGGCCCATGTCAGTGGTTCTCCAAAGTCTTAAGCTTGGGAGAATAATAAAGTTCTCCAAAATTCATAGATACTTCCTCTCACACAGAGCTGTGTGACATTGCACTCCATATGTTTAATAAAAATGTTTATAAGTGTGGATATGATGTAACTGGAATATGCTTTATGCAAAAGGTCTCTTGCAAGGTGGTATTACAAAGCTTATGATCTACTGAGTGCGTTCACCCTATTTGTATGAATGTATCATTCTTGTATCTGAAACTAGAAATATGAAATATGACTCTGAGGTCCTATTGTAATTATGCAAAGTGTGGGCCGTTAAAGGTGGTTTAGAATCTTGATGGCTCCCATCGTCTAGGACAATTGACTGTAGTTGGCTCTGTTTACCTGCAAGTCTCCACTGCATATGTGGGCCAGTGCTGGAGGAATGGAGGGGGGCTCACAGGACATGTGATCATGTCACATGAACTGGAATCCATCTTTAACCTGGTGCTTTTCCATTTTGAAGGAGGGGTCAGAACCCAGAGTGAGACAAAGGATTCCCACCTTGTGCCAAAGCTATAAAAGGGGGTGGAACAGAACAGTTAAGTCTGCAGCTTTGGGGGCATGGTTCAGACGTTGGGTCTGTGTTGCAGCAGGCTTGCATGTCTGGCTCAACAAGGCAGGGTTCTGGAGTCCCAAGCTGGCAGAGAAAACTGACTTAGAGGTAGTCTCAGCAAAACAGGTGACAGTTCCAAGGGGGTCTCTGTGACCGAACCCATCGCAAGCTGGTCAAATTTTTTTTCCAAGGAACAGTTTTCTGTCTGAAACTTCAGTTTAATCAAAATCTAAACATTTTATGGGAATGTGTCAACTTTGAAAAAAACTTTCAACAAAAATGCTAAATTATTTTGACTTTTTCCTATCTCAGTGAGGTAAATAACTTTATTTTTGTGTTTCATTTCATTTTGATTTACAATAATTTCTATTTTATACCATTTTGACATGTTTAAAATGAAGCATTTCAATGTATCTGGATGAACACTTCTTGGAATTTCTCTTCTGTGAAATATTTTAACTTTTTGGTCTGATTTGGAATGAAAACAAGTTTTCAAATCTTGGAAATTTCCCATGGGACAGAACTTCAGTTTCTGACCAACTCTACTCTCATCCCAACCCCATTTCTCAATCTCTTCCCCCTTCCCAACTTAATTCTGCTGGTGCAGCAGTGTTGGCTCGGGTTCTAGCTTGGCTGTGTTTTCAGGGCTAGACTGATGGATTCAATGTGGCCGGGGTAAATTCCTGTGATGAGCCTCCATTGTATAAAACTCGGGATAATTTGCACAAGGAGAGAGAGGGTCTTGTCTCAGCTGCAGGGGGTAGCTCTCTCCACACAATGTTTATGAAAATACTTGCTAATGGTGTGTTCCAAACCGCTTTCAGTGTACTCCCCCATCTGCCCCTCTGTATCCATCTGTTTCTTGTCTTCCCTTGGGGGCAGGATCATATTGTTCTGCAACCATGAGGGCTAGAAATTTACTTAAAAAAAAATCTGAGGCTCTCATGCAATCATTTGACTCCAGAAGCTGGGGCTTATAATAAATAAATAACCAAAATATCAGAAGACTCGTGATAAAATTGTGGGGGTTGGCAACACTGCTGCGGCATGTGTTTGGGTAAATTTTTGCTTTAGTATTTCTATTAAATAAAATTTTAAAATTGTAACTTGTGTCTCTTGCTTTTTTCTCTATCTTGTTCTGTCCCTTCTTCCATTGATCTTCTTGCTCCCTCCCAATCTCTCCTTCATTTTCTAATGTAATCCCTCCTCCTGCTCCTTCTGTCCTCTCCTCATTTTCCAAACTTTTAAACTTTCTCTTCTTCTTCTTTTTCTTGAACAACTCTCACCTCCCTAATCTATTCTCCTTTTCCCTGCCTTGCTGCTACTCCCCTCACCTACCTTCCTTTCAGCTCCAGCTCTGCCCCTTTCCAACTTCGGTATTCACCATATCTGTGGCTCATATCATTGAAGCCCAGGGAGCTGGACAACATGCCTGCTAGCTGCCCTGCTTGAGAACAGAGATGACCTCTAACACCACTCATTCCATACCTCAATGGAAACAGAAGCAGAGAGGATGAAGCTGACATCAAGACACTTTTAGCAACACCCATCTCTCCTCTTTCTTTGCAATGAGGAGCAGAAGAAGGTGTAGCTGCATGTAGACCTACTTTCTCTCAGAAAAGGAAGCCTGTAGTCATATTTACAGGACGTTGAAGCTGCCTCTATTTGAAAGACAACAGAGGAAGCTGCAGGGAGTGAATGAAATGACAGACACCAGAACAAGGGGGGAGTGAATGAAGTGAAAAAGTGGCATATTCAAAACTGATAAAAGAAAATGCTTTTTCATAGAATGTGTGATTGAACTGTGGAACTCATTGCCACAGGAAACCATTGAGGCCCAAGAACTCATCAAGATTCAAAAATGGATTGTCTGGGCACTTACAGGTAACAAGAATAGCCAGAGTTATAATTAATTACACCAATAACAAAATTTTGGAAGGGATATTAAACTTCATGCTTCAGGATTTAAATCAGTCTCTAACTACTAGAGATCATGATGCAACCTAATGTGGGCTGTGGATTATCCCACATCTGACTACTGGAAGGTTCTTATACCTTCCTCTCAAGGATCTGGCAATGGGCCACTGTCAGAGATAAGATACTGATCTAGATCAGTGGTTCCCAAACTTGTTCTGCCGCTTGTGCAGGGAAAGCCCCTGGCGGGCCGGGCTGGTTTGTTTACCTGCCGCATCCGCAGGTTCGGCCGATCGTGGCTCCCAGTGGCTGCGGTTCGCTGCTCCAGGCCAACAGAAGCCGCTGGAAGCCGCGGCCAGTACGTCCCTCGGCCCGCACCGCTTCCTGCAGCTCCCATTGGCCTGGAGCAGCGAACCACAGCCAGTGGGAGCTGCGATCAGCCGAACCTGTGGACGCGGCAGGTAAACAAACCGTTCCGGCCCGCCAGTGGCTTTCCCTGCACAAGCGGCAGAACAAGTCTGGGAACCACTGATATAGATGAACCTTGGGTCTGATCCATTATGGCATATCCACTATTTTCCCATCTTTCAGAACTCATGGCCTATGGAAAATTTACAGTTGCTGGGCTCAGTCCAGTTGGACAGACAAAAAATCTGCTCTCACAGTTGGCTTTAATTGGCACCTCTGTTAATAGTGAAGCCAAAGAGTGAATGGGCTGGAGAGTGAACTATCCTCTTACGTCCATCCAGGTCAGTATTGGAGCACACAGGTGTTGACATGGGGTGGGAACTAGCCACTGCTGCTGCGTAGGCTGAGCTTGTGCTGTTGGCCCACATTCACCAGGCCTTTCACCTTCCAATGGCACTACACTACATGGAAAAAAGCAGAAAAAATCTTTGACTAAGGGTTCAGGTGATCAGCCTAGCCTGGTCTAGATACTTCAGTCTAACCTGCTCTAAGCAGCTTTTCTTCTCCAGCAGCAGTCCCCCTTAAGACTAAATTCTTTCTCAACATATCTGAAGAGTAGATTAAATCTGATACAAATATCGCTTGATTTTTAATGGGATGATTTAATGCTGCATGAATTCAATTAGAGAGGAAATCAAATAAAACCTGTAAATCAGGAGTGAGATAGCGAAACAGATTTTTCCTGGCTTGATGTCTATTAATCTCTCTTATGTCTCTTAAATGTGTAAGTACAGTCTCATCTACTAGATGAGATGACAAGCAATGGAACTGAGATCTTGAATTACTGGTTGTCCTGTTGTGCCTGGTGGAGAGGGGAAGGCGGTCTTTAGGGTTATATGACATCATACATTGCTCTGAGGCTCCAGACCTGGACACCATGACAAAGAAGAAACAGAAACAGTTGGTAGTATTTGTTGTTGGTTTTTCTTTTCTGAAAGAATAACCTCCACTCCCCACACCATAGACAAGGCAGATTTTTGTAGTTCCTGCTTGCCTCCCCAGCCACAGGTATTTCTCTTACACCAATGACACCAGAGTGTTACCAGGACAGCCAGGAAAATGCAACCCTATTTTGTCAATGGTGATTCTTGCATACATTATTCCCAAGTTAACAGGCTGATTATGGCAACTCACTGTAGGAATGAAACTGGCTACCTTAAAGCAGCCCCGGCTTGCTCAGAACACAACCTGACACATACTAAAAACACTCAGGCTAGTAAACTACTGGCCTAGTGCTCTCCTCTCGATGCTGACTGTCCACTGAAAAATAAAACAAATTCAAGGTATCTGTCCTTCTCTTCAACACCCTCCACAGGGCTGGCCCATGTTATCTTAGGATTTGTCCACATAGCCAGCAGCAGCGAGCCTCCGAGCCAGGATTGACTGAATTGGACTTTAACAGTTATTTTTAGCATGGTGGTGCAACAGCCATTTTAAGTTGAGGCTTGGGCTTTGAAGCCCACCCCCCCTCCTTAGCTTCAAAGCTCAAGCTCCAGCCTGAGCTGCAATGTCTACATAGCTATCTTTAGCATAGCACTGCAAGCCCAAGTCTGTCAATCTGGGCTGGGAGGCTTTCTGCCAAGGGCTGTGTAGACATACGCTAAGGGATCACCTCAATGTGTGTGATCGTGACCTCTACATTCCATTGGAATGATTGAACTGTCATAGTCACGGCTGAGACTCAAGAGCAGAGGGAAAGGGGATTCCTTGAAACTGGGCCACAACTGTGGCACTGGCTTCTGAATGAGGCTGGAATGACCTTGAACCTCAGTGTGGTCGGGATGTGTGATAAATGAAGGGGGGGGTAGCTCCCTTTTATGGACCCAGCCAGCCAGTTAGCTATAAAATCCCACTTAGTAGCTGTTCTCTACTTGCTTTACCTGTAAAGGGTTAAAAGTCACTGCATAGGTAAAAGGAAGTGAGTGGGGACCTGGCTAAAAGAGCCAATAGGAAGGCTAGAATTTTTTAAAATGGAAACAAGACACCCCTTTTGTGGGTCTTTTGTTCTCAGGGAGAGGCAGACAGGGCTGCAACTATGCTGTAAGAAGCCTTGGGCCGGGTATGAAAAATCATCAGTATCATACCTAGAAACTACTCATTTGAAATCCAAGATATGTAAGTAGATCAGGAAATGTTTAGGAAGACACAATCAGGTTTATCTCTTTTTATTTCTTTATGGCTTGTGGACTCCTCCGTGCTACCCCCAGATGCTTTTGTTTTGCTTATAACCTTTAAGCTGGACCTCAGGAAACTATTCTTGATGCTTAATCATTGTAGTTGCTCTCTTTAAATCTAGCAATAGCCTAAATTCCCAAATGTATTTTCTCCCTTTTGTTTTTTTAATAAAATTTACCTTTTTTTAAGAACAGAATTGAATTTTTGTGTCCTAAGAGGTTTGCACACATGTTGTTTAATTAGCTGGTGGCAAAAGCTGATTTCCTTTGTTTTTTCTCAGCTCTTCCCAAGAGGAGGGGGTGAATGGGCTTGAGGGTACCTCACTAGAAGGAATTCCTAAGTGCGCCTTCCTGGGCTCTCAGAGGGGTTTTGCACTTGGGTGGTGGCAGCATTTACCAATCCAAGGTCAGAAAAAACTGTAATCTTGGGAGTTTAATACAAACCTGGAATGGCCAATATTAATTTTTAGAGTCCTTACGGGCCCCCACCTTCTGCACTCGAAGTGCCAGAGTGGGGAACCTGCCTTGAAAGGATGACATGTAAAAGCCAATCCTTTCAGCTAGGGCAAATACAACTGCACCACCTAGACACAAAACGCAATCACCCAACCAAAAATTTCCACAGACTGGGGTATGGCAAAAGCGAAATAGAGAACTTTGTGTGTTCACTTTAACAAATAACTGTGTACGATGCTCAGATTGCCATGATTCAGGATGGTGAGTAAAAACCTAGCTAACTAGATGGTGTATCTGTGCTCCACAACACACTTTCAAAACGGGCCTCCGCAAGATGGGGAAGAAACTCAGCTGGTGTAAATTGTCATAGCACCTTTGACATGAGAGATTACAGCAGCTGAAGATCTGATCTTTAAAAACATACAAGGCTTTGGATCAAGATTGGATGATGTCCAGGGATAGGGTGGAGACTAATGCTGGTTGGAAAACAGGACTTATCCTCAAAAAATGTTTATTGTTTCATCAAAAATTTCAGAACATCAAAAGATTTTGGCCAATAACCAAAACATTTTGATTTGGAAATGCTGCTGCGATATCTACTGGGGGTTGTAGTGTGCCATAGTACCTCATGCTCCTGTTCTCCTCTGCAGACTAGGCTCCCTGATTGAATTACATCTTTCACGAGAGGAGGTGGTGGGCATGGGAGTTGATGAATATGGTACATCATGGAAGATGTAGTCCAGCTGGGGAGGCCAGCCTCTAGAAGAGGATGGAGACATGAGGCAACCAAACTACGCTGTCCATGAAGCTGTGCAGCAGCATATCAATTCTTGCCCCTTTTTTTCTGTGGCAAGCAGACACATTTCATGAAATGTTTCATTAGTTGAAAATCCCATTTGTTCATTGAAAAACAAGTTTGAGGGAAAACCTTTGATCAGCTGTAGCGGAGACCCTAATAAAGAGAAATGGGCCTGAGCCAAAATCAAGCGGTTTCTGAGTTTGGCGTAAGGATTCAGGATTGGTCCAGTGGATTAAGAACTAGATTAGATGTAGGTAGGCAGAGCATCTAGTCTTGACTTTGTCACTGATTTGCCTTGTACGCTTCATTGTGGGCCTCAAGCCCTGGTGCATCTCTGTCCCTCCTATTCTCTGCCTGTGCCACATAATAGTCCTGTTGTGATCATGGTGCCTGGACAGGCCACGCTGAGTGTGACTCTCAGGGCAGACTGCAAGAAATAGGGCAGGCAATCCTCCAAAGTGGTGTTTTATTCTATAATTAGATTCACCAAGCCAGTAATAAAATAACTTCTGCCGTACCACACTGGTTAACAAGAAGCCAAAGATAGTCCCCTTTAAGCATTCCAGCCCTTGCCTCCCATCTAGACTGCCAAATCCCATATAGTGAGGGATTACAGACAACCTGATTCACCATATGTGAGGTTCACCAATCCCAAAGGACCAGACACTTATCCCCAGGTCAATATGAGTCTCAGATCTTACTCAATAATCACGCTGATGCCAGTCCTTTAGTAACTAAAAACTAAATGTTTCACAATAAAAGGAAAAAGAAATGAGAGTTACAAATGATTAAAAGATTGCTATACATACAAGTGACTTCTAGTGTTCATAGTCAGGATCACAGCAGTGATGGAATAAACTGCTGGCTTGTAAAAGTCAATCTGGAATCATCCCAACAAGTCAGAATTTAAAGGCAGCTTAAATGTAAAATCTGTTAGAGTCATTCCATACATTTTCCAGGGTATTCAAAAGAATTATTTGGAAAATCTCCATTTTATTACTTACATTTTCCCTGTTCAATGTTTAAGCAAATTACAGATGGTAGGATCAGGCCCAGGCTTCTCTTTTACAGTTCTTTTAGCAGGCTGAGAAGAAATTGTCACAGCAGGTCCTTCCCCCAAGTAAGAATAGGCAATGTGGATCATTGCTTTGAAGCTAATCTTCTATTTCCTACGCGTACACGTGTAAACTAGTTACACTCATTCACATAAGGCAATTAACCGGTCCTCCATTATGACAGAGATAGTTAAACTGAAGACAATGTACATAATATTATTAATTTCCTGCAGTATCTCACATCTTTGATCTAAAGGTTAACTGGACACAGTCGCGTCAAATAGATATATTTATCGAAGGCAATACTGGCAGCTTTTAAGGGTAACAACTGAACCCTAATCTCGTTCTCTGTTGTTGTTCTTCTCTTCCTCCTCTTTGTCCATTTCATGTCCAGTTTACATCTTGCTTGTGGCTCGTTATTCATCTGGTGTTTCCTTTTTCTAAGAGATCCTTTTTTCAGCCCTAATAAACTTACGCTCCTCTCTGTTCAACCATGAAGATTTTATCCAATCTTTTTCACTTGGTCTTTTTCACAGGCCATCTGTGCCTCTAATATGGTGTTTTGTTGACTTGGTTCACTTTTGTGTTGTCCAGTGTAACTCCACTGGTTCCAATGACATTACACTGGAGTAAAAGTACCGTGATGAATCAGGCTCTAGGTTTTTACTCTACCTTCCAGTCTTTTGCTAACCATCTTAATCACAGTTATAAAATCTGTATCATTGTCATTCATCTTCTATATTGCCTCTGGGGAGTCACCCTCAAGTTTCTGAGAAACTATTAAAAAACTAATGCTACATTTTCTTTCACGGGTTTTCTCGGAAGAGGGTTGTGTAGTACTGGGCTCTGCAAACTGGAGTACTCTCAGCTACCTGCTATACTGGAGCTAACAAAGAAATCAACAGCAGCAAAGTGAAGATACCTTCAATCAGCCCTCAGAACATGAAGCTTCCTTTTGGGGTGCACAGATTTTTCAGTGCCCCCTAGAGGGAACTCACAGTTATGACGCATGCTCTTCCAATGGCCTCCACATGCATCATTTCCATCCCCAAGCAATCAAAAAATCATGATTCATCCCACTCCAAAATCATGAGACTTAGCTAAAAAATACGGTTTTTATTATTAATTATGATTAATAATAAATTAAAATGCTGGGTTCTTGTTGTATGCCTTCTAATTTTCGAGCCTTTAGGGTACATTCATTCTGGTCATGTTTTTGAGTTTTTCTCCATAACCATGAGGGCTAGAAACTTCCTTATTTTTTAAATGAAAGCTGAGATTCTCATGTAGTCAACTGGATTCCTGGAGCAGGGGCTTTAAGGGAAACACCAAATATTCCAAGACTTACAATACAACTGCAGGAGCTGGCAACGGTGCATAATGGGAAGTCCCTACCAAGCCAGCCAATGGCATGAAGCCTTTGGAAGCCTAGCAGGGCAATTTCAAAGTAAGGCATTCCCAGCAAGAAATAATCAGTGTGATGGGACAAGGCCAGATGGCTATAGGGAAGTAATGAGAAACAGGTTTGTTAGCCCCAGGCTAAACAAATCCCCATTACCATAGTAACCAAATGGCAGTTGCTCCAGGTTAATCAAGACACCTGGGGCCAATTAAGATCTTTTCAGAAGGCAGGGAGGATGCTAGGTTGATTGGGACACCTGAAGCCAATCAGGGGCTGGCTGAAACTAGTTAAAAACCTCCCAGTCAGTCAGGGGGGTGTGCATGTCAGGAGTTGTAGGGGAAAGTTGTGCTGTTAGAGAGGCTGAACAGTACACACTATATCAGGCACAAGGAAGGAGGCCCTGAGGTAAGGGTGAAGTGGCTCTTGAGGAAGTGGGGGGCTGCTGTGGGGAAGTAGCCCATGTCCTAGTTCTAAAAAGTCAGCTACTATAGCTGATACTATGAGAGTCCCTGGGCTGGAGTAGAGGGTGGGCCTGGGCTCCCTGCTGTGTCCCCCTAATTACTAAGACTGGGAGACAACAGAGACTATGCAACGGGAGGATAGCTTCTCCTCACCTCCCTTGCTGGCTTATGATGAAAATGGCTCAGTAGGCTGTGACCCTTGCCTCTAGAGAGAGGGTGGGGTGGGGTGGGGTGGGGGGCTCCATTGAGCCTCTGAGGCTAGTGAAATCTGTCAGGAAATGCAGAAGCCATGGAGACAAGGACAGAGCTTTGTCACATTGGATACAGTAGAGCCTTGCTCAACATAAATGAGGTTGAGCCCCTTTCAGAGAAAGGGAAACTAGGGCAGGGAGCTCTGGAATTATTTGCCTTCCTTTGTATTGTTGCCCTTTTGGCCTGAGCAGTTAGCCAAAATTCAGGGCCTTACAGGGTTGTCTGTGTCCAGGTGAGAAATCAGTGATGTTTGTGGTGTAACTGTTTTTCATTACAAAAGAAATGTACACAAAGTCTTGTTTTCCAGAACATAGTAGAAACAAACACAGCAAGCAGCTTCCTTGCTCAGAAATACCCAAGTGTACCACTCTAGTGAGTTTGGCACTTAGGGTTGCCAACAGTCCCTTATTACAAGGGCCATCCCTTATTTTTTCTTCTCTCTACAATTAGATTGGGAGTTGCCAAGTGCTGCAAAAAGCATCAAGAAATACCCCTAGTGAATGTAGGTGAGTGCTGCTTATTAATTATTCATTATAACTATTAAATAAATGATACCAGGAGAATGAGTGGGGCAGGGCAGGGGTGCTAAGAAAATAGTCCCTTATTTTTGAAATTCAGTGTTGGCGGCTCTAACTGTAGAGCTAGAAGGAAGATCCTTTGCACCCTTGGCTTTAATGAGGCCTGTGATTGGCTTTAGCTCTAAGACCCACCACCTGGTAGCTATTTGCACTATGAAGCAGAAGAATATTTTTTGGAGTTTATAGGGGTGTGTATGGATTTACATTCCACCTAGAGAATGTGGACAGAGGCTGTGATACTTGTGTGTAAGCTTTGTGTATACACAAGAGCCCTGTAAGTAAATTGGAAATCTCAAGGAGGGCTTTGCTTAACCTGGGCCTGCTGTGACATTTCCCTCCAGCTGTACAGGCCTTGGTCCTCCTGTCATACCCCCGGCAGCTCTAAAAACTGGTGAGCCTCTGCGTGTATTTGTAGTGTTTGTAATCCTGATCTTGATGTTTCTTTGCCACAGCACGGCCAGCTAGGTTTAACGGGCTTGTCGCTTAATGTCTATTGGGCACCCTTTGATGGGTAAAGAGCTCACTAATGAAATAAAACGAAAAGGGAGCAGTATACCATAGCAATGACTTGAATGCAGGGGACTTAGAAGCAGAATATTTTAAAAATAAGTAATATTCAAATATGTAAAAGGGAAGGGGAATCGGGTTTTAAGATGACATTGCAGATGAAACCACTTCCCAGATGATAATGGATATATAGTAGTAATTAAACTAGAAATGGGGATTAGATTTTTCTTCCCCTTCCCCACTGGGGGCAAGGCTTTTTCTGAAGTGTATTAAGGTACCTGAATTGCTCTTGTAGGACTATTCCATGCCTGGTGCTGAGGCCCTGCACAGGAAATGGCTGAGGAAGGAATCATTCCTTTAGACTTCTGAGATTGCAATAGTCCCTCTCACTCTTCACAGTAGAGAGGTCCATTGGCAATGTATCTGCACAGTCTCAATAACTACAAGGGTCAAGTAGTTTTCAGTGTGCGTTAACTCTGAAAAGCAGGCATAATTAGTGTGGTGGTGATAATTGATCCAGCTGCAGGAGCCTTATCTACATTAGGGCTCCCACCTATAGCACTGATACTAGCATTGGTGGGAATTTTTTTGTAACTTTTCCCAGTGTAGGCAGGCCTGCATAGCTCAGGATTTACTCTCCTATGGTTTGTTAGTAGTTAAATCTCTGAATCTGTTCTGAAATCCTGCTGGATTCTGAATCAGTAAATCTAGGTAATGAGTTTTTCTCATTGATACTTATTCAACTCTGTAGGCAAGCAAAAGTATACTCTAGTCCCACTTCCATTTTATAATAGCAGACATTGTACATTGGTCCTGTCAAGGGTTATTTATCCTCTGGGAAATATCTTTGTAAACTAGTGTATTTTTTTATGAATACATCTTCTATGTGTACCATTGTAGGAGACTGATCTCTTGAATCGCTCAAGGGACCAGATGTCTGTATGTTTTCATTTTATTTAGTACCTTGGCTTAAGAATGGTTGCACTATATTATAAATGCAGTTTTCAATTCACTATTTTATTATGTACATCAAGTGCCACCTCCTGGACAGATCTAATTTTGCATGCATTTGGTTTTTTCCTCTTCTAATGGCTATGTTGTAGGCTAATTATTCTGTGCAGTGAAACGTGTTCTGTCCACTCAAGGGACTATTGAACGGATTATTTAATAGAGGTGATTAGAGCAGATCTGTAGTCACTGTGTTCAGAGACTCTTTGGAGCAGTCTCATAAGACAGGAAGTTGCTTAATAAATAGCACTGGTTGCAGAAAACAAAGATTTGTAAGTTTGGGGTGTGGGTAATATTTGTTTGAGTAGTCCGAGCACTGTTTTTGCTGGTGAAAAAAGCTGATCAGAATTTTCTTTCCTGCAAAAAAGTTTGAGATTAAAAAAAAAAATTGTCCTGAATAAGGCCGACAAGTCAAAATGTTGAACATTTTAATGAAACAAAATTCTGAAAACTTTTTCACTTGAGTCAATCAAAACATTTCACTTTGATTTTGAGCCATTTAAAAAAAAAAACTTTATACACAAAGTAAATTCAAAACCAAATCATTTTGAAACAACAAACTTTCCACTGTGAAAATTTCAAAATAAGACTATGGCATTTTAAAACAGTTTTTAAAAGTATTTTTCTAAATAAAATTTTGCAAAAAAACCCAAAACTAGGTTCAGTTGAAACCACGGTTTTCCATTGGAAAACCATTTTGACAAGTGTTTCAACTAGCTCTACTGGTCAGCATTGACCTGTGCTGAGGAGATGAATCAGAAATGCTGTTGAGGACACAATTTAGGGAATGTTTGGGAAGCCCTTACAATATACTTGTTGATTTTAATAATTGGCTATGTCTCAGAGGAGAAATAGACAAAGTATTGTTCCTGCAACTAGACTTGGGAGACCTTAAAGAGGCATTTGTTGGATCTTCTTCAATAGAAAGAAGAATAATGCCTAACTCTTACATAGCCTTTTACAAAGGGTGTCAGTATCATTATCCCCATTTTACAGAAGGGGAAACTGAGGCTTGGGGATGTTAAACAATTTGTCCAAGGTCACCCAGCATGTCAGTGGTAGAGCCAGGAATAGAATCCAGGTCTCTTGATTCCCAGTCCAGTGTTGTATCCACTAGGTTTTCCTGCCTCCAATTCTTTCTGACATAGGAGATATAGAACCACATTAGAACTTAATTAAAAACAAATAGCTGCTGTCTACTTTTCAGCCCCTCTACAGTCCTTCTCAAGACAGTAGTGTTGAGCACTCTATGCTCATACATTATATACATATTTCCTATCTTTCAATATTAAGGGTTGAATCATGGCCACTTGTAATGGGGGTTTGCTGTTGGGGAGAACTCCTCCACTACATGCCACCACATTCAGGCAGGAATTAGTCCTTGATTGGCTGTGATAGCCATGGTAGCTCAAGGGAGGAAGTCTGGCCAGCAGCTCCTACTATCCTAGAGGGGCCATGTATGGGCATGGTATTCCTATAGCCAACAGTGCCTGAACCCCAGTCTGGCTGTAGGGCTGGGGTGGGTGGAAGGCAGATTACACATGTTCTAAAGGCACAGTGAGCCTCCCTAGCACACGGGAGGCATTATCGGCAACTGATTGCCGCAACTGATTGCCACTGAGAATAAACATTCTTGCACTACGGCTCCTCTCTTCATTCCTCCAGCAGAGACCCCCCCTATAGGAGCTGTAACTTATCCCAGAGGATTTTGAGGCTTGTCACTCCACTACATGTTTACTAAGACTGAATATAACTCCTTATAATGTGTCGCACACAGGTCATTTTCCCCCCCCTCTTTTGTTTGCAGCCTTGCTAGTTGATACAAAGCTGTTAAAATGCAGAATACTGAGAAGGTCAAACTTCTACACATGCTTTAATGAACAAATCACATATGTGCAGTTCCATGATAACTCATCAATACAAGTGAGATGAGACTGTGATATCAGCTTATTTTTATTACATTATCAGGATTGTGTTTTCAAGGTTGTCTTAATTGGCTGCCGAAACAGAGTGAACACAATTCTTTTGCAATGGCCAATGATGCAGAGATGGCAGAGACATGTCTGCAGTGTGTAGACCTTCACATCATTTTCCAGATTTTTAGGAACATTAAAACGTTCCAGGTGAAGTTGATTGAGAAAGTTTAGAGCAGGGTTGGCAAACTTTTTGACCCAAGGGCCACATCTGGGTATGAAAATTGTATGGCAGGCCATGAATGCTCATGAAATTGGGGGTTGGGGGGTGAGGGCTCTAGGGTGGGGACAGAAATTAGGAATTCAGGGTGTGGGAAGGGGCTCTAGTCTGGGGCAGGGGGTTGGGGTGTAGGAGGGGGGGTGAGGGCTCCAGCTGGGGGTGCAGGCTCTGGGGTGGGGCTGGAAATGAGGGGTTAGGGTACAGGAGGGGGATCAGGGCTAGGGCAGGGGGTTGGGGTACAGGAGAGGGTCGGGTGCAGGCTTTGGGTGGTGCTTACCTCAAGCAGCTCCCAGAAGCAGCAGCATGTCCCTCCTCCAGCTCCTACACATAGGGGCAGCCAGGGCACTCCGCAAGCTGCCCTGTCTGTAGGTGCCGCCGCTGCATCTCCAATTGGCCATGGTTCCTGGCCAATGGAAGCTGCGGGGGCAGTGCTTGGGACAGGGGCAGCATGAGGAGCCCCTGGCTCCCCTTACACGTAGGAGCGGGAGTGGGGACATGCTGCTGCTGCTTCTGAGAGCTGCACAGAGCCACGGCACAGACCCTACTCCCCAGCAGGAGTCTGAGGGCGGGAATAAAACATCTGAAGGGCCGAATATGGCCCCCAGGCCGTAGTTTGCCCACCCCTAGTTTAGACTCTCATAGGAATAATTGACTGAAAGGGATTAGAAAAATAGATTCTGATGGGTACAACAAGAATTGGGTTCAGTTATTCATTTGCAGTGTTCAGAATAATCTATCAGAAGAATTAACTTCCACCTTAATAGAATTGGCTTGTTAGCACGGACCCCCCGCCCCCCAACTTGATAAGGCAACTCCAATCTTTTCATGTGCTGTGTATTGATATATGCCTACTG
This sequence comes from Chelonia mydas, assembly GCF_015237465.2. Lineage (NCBI taxonomy): Eukaryota > Metazoa > Chordata > Testudines > Cheloniidae > Chelonia > Chelonia mydas. Next base: position 218,401,837 of record NC_057849.1, read on the forward strand.
TAATTTCCATCTGTCTGAAGAGGGTTTTAGCCCACAAACTTATGCCCAAATAAATTTGTTTAGTCTCTCAGGTGCCACAAGGACTCCTCATTTTAACTTTTGACAGTGCATGATGTCATTGCAATTCTGATGGAGATTTGAATACCCATCATCTGCTAAACAGAGCAGCCTGCTCAAGTGTTTTTGCCAGTTTTGTCACTTGAGTACCAGACAAGATTTTTCAAATGTGAAAGTCGAAAGTTAGGCCTGACATAGCTATGTAGGAATTTTTGAATGAACTATTCCCTTCTCCTCTTCCCCCCTTCCCTCCCGCCCCCCCCCCCCCCCCCACTGGCAAATGCTGATTCACCAAAACTGAAATGTTGTGAAAGATTTTAATGAAACTTCCAGCTCAAACGTTTGGGGGGAGGGGGAGCGGGAATGTTTTGAAATGAATGTCCCATTTTGACAATTTGAAATGGGAAAGTTTCAGGGTTTAGTCAAAATGATCTTTTGTTTAGAAATGTTAGTAAATTTAGACTTTAAAGAAATTGGAGAACCTAAACAAAGTTCTGATGACTTGAACTGTCGTTCATGTTTGGCTTTTTATTTTGAATTTGACTATTTTCAAAATGTTGACTTTTGTCCTGATTCAGGATGGAAACTTTTTAAATGGCTCAAATTTTCACAGGACAGGAAAACTTTCCTGCCCAGCTCTACAGACAATTCTACTTTGCCCTGATCTCTGTAGATCATATTAAATACTCCTTCCTGTTTCAGGATCCAATTCTTCAAGGTACCTAAGCACGTGCATAACTTTAAGCACATGAGTAATCCCTCTGAAGTCAATGGGAATGCTCAATTGCCTACAGTTATTCTAAATGCTTAAGTTCATTGCTGAATCTGGGGTTGAGAGATTTCCTTGGTGGATTTCACTTGCTTTGAAGAAATGCTTTTTTTTTTTTTAGTAAATTTCTCAATTGCTTCAATACATCCCAATAAACTTTCACTCTTCTTATAAGACTAAATCCACACCACATCACTCACAGTGACTGTCATGGCCAATGGGAAGAACAGGGGAGGAAGAAATGCAAGGAAGAATCCTTCACATGCCTAAGGCTGCAAAGTAATAGCTTCTGCTGAGCACTCTGCTATCAGTCCACTGCTTGAAGTGGCCTCCATGGCTGTAGTGTGTGCTCTATGTGGGGCTGGTTGGAAAACAACAATTCCATTTTGTGAAAAATGTTGAGGTTTTGGTATTTTTCAGTCTGATGTAGAATGTAAACAGGTGCCTCTCACCCACCCCCCTTTTTTTTTTTTCACAAAAGGTCTTATGTCTTACTGTCCTTGAATAGCCAAGTGGTTAGGGTACTAGTCTGGAATGTGGGAAAACTAGATTCTAGTCTCTCCTCTTCCTGATCTTGGAACAGGGATTTGCACCTGGATCTTCCTAAGTAGTCTTGAGCTGGCCGAAGGAACACTTAATGATTTCTACAAAGTAGAACACCTTAAGGAGGGACCTTGTCTGGGATGTGAGAGCACCAGCTTCAAGTCTCTGATTTGAAGCAGGAACTCAAATGTGCTTTCTCATGTCCCCAAGTAACATTTTAACCTCTACGCTATTGGCTATTCTCGGTCTCTGGTTCTCCATCCTGGACCTGAGGAAACCTTCCCAAGGGAAACGTCATTGAAACTGCCATGTTTCCACAACATTTTGACAAAGGCATTTTCTGACTGGAAAAAAGTTCAGTTGAATTTTTTTTTTTCACCAGCTCTACTCCACATACCCCATGAAAAGAATGTGGGTGAGTGGGTAGGGAAGAGGTCAGACCAATCACTCTCTGTGGAAAGAGGAGGGCAACACTTGCCATATAGGTACTGTCATCTTTTATAGTGCAAGTGGCAATGCTGCTTATGGTGAATGTTTTAAAGAGTTCTACTCTAGCCATGAGTATGTATAGTATTATTATGATGATTATTAGTTACACATTGGTGCTTATCTATCTCACTCTCCTCCTGAGATGAGGATTTTCTGCAGTGGCAGAAGGCAATGTTTACAGCAGTGCTCAGTGTGTCTGTGAATAGATAAGTGGCTGTGCTATACTCTCTACCTATATCGCCTGCTTAAATGGGGTGGGGAGTGTCAAAACCTGCCCTCATCTTTTATTCAGTTATTTTTGACAAAGTTGGGCATTGAGTCACTGGGACCAACATGAAGGCTAGGTTCAGTAGGTCGATTTCAGATTCAGCTGCCTGATGCCCCGTACGCTCAACTATCTTTTCCTTTTCTTCTCCCCTACAGCACCCCAACCTATGGAACCAACCTCCTTCAACTGATCTGAAGGCTTCTCCTGTCCTTTTAAATCTCTCCTCCATTTGTTTTTTTCCCTCTATTTGTTGTTCCTCATCACACAAAGCTCTTTGGAGCTGGACTGGCTTTTCTATTACATGTGTGCACCATGGGACTGTGATCAAGCCCTCTAGTTGCTCCTGTCAAAACACCTGTCCATGTTCTGTCTCTATAATCCCTGTGTTCTAGTCCTGAAGTTCAAGCAGAAGCTGGTCCATGTGAATACCACAACCAGAGTGAAACTAGGGTGTTCAAACAACCTGGATTAAACTGGAGCTGTAAATTTTTTTAATATGCCTGGAAAACTCAATCTGCATTATATCATCTGAGCAATATCCCAGTGCTGACTAATGCCCTAAAATAGCTGGGAGGAGGACATGGCATGAGAGTATTTGTGTTTTCAGTTTTCCAGGCAAAGTAAATTTAACAGATTCCCGAGGGAAACAGGTGGGAAGTGGGCTGGGGGAGGGGGGAAGGCAAGAGACTCCATAAGTGTAAACATGCCTACTAAATAGAGCAAATCAGGCTTGGGAAAACTGCTTGGTAAGTAAATATGGTTTTTGTTTGACAGGAAAGGTCAGCACTTAGGCAAACCTAAAACCAGCCAAGAAAAACTTGAGCAGAGAAGGCAAATCAAGCTGATTGCAGGTTGTGCAATATATAATAATTAATGTGTTTGGGGGAAGGAGTTGCATAAAACTACCTCAATGTATGAGGGAGAGGGCTGTCCATACAGATCACTGTAGATCTTCTATTTGTAATGTCTTATTTTCTAGGTTTTGATTTACTGTTATCTGCTTTCTTCTGGATAGCATCCACTTATGTAGCAGGGAAGAACAATTCTCTCCAATGCAGGAGTTATAGGGTGGAACTCTATGGTCTGTGTCATGCAGCAGGTCAGGTGAAAGTGGCATAATGTCCTCCACATGCTGTTGTGCTGAGTGATAACAGAGCCTGGCAGGGTTTGCTGTTTGTCACTAGCAAAACATTGTGAGACAGCCCAGGCTGGAGAATTAAGGGGGGGTATATCAGTACCTCAGTTCCAGGTTGCACCCCATCCCGGGGATTCCATCACACCCACGTGGTGTGGACATTGGTGATGGCTCATCACCAAGAGCTACAGGCAGCACAAGGGATGATGTGCGAAGGGTAAGGGATCCTGGAGACCAATGGAAGATGAGATAGTGGCACTAATTAAACAGGGTACAGACAAATGGTATTTATATCTAATCTAGCCTGAGGACTTCCACTGGCCAAAGGGCAGGAATGGGCCCATAGAGTTACCACCTCCTTGAACCCATGCACCTTGGGAGCTTTCCAGTTTTGGGGGCTGAACAGCATAGTAATGAGATCAAACTGTGTCTATAGTTGTATGCCGTTATAAATGGGGAGGTAAGTGATTCCCTCAAGGTTACTAGGTTGCCTTGTTCAAAGGTTCAGGCTGACCTTTTATGGTAGGCATGGCAAAAGACAGATTGGAGTGTAAACCAATAATTGGAAGGATTTAAGGCTGGATACTTGTACAGATTATCCAGGGTTTTTTGGCCAAAAGTCCACCAAGAAATATTTGTCTATTGTCTTGAATGACAGATGAAGTACTTTCAGGACCTCCCTTGATGATATCAAGTTCCCCTTCTCCTAATAGATATCCCCATTGTAGATCACTTGGGTGGACTTCCTTTTTCTACTAGAATAGAAAGCAAGTAGGGAGTCAGAATAACTGAAAGCAGTAGAGTTCTACCCACTCACCACAGGCCTGAATTTGGTACAATATTTCAGATGCAGACACATACACAATAGGGATGATAAGTCTGTGTGCCATGAACATAATAAAGGTTAGCTGAAGACCTAAAATACCCTTGCTGGAAAGCTGCAGTGTAGCACTACTTAACTTCTTGAATTCCAGAACCCTAACATACTAGACTGAAAATAGAGACACGAAGCAGACTGTGCCCCAAAACAGGGACAGTTTACCCCAACTTGCTTTAGGCTGGCTGATTGCTGAAAGACTGAGATCTTATGATTCCCCACAGAGCCATCTTGCCTGCAGTCAGGACCAGAAAACCCCTGAGAATTTAAAGTGATAGCACATCACTTTTATACAGTTTAACACGCCTGATTACTTTGTTGAATCTCCCAAATATTCTCTCTGTAGAGTATAAATATATGAGATTATTTTTTAAATCCCTAGGAGGGGAATAAGTTTTTCACTGGTGAAATCTCATGTGGAAGTGTAACCCACACATCTGGGTGTGGTGTTCTGTCCCATTTAGTGGCACTGAGACCACTTAGAGATAAAATGAGTCTTTTCTACAGCCTGAGCTAACAGCCATTTGGCTTTTAGCTCATGCAGTAGAGGCACATACACTGAGCTCCAGAGGTCTCAAGTACAATTCCGCCCGATGACAACCGGGGTCTGTCGGTGTTACAGAAGTCCTTTAAAGCTTGCTAACTTTTCACTTGAAAACATACTCCTGCTTCTCTGCAGCCATAACATTTCCAGCTGTGCTCCTCTTCAAGCAGGGTTAGACCCAACCATTGCTTGGAAGGGATACCATCAAGAAAAACTAGCTTGCTGCAAGAAGTGGTAGTGGTGCATCAGTTGCCACTTTCCCCACAGAAGTATCAATACTGCATCAGTGGCCAAAGATGGCTTTGAAAGCTGCTGGAGAGACTTGGCCCACCCAGATCTCCTTCAGACCTGCCTGCCTGGTCAGTTGGTTGGGCCTGATTCTCATTTACAGTAAGGCCCCTATGCCAGTGGTGTGTAAGAGCAATGTGGCTTTAGTGTAAATATATGAAAGCCTTAGGGCCAGAAGACTTAGAAGGATAGAACATTCTGTTCCTTCTACAGGGGGAAAATCCAGACCTGGTCAGATTCATTTGCATGAATTATGTTAACCCATAATTCCACCTACTGAGTTTTCTTGCTTTGTTTGGAATTGTATGTTTTGATTGTACAAAAGAATATTATGGTGTTTGTGGAAGGACATAGGAATCTTCTAGTGTATGCCCTGCAGCATGTGGGTCACCCTGAGATTACAGGTGGTGGACTTCGATAACAAAACTCAAGCTCAATAAGGGTGGGTCATCTCGTAGAGATCAGGAGTGGTGACTGTCCAAAGGTCCAATGAAGTGAGCTGTAGCTCACGAAAGCTTATGCTCAGATAAATTGGTTAGTCTCTAAGGTGCCACAAGTACTCCTTTTCTTTTTGCGAATACAAACTAACACAGCTGTTACTCTGAAACCTGTCCAAAGGTCCTGTTTTGCTTTTGATTTCTATACCTGGAGACTCTGCACGCTGTTTGGAGTTAACCTGCAGGAGTAGCTGGAGGGTGATGTGGAGATGATTTTGCAGTGAGGCCTGATTGGCCAGGTGGTGGCAGAGCTGAACTGATTTCACAGTGAGACCCAAGTGAACCAAAAGCCATTCAGAGCTGACTGCACAGAGATTTAACAGGCAATGGTAGAGCAGAGCTGACTTCAGTGTCCTAGTCCATCTGGCTGGTGAAAGCAGAATTGGACTAGGCAACCAAATGGTGGACCAGTTCTAGCCAGACTGGCACAAACAAGCAGAGGAAAGTTACACCTTGACAGAGGTGTAGCTGGAACTGAGAGTGGGGTTTAAGGCTGGTGGGTAGGATTTGTGGTAGGACTAAGCTCTGGCCCTCAGTAAACTGAACAATTACTATTTGTAAATGTGGGGCTGATGTTTCTTTTGATTCCCTCTCCCTCCCCTCTGCTGTTCCTTTTCCCAAAATAAATGATATTTGTGGTTTCATGTTTCCAAGGACCGAGTGATTGTGAGAGGAGGAAGTGTGTGTGGGGGGGGGGGACTTCCTACACAGGTGACCAGGGAGGCTTTATATTTTCCCAGCCCTAGAAATAGTAGTACAACTCTGGGTGGGGGCTTAAGGCACTGGTCTATTTATTTTAAAATAGACAGGCAGGACCTGGCCCTATTTGACACCTGGCAGAAGGGGTATTGGAGGAATGGGCCCTTAAACTTCTCAGACATCAAGAAGATTGAAATATTGCTGAAGTTCTCCCTTTTTTTTTTTTTTTTTTTTTTTTTTTTTCTGCTCTGGTTCAGATCTGGTGAGAACTCTGATTCTTTGTTGCAGCTGTTGGTGCAAGGTCACATGGCCCTGAGTACTGGAAGTCAGCTGGTGGTTCTATGAATCCAGCCTATTTCTGTCACTAGAGCTAGCAGGGCACTCACAGGCTCTGAGATGGCTGGAGGAACTGGAACCCTGGGAACTGTGTATGTGCTTGACTAATTTTTCCTCCTAATTTAGTTTTTATGCTCTTAGAGCTTTTAACTTTTTTCTTGATTTCTGGACCCCAAAACGACTAATAATTTAATAATGGTGGCAATTTGCAATGCAATTCTCACCAATGGGACTGCAGTTAGAGCAAATTTTTCTGTTGTGCCTCACTGGTGTTAAGCAGACTTCTTCCAAAAGACAAGAAAATGTAGTTCTACTGGGATCCATTTATAGGGGAACTTTTTAGTCCTCTGTGCATAGCCCAAGGGAACAGGATATACCCTGGGGAGTTCCCATAGGGAGCAGGAGGGAAGAAACGGCTCATCTGTAGCCAAGGAGACACTCTGGAGCTCCTTTACCACTGTAAGTACACCTGAGGGCTGCAGTACTCATTGCTCATTTGTTGTCCCCTTTTCCTGCATGGGGAATCATTGGTAGATCCACATAGGAGCAGATCCACCAGACATGCCCCACTACTCCCCTGGTCCCCTCCTAAATACCTACTGGAGCACAAGGGCTGTGCTCCATGAGCTTTCCCATTATATACAAGAGTGTTGCATCCCCCTTGCATTGTAATTCCCTATTTGCCCATTAGTCTCACATTGCAGAACCATGTCAGGACACTGCTTTTAGAGCCCTCTATACCAGGGTCCGGGTGGGGATGTCAGGAACTGCCCCTTAGTGAACCTGGCTGTAACTGAAAGATTCCCATTCACTTCCGTCAGTGTCGGATCTGGGCTGAAGTGACAGGAATATCCTTATATATTTCAGCGCACTGTGCAGTGCACTGAAATCACCATTCTGGTAATCCTGAATCTCAGCTCAGCATGAAGTTTTTCTGTGAAGAGGCGGGCAGGGAAGGGCTTTAAAGAGTTTTCACTTGATTTCTGTAATAGCTGAACCAAGAACTCTGATCACAGCAGGCAGCCCATAACATTCCATAGGAACAACTAGGCAAGAGAACAACACAGCTGGCTGTTCCTATATCTCTCTTAGATAACACATTGTATTCAACACCAGCGTTTGGATGATAAAAGCATCTAGGCCTGGTAAGTTTATTGGATTGCCTTTATGGTTGTTAGTTACCATTGCCGGTTAGGATCAGATGTTCCAGTTTGGTCAAACAGTTCCCACTATCCTGCCTCTTTTCATAGTGTGACCATTAATCTTGGTTTTCTTTATGCTGTGATTACATACGCTGCCAAGGAGTATGCAGTAATAATGGTCTCTCTGATCCTTACTTCAGTTGCACAATATGAATCAGAAATTGAGGAAGTAGGGGTTAATGCACATAATTTTTTTCTAGTCAAAGCAAATGATACTTTATATGCTGAAAGAATTTTCACTCCCCCCCCCCATTGTACAGCCCCCACCCCACACCCACAACATTAGAATTCATTATAAAATTCCATTATTGGATTATCCTTGATTTAGCCTGAGCTGAGTTCCCTCAGGAATGTCAAAAGTGGGACAGTGCAGCCTGGTGGAAGAGATATAGAGACTTGAAGAGCTCTGTGTAGCTCAAAAGCTTATCTCACCCACAGAAGTTGGTCCCATAAAAGGCATTCCCTCACCCACCTTGTCTCTCTATAGAAGAAAATATATATTTAAAAACCAGAGGGCCAGAGATAAAGGGTGGGGTGTTGGATTTAGCTTGGAATTTAAAATGTACTCCCCCTCTTCCCTTCCCCCACACACTGTATTTGAAATGAGACTGATGCACAGGTTCTGAATATCTCAGTAAGGAATCGTGCTCCCAGCAGGAAAATGTATTAAAGTAAATAGAATCATAGACTATCAGGGTTGGAAGGGACCTCAGGAGGTCATCTAGTTCAACCCCCTGCTCAAAGCAGGACCAATCCCCAACTAAATCATCCCAGCCAGGGCTTTGTCAAGCCTGACCTTAAAAACTTCTAAGGAAGGAGATTCCACCACCTCCCTAGGTAACCCATTCCAGTGCTTCATCACCCTCCTAGTGGGAAAAACTTTTTCCCAATATCCAACCTAAACCTCCCCCACTGCAACTTGAGACCACTGCTCCTTGTTCAGTCATCTGCTACCACTGAACAGTCTAGATCCATCCTCTTTGGAACCCCCTTTAGGTAGTTGAAAGCAGCTATCAAATCCCCCCCCCCTCATTCTTCTCTTCCACAGACTAAACAATCCCAGTTCCCTCAGCCTCTCCTCATAAGTCATGTGTTCCAGTCCCCTAATCATTTTTGTTGCCCTCCACTGGATGTTTTCCAATTTTTCCACATCCTTCTTGTAGTGTGGGCCCCAAAACTGGACACAGTACTCCAGATGAGGCCTCACCACTGCCGAATAGAGGGGAACGATCACGTCCCTCGTTCTGCTGGCAATGCCCCTACTTATACATCCCAAAATGCCATTGGCCTTCTTGGCAACAAGGGCACACTGACTCATATCCAGCTTCTCATCCTAGGTCCTTTTCTGCAGAACTGCTGCCTAGCCATTCGGTCCCTAGTCTGTAGGGGTGCATGGGATTCTTCCGTCCTAAGTGCAGGACTCTGCACTTGTCCTTGTTGAACCTCATCAGATTTCTTTTGGCCTAATCCTCTAATTTGTCTAGGTCCCTCTGTATCCTATCCCTACCCTCCAGCGTATCTACCTCTCCTCCCAGGTTAGTGTCATCTGCAAACTTGCTGAGGGTGCAGTCCACACCATCCTCCAGATCATTAATGAAAATATTGAACAAAACTGACCTGAGGACCAACCCTTGGGGCACTCCACTTGATACCGGCTGCCAACTAGACATTGAGCCTGACAATCTAGCCAGCTTTCTATCCACCTTATAGTCCATTCATCCAGCCCATACTTCTTTAACTTGCTGGCAAGAGTACTGTGGGAGACTGTCAAAAGCTTTGCTAAAGTCAAGGAACAACACATCCACTGCTTTCCCCTCATCACAGAACCAGTTATCTCATCATAGAAGGCAATTAGATTAGTCAGGCATGACTTGCCCTTGGTGAATCCATGCTGACTGTTCCTGATTACTTTTCCTCTCCTCTAAGTGCTTCAGACTTGATTCCTTGAGGACCTGCTCCATGATTTTTCCAGGGACCGAGGTGAGGCTGACTGGCCTGTAGTTCCCAGGATCTTCCTTCTTCCCTTTTTTAAAGATGGGCACTACATTAGCCTTTTTCCAGTCGTCCGGGACCTCCCCCAATCACCATGAGTTTTCAAAGATAATGGCCAATGGCTCTGCAATCACATCCGCCAACTCCTTTAGCACTCTCGGATGCAGCGCATCCAGCCCCATGGACTTGTGCTTGTCCAGCTTTTCTAAATAGTCCTGAACCACTTCTTTCTCCACAGAGGGCTGGTCACCTCCTCCCCCATTACTGCTGTGCTGCCCAGAGCAGTAATCTGGGAGCTGACCTTCCTCATGAAGACAGAGGCAAAAAAAGCATTGAGTATGTTAGCTTTTTCCACATCCTCTGTCACTAGGTTGCCTCCCTCATTCAGTAAGGGGCCCACGCTTTCCTTGACTTTCTTCTTGTTGCTAACATACCTGAAGAAACCCTTCTTGTTACTCTTAGCTAGCTGCAACTCCAGCTGTGATCTGGCCTTCCTGATTTCACTCCTGCATACCCAAGCAATATTTTTACTCATCCCTGGTCATTTGTCCAGTCTTCCACTTCTTGTAAGCTTCTTTTTTGTATTTAAGATCAGCAAGGATTTCACTGTTAAGCCAAGCTGGTCGCCTGCCATATTTACTATTCTTTCTACACATCGGGATGGTTTGTCCCTGTAACCTCAAAAATACAGCCAGCTCTCCTGGACTCCTTTCCCCCTCATGTTATTCTCCCAGGGGATCCTGCCCATCAGTTCCCTGAGGAAGTCAAAGTCTGCTTTTCTGAAGTCCAGGGTCCGTATTCTGCTGCTCTCCTTTCTTCCCTGTGTCAGGATCCTGAATTCAACCATCTCATGGTCACTGCCTCCCAGGTTCCCATCCACTTTTGCTGCTTCTAATTCTTCCCGGTTTGTGAGCAGCAGGTCAAGAAGAGCTCTGCCCCAAGTTGGTTCCTCCAGAACTTTCACCAGGAAATTGTCCCCTACACTTTCCAAAAACTTCCTGGATTGTCTGTGCACCGCTGTATTGCTCTCCCAGCAGATATCAGGGTGATTGAAGTCTCCCATGAGAACCAGGGCCTGCGATCTAGTAACTTCCGTTAGTTGCCGGAAAAAGCCTCGTTCACTGGGTCCAGTGGTCTATAGCATACTCTCACCATGACATCACCCTGGTTGCTCACACTTCTAAATTTAATCCAGAGACTCAGGTTTTTCTGCAGTTTCATACCAGAGGTCTGAGCAGTCATGCTGCTCTCTTACATACAATGCAACTCCCCCACCTTTTCTACCCTGCCTGTTCTTGAACAGTTTATATCCATCCATGACAGTACTCCAGTCATGTGAGTTATCCCACCAAGTCTCTGTTATTCCAATCACATCAAAATTCCTTGACTGTGCCAGGACTTCCAGTTCTCCCTGCTTGTTTCCCAGGCTTCTTGCATTTGTGTATAGGCACTTGAGATAACTTGCTGTTTGTCCTGCTTTCTTAGTGTGAGGCAGGAGCCCTCCCCTCTCGTGCTCTCCTGCTCATGCTTCCTCCTGGTATCCCACGTCCACACTTACCTCAGGGCTTTGGTCTTCTTCCCCCAGTGAACCTAGTTTAAAGCCCTCCTCACTAGGTTAGCCAGCCTGCTTGCGAAGATGCTCTTTCCTCTTAGTTAGGTGGAGCCTGTCTCTGCCTAGCACTCCTCCTTCTTGGAACACCATTCCATGGTTAAAGAATCCAAAGCCTTCTCTCCGATACCATCTGCATAGCCAGTCGTTGACTTCCACAATTTGACAGTCTCTACCCAGGCCTTTTCCTTCCATGGGGAGGATGGATGAGAACACCACTTGCGTCTCAAACTCCTTTATCCTTATTCCCAGAGCCACATAGTCTGCAGTGATCCGCTCAAGGTCATTCTTGGCAGTATCATTGGTGCCCATGTGGAGAAGCAGGAAGGGGTAGCGATCCAAGGGCTTGATAGGTGTTGGCAGTCTCTCCGTCACATTGTGAATCCTAGCTCCTGGCAAGCAGCAGACTTCTCAGTTTTCCCAGTCGGGGTGGCAGATGACTCAGTCCCCCCGAGGAGAGAGTCCCCAACCACCACCACCCACCTCCTTCTCTTGGGAGCGGTGGTCGTGGAACCCACATCCCTAGGACTGTGCACCTCATGCCTTCCAATTGGCTGAGTCTCCTTCTGTTCCCTTCCCTCAGAAGTACCATCTAGTCCATTCTCCACATTCGTACCTGTGGAGAGAACATGAAAACAGTTGCTTACCTGTATCTGCGTTGCTGGTACATGGACACTCCCATTTCTTCTTCTGGAGGTCACATGCTGCCAAATTTCTTCATCATCCTCCTGTCCCCGCTGCGCAGCCTGCTCTGAATCTTCAGAACATTGTGTCCATAGAAGCATAGCCTGACATCTGTCCAGGAAATCTTCAGTTTCTCTTATGCAACGCAGGGTCAATACTTGTTTCTCCAGACCTTGAACCTTCTCTTCCAATATGGAGACCAGCTTGCACTTTGTACAGACAAAGTCGCTTCTGTCCTGTGGAAGAAAGACAAACATGTCACATCCAGTGCAGGTCACAAGAGCTGAACACTCCCCATCCATATTATCTTCCTTCTACAAGCTTCCTCAGGAGTTGTAGTGACTACTCAGAAGCCAGCAAGATGTAAGCCTCAGTGGGCTCTCCCCAGGCAAACTCCCTCTGTTAGCCTCTCTGCTGTTTGCCTCTCAGCTGGGTCGCAGCTGACTGGCTTTTTATAACAGTCAGGCTCACCTGGAACAAAGCACTCCCAATTCACACTTTTCAAACCAATCAAGCACACTGTCAAACTGTCCCCACAACAGACACTCAGATACTCACCAACACAGCCTCCCTAATGCAGCCCTTAGCATACCTCCTCTCAAATAGAACCCAGGCAAACTCCCTACGTTAGCCTCTCTGCTGTTAGCAGCTCAGCTGGTTCGCAGCTTTAGGGTTCATAGATGCCCCAAAATGGATAGAAAATAGCCCAGGAGAAACATGTGGAGTGAGTCTTTCAAGTTTGCCATTTACGCATCAAAATTAAGTCCCTGGCCTGCACTTAAAACTTGTATTTGCATAACTCTGTTGGTAAGATGTTTTTTCTTCCTGGTTTGGTTAGGCAGGCAAAAGCCCACGTCAAGGCAATTATACTGGTATAAGGTGCTTTATATTGGTATGGCTTATTTTGCTTTGCTGAATCGGAATAATCTCTGATACTATAACTGTCTGCACTAGGAGGTTTTTTTTGCTGCTTTATCTAGGTCACCATAGTTCAAGCAGCAAAACTTTTAAATGTGGAGAGGGTCTGAGACTGTATCAGTGAAAGAAAGGCACAATGTTGTACATCCACACACATACTCGCTGAGTCAGCACTTCCTGTCCCATGAAAAACTACCACTCAATGCACCTATGTATTGGACCCCATAATTATGGTAGAGCCCCATGGGGGACTATTATGGCTGTGGGCATGGGTGGTGCGTGAACAGCCAGCAGCGGGAAGCTAGGCCCCACCCCTCACTGGAGCCTAGAGCTCCTTCACCACAGCCGTTGGCCCCAGCCCCCAGAGCACCAGGAGGGCAGGCAGCACAGCCCCGGAGGGCAGGCGGTGCAGCTGCAGCCCCCCCAGCCCAGGAGGGCAGGTGGTGTGGCCCGAGCCAGGACCACCACACAGGGGGAGCTTCAGAGTGCAAAGCAAGAGGAGGGCGCTGGGGGGCAAAGCATGGGCAGGGCCACCTGGCTGTTTGGGGAGGCTCAGCCTCTCCCAGTCTGATACCCTCTGTCCATAGCAGCAGATCCTGCAGGACTGTTGGATCTCAGTTCTGCTGCAGGGCTCTACACTAGTCCCATGCAGGGCTCTAAATTATGGCACATGTTTAAAATCTAACAATGTTAATTAGATGCCCCCATGTCTTGCATTTATTCTCTTGAAAGATAGCCCTGGGTTCTTTAACTTCTATCTGGCCAGACTGTATAGGAAGGCATCATGGATATCCACTTTAATGTCTCATTCAAAGGACAATACATTTTGCAGTGTAGCACTTGACACTGTAGGGAAGCAGGTTTCAGAGTAGCAGCCGTGTTAGTCTCTATCCATAAAAAGAAAAGGAGTACTTGTAGCACCTTAGAGACTAACACATTTACTACTAAGCTTTAGATAGAAAAGCATTCCAGTTTTCATCTACAGAAAAAATACAGTAGTGGTTTTGGTAGTTTTTATTCATTTAGTTTGCGGACTTGTACCATTTCAATCCAGACCAGTGGGAGATTGTCACCACCTGCCCTGGAACACTGAAAACATCCTAAACAAAATGGTTGGGGGGGGGGGGTGGCAAGTGTTTTTGTGACAGAAATATTATAATACAATATTATTTTGAAAGTGAAATAAGACATGAGTAATATTGTCTAGTGAACCTGCAGCTGGCTAGCCAATCACATCCATCTGACTCAGATGGGCAATGGTCCTTTCATACTTAAATCTCTGTGGGCCTCATCCAAAGCTCACTCAAATCAATGGGAGTCTCCAATGGCCTTTGGCTCATTCCCTGTATATGGAACCACAAATAAGAGATTTCTCTCATCTTCCCCCCCCCCCCCCACCCCCATATGCTGTAAGAGATGAGGATAGTTTGGGATTTGTCTCTTTTGAGCTAAGCTGCTGAATAGCCACATCAGCTCACCAATGTCCTCACAGTCCTATAGCCCTGTACTGTTCTGTTCTATATATTATAGTATCTCAGCTCCTTCCAATAGTGCACTAAACAATGTGACTAGCATCTGTCTTGTATGGCTTGTTCTCTCATCTGCTCAGCAGGGTGGAATATTGAATGAAAAGTTTTCACTTTTTTAAAGTACCAGTTGCTCTGTTTATATTAGAAAAGGCACATTGAAGACATGCACTTTGTACTGGGATTGGAAAGTGGAGAAGTTTGTGATGCTCCGTAGTTGCTGTGAGAGTTGGTCCCACAGTCTGGGATTGGCCCCAAATAATGCTCTACCTTCTGCACAGATGAGCTTTGCCCTTGTAGTAGAGAGTTGTAGACCACAGTCTTCATCCCAGCATTTTAGGCAATCTTATAGACATAGGTGCTGGAACTAGGCATACTGGAGGTGCAGCTGCACCACCTGGCTTGAAGTGGTTTCCATCATACTCAGGGTTTACAGTTTGGTTCAATAGCTCTCAGCACCCCACTATAGAAATTGTTCCAGCACCCCTGCTTGTAGATATCCTGGGCCCAGGCCATAAAGCACCTTGAAGATAAGGATGGAGACCTTGAACTTGATTTGCTATTTTTATGGGAAGCCTGGATAGAGAGCACAGGACAGGTCTGAAGTGCACATGTTACCATGTGTTGCTGAGGAGATGGTAGCAGGACAAAACTGAGGTGATCTAAGTGCTCCATGGATCAGAATTGTCATCTTCTGGATGCTGTGAAGCACCCAGCACATGTGGTGTTTAGATGTTGCTTGCAATTATTAGAATTGGGAGCACTGGCTGTTGGGAGTCTGAAAGCACAGGAAGGAGAGGGGAGGAGTTTGTTAAAGAGGTTTCCACTTTGAAAATAAAGTCCTGCTTAAGCTTGTTAGTACCTTGCCTGGTTGATACAACATTTTGGTGATGAGGATGGATCTCTTCTGCCTCTGAACCCACCTGCACCCTTTCTGCAAAGCCCAGGTGAGCCTCCAATTGCTTTCACTACCTGGATCCATATGTTTGAGACTTATCTGCTTGCAATCTGTGCTACAGAGATTTCTGAAGTAAGAAAGCGTGCTCTGCTAATCCACTGCCTTGGAGCAGAAGGGCAGTGTATATTTTTCATATTTATCATCTGCAAGGGGAAAAGTGTGACTGCACTCACTGCATTAAAGAACTTTTTTGTGCCAAAAGTGAATGTAGTAGCTAATCGCTACAGATTTCACCAGAGTGAGCAGAAACCAGGGGAAACTATAATGCAGTATATTGCTTCCCTGAGGAGTCTGACTGTAATTTGTGACTTTTTGGGAATATGGCAGATGAGATGATTAGAGACCAGCTCATTGAGAAAACAACCATGCTTCATGTAAGAGAACGCTTACTTCTAGAACCACAACTTACACTAGAAAAAGCAATAACCATGGCTACTCAGATGGAGTCAGCTACAGCTGAAGCCAAAATAATGAGCATGGATAAAGGAGGCACTGTCCAGGCTGTGACTCCTTTGCAGAAAAGTTCACTACCACTGCAGACACACAATTGCAAGAGGAAAACTAATGAAAAACCACCAAATCCGCAAATTCAAAATACAGTGTAAACATGTTTTCGCTGTGGATCCCCACAACACCTTGCAAGCTACATAGGATGTCTGGCAAAAGTAGCTCAGTGCAATCATTGCAAAAAGATTGGGCATTTTGCTAAAGTATGTCGCAGTAGCCAGTTCAATGAACAGGTGCATGCAGTTACAATACCAGACGTTACTGTGCTGAGCGTGGACAAAATCACTACTGCACATATTCCAGAACAGATAAAGTGCACTGTAAACGTTTCCACCCTACCCTCAGGCAAACAACACTCTATTCAGCTAATGTTGGACACTGGCTCAGCAGTATCTATACTACCTGATTCCATCTATCTGCATTACTTTAAAGATGTGCCTCTTACTGAACCCAAACTTCACTTGGCGTGCTATTTGAAAAATCATATTCCGGTACATGGCTGCCTGCCAGTAAGAGTTACTTTTGGCGATTGCTGTGTAACTGCAGAGTTCTACGTTGTCCAGAAAGGCACTCCTATCCTTGGCAGAGATTTATTGGCTGCTTTAAATCTCAGGGTAGTTAATGGACAAATTGATCTTCCTCCGCAAAGCACTCTTGCGGTACACACACCAGTTTCAGCTGGGACCCAACACCAAGTTGAGGAGAAACTCGGCTGTGCTTATGGGTTTCTGCATAAAGTTAAAATGCGGAATAATGTGATACCTGTACGACAGAAGTTACAGCACTTACCATTTTCAGTCAGGGAAGCTGTTTCAGAGGAACTTAGAAAACTTGTTCAAAAGGACATTTATTGAAGAGATCAACTCCTCAGAATGGGTTTCACCTATAGTAGTGACGCAGAAGAAGGGTGGAGACATTCGCCTTTGTGTGGACTTAAGGGAGCCAAATAAAGCTATTGTGATTGACAGCCATTCTCCATCACATAGAAGTATTTACAGAACTCTGTGGAGCAAAGATGTTTTCTACTCTTGATTTGCAGAGCGCATACCACCAGGTTATGTTGCATGAAGACAGAGACCTCGCAGCATTTATTACACAAGGGACCTATTTCTTTTTAAACATGTTTCATATGGTCTCACATCTGCCCCAAGTGCCTTTCAAAAAACATAATTGATTCTGAAGAATCAACATGGAGTTCAGTGCTATCTGGATGATATTACAGTGTTTGTCATGCTCCTCAGAAGTATTTCCAATAACCTGCAGTCTGCACTAAACTACATCAGCACAGCAGGCCTCCAGCTCAATAGGGCCAAATGCAAACTTAGACAAACTGAACTCTCCTTTCTGGGGCATACAATTTCACAGGGTGGATTAAAACCTGATCCAGATCATATGCTGGCAATTTCAAATGCTCCTCCTTCAACAGATTTGCACACCTTTATGTTCCTTCTTGGGTCTTACCTCCTGGTATGCAAAATTCATTTCCCAACTATGCTTCTGTCATTGAACCATTACAGGAATTATTAGAGAAGTTCATCCTTAGTGTGGACAATGGATGCACAAGCTAGTTTCAAAACTGAGACTTGATTGTACATAGTTCAGTACTTGCACTATTCAGTCCTGCATTGCCCACAACTGTAACTACTGATGCTTCTGATTATGGACTTGGGGCTGTCCTCACACAACTGCATGAGGACAACACAGAGGACTGTTGCATTTGCTTCAAGGACACTAAGTAATGCTGAGAGAAAATATTCTACAGTCGAAAAAGAAGCACTTGCCTGTGTCTGGGCTACTGAAAAATGGAGAACTTGCCTGTGGGGCTGCACGTTCAAGTTGCACACAGACCACAGCTCTTTGACAACATTGCTTACCACAAAAGGACTGGGAAGAGCAGGATACTGTAATGCTCAATGGTCTGCAAGATTCTCTCAATTATGAACTGGAATATAAGCCTGGAAACCAAAATGTGGTCGCTGATTGCATTTCTCACCTGCCTTTGCCTTCATCAGATGGTCCACCAGAGGATTAGGATGTAGTGGTTGCACTTATTAAAAGTACTCTCACTACGGTTACAAGAGAACAATTTCAAGCTGCTTGTTCAGCGTGTCCAATTCAACAAACTACATGGATTTCTGACAAAGAGATGGCCCAGTCACCCTAAAAACCTTGACCCAGTTTTGCTGCCTTATTTTACAGTTCGGGATGAACTTTTTGTTTGGCTGCATGCTATAAGGTACACACCGGCTCCTTATGCCAGAAGAATTTGTCAAAACTCCTACACCTGGCACACGATACTCCTCAAGGAATTGTCCAAACCAAACAACAATTATGGGATCTGTATTGGTGGCCAGGGATGGACTCTCAAACTGAAGCACTCATAAAATCCTGTGTCACTTGCCAAATGCATGATAAAACAGCAGTGACATGTACCCCTCCATTACAGCCTATTCCTCTTCCTGAATCTGCATGGGAAAAAGTGGCGATTGACATTGTAGGACCCTTTGATACTGTTCCAATTGACTGCCATTATGCCATCACTTTTTAATAGACTATTTCAGTAAATGGCCTGAGGTAGTGTTTACGTCACAAATCTCTTCTACAGTAATTTAAGTTCCTCTCTTCAGTTTTTAGCAGGGAAGGTAACACCAAAGAACTGGCTTCAGATAATGGTAGTCAATTTACTTCGCTGGAGTTCGAAACTTTTCTAGCACAGAGGAACATCTTACACAGAAGGTCATCCCTATATTACCCTCAAGCCAATGGGGAAATTGAACGGTTTAACAGAAGTTTGAAAGTTTGCAAACAACTAAACTGGAAGGGCGATTGTGGATACCCTTCACTACTGATTCCTTGCAAACATACCAGGCTACACGACCTGCCACAATGCAAAGATCACCCTCAGAGTTACTGCATGGGAAACAGATGAATACTAAACTGAACACTTTCTGGATTGTTTAAGGCAGAACCTAATGCCCCAACCGAGGATGATGTGAGGAAAACAGTTGAACAGAACCAAGCAAAGTCTAAGGCTTTCACAGACAAGCAGCGGGGTGCTAAGGAACCAAAGGTTGAGTGTGGTTCCTTCGTTAGAATATGAAAACCTGGAATTTTACACAAAGGGGACCATAAATTCACAGATCCTCTTAAAATCATAGAGAAGAAGGGACCTTATACCTATGGACTTTCCGATGGGCACGTATGGAATGCTGCTTATCTTGCACCTGCCTATGCACCAAGAGGAGATTATGCCAACACCCAGTCTGCTTTGGATGACTTCACCATAGTACCAACACAACAAGACATTGCACTGAAACCGGGGCTTGAGAGACAGCCTGTCAGACCCAGACAACCACTGTCTGAACTAGAGACTGTTATGTAGTATCTACAGTATTTTCAGTATCCTATTTCTGCCAACAGTATAGTGTCTCGTTTCATATTTGTTCCTGTGGTTAGACCAATGTTTGTTTTAATTGGGAGAGTTTCTTAAGAGAGGAGGGAATGTGGTGTTTAGATGTTGCTTGTAATTATTAGATTGGGAGCACTGGCTGTTGGGAGTCTGAAAGGACAGGAAGGAGAGGGGAGGAGTTGAGAGGCTGTGAGAAAGCTACAGAGGGTGCAGCAGCAGCTTGGTAAAGAGGTTTCCACTTTGAAAATAAAGTCCTGTTGAAGCTTGTTAGTACCTTGCCTGGTTGATACAACAGCACACTATTCGTTTCTACATAAAGTAATGCCAGTTCCAGACCTGGGATCCCATTCAGCTCTGCCATGTATACACATCAGATGTGATGGGAGGCACCCACTAGTATTCTTGAGTAGAAACTGCCTGCCAGATGACTTGCCTCTGGATAAAATTAGAAAATAACAAGCATACAGACCTCCAAATGAATGAGTGCTGAAAATAATGCCTCTGTTTTTTTTTTGTTTTTTTTTTTTAGTTCTTCCACTTGTACATTGTTGACTAGTTCTTACACTGTGCCCTTACTCCGCTTCCTATTTAATTGGTACTTATAAACCAGATTACTAGTGTCAGGTCA
Source organism: Chelonia mydas (assembly GCF_015237465.2). NCBI lineage: Eukaryota > Metazoa > Chordata > Testudines > Cheloniidae > Chelonia > Chelonia mydas. The sequence continues at coordinate 218,421,772 of NC_057849.1, forward strand.
GAGTGTGTCCTGCTGCTCTGAAGAGGAAGGATGCAAAGACGTTATTCTTCACCTCAATGTGGCCATATGCAGCAGTGGGACACAACTGCATGCTCAAAGCCAACTGGAGTGCTGCAAGAGCCTCCAATGTGTAGGGAGGGGGCCATAAACAGATGCAGACAAATAGTTTTAAATAGAAAATTACTTCAATTCTCCCCACTCCTGAAAATGTCCAGGTAATTTATTTTCCTGAGTGTGAACTTTCATATTTCCTGGCTTTAGAGCAGGAGAGAAGCAGACAGATGCCACAACAAAAATTGTTCTTCAACCCAGGAGAAAGCAAGAGTAAGTGGAAATGGGGAGAGAGGAGGGCAGATACAGTGAGATTTCTAGCCCAGTTCCTAAACTGGACCTTCAGTTTTTGCATAAACATTGAGGGGTGGATTTCTAAGGCAACCAAGGAAGTTGGGGCCCAGCTGCCATTGTCATTCAATGGGAATTGGGTGCCCATAGACTCTTTTTGAAAATTCCAGGATAACATTTCTTATGTGAACCCAAAATCTGAACTTTTATGGTTTTCCCAGTCACAAATAATGGGGCAATTCTTCCACTGAGTGAGTTTTTAAAATCAATAAAATGTTTATTTTAGGAGACTCCAGCAATGATTGCTGCCATTAAGGTTGAATTCCAACTTTCATTCTCAACGTCACATTTTTTTAAGTTACTTGGGAGCATAGAACTGGAAGGGAAGAGACCTCCTGGTTCAGCAAGTCCAGTCCCCTGTTATAGCAGGCAACCTCATCATAGTGTTGCCGGCACCCAGTGCCAGAGGCAAGCAACAGCAGGGGTTTGTTGCCCGGTATGCGTCACCCAATAATCACAACTGGGTGGAGAAGCAGAAAAGTTTATTTGAAGCTTCAAAGAAGGTACAGGGAGAATAGAATCTCAAATCCTGCACCCATGCAGCAGATTCCAGTATACATTTTATACCTTTTCCTACTTCACTATACAAGCTTATGCAACCAATTACCTGTTGCCCAGTACAATACCGTAGCTAAAGCAGCCAGTTGTGTTTTTCCTCAGTAGCATTGCCCAAGCCTTGCCTTATTTGGTCCTATTTGTTACTAGTTTTTGCTAAACATTTCTGCCTTATCTATCTGTTTCCCAGGCCGAAGCTGGCCTTGGCTGGCGAGCCATGTGCAAACCTGTCTGTTTGTGTGCTAGCTTCCTCAGTGTTATGCAGGATCAGAGGGTTCAAGAAGCAAAGGGGCCTTGGTTTATCCGGGTTTAGAGCAGGAGGGCTTCATCGACACTCGTGGTCTTCCACCCTCCCAAGTTACCTAGTGTAGTGCCCAGTGTCCCCAACAATAGAATTCTGAGCCTAAACTTATCAAGCTCCATCTTAGAACCAGTTAGCATATTTCATTCACAACTTCAATGTGGATGCTGTTCCAGAAACTAACTCAGGTTGTAATTTTCTATGCTTGCTTTCAGCCTGAATGAATATCTTGAGTTGTATCGTCTCCCCTAAATCAGGAACCAAAGAGAAATAAAATGAGAAAATTCATCTAATTTTCAACTGTAAAGAGAATTTAAAAACAGCATCACAAGACTGACCTTTGCCTACATGAACGCTCTCTGGTACAGTGCATGCCCAGCAGATCAGTTACACCTGAGGAGTGAGAGGCCAAGCAGCTAAATGGTAGGCTCCTTTCTTCCAGGATGCCCTTTGTTTACACTCCACTGTTTGGACACTATAGAGGATAGGGCGAGAGGCAGCCATGGCCTGCAGTATCACCCAGCATAAGATCATGGTGGCCCTGCCATGATATGTTCCTGTGCTCTGTCCCTATGCATGAGAATCAGACACAATCATCCACTTGTCCATATTATTGAAAAGTCTACTAGGAAGAGATTCCTCCTTCCAAGAATATACTGTCAATGAGGTAATCTAATTGACACATTTGACACAACTTGGTTCCCTCCATTGTTTGCTCTTATAGGTTCTGTCTCAACTAGGTATTTAAAGAACATGCCTAGATGTAAGCACTCAAGTACTCCCATGAATTTCAGTGGAACTATGCACATGCTTAATTAGGCAAATGATTAAGAAGCTCCTTGAAATGGGGCATAAGGTTGAATGGAGCTCTCTGAAAGAGCCTTTCTAGAAATCATTCCTGTGGATCACAATCCAGTTTAGTTAGGTCTGTTCTACTCCCCCTGTACTGCAGAATAACCTGAAACAGCATGAGAAATGGGTCTCCTGGTAAGAAAATCATACAATCACCATTAATCACCCCAGAATGGCCCAGTGGTTAGGCACTTACACGGGTTGTGGGAGACTGAGTTTCTGATCCCTACTGTAAATCAGGCAGAACGGGGACTTCTCCCACATCCTATATGAGTGCCCTAATCCCAGGGCTGTTTTGGCAAGCAGGTCTCTTTGCTTTTTCATGAAAAATTGTGAAAGGTCTCATTTCATTCTGCATTGGAAACTAAGAAAATTCCCAGATCAATTTTTTCACAATACTAAAGTGTTTTTCCAGGCAGGCCTGGCTTTAAGCTGGTTCTCTGAAACTGAGGGCTAGAAACTCTGTGCATTTAATAATACATAAAAAGAAGCTGAATTTCTCATGCAAGCTCCTGATTGCAGGAGTTGATATTTGGTAATTCTCCTAAAGCCTCAAGACTTCTAATGAAATGGCAAGAAGTGGTAACACTAAGTTTGTGCTGCTCTGATTGAGAGGAGAATCAGGCCTTAGAAACTTTTTCCATTCTGGCACTTCTGAGATTAATCATGGAGCCCATAACACCACACCTTGGTGCACAAAGGACCCCTTCATCTCCTGTCTAATTACTGGCAGACCTCTATTACATACAATAGCTGCTGCTTCAAAGCACTACTTGCTACCTATTTGCCATTGGAGGGGATTAATGGCCATTTTAAACCATCCCATACTCTTCCAGCTATTGTTTAAGTCATATGATAGGAGCTGTGTCTAAGTCCACCAAGAAGACTTAGACTTGTATCTTGTGTTATCCCCATATAATGCAAAACTAGAAGAGGGCTGCTAGTTTGTCAGCTTGGTAATGCTATGATAGTATTTGGTAATGCTATGATAGTGTTCAAGAAATGAGAAGGGAATAAGTAACCTTGTTCACTAAGTACCAGTATTGTGAAGGACCCTAGACTAGTAGCTAAAGGGCAGGTTAGTGCCAGATATCCTGAATTCCTAAATCTGCAGTGTCACCTTGGACACATAGCCTCTGCCTCAGCTTCCCTGTCAAGTGTATTACTGCTTCACAGAAGTGTTGTGAGGTTTAATTGAAGTCTATAAAGCTCTTTGAGGCCTCAGATGGTAAGCACTATGGAATGGCACAGCATTATGATTAAAAGGGGGTGGGAATCATGCAGTTTAATGTAAAACTAACTTATACATGCACAGGATCCAAAATGTTTGGAACACTTGGATGCTTTTCTGATGTTGAGCCGAACCTTTTGAACTTCATCCAGCACTCCCGGTCATGTTTCTGACATGCCTCCTAGCTGATTCTATGGAGATTTCCTTGCATTTTATAGAGAATGTCTCCTCTCAGATGGTGTTTCATATTCTCATGACTTCAGTCTGCTTGTTCTGAAATACCAGCATGCCTGCCAGTCATTCTTATATACTGTAGTGACTCAGTAATGCTGTTCTCTAGTGAGTATGGCATTTCCTTCTGTTTCTCAGGGATATGGTGTCAGCTTTTCTGTCCCAAATTTACATGTCTTGGAAGTCTATTTCCTCATCAATAGTCAAGTCCCATCTGCCCTTTTCTCCCCAACCCATAAACCCTCTTTTTCCTTTGTGATGTCAGTACCCTTCCAATCCCCTTAAACAGGACACACATGGAACTCACTGGAGGCTGATGGCAAAGGACAGGGATGCAGCCATTAAATTAAAGCAATTTCCTAAACAAATAGGAAATAGCTTCAATTTTATTTTACTAGTGCAACTTTGCTTGTTTTTAAAAAAGCTGCTTTTTCATTGTTTAATGGTACATTAAAGAATTTTCTTATAGGGGTATGACTAGTTTCTTTGTATTGTGCTAGTGAGTTACAGCTTGGGATAGTAAAGTGTTTTACAAGCTCTGGGTAAGGCCCAACCTTGGTGTGCCTCTGTTGCCTTCAGGAGATTCCAACAAGAGGCACCTTGGATGCAGAGTGTGCCTGCTTATGCTAGAGCTGAAACTGGTGCTTTGATTAAACTCACAACACCTCTGTATTTATGATTATACCCAGTTAGGGCTCACTAGAACAGGAAATGTAGGTGAGTCCAGTCCTGCATTCATGAGTGCTCAGACACGAAGGTACTCAGGCCTGAGTCATGCTACTAGGTCAAACATGGAACATGTATATACTAATGAGGCACTTAGATATTAAGAATCCTTCCTATGCCAGTGTCTCCTTAGATGTGCTCTGGGAAGTTGGCAGGCCACGTACCAGCTCATGCCAAAGCTCCAGGGCAATTCATTTGTGTATTAGTATAGATTAAAGTGGTAGTTGTACAAGGAATGTATTTGGTGTTTAAACTTCATAAAAACTATGGGATATAACATGCAGCATTTTCACTTATCTGTATGCTGTTATAATGCAATAGCAAACATTTACATTTTGCATTTTGTAACTAAATAACCCATCAAACAAGAGAGAATCCTTGTGGGATGCAGATGAAGAACTTTAGCAGGAAAGTGCTAATCTGTGCACATTTGAAGGCAAATGGTCATTGTGTGTGATGACCAGAGATCAAAAAATAATAAATATGCCTCTCTCTCTCAGCCAATCAAAGTAAAAGACCACATGGGTAGTGACCCTGTCAGCTTAAGAAGCTATAAGAATGGGATTAAGGGGAAGATCCTGCATCTCTGGACTGTCTGGAACCTCACAAGAAAGGGTACTGGATGTAAAGCAGAGCTGCCCAAAGACCATGTGGTACCCTGATAAGACTTTGGGGACGCTTGCAATTTACTATATTTGACACCATTTAGAATTATAGAGACTATTTTATGGGTACATATATTTTTACCTGCTTTAACCTCTCAATAGCTCTCATTTCCTTTTCTTAGCTAATAAACCTCTAGTTTACTGTAGAATTGGCTGCTACCATTGTCTTTCGTGTGAGATCTAGAATACAACTTGATCTGGGTGAGTGACTGGTCTCTGAGTAACCTGGGATATTTGACATTTTTGTGGGAGTGGAGGGAGGTAAAAGTGAGCATTTATAACTAAGTCCAGTTTGCCTTGGTGGCAGGATAGAGTGGAGAGTCGAAGGGGACTGTCTGTGACTCCATAGTAAGACTGTTTATAGTGATCCAGGATTTCACATTTGGTATTGACTTGGTGAAATTTAATTACAGAACATACCACCAGTTTGGTGTGTCTGTCCGTTTTTGACAGTCTGCCCTGAGGGAGGCACTCACGGTTGTGAGCCACTCCAGACTGTGCCATATTCATTCCTTGTCAACCTCCGCTCCTCTTACATTGTGTACTTATGAATAAGGGAATGATGCACAAAGGTCTACTGCTCAGTGCAGGAGCATTCCACCTAGTGCTTTACCTTGCATGAACTCATAAGTACTCCACTCACCATTGTGCTGGAATGTACCAACTTTGTGCGCACTGTACATGTCCTTGCAGCATCAAGACTTTTATGTACTGATAAATTGAGGCAGAGAGAGAACAGGTGAAGTCACACAACGAGTCAGTAACAGAGACACTGAAATAAAACCTCACAGTTCAGTCTCTCTTTTTTTTTTTTTCTTTTTTTTTTTTAAGCCCATGGAAAACCTGTTTCATGTCATTCCTTGAAAAGCATATTGTAAGAGAATGAAACAGCTGATTTAGAAAAGCAATTTAGCACATTTATATTCCCTGGAATATGCACATAAACATGGAATATTCTATACTTAAGATTTTAAATGGGGTCACCTGGTTTTAAATTTATGCTTGAATAATTATATGCATTTTTAAAAACCTTATGCCAAAATTTTCAAACTTGAGTGGCTAAACATAGGCTCATAATTTATATTTAGACTTGTAAAAATTGGGTCACTCTCATATAAAAGTTCCGAGGGGCCAGATATCCTATTGAAGTCAGTGTGAGCTCAGAACTTAGCAGGTCATTTTTATGTAGGTGCCTAACTTAAGACATCTATATTTGGAAATGTTAAGGTTCGCAACAGAGCGTGTGTAGCTAGCTAGCTACAGGTGTTTACTGTCCACCTTCTCATTAACCAAACCTAGCTATTAACTCAACCAAAAGGGTTGATTCCATTGTATGTGTGAAGGCTAACTGGTGTATTTAACTATGAAACTGATGCTTTTGTTTCCAGTGTACTGCACCTTTAAATTTAAAGGAATTCTGCCTATGTTGCAGAGTGAATGGCCATTATGCTGCAAACTAGAACAGAGTAAACCTAGACACATTGTGCTCTTCCCCGGGATAATTGACTTTGGTCTGTCTTGTTTCTCTTAATCATTTTAGACTGAAAGTATCCACTGTGTTCTTAGCTTTAGTATTAATCTTAGAAACATCCCAACTCAATCCAGATTTACAATAAGAACTGACTTTTTCTACAGGTACAAGTACAGGTGGGTAGTTAAACAGACGTGACAACCAGAAGATTCTTCCAGACCTAATGTATTGGTCCCTTTTTCAAAAGAAATCTGCTTAGAAGCTTAACTCTCCCTGGAAGTTTCTCTGAAGTGCCATCTCTTTTGAAAATGGGACTGAGGATCCCAAGTCACTTGGGTGCTTTTGAAAATTTTACCCAAAGGCTACTGTGGTCAGTGGGAGTCTCACCCATGTAAGTTCTGCACAAGCCCTAGTTTCAAAATAAACTTATTTAGGAGTATAACTCTCACTGAAAGTCACTGGGATTTACACTTTGATAGCCCAAGTCTCTCTCGGAAAAAAGGACTTCGGCACTTCTGAAAATTTTACCCTTTGTCCGAATAAAGACTCCAGTAGCAAGCAAAAAAAAAAAAGGGGGGGGGGGTCAGGCCTAAACATGTTCCCATTGCCATCAATGGTAAGGAGACCAGACTGACTTGCCTTTGACTGCCAAATATGTGGTAACATTATGTAAATTCTAGCTGATTCAGCCAGTCTGTAACTATACTGGGCCATATTCCTATGTCTTCATTGAGACTAATGGAAGTTTACATCAGGGATGTATTCAGCTCATCCATTTGCCCCAAATGTCAAATCTATTTTCCCCTCTCAAATTGATTTTTATGATCTACACCTTTTTAAAATAACAGCAAAAGTTTCCATCAAGATCTATTTTCTGCTTTTCTATCTGAACCTGTGTGGCATTCATACTAGTTATCAAAATGCCTTTTCTTCTGTGCTGTCGAACAATTCTGTTCCCAATTAGATCAAAGTTGAATCCATCTGTTTCCCAATATTACCCTCCTGCATTTATACCCCATGAACTTCTTGACTAACACCTTCTCTGGTAATTTTTTTTTTCTTTCTGCTTCATAATTGGGGCGCTGTGTGTGTACAGCACATCTGGATACCGTTGGGTGCAGCGTCACCAAACCGACTTTTCCCATTACCCATTGTTCTGGTCTCATGTTGCCCCTTTCTCTGTGCCAGATGCTGCTTCATTCTGGTTCTGACTTGATATTTAATCAGTTCTACTTTCTGCATCTTGTACTGCCACAGCTGTCTTTTGATCTTGCTGCCCCCTTCCCTCCCAGCCCCCCCCCCCCCCCCTTAAGTTTTGATCTAGTTCCAAAGTTTCATTATCTAATTGATTTGTTCTGGTAAACCTTTTAATTTCTTCCTCTCTTTTAATAGGCCTTAAGAGGATTGTTTTCTCACTTTTGGAGCTTAGTGATGGCTGCTTTTCCCATTTTATGTATACAGGCTGCCAATCATGCACTTCTACCAGACTTCCAACTGGGTCTCCCAGCAGTCGCCATTCAATTCATGGTTGTTAGCTGGCCTTTCCCAGTAGTTGCTTGGCTTAGAACCAAGAAAATAAGTGTTCAAATGCTTCATATGATGATCTGCCATTGACATCCTGAGACAATTACCAACTTGCTTTGGATGTTTTCACCCTAGAATGCTGGGGTCTCTTCAGGCTTTGCTTGGCAGTGGTTAATTTTGTTTCAGGACAGTCTTTGTGAAAGCTATTATAGATGTCACATTTCCTGGTATAAAAAACTTGATAAATCATATTCTTGTAGAAAATTAACATCCAGAATATGAAAATACCTTGCACATTCTTGCTCCAGATAATGATACAGTAGGCTCAGAGGACTTGATTCTACAGTTTATATTCATGTAGATTGTCCCACTTTAACAAATACTCAATGAGACTGGATGGTCTTGTGGCTAAGGCACTGGACTGGAGATCCGGTTTTGACTCCTGTTTCTGCCACAGACATCCTAGGACAAATCACTTAACCTCTGTGCCTCCACTTCCCACATGTAAAACAGATAATAGTGCTTCCTTTCCTCTAGCCTCTAGCAGTCTTGTCTATTTGGATGATAAGTTTTGTGGGACTGGGACTGTCTCTTTATGTATGTGTAGTGCCTAACAGAACAGGGGCTTGATCTCATTTTGGAGCCTCTAAATGCCACTGTAATGCAAATAATTAGAAAGAATGTCTTATCAGTAAATGCTACTCAAGTGAGTACGGCTAGCAGAATAGGGCCATGCAGAATTGTCTGCAGTTTTGGTTTGCTATCTCTGGATGCATTCTTATTTAGGAGTCTTGATGTTTTCAAAAGTACTTTGCTAGATACATGGATCAAAAATGCTCGTAGTGCTATTTTGACTAATATGAAAACCGTATAAGGTAGAAGCAGAGAGTAGTATACTTCAGGATAATTGTATCATTTTTGTTTTTTTCCAAATTCACATTACTGATAAGTGATTACATTTTCCAAGCATCTCTAAAAATGAATAATCTTCCTTTTGACATCTCAAAACTACTTTCCATTCCGAATAGCAACAAGGTCAAAATGTCATGAAGTGAAAAATTCCGAAAAGTTTGGCATTGGAATTTTCAAAACAGAAAGCTGACATCTTTGATCAAAATAACTCCATAGTTCAAAATGAAATTTTTCATTTTGAACTATGGACACTTTTAAACCAAGCTTTTCATTTTTTTTTTTCTGACTGATAATTTTGATTAGTTATCTTATTTTATCATTTTCTTGCAGATTTTTTTTTTAAGGAATCCACATTTTTCCAATGGGAAAATATTTCCATTACAAAGTTTAGACTGAAACTTCAACTAGCTACTTCTCTTCTCGCCCACATGCTATCTGCATTTCTTGGCCCCTTATAGTGCCCATGTAATTCTGTGTTTGTTTTGAAGTCCATTAAAGCATTCAAGTCCCACTTATGCCATGGTTTAGAGGTCTTAAAATGTTGCAAGCACCAATGGTGGCAATGCTATCATCCACTAATATAGACAGATTCTAACATAATACAATACCAGCTGAAATGAAAGGGTCATTCTTCCCAAATGTACCTGGACCTGCTCATTGAATTTATTATACAGATTTTTTTGTTCATTTGGTAAATAGTTGAGCGGTTCTGATTCCTTTGCTGTTAATTAGCAGTGAATGTCTGAATTCAGCACCAAGTTCTCTGGAAGTTTTAAGGTTTGTTTTCTTGTGATATCTTTCCTCCAGAGGATTGGGAAGATTTAGCTGTTCGAGCTCTGTTGGAGTTAATTTAAGTGGAAATCTTAGTTAAGCATCCACATGCATACCCAGAAAGATAATGTCTGCAAATTGCTTAATTATTTGCTCCATCTAGAAGATAATAAGGTGATAAGTAAGTCAGTATGGATTTGTCAAGGACAAATCATGTCAAACCAACCTAATAGCTTTCTTTGGCAGGGTAACAAGCCTTGTGGGTGTGGGGAAGCAGTAGACATGGTATATCTTGACTTTAGTAAGGCTTTTGATATGGTTTCATATGACCTTCACATAAACAAACTAGGGATGTACAACCTACATGGAGCAACTATAAGGTAGGGTGCAGAACTGGTTGGAAAATCATTCCCAGAGAGTAGTTATCGGTGGTTCACAGTCAAGCTGGAAGAGCATATCCCACAGGGATCTGTTATGGATCCGGTTCTGTTCAATATCTTCATCAATGATTTAGAAAGTGGCACAGAACAGTATTTCTCAAACTGAGATCCACAGACCCCAGAGAATCCATGAGTCATGTCTGGGGCCACCAGCCCTGCTGACCAATTCTTTCCCCTCCCTCCTAGTGCCTTGTGTGCAGGAGGTGCTGGGAGGGTGGGGGAGGAGTGGGGAGGGGGCACACTTAGGGGAGGGGGCAGAAAGGCAGGGAAGAGGAGGGGTAGGGGTGGCACAGGGGTGGGAAGAGGTGGGGTGGGAGTGTGGCCTTGGGGGAAGAGGTAGAGTGGGGGATGGAATTTTTTTTGTTCAAATATAAATAAACATCAGTAGGCTTGGGGCGGGAGGGGGAGGTCTATGAAACAACTTAAATCAAACTTGGGGCCCTTGGGTTGCTAAACTTTATAAGTACACTTACAAAGTTTGCAGACAATACAAAGCTGGAGGAGGTGCAAGTGCTTTGGAGGATAGGATTAAAATTAAAAATGTTCTGGAGAAATAGTCTGTAGTAAATAGGATGAAATTCAATGAGAACAAATGCAAAGTACTCCACTTAAAAGGAACAATCTGTTGCACACATACAAAATGGGAAATGACTACCTAGGAAGGAGTACTGCAGAAAGGGATCTGGGGTTCATAGTGGATCACAAGCTAAATATGAGTCAACAGTTTAAAACGGATACCAAAAAAAGGAAACATCCTGGAATATATTAGCAGGAGTGTTGTAAGCAAGACACAAGAAGTAATTCATCTGCTCTACTCCATGCTGATTAGGCCTCAGCTGGAGTATTGTGTCCAGTTATGGGTGCCACATTTCAGGAAAGATGTGGACAAATTGGAGAAAGTCCAGAGAAGAGCAACAAAAATGATTAAAGGCCCTCATGACCTATGAGGGAAGATTGAAAAAAAATTGGGTTTGTTTAGCCAGGAGAAGAGAAGACTGAGCGGGGACATAACAGTTTTCAAGTACATAAAAGGTTGTTATAATGAGGAGGAGGGGGGAAATTATCTTTTTTTTTTTTTTTTTTTTTTAACCTCTGATAGGACAAGAAGCTAAAATTGCAGCAAGGTCAGGTTAGGTTGGACATTAGGGTAAAAGTACCTAACTGTCAGGGTGGTTAAGCATGGAATAAATTGCCTAGGGAGGTTGTGGAATCTTCATCACTAAAGACTTTTTAAGAGCAGGTTTAAACAATACTGTCAGGGATGGTCTAGATAATACTCACTTCTGCCTTGAGTGCAGAGGACTGGACTAGAAGACCTCTCAAAGTTCCTTGGAGTCTTATGATTTGATTCCACTCTTTCTCCCCTCCCCCATTTAAAGAGCAGTATCTTGAGACATATCTCTGAGGATGAAAGCATCAAGAACACATTTGTAATTGGACTGGATGGTTTTCATCTGAGTCAAAACAGAATTTGGACTTATCTTCAGTTGGGAAAAATTGCAGACTTTTTACTTCTAACTTCTTTAAACAATGGATGCTGCAAAAGCCAAGATTGCTGAATGTATCCCATTCCAGGGGAGGAAAAAATGTTTAGCCAGCTAACTGGTAGAGAATGAAAATCACCAGATGAGGAGAGCCAATTGCTAGTAGGTAATGTTTCAAACAGGAGCTTGCATGAAGCCCATTCTGGAGATATTGTCCTCTCCCTTATAAGAACGATCATTGATATACTGGGTTGGATCCTTAGTTGGTGTAAACCAGTATGGTTCCATTTGCTTCTGTGGAGCTACACTGATTTACACCAGAATAGGATCTTGCCTATTTTAAAGCATGTTATGTTTTTCAATATCTTTAATCTGTAGAAGTGTACTTTATATAAGCTGAAGTGCTTATACAAATCTCATGTGAAAGGGAAATTTTTGCCTCTTTCATGAATTATCTGTGGACAGTTTTTTAAAGTGTTCATTCTTCCAAATTATTCCAACAATCCTTTTCAAATATATTTCAGCCAATGGGCTATTTGCAAAGTGTTTGCTTTGGCTATTTGAATAGTGTGGCTCCGTACTACTAGTTGCTAAATGGACAGAATTGTGTTTTTGTTTGAGGGCAAGGAAAAGAAGAGTTCACATGAATGCTGCTGGACTGGAACTTTGTGCCAATCCATATTCATTAGTATTGAAGACTTTTTTTTTTCTTTTGCGCTTTCTGTGAACATTCTGGTGAACAAAAGATCATGTGAATGAATATTAGTGGAAAATGAATAAAAAGGGTTGTGAACACCAACATACTGAAACGTTGTTCAAGAAATATTTCTGATTTTTCCCCAGCTTTTGCCCCTTTCTGATAACTTTAAAATAGCCATACTGATTTTCTACAAACTAGCCTTGTTTTGGGATCATAGGCCCAGCCCTGAGTGGGAGTGGAGTGGAGCTTCACTACCCTTCTGTGAACATTAGGGGCATGTGTTTGGGGGGGGGGGGGGGGGGGCACAATCACTTCTTTAGCTCCTCCTTTCAGGGTGTGGAGCATGCCATCTTCTGTGCCATTATCTAGCTGAGCTATCTGGTGCCAGGACCCCACCTCCTCCCCATCCTTTTTGAGGTGGCAGACAGATTTAAAAGAGGAGCATTACCTGGGTTTAGGGAGCATGGAGAATGCATTTGTACCTGGCTGCTACACAGAGGCCTATCAGCACTAGTGCAATGGTTAAGCAGAACCTGACCCTAAAATAGTAGAGAAGTTGCTACGAACTTTTCCCTTCCCTAACCCTACTACTGCAAACTGTTTTAACTGTGCAAAGATGAACTGTCCCTGCAGTCACCACAAAATACAAGCTCATCCAGTTTCTTAAAACAGGATTCCAGAAAGGAACAAAATGTGACATTAAGGAATTATAACATGAAAAGAATAAGTCACTTCAGCTGTTCTTTTTCTGTGCTACAGGGTCCCAGTCCAACAGCTATTGAAATCAACAGACTCCTTATTAGCAAGTAGTCAAGTACACTGAAAGGCTCCTTACAAGGGAGATGGTGAATTGCAGCTCCCTTAATGCAATGCAGGAAAGACAACTGTACAGTGTGCCATTCAAATGTTTCAAAATAATTGCATTCCATTAAAGACTTAACTGAAGAGCTCAAGGCAAAGAGCAGACCAGGTCTGCCAGTAGTTTGGTTATATGGTGGAAGGAATATCCAAACTCCCTCAAACTCCTCCCCACAGAAGTTCTGCTGGAGTGGCTGGATTAGGGCACCACTAGTATTTATTTCTAAGATACAGGTGTCACCGTTCAGGGCAACTGCACCTTTATTTTCCCCTTATAGAAGGGCACCTGCTCTAGACTCCTGTATTCTCTGCCCAAGAGACTCATGTCAGTCCCCCTCTTGGCCAGGGTTTTTCCAGGATGCATACACCGTGATATTCCCCAGCAAGCCAGATTGCTTAAATAGGTCAGCATCAGCTCTTTGCTGTCTCTCCAGAGGCTGTGAACAGCATAACTGCCACAGTAACAAGTTACCACACAGCTCTTCAGAATAAATGTGTTTGCTTATAAAGTTGAAAGCATTACAGAGAAAACATATTTAAAAACAATACATGAACTTACACACCTGCTAAAAAGCTTACCAGAAGTCAGCCTAACTCCAATTTCAGGCTCTGGTAGACATCAATCCTTCAAAATCCACAACTAGGGTTTCCTGTGGTTAGAAAGTTCATAACTATCTCAGATTCAGAACCACACCAACAATGCACTCGTTCCTTTAGACACCTTGGCCATTGATCTTGGCCTCATGTAAGAGGTGATGCGCAATCAGTGGCTCACTCCTTAGGAGGTCATTTTAACAGGCTGCATTGGTATTTACCTCCCTCTAGATATTACCTAGAAAAATCACTTTTTTTCTTCCACAAATCCATTTTTTCTGTGACACATTGTTTATACAGACCTTTGAAACCCCAGGTCTCATGTTTCCTTGCCCACAATAATACAAAAACCTTTTGTTTCATATAATGAACCCCAAAGGTACTTGGATTTAATTCAGTGAGTTCTCCCAAAGGTACTGTATCTGTCAGAACAGGTACATTCAGATAAGTCTAACCTCCTGACTTTCTCTGGTAAGAAAATGGCATTTGCATTCTGTCAGAAATTGATATTTTAAAATCTGTTTTAGCTCCAAATCAGAACACACAGCTGAAATTTCAAAATTTTCCATGTAATGAAAACTCTCTGAAAAATGCAGATCTGGAACAATAAAAATGTTTAATTTCCATAATGTCAAATTGCTTTAATAATGTCAAAACATTATAAAGTAAATATATAAATGTAATATAAATATAAAACCAAATGAATGAAACATTTTGAAATAAACACAAGATAGCGGACAGATGGAAGGCAATACCTTACCTGGTGATGGAAAAGCTGGGAGATCTGCCGGTCTACAAGATCAAACCTGAAGACGGCCCAGGGCAAATAAAGACGGTGCATAGAAACCTTTTGCTCCCTGTGGGGGAATTGGTAAGCATCCCTTATGAGACGGGCCATGACAGGGCATCCGGGCAGAACAGAGGTGCTAGACCCAAGCCACCATCCAACACAGACAGCGGGCCCCCTGCAGCTAACTTACCCCTATTCTGCACATCTGAGAGTGAGTCTGAGGAGGAAGACACAACCCTGGTGTATCCTGGGATGGAGACAAGATTTCAGTCTCGATCAGCTGAACCAAACGAGAGTTTTCCCTCTTCCGCCCTAAACCCCATGGCGGAATTATTTAGGCCCCTTTCTGACACCCCGGTGCCGCTGATGAGACCCCCCTGTGATGACACACACAGGTTATTGGACAGTGGAGACACACAGGTAGAGGATGCCCTGGGCACCTTGAACCCTCCAGCGTTAGAACTAGGAGTGCAGGGGCCTACGCCAGTAGCCGAGGGACCCTCCAGGGAAGCCTCTCCATCCGTCACTCAAGAGGATGTTCCCCCTACCTCGGCAACAGAGAGTCTCAATAGACGAGACAGGGTGATAAGACCAGTGAAACGGTTAACTTATGATGCACCTGGGGTGACTAGTGAGGAGCCAATACATTTAGCACACAGGCTTGTGGAAGCTAAAGTGGGCTTCCTGAGGCCCTTTGGAGGAAACCAATGAGTTGGTATAAAGGGCGTGTGATTTGTCGGGACGACAAATTCTCGGCTGGGGGGAGGATGTAAGCAGTGTCAGGATGAGCTCCACCCTGACATCTGGTGGTGAGGTGTGGCAAGTTGTGGAAAAAAAAAAAACTTCAGGGACCGATCTCATTTGCATAGGCACACCCACCCCGCCTAGACTGAGGCCATAGCTGCCCAAATGGTCACTTCGGCTGCTGTGGGATCCCCAGTGTCTCTGTTATTGGGGCAGGAAGAATAAATTGTTATTACCCTGATTATGGGAACTGTGCTTGGCCTTTTGCTATGATGGAGGGACTCACCATCAACTAAGTAGCACTCTCTAGGCAAGGGTCATGGGTTCCAAAACTGTGTGAATTGAGAGAGACTTGAGACAGGTATTAGTACCTGGTGGTGTGGGCCCCTTTGTGAGGGCCTGAAGCACCAATTGCACCTCTGTCTCTCTCCACTGTGGAATGTCAGAGCTAATTTTGGGTCTATTAAGAGTCTTGCTACAGGTACTATGCTGCATTCACGTTGGCCTTATGGTGCACCAGCACTAAGGCCCCCACTACTATGAGCTGAAATCACTGAGCACTGTGTCAAGTAGTGGGGAGCCGGAAGATCTAGAGTGCAGCGGAGCCGTTCGTGAGACGGCGAGCTGTGCAGAGCGGAGCCGTTCGTGAGACGGCGAGCTGAGCAGAGCGGAGCCGTTCGTGAGACGGCGAGCTGAGCAGAGCTGTTTGTGAGACGGCGAGCTGTGCCGAGCAGAGCCGGTCGTGGTGGAGCGGAGCCATCCGTGAGACAGCGGTGTGTTCGTGAGACAGCGTAGCAGAGCAGAGCTGTTCGTGAGACAGCGTAGCAGAGCAGAGCCGGTCGTGGTGGAGCGGAGCCGTTCGTGAGACAGCGGCGTGTTCGTGAGATGGTGAGCTGAGCAGAGCTGTTCGTGAGACGGCGAGCTGTGCGGAGTGGAGCCGGTCGTGGTGGAGCGGAGCCATCCGTGAGACAGCGGTGTGTTCGTGAGACGGCGAGCTGTGCAGAGCAGAGCCGGTCGTGGTGGAGCAGAGCCGGTCGTGAGACAGCGTAGCAGAGCAGAGCCCTGTGGGGCAGTCAGCTTCAGGACACGTAAGGTGCCCCTTACCCCTTTCCCCCACACACAGGCACATTTTAGCCAGACTGGGGAGTAACACTATGCAGATGAACTTTTGAACTCTGGGGCTGGACTTTTTGGACTTTGGGTGATTTGTGGATTGCTGGACTCAAGAGACGTTTGGGTGCTGGGACTCAAGAACCCGAGGGAAAGGGGCATGCCCCAATTTGCTTGGGGTGGTTTTTTTTGCTCATGGGTTGTGTTATGAATCCTGTTGGTGGTGTTTCCCCAACATAATGCCACATTGTTTCTCTCTGTTATTAAAAGGCTTTTTGCTACACTCAGACTATGTGCTTGCGAGAGGGGAAGTATTGCCTCTTGGAGGCGCCCAGCGGGGGTGGTATATATTTGTCCCAGGTCACTGGGTGGGGGCTCGAGCCGGTTTGCATTTTGTTATTGGAATGGATCCCCTAGATATTGAACCCGGCCCTTGTTGCTGCCAACTCTGATGGGCAGAAGGGTTACAAACATTAAAACAATGTTTTACCTTATTGAAATGTTTTGACATTAATGAAATGAAGAAATTTAAATAACTGTGTGTGTAATATAAAATTGTGTTCCCATGAAAGGTTTGATTTTTGACACACCGCATTTTTGGACAGAAAAGTTTGTTTTTTTGTTTTTAACAGCTCTAATAATTTGAACAAATAAAGAAAAAACAGCAGAAGGATCTACTTATCTAATCTATTTAGGCATTTGTACTGTGCCCATTACTATGGTGTATATAACCCCAGAGTCGGAGCGTTGGGAGCGAGCAGCATACAGATACCATGATGTAAAAGTCCTTTAGGAAATGATTAAACTACACATTTAATTTACTAAAATGTACTTAATTAAAATGCTTAATCTCCCTCGCCCTTAAAGTACAGGAGAGAGGAGATTGTGGGAACAAATAGTGCGGTGGCTTGGGCTACTCTTCAAGAGTCAGACAGGCAGATGCTGTGATGAGCTTGTCAACAGCAATTACCACACAGGGTATTTGGACACATCAGAAGTTGTAGATATCAGAATATACAAAGGCCACATGGGTGACTGTTGCCTCCCTCATGAGATCATTCTCATTCAAGATGTGGTTCAATAAGCTATTACTTGCACTGTCTGAAAAGAATGTTCAACAGCTGCTGGGAAAGACCTTCGCATATATTTTATTGCTTTGTGTTCTCATATGAGAACTGAGCAAAAGTAGCAACACTGGAGCCTCAGTTTTAAATGTCTGGGTTTCTGCCTTACTTTGAGGCATTGAGAATGATGAGAGGGAGAATTTTGTAGTGTTCATGGAAACTTTCCTTTCTACAATATCTCACACTATAACGTGTGGTGTGAGGTACTGTTTTACATCCCAGTGCAATGCCCATGGGAGTCTTTCCATCAACTTGAGTATGAATTGGATCAGACCCTTGGAAACAAAAATGCTTCAGACAGTCTGATTCTGCCTAATTCATGTTGAATAGTACTTTGCAGAAATAGTTCCATGGACTTCAGGGGAACTACTGACAGGAGTAAAGTACTACTCAGAATGAGTAAGGGTAATAGAATTAAGGCCAGTATGGACAGCATGCTCAAAAGTCAGATTCACCCACCCTTACTCACAGAGTAGTACCTTCCTTTGCAAATTGTCCCATTGACTTCAGTGGGAGTATTTGTGGAGTAAGATACTACTCAGCATCAGTAAGGGTAGGAGAATCTGGCTCTTAGCAATTGTAATCCTCACTTCAGTTACTCTTAAAGATAAGCACCTCACAACCAAGTGCAACCACCCTTGGGAAAAACCACAATAAGGATCCAGTCCTGCAACTGTTGTGCACTCACCACTCCCATTGATTTCAACAGGAAATTTATGCATGTAAGTACAACAGAACTGGACTCTTAACAAAAGTGCACAGAAAAAACACTACACACTCTTCTAGAACAGGAAGGAACAATACTATATCCAGTTGAAATATTAAGGGGTTTTGGGTAGGCAGAGTGTAATTACCAAAGTTGAAAATTAGCCAAGACACTGGAATTAATACCCCTATTTGATGAAAAATGCCATGGCATTTTAAATTAGCACAATTGGTCAGGACCTTGGTTTTATGTCTCACCCAAAAATGGCAGGCACTTCTAGCGGAGAAATGCCCCCTTAATGGTTCAGAACCAACTACAGAACTGATCCAAAACCTAGAGTCGTCAATGGGAGTCTCTCTACCTCCGTCAGTGGCCTTTGGATCAGTTGCTAAGAGAAGCGTGCAACCGATTGAATTCTCTTCATCACTGCAAATACTGGCAGAATGTTACTATAGTCTGTTCTTTTCCACCATATTCTTGTCATTGTTTAACCAATACATATTTATCTCTTTTAATCTTTCCTCACAAATCCTTTCTTCCAGCCCGTCAGTCATTTTTGCCTCTTGTCTGATTTTCTTTTTTCTTTTTTTAATGTGTAGTATCTTTATCTTCATCTGGATTTTAAAAATATTCAGATTTGGCTTTCAAGCAAACTGTTTCCTCACCTTTAAATGCTTTTAGTTGCCTCATGCAGTTTTCTTCTGGACATTGTATCCAGTGTCTTCTGGCTATGTTAATTAGCAGCAGTTCACTGACTCCTGACTGGTATGCAGAGAATTTTCTCTGGAGCTTTATAGTGTAGAGTTAATATAACTGAATTTTGCAGAAAAGAAAATGTTACTTTCAGTTCTTTGAAGTTCTGTCACTACATTGTAGTGATACACAAACCAACTACCTTCTTTATAAAGCTGGGTTTCCAGACCTTTTTTTAAGCTGCAGTATAGTCTCTCACCTTTTGGGAGGAAAGAAATAGCTGATTAGAGTCACTAGAGGCCCCTATGGTTCCACAAGAGGGGTGCAGAATGTTGATGAATCTTGCTGGGAACTGACTGTATTGAAATCTAATTTGGGGAATTCCAACCAGTCTTGTCTTTATGTATGTATCTGGTGCAGTAGTTCCTTACTTGAGGGTCCTTATCTGTTGGTTTGGCTCTGTAAAGATAACCTAGGTAATACTTTGGATCATTCTGGGAAACTATGAATGAGTATTTTCTCTCTTAATAGGAACTCTCTCTATTATTTTGGGTTAAAACTCATCTGGGACACACAGGACTCCCCCCCCCCCCCCCCAACCCCCGCTCGCAGTCCTCGGTACCATTTAACCTTACAGCGAGAACGCACAGGTAGGCTGGGCAGAATTTCTACCCCTTGACTGCAGAAGGGGGCTCCACACACCAGCTCCATATATGCTGGGAAGGTTTGGAGGCAGGCTAGCAGCAGCTCTGGACTCCTGGGATCTATGACTAGTCAGAGATTGCACAGTGGCCACTATTCACCCTATAGGCTGGAGTAGCAGTGGTGGAAAGGTTATACTGCAAACCCTGTGTAGAGTGATCATATGCTGCAGATAGACATGCTACTAAAAGAGTGAGTGTGTCCCTTGATGATTTTCAAGAGCCATTATGTCGATGGGTTGAGACTCAGAAGATGAATTCCAGCCTCTGTGTAGTGATTTGGAAGCACTTCTTGTCATCCTTATAGATGAGGTGGGCTGAGACTAGGTTATAAACTAAAATCTATGCTATCGTAAATAAAAAGAAGTGGGATTTTCAAAAGCACTTGGCACTGGCCTTACTAAGCTCCCATTTAAATCCTGGGCAAAACTCCCATTGACTTCAATGGGAGCAGAGGTAGGCCAGCTCTGAGTCTTTCAAAATCCCACCCAACATAGAATGCAATTTTAAAAAATGTACCAAAACTGCCGCCTTCTCCTGCAGTGTTGTATAAGCCCTTTGGCCTCTGCTAGTTGCAACTATTGTAAGATTTAGGATGGACCTTGATATTTTGGTTCTAGTCTCACGTGCCAGGCCGTTTTAATTCCATTTTTAAAAGCTCTCATACATACACTGAACATCCATTGAGCCTGCTCTGATTTTAATGTTACCAAGGCCAACCCCAGGAGGACATGTGTCTGCAAAAAGTCCAGGAGGAACTGCCTCAGATTTTGTTATTGCCAAATTATGTTTACTTTACTACTGGAAGAAAAGAAATCTAACCACCTCCTCTTTGGAAAATCAGGCTCATGAAGTCTATAATTACACCAGGCTGGAAAACTAAGATACTATTGTTAACTTAAAGCACATCAGTTTGAGACCATTTGGTATCCATGTGCTAGTGATTTACATTTTTCTTTTAGAACCCACTGTTAATAATTCACTCTGTCAATGACTCTCTTACACAATTTTGCTTCATCCAGACTTCACGAAACATGTTTCTTTCTATCTCCTTATTACGATGTCTTTTTACTCTCCGTAGATGGTCCTTCACTACTTCTCAGGAAGGAATATTCTTGAATAGAGGTTTAAAGTGTGTGTGTGTATATAATTCTACGATAATGTAATAACTCCTCACAAAAAATTAGACCATCCTGTTATGAATGGTCTCATTATGCCATATGTAGCATAGTGTACCTGAATTAGAAATGAGTCATAAGATAAATATTCTAAATGTTTGTTGTTTGGGGTGTCTCTTTTTACAAAGAGGATGTAAAAATCTGTTTTACTGGAACTGCAGTGTATCCATTTTATGAATCATTATGAGCAATAAAGGCAAAGGCCAAATTCTGCCCTCGTTGATAAGTGCAACCTCAGATTTTTCCCTCAGTGATAACTGTACAAACCCATCATCTCATGAAAGCTGTACAGGTATAGTTGGCACATATTTTAACCTCCATTTCTGGGGAGGGAGAATCTACCTTGACTGTTTTAGAGTGAATTTGTAGGAATGATATATTTAGAGAGTAAAATTCTGTCCTTCCAATGTCTGCAAATTTGATATGCAAACTTAAGCCAGGTCTGCACTATAGATGTCTGACAACATACTATGGCATGAAGCGATGTGATTCCCTGACCAGCCAAGCTGGGCCAGCAGAAGCCCCTGGTGTAGATGTAACATAGCAAAACAGCACTTCTATCAGTGTTGCTTGTTTCACTCATGGAGGGTGGTTTCACTATAGCAGTCTAGTAGCTTTTTGTCAACATAGTACACTAGTATTCCTATACAGGTAAAGCACTCCTAGTATAGACATGGCCTGAGAAGACACAATGAATAGGGAATTCCCCAAGACTATTTTCAGAGAGTCACTCTTCAGGGTAATATCCACACTATAAAGAAGCCTTATTTTCTTGATTAAAAATGAAACTGTTAGGTGACTTTGCTTTTCTTCAAATGGATGAGAAACTACGGGAGAGGAAAGTCTTAAACTTCTCACACATGCCCACTAGCCCGGCCTTTTCAGAGGAGAAAAAAATTGAGCTGCTAGAAAAACAGGAAAGCACGTTCACAGAATTTTATTCTTGTGATTTTTGGTGTTTTGGAAAAGCTTCAACTGTTTGAATCTCAAAACCTTTCGAGCTTCTCGAATAGATCTTCACCTGCCCAGATTCCCCTCTAAGGTTCAGCTTCTACCCTTGATTCGTGGCAATTGGCACTTGCTTACATTTTTAAAAAAGTAGCATT
This sequence comes from Chelonia mydas, assembly GCF_015237465.2. Taxonomy (NCBI): domain Eukaryota; kingdom Metazoa; phylum Chordata; order Testudines; family Cheloniidae; genus Chelonia; species Chelonia mydas. The sequence goes on from NC_057849.1 coordinate 218,443,641, forward strand.
AGCAGAGTCTTATGAAGAGGAAGATGGAAATGAGATCGATTTTATTGGCACTCTGAGAAATGTAGTCCATTTGAAGATCCTGTACCATAGAGGAGAATGAGGACACAAGCAAACTAGAACTCCTGTGAGGCATTACAACTCTCTCTCAATTTTGACTGACACATTTTGGTTTTCCAGATTCTACCAAAAAAATCAGTGGAGAAAATTTTGTTGAAAAAAAATGTTTTTGGTCTGTTCTCATCAAAACTTTCTACGGAGGAAAGAACCCCTATTTTCACACTAGATCTAGTGATGAGCACTCTGGCTCAATCCAGCAAAGCACTTAGGCATGTGCTGTCATTGCTTTGTTAGCAATAAGTGATGTGGTAGGTGGGCAGCATTATAGGAAAGAACTTTACTGGGCATGCAGCAAGGTCAGTGTTACATGCTGAGAGGCCTGTTTGTTTGGGAGCATCATGGCCTCTGCTTGAATTCCTGAGTCCCCAGTACAGCCCAAACTGGGACCCTTCTGCAACCTAACATTCTTTCTGCAGTTCCACTTATCACACTACAGTCAATGGGAGTAAGCTCTTGCCGAACTCTAAGCACGTTCTTAAGGGCCAGATTTTTTTAAAGCTATTTAGGTGCCTAAAGATGTAATTAGGCACCTGCTAGCATTTTCAAAAGCATCCCCTAGGTGATTATCTGTTAGATATTTATCAGCTGATATGCAAGCATGCAGCAGGAAGAGGGAGTCAGGAGCACCTGTTGCATGGTGTACATCAGGGAAGCACATATAGTTAAGTGCCTAAATACCTTGTCAAATCTGTCCCTAACTGCAATAAGGCCAGAGTGTTCATCCCCATAGAGGATCGAGCTCCAAGAGTTGAATTTCCTCTCCTGTGTACTGCTCCAATCTTTCCAAATCGGATTGCAGTTTGGATCTGTCCTCCTGAGTGTTTTGCTAATTTTCTGTATTGCTTTAATATTGCAGATTTGGTCTCCACGGAAAGAGAGGAACCAAGCACGGGGCAAAGAGAAGCATGAGTTATAGTGGTATTTATCTGGCTTTATTTTAAAAAATGCACCTAGCCACTTCTCGGCCCCAATCAATGGCATGTACATTAAACGAACCCATGACACAATGTGGACTCGTCCCACAACATCCAATCAACTTGTCAGGGCAAAGAAACAGAACCCTCTCTGTCCAAAACTACTCCTTTCTTGAAAATCTTGGAAAACAGATAGCCTTGCAATTGATTGCTCTTAAAAAATCTATAACTAATTCTTTTCTGGTCTGCAACAAACAGGTGTCAGTGCTGATGACAGACAAATGCTTCACCGCTCCCTGTGACCAAAATAGCTCTGTCAGCCATTTGAAAGTGTTCTGCAGACAACCAGTTATATGTATGGACCACAGTTTAAGAAACATGGCATTATCTGTTACATTACAGCAGGGGTCTATATAGTGTGACTAATGATGTTGGACTGTGCTGAGTGGCACCCACATCAGCTCCCTCAGCACACCAATCAAGAAATGAAGGGGAATGAAATAGTGCTCCTTTGTCAGCTCTGGAGTGTCTACACTGCAAATGAGAGCATGTGTGCGTCCCAGTGCAGGTAAACAGACACGCATTAGCTGTACTAAAGCTGGCATGCTAGAAAAAAACCCACCCAACCCCCGGCTCCGCACTCAGGAAGCGAGCTCAAGCTGCCACCCATGGTGCTCCAGCCAAATTGATATTCTTTAGCTCTGCTCCAGCTAGCAAGCTGTGAGCGTCTGTCTGCCTATGCTAGGAAGCACACACTCAGCTGCGGTGTAGATACACTCTAGGCTTGGACTGGCGTACGCTGGCAGGAGGTGTGTGAAGCATGTACTGCCACTACCTGTTCTGTGGATGATAAGAGGACCTAAGTCTCCAAGGCTTCATTTTACCTTTCTAAAAAAAAGATGTTTGCTAAACAATTAGTTCAGGGTTAACCAAGCAACTCAAATATTCTTAGGGATGCAGAGTCTGGGAGTATCCCTCTCTGTCCTCACTAATCACACACTTTGCTTGGATGTCCTGGACTAGGCTTGCATTCCTGTCTGATAAGAAAATCTAGCCCTGTGTATGATTTACATCAGCCTCTATGCAGGCGTGCAGTAGGGGGAGGGAGTCAGGAGCACCTGTTGCATAGTGTGTATCAAGGAAGCACAGGGCAGCTGTGGGATGGTTCCTAGGGTAAGCACAATGCCCAAAAGTGGTGTGCGTGAGAGAGATGGGGGTGGGGAGGGAGCTATCTAGTTTTGTGTAGGGGAGTATGATGTATCCTTAAAGGGGTGTAGCAGATTTTGCTTGCCCCAGTGTAATCAGGGAACTCTGGGAAGCATTGTGCCTCTCTGAGGCAAGGTGGCTCTGGTACTCCGTCTGGATTGATGCAGCTGTGCCCCAAAGGCACAATCTAGCCCCAAAGTGAATGCTCCCCTTCCCTCTCTCAGTGACAGCTGCTGTTTGTCTGCTGTGCCCTAGTAGCAAATTTAATCTGATGATAGGTTAAGACTCAGCAAATGCAGCTCAGCCTTTGAGTGCACCAGAAAGGTGGGAAATATTAAAAGTTGTTAAATTGCTGGATTTTAGGTTTATATTTAATGTTTAGTTTCACCAGTATTAAATTAACCAATAGTAGGTTTTTTAAAGAATGAAACTTATTTTACAACTCCTGCTTGCTCATGCATTCAAACACTAAGCAGTATTTCCTGTGCATTGAAGTATCTTTAGACTGGACTTCTATCTTAGAAATATAGGGGAAATGGTGGCTTTCATTAGAAAGAGAGAACAGCAGCATCATTCCCATTGGGCCAGATTGTGGACCAGAGGAGTAGGAAGTGAAGTAAGGAAATTGTCTCCAATGAGACATTAGAAGATTATGGTGAAGTAAAATCAGAATGCTTACAAGATGTTAAAAATTAGCTAGTGATTTTTGGGTGCCTTAATTTTTGCTTGTCCAACTTGAAACACCTTTTAAAGGGCCTGTTTTTCAGAGGGTGGATATTCAGTACTTTGTAAAAACCAAGCCCTTCTAAGAGTTGTCTCCAGATGGATACTCAAAAAAAATAAAATAAATAAAAGTAAAACACTAGTCACTTCTGACAATCTTGGCATATGGCAAGTGGAATGCTAGAAGGGACTGTTGGGAAGAACATATCCACTTCCCACTGTTAGTCCCATTTACAATGTGATTTTTTTTAAAAAAAAAATCAAGAGCTTTTTGTTTGTTTTTTATATTTCCACAAACATTTAAATGCAAAGAAAATAGGCAAGTTCACAAAAGTTTTGAGAATTCAAAAACTGACTCTGTCACCAAAAAAAAAAAATCTTCCCGCTCTACCTATTGTACCTACCTCCCAGTGCTGTTCTGAGGATTTGTCACAGAAGCAACTGAGAGTCCATCTATGAACACATCAAATTCTAAGACACCACAAATCACCCGTCCCTTTGGAAAGTCCCCAGCAAATTACTAAAGCTCTCTCTAAGCCCAAGAAGCGCCATGTAATCACTTCTGTAGGTATTGTTAAAAAGAAAAGCTAAGTTTTATATGTAGCAACACTCTTTTGAATGATTTACCTTTTTATAATTACATGTAGTGATTTTTCTGTTACAGTGGAGTTTTTCTCGAAGCACTCGATAAAAAGACACGGCACACGCTGACCAAATTACTTAGTCCCAGCAGCATGAGCAGAAATAGGACTAATACAAAGAAGTATAACTGTTGTAGTAAGGAGCTGTTAAGGGGGGATCCAAGGTCAAGATTTAAATAAACTAATGAGGTCAGTGAAAATGGCATTAGCACATTCTGTTACATGCCAGAGAAGGATGTGGGCTGCTGAAGTTCAGTGACTTAAAACACACAGGCCAGGCCCGGTAATTCCTTGATTCTGACACTGCCAGGCAGCTGTAAGTGAGACTTGCAAGCTTATTGTACCAGCCCAGCTGGGACCCTTGGTATGTACTCAAGCGGGTAGCCTATGCTGCACCAGCTTCACGGCTATTGTTATACAAGCTAGCTAGAACAAATCTAACTCAGTTACACCTACACGTGCTGCTGTCACACCAATGATTACGGTGTACACATACCTTATGAGAACAGGATTTACCTCTTTATTTTGTGATTCAATATGGACTTTTGCGGAGGGGAAGCTGTTTTACACCAGTTCAGCAAAAATTCTGCTTCTAAAGCCATTCTGATCTGGAAGTGACTAGTCTGAGCTAGGTCACCCCAGCTCTGATTTGTTTCCTCTCTAAAGTTGAAATTTAGCAATGAGTTCCATGAAAGCTGAAGGACTTTGCAATGTACTGCCTGACTGGAATGTGGGTGGAACCTCTTCCAGTATGGATGGCTCTTTCTCGGCACGCGCCTCCCCACCCTCAGCCAGACTTGAATACGTATTTAAGAAGTTCATCATTGTGGTGCATTGAACGCTATTTTAAAACTTTAATCTGCCACTTTATATTTTCAGGATTTTTCATGATCCTGCTTGCAGGCCAGGGGGCTATGTACAGAAGCAAATGATCTGGGCCTAGCAGCAATCAATTAGTAGCCAGACAGCCAAGAGTATAGGGAGATGAGTTGTGCCTCTCTATTTTAGGAAGCAGACTGCTTTGTCTCTCTCTCTCTGTTTATGGGTTATTTTGTGTTCTGAATTCTAAGAAATAAAGTGTTTACATTGCAACCTTCCAGCAAGAATGTTGCTATATTTATCTAATTTCTCTATTTGTAAACCATGAACATAACAATTACTACATATGGACTTTAAGAACATTTGTGTACAAAATTTGATGTGGACGTATGGATGAATTTACTAAACATATTGTTATGATATAGCTGGTTGAAAATTAGTCCCAATTTTTCAACAAAAGTTTTCATGAAAAATGTGTTCCCCTTTTTGGCCAGCTTGAAAGATATAATAAATAGCCTGATATTTTGCTTGGTCCAATGTTTTAGTTTAATCTGATATGTTAAATGATGGGACCAGATCCTCAGCTGATCCTTCTGTTGAAGTCAATTAAGCTACCCTGCTTTACACCAGCTGAGGATCTGCCACATGGTTTCTATATGAAAACTCAGCATTGAGATACAGATTTTATACCACTTTCCCAGTGACCTTCATCAATCTAGTTACCAACCTGGGTATGACAAAGTCTGTATGGGTTGCACTGGTTGAAGATCTCCTTGCAATAGATAAGGATCAGGTGTCCAAAATGATGATATTAGATCATCTGTCTTTGGTACCAGTGATCACAGGGTGCCAAAGACTTTTCTACAGGCTTGGGGTGATGAGGGATGGGGCTGCTCTCAAGTGGCATTGTTTCTGTCCTGTAGAGAGATCAGTATTTCACAAGAGCTCCTCTTCCCTAAGGATGCTTTCATGTGGCATTCAGCAGCATTCCATCTTGTCTTCTCTTTCAGTGGCCATATGAGGCCATTAGGAGGGTGAGAGTAACACAAGCTTGTCCCATGGGCTGACTATGGAATCAGGGCCTGCTCCAGGCACCAGCATTCCAAGCAGGTGCTTGTGGTGGCACTGTGAAAGGGGCAGCAGTCCGTGTGCCTTCAGGGTGGTGTCTCATCTTTCCATGGCAGCGGCAATTTGGCAGCAGCCTCTTTCCTCAGGCTGTCAGGGCAGCAATTCGGCAGCAGCTTCCGTCTTCAGACGTCCTGCTTGGGGCAGCAAAAACGGTAGAGCCAGCCATTAGCCCCACCTGAGGTGGTATCAGGCAAATCTCCATAAATAGCAGAAGATGGCTGCAGTAAGCAGAATAAAAGCCATGGTTAAGTGGTGATAAAGCCCAGCTGGGGAAAGAGTGGGAGGAGCTCTAAGCAGGGAAAAATTGAAAAGCTCTTGGTGGTGGGGGCGGGGGGAGAGCAGGAAGTGCCCAGAAGAGACTAGGAGACCCAGAGGGGAACTTAAGAGGCTGGTTAGGAAGTGGCCCAGTGGGGAATTGTAGCAATTGTTCAGTACAGGCCCCTGGGCCGGAATCCAGAGTAGACGGTGAGAAGGGATTCCCCTTCTGGGCCCAAAGACAGAAGCGTACAAGTTCACCACAAGGGTTATTGAGTCCAGTAAGGAGGCTGCAGGCTGAACTGAAGACAGGCTCAGGAAGAACCCTAGAGAGGGGGAAATGCATTTTGGGGGACTTCCATTTGGATTACTGTGATCCTGAAGGGGAGGACTAAGACTGACCTGGACAGAGGTCCAAATTACTGCCAGAGAAGCTGCCAGAAACTTACCAGGGGCGGCTAGTCCAGCGTGAGAGTTACTGCACCATAGTTGGCCGCAAGGGGGCCCCAATCCATGCGTGAATCTAGATCCAGTGAGGAAGATTGAGTAGTGGTATCTCCAGTGCAAATAAACACCTTCATGCTTTGTCCCGTACTGCCCTTCATGTATGGAAGAAGCTCACGTAAGCGTAACAGGGGCAGGGGATGCTAAGGCAATAGTTGGTATAACTGTTATACTCTCCTTCTTGTACCCCTGCATAACTCTCTGCTGATGCACATGCCAGAGTTCTGACTTCTCAGAAAACTGTACGTAAAGCTAAACTTCCTGGCTACCGTATGTAAAACCCTGATAATAGATGTTAATAGATCCTAGTCACATTCAAAGAGTACCACACATTTTCTTGGTAAGAAACATTTAATATGCACACAGAAAACATTGTAAATAGTAGTCAGAAGATTATGAATAACTTTTAAGCAAACACTGGTGTTGCTTATGCATATTTGCCCACTTTTGTTGTTACCTATATTAAAATATGAGGTTTCAACATATCTGTACTTTTACCCCACTCCTCAAAACACATTCCTCACTGATCTTCTCTCAGGTGATTTCAGTCTTTCCACTATGGTCATAGAATCATAGAATACCAGGGTGGGAAGGGACCTCAGGAGGTCATCTAGTCCAACCCCCTGCTCAAAGCAGGACCAATCCCCAATTTTTGCCCCAGATCCCAAATGGCCCTCTCAAGGATTGAACTCACAACCCTGGGTTTAGCAGGCCAATGCTCAAACCACTGAGCTGAACTGCTCCCGAAAGATTATATACAGGGGTGGGGGAGTGTCAGTCACCTGCCATCTTCCAAGCTTGAGGAGAAGGACAGCATCTCAGTCCTTTTCAAACACCTCAGAATCCTGTCAGCAAACAGGCACTCTGGGGATTCTCCACAGCTAGCAGCATTCAACCCCTTTGGTTAATAGTTGACTCATTTGCAGGTGAAACAGGAATCTGTAGCCTGTATCCAAAGTGGCAAGGGAATCAGCGTATCAAATACCCTGGTCCTTAGATCTCTATAAGGCACCATCTTCTCCCCATAAGCCTGGCCAAGTCAGGTGAGAATTCGCCTTGCAGGTGGCGTGCCCACAATGAAAATTTAGTATACATGCTCAGTAACTGTTCTTTTGAGGCTGCGTATGAACTGCCACACTGGAACCTGCCACGCCCTAGTTCTGAATGGTTCTGGGCCCTTCTAGCTGAGTTGCCCTGCCCTGCTCTTTGCATGTGTGCTGAGCCGCTGTAGTATTCCAGCTAAAAATCATTTCCCCTCCTCACTGCTTCTTTCCCTTTCTTTGGGAGAAATAAAGTCAAATGCTGAATATAAAGCATTTGAAGTCACCTCCTTGTCCTCCTTCAAATCCCTTCTTAAAACTCTCCGCCACACTGCCTATAATTTAAGCACCCAATAATGATTAGGCAGCTAGTGTGCCGATAGCACTGCCTGTCATGTTCTCCAGTATCATCTCATGGTTTCCGTTTGTTCCCCCTTTCCTTCTGTTGTATCCATCTGTTGTTTCTTGTCTTATATTTATATCATAAGCTCCTCAGGGCAGGGACTGTGTGTTAGATGGGTGCGCACTGCCAGCACGATGAGGCCCTGGTTTATGTCTAGTTACACTTTTAACCAGTTGTCAAAGGCCCTTAGACACTGATCAGCAAGGTACTTTGACACGTGTAACTGTAAGCATTTGTGGTGTCCCACTGACATCCATCACACTTACATCCTCTTTAAGGTTGTTTTCTGCTGTAAAAAGGCCTGAGCATAAAAGACTTAGGCCTTAAATCCACAGTTTTAACTGAGGTCAGTATCTGGTCCAGTGTGTTTTGTTTTTGCCTCATAAATTTCTCTCTGGGGTCAGGGGTGAGGGAAGTCATTTAAACACAAATGCCAAAATAATTAGATTTATCCAAAACCTGAGATTTAACAGTATTCCAATTACTGTGCAACCGTGAACCCCCTTCCACAGATCATATTCACTTAAAAAAGCCATATGTGGATTAAATAAACAACTGTGGCTATCTTATTATGGTGGCTGTTTGTCTAAAACCGTGGTATGCAGAGAGCCAGTCTCTATTGTTCCTTTGACTCATAGGATCTCTTCTTGTATGCACCCTTTGCATTGTTGTCATTTGTCAGAGTTTTCACAGTCTAAAGGTGAAAAAAAAAATGTTTGGTAGCTGATATGAAAATCAAAGACGTCCAAACAGCAGTATTGTGGCAATTTCCCTCCCATATGGGTTTATACATAGCACGTTTGTTGTGATTTCTGATTTTTTTTTCTCTCTGATTAGACTTAAACCTGGAAAGTTAGTTGATATGAACGTGTGTGTGTGTGTGTGTGTGTGTGTGCATGTGCGTGTGCTTATGTATGTATGTAAATGAAATAATTTGGACTATAATGAAAAGGTGGGGTCGCTGACTCATATGGCGATTTCAAAGTATTTACTATCCACTGCCACCTTTTCACTGGTAATAAACAGACTCTTAGCCCTCATAGGCCTAGTCTATACACAGACTTGTACCAATTTCACTATAAGTGTTTTCAATGAATTTAGTTAAACTATTGCAAATTGCTATGTGGGCCCTCTTAAATCAATTTAAAAGTGACTTCTATCAATTTATCTTACGTCAATTCCTTACTGACTAAAGTTTAATGTATGTAAGCCATTTTTAAACTGACTTAGGGATGTGCACATAAGGTTTTATATTAGTTTAACAATATAAAACTTTACTTATACTGGTGCAAGTTTGTGCAGACAAAGCCTGACTGTAATCTATTTATTATGAATACATGGCTTCTGCAAACTTAAAGCAGTTTAGGCATTGTCTACATGAGAAAGAGGCACTGGTTTAATTTTATATCATTCTCAAACCCCATTAAGTTAAACCAATGCAAACCCCTGTGTATTTTGATGTAACAGTGCTTATTTCAGTTAGTCTTAAATCAGCATAAGATAAAGCAACATTGAACACTCTGAAATGAAATAAGAATGTCTTCACAGGAGTTTGCAGTATGTTTCAATAGATCAGTTTCTAAATTGATTTAATTGAAACCAGTGCAATTTACCTATCTATGCAATCTCAGTCTGGTAAATCCAAATGAATCCACTGCTGCTGTGAAGGTGCTATTTCAGACACTCAGAATGTTATAAATTTTAATAGAAAATATTCAAATATATTTTTCAGAAAGTAAACCCAGAAGTGCTTGTTGGGTAGTTTTCTGATTGAGGCAATGACCATAGCAACAGTGACCATGTATTAATGTAAGAAGGCAAGAATAAAAACTCTAAATCAGTGGTTCCCAAACTTGTTCCGCTGCATGTGCAGGGAAAGCCCCTGCCGGGCCAGGCCAGTTTGTTTACCTGCCGCGTCCATAGGTTCGGCCGATCGCGGCTCCTAGTGGTCGCGGTTCGCTTCTCCAGGCCAACTGGAGCTGCTAGAAGCGGCGCGGGCCGAGGGACATACTGGCCGCTGCTTCCAGCAGCTCCCATTGGCCTGGAGCCGTGATCAGCCGAACCTGCGGATGTGGCAGGTAAACAGACCGGCCTGGCCCGGCCCGGCAGGGGCTTTCCCTGCCCAAGCGGTGGAACAGTTTGGGAACCACTGGTCTAAATGATAAGCGGGGGGGGGGGGGGGGGGGGGGGTGTTAAAGGAATACAGTATTAAGTACCCAGTTCCCATTGATATTTAGTGGGAATTGGGCACCTAAATCCTGTTTGTAGCTTTAAAAATAATCCCCGTAAGTAGCTGTAGTTCCTTTCTAGTCTAAGTAGACTTTATTACATCTATATAAAATATATATTTGAATTACTGAATCCAAATAATCCAGTACAAATGGACATGGAAATAAAGGAATACCTGCAGTTAGGATGGCTGGATTTTTGCTTTCCAGTATTATTTTCCTTGTAATAATACATTAAAGTCTGTATATGTGTATATAGAATTAGATGTATTTAGGGCCATATTGACGTGAAAGAGACTCCTTGTGTGACTAAATGCTCACTAATATGAGTAAGGGTCCCACAACTGAGCCTTCAAGTTATCAAATATATACAAATGTTTGCAGTTCAAGAGTGAAATCTTGTGCTAAAAAAATTGTCTTCCTCAGAATTTCTGGACCTGATTCTCATTTACACTAAGGCCACATTATAGTGCTCTGGCAGTGTAAAAGGGCCTTAAATGGAGTAAATTATATTATAGCCCCTTTTAAGCGTCGTGCTACAGCAGAGTAAAGGGGCCTTAGTATAAATCAGAATCAGGCTCTGTGGGTAGGATTCACAAAGATATTGAGACAACTGTCTCTCATTGATATTAGGCGGAGTTAGACGACTAAATAATCTTTGCGAATCCCACCCCATGTGTTCTATAAATGTATGAAAGCCAAGTGAAATGTGAATCCTAATAGCTCCCCATACATATATGTGCATTTCCTTTTTCAGGGGACTGCACTAATCATTATTAAAGCTACAGAAAATGGATAACAAATAACCAGTTCCATGAATATTATAATCTTATCAACCAACCACAGTTGCTGAAAGCATGTGTTAGACTATGCTTAAAATGAACAGCTAATGTACCAGGGCTGAACTTGAATTCTGTCTATTTATAATCAGTTATTCCTCAACGTATAATTGTATAGGCATGGGTTTGTCTTCACTGTAGAAGTCACTCACACTCTTACTTGGGAGTTGTCCCTAACTTGGCTCCTGTATACCGACTAAAACCTCTTACTTGAGCATGACGGTTTTTTATACCTGGTCTAGCTGTCCGATTCTGGGGTATAAGCTAAAGTCCAAGTGCTTCTTACACTCATGCTGGTAACCCATATACTTTGCAATGAGGTTGCATGCTAAACCATTCAAGAGTTGATTGTCCTCCAAAGTTTTCCCTCAGTTCCCCCATGTGTCCTGAAGGACAGAGAAGTTCTCCCATAACTCACTGGAAAGAAGTTTGGGGGGAGGAATAGCTCAGTGGTTTGAGCATTGGCCTGCTAAACCCAGGATTGTGAGTTCAATCCTGGAGGGGCAATTTAGGGATCTGGGGCAAAAATAAGGAACAGTAGTTGGTCCTCCTGTGAAGGCAGGGGACTGGACTCTATGACCTTTCAAGGTCCCTTCCAGCTCTATGAGATAGGTATATCTCCATATAAAAAATAAATAAAAAATCACAGAGCCGCTCGGCTTACTGCCATGCAAAGAATCAGAAATCCTAGCAATTCACACGAATGAGAGGACACGGTTGTGTGGATTCACTCAAGGCTGCCTTTGCAGTATGGTCATTCATACCTGAGCTAGGCCAACCTGAAGGCTCACACCAGAGAGCTGATCACTTAGGTTACATCTGGAGTGAAGATTTTCCCTGTATAAGCTTTACCTAACTCAAAAAAGTGCTCGAAATTTATTAGCACTCTATTAAACATACATAATGTGGACTTTTTTTAAAAAAAACTCCAGGCAGACTTTTGCAATTAATTTGCCAACAGCCTCTTATCTGGTACTAGAACATATATACAGATTTGACATTCACTGTACTTTTGTAAAGAAGTGAATTTGTATTACTGAAAGCCGGAGTGGCTTCTTTCTCTAATCTATCCAGTTAGTATTAAAAAAATACATTATGTGATTGATTGTGTCTTTGTTCCCAGACACAAATTGGGGGCCAATTAGAGCAGCCCGGGTTACACTGCTGCTGCAGACCTAAACAGACTGCCATGCATGCTGAGGGTTAGAAAGAGAACTGTGTGCTGTTCTTCAGCCCCTCCCACCCCAATACAGTCTTTCTCCCAGCTCACTTGTTATGGGGAGGAAATGAATGCTGTAGAGCTGGATCTGGGCTTCAGCATTGAGCCGAGAGTGATTTTTATGTCTTTAAAAAGGGGTAGCATGTTCTCAGTTTGTACATTTTAGAACTCATGAAGGTAGGGAATTGCTGGGGATGCGAGGCGGTTTGTAGATTTAATATTTATTCAGCTATTCTCTGTTTCTTCATAACCATATTATTTTCCCTGTGAAACTATTTTTTTATGATATGGAGTACTTGTGGCACCTTAGAGACTAACCAATTTATTTGAGCATAAGCTTTCGTGAGCTACAGCTCACTTCATCGGATGCATACGTTACTAGTAATAATCATTATCCAAAGGCACCCACAATTCATCCCCGCTCTTAGGTTTGGGCTCAAGGTGAGAGCGTAGAAGGAAACTGCCTTAGCTCATAAATATTCAAGCCTTAGCAGAGGATGTCACAAGCCCGTTCTACAGTACACATGGTGCTCATAACTGTCAGCTCTTTTCAGATCACAAAAAGCCCAGGAGCTCCCAGGAATAAGACCTGTTACATGTCACCAGACCATTGATGCCTGTCTGATGTTCACCCATTTTTATTACCAGGCAGAAATTGGTATTCCTTATCACTGAATAATACACCTGTAAACCACAGTTAGGCCTTGACTACACTGGCAGCGGCATGTAGGATACGGGCACCACACCTGTAACTATGTGCTACAGTGAAAAGCAGGCTGCGCCCACACTGCAGTGTGTAGCTACATGTGTCAGTGAAAGGTTGTGATGGGGGAAGGCAGCCTTACCTCGCTGCCAGAATCTTTCCCTGCTATGGGAAAAGGCTCTGGCAACAGGACACTATACTGCTAAGAATAACAATGTAGACTGCTTGGGCATGTAGGGTTCAGGTGTGTTGTTACTCACTTAAGCAATGCCTCACCATCTACAGTGCTATTTATACCTGTGCTAGAGACGCATGCAGTGTATCCTAAATGCCAACAAGAGGAGTATGCAATGTGGATGTACCCTTAGGTTGCAAAGGAAAAGTCCTAACTAGGCTAGAAACTACCATGCCATGTGCTATTAGTGAAACTGATCATGCATTTCAGACGTGCTAAAATATTTTTACAGAACATCTTCTCTTTTCCTTTGTTTATTTCTGAGACTTATTTGAATATATAAAACGACTCACACCCATGTGTGTGTGGTGTTTTTCTTCACTGATTAAGGCCTCGTCATGCAATAACATGACTGGATGTTCATTTTAGTGTTTCTGTGAGTGATCTATTTTGTTCCTTTAGTCACACAAAGGATTTTATTTTTAAATGTCTCAATACATAAAATGTTTGACCATTATGGATTAAGAGATTTTCCTTTTTGGACTAACTGTTTAGCTAGATTTCCCTTTGTTCACTTGAAGCATGACCTTTAATGAGCTTCTAGCTGGGAGCATTTTCTTTTGTGTTTAATTTTTTTGTAATCTATCATGTATCGGTACATTTCTAAATACAAATGTTCAATCCAAAAAGGGATTAGGGAATATTTATTTTCTTTTCTAACAATATATATAAATGTTGAGGGAAGGAAAATATATATCCCATAAACTACTTTTGAACTGAAAATCTGTACTTCAAAATGTGCTTATATGTGCTAATTCTCTCCCTCCCCCCTTTATCTTTGTCTCTCTCTGTCAATGAATATATAGATAGATTCTTCTCATTCTCTACACTGGTTTATAAGTGTCACTTGGAGAACAGATACCTGAAGGATTTGTTCCCTTAGTTGGTGTGACATTGACAATAGGATTGACTTGCATCACATGTGTGGATGTAAAGGCCATTTGATAAAGTCCCTTTTGATTGGATGATCCACTCTTAATTCAATAAATGATCTTTTTTAATGTAAAGGCCAGATCTTTGGCTAGTGTAAATCAGTAGTGTAGCTCAATGGATTTACACCAGCTGAATATCTGACTGTGTCTGTTTATTTGCTTTGTGATTCCTCTGGGGCATGGTCTAATAGCTGAAGGACAGTATTAGAAAATATTAAGTGGTCTTGATTCTATTTCCAGTTCTCCCACAAACTTGCAATGTGAACTTGGGTGAGTCACTGAAGCCAACGCTTTCAAACTTGGGTACGTAATTGTAAGCACCTAAAACCATCTGTAAATACCTCAATAAAAGAGCCTGATTTACAAGCCTCTCAGTATGTTCAAAGGTTGCATCTGAATTTTGTGCCTTGAGATATGTCTAGTGCAAGCTATTAATTATTATTTATTGTAATCATCGTTGTGGTTCATCTGAAAAGTCCACCTATATAGGGCTATGCCTGTGTTAGTTCCATTAGCTGATTAAAATGTCTGATTATTCATAAATATTGCCCCCTGCAACCGGAACTTTAAGGTATATAGCCATTTTTAGTATCACTTCATTAATGGAAGTTGAAGGCACTTAGCAGCTTTCTGGACTGGGCTGATTACTGAGGTCACATGGTTTTTTTTGTTGTTGCTTTTTGTGGGGGAGGGAGTAGAAGGGGGTATCGTGAATCCATCCAATGTCTTCATTTCTAAGTTTTTGAAGCTAGATTCTGTGAATGGATACCCCCAGGCTCATCTCTTTACACATGCAGAGCTCCAGTGACTCACAGGTGCACCCTGGCAAATCCATGTGCAGCTTCTAGTTGATAGACTCTTGCAATTTTTTGAGATTTACACAGAACATCACAGGCTTTGTAGTTTGCACATGACTGTGATCACTTGCATCTGGGGGCATATAGCTACTGTACATTTGTTTTACTCTGTTTTCACTCTTCTTTGAAAGAGTCTGATGTTTGCTTTCCCTATTAATTTATTATTCAGTTTGGCTTTTTGCTGTGTCAGCATATAATGGATTGTGCATGCTTGTAGTTGCTTATTCTTGATTCCTCCTCAAGGACTACTGTGCCAGACCAGCCTCTTGTGGTAAATGTGTGAGGGGGTAGATTGTTGTTGACTAATGCACACCTATTCTGAGTATCTTCAGTTTACTTCAAGAGCGCTCTTGCATGCTTTTGTCAACAATAATGTGCTGCCTATCAGTTAAATACTCTCCCCCATGTACAATTGCATGCACCTATGCAGAGAAAACCCAGGTATGGGAGCCATATCTCTGGAGCCTAATTCTCCTCTCCATTACTCTGGTTGTATGTTCCTTGACTTTAGCAAAGCTTTTGACACGGTCTCCTACAGTATTCTTGCCAGCAAGTTAAAGAAGTATGGGCTGGATGAATGGACTATAAGGTGGATAGAAAGCTGCCTAGATTGTCGGGCTCAACGGGTAGTGATCAATGGCTCCATGTCTAGTTGGCAGCCGGTATCAAGTGGAGTGCCCCAAGGGTTGGTCCTGGGGCCGGTTTTGTTCAATATCTTCATAAATGATCTGGAGGATGGTGTGGATTGCACCCTCAGCAAGTTTGCAGATGACACTAAACTGGGAGGAGAGGTAGATACGCTGGAGGGTAGGGATAGCATAGAGAGGGACCTAGACAAATTGGAGGATTGGGCCAAAAGAAATCTGATGAGGTTCAACAAGGACAAGTGCAGAGTCCTGCACTTAGGACGGAAGAATCCCATGATAGGTCCCACTACAGACTAGGGACCGAATGGCTAGGCAGCAGTTCTGCAGAAAAGGACCTAGGGGTTACAGTGGACGAGAAGCTGGATATGGATACTGGAGTCAACAGTGTGCCCTTGTTGCCAAGAAGGCCAATGGCATTTTGGGATGTATAAGTAGGGGCATTGCCAGCAGATCGAGGGACATGATCGTTCCCCTCTATTCGACATTGGTGAGGCCTCATCTGGAATACTGTCCAGTTTTGGGCCCCACACTACAAGAAGGATGTGGAAAAATTGGAAAATGTCCAGCGGAGGGCAACAAAAATGATTAGGGGACTGGAACACATGACTTATGAGGAGAGGCTGAGAGAACTGGGATTGTTTAGTCTGCAGAAGAGAAGAATGAGGGGGGATTTGATAGCTGCTTTCAACTACCTGAAAGGGGGTTCCAAAGAGGATGGATCTAGACTGTTCTCAGTGGTAGCAGATGACTGAACCAGGAGTAATGGTCTCAAGTTGCAGTAGGGGAGGTTTAGGTTGGATATTAGGAAAAATGTTTTCACTAGGAGGGTGGTGAAGCACTGGAGTGCGTTACCTAGGGAGGTGATGGAATCTCCTTCCTTAGAAGTTTTTAAGGTCAGGCTTGACAAAGCCCTGGCTGGGATGATTTGATTGGGGATTGGTCCTGCTTTGAGCAGGGGGTTGGACTAGATGACCTCCTGAGGTCCCTTCCAGCCCTGATATTCTATGAACACTACTGATGTCCATCGCTCCAGTGAAAGAGGAGAATCACACTTTATGTGGATGAATGCCTAGCAGAAGCCCCTTGGGTAAGTGCAGCTACATCCCCAGTGTTTCCAGAATCATCGAGTACTAAACCAGACAAATGTGAAAAGTTAGCTCTATCCTTCTTTCCCGGGATCCACTCGATTAACATTTACATAGAAACAGCCCAATGTGTTAAAAATATCACCTGTTGAATTGCTCTTGACTTTAAACAGAGATCTGTTTCTCAGATGAGTGAACTCTTAAAGAATTTTCAGCAACTGCTACATCAAAAGGTTTTCCCTATTTACTGGTCTCAGAGGTACAACATGTCTCATCAATAATATCCTTTATTTGTCTAACATGCCACTGTTAACAATAAAGCTGAATTCAAGCAGTGACATGTCCAAGTAACCAAGAAAACAGAAAAGAGAGGTCTTGGCTTCCGCTATATTTTGCCATGACAGAAAAACAATGGCAGATATAGTACTGAGTGAACTAGGCTGCCACCTAGGGGTAATGGTGAGAATGTAATATACTTAGATGTCTAAGACATTTGACTTGATGCTGCATGACATTTTGATGAAAAAACTAAAAAGATAATATTAATATGGCACACATTAAATGGATTAAAAACTAACTGATAGGTATTAAAATGTAATTTTAAATGGGGATTCATCATTGAATGAGTGTTTCTCGTGGGGTCCTGCATGGATTGGTTCTTCGCCCTATGTTGTTTAATATTTTTATTAGTGACATGGAAGAAAACATAAAATCATCACTGATAATGTTTACAGAGGACCCACAAATGGGGGGGGGGGGCTGGTAAATAATGACGAGGACAGGTCACTGATACAGAGAGATACAAATCATTTGGTAAACTGGGAGCAAGCAAACAATGTATTTCAATATGGCTATATGTAAAGGTGTACATCTAGGAACAAAGAATGCTGGTCATACTTACATTATGGGGGACTCTATCCTGGGAAGCAGTGACTGAAAAAAGATTGGGGTCATGGTGGATTATCAATTTAATATGAGCTCTGGGTGAGATGCTGTGGCCTAAAGGGCTAATGCAATCCCTGAATGTATAAACAGGGGAATCTCGAGTAGGAGAAAAGAGGTTATTTTACCTCCCTATTTGGCGCTGGTGTGACTGTTGCTGGAATACTGTGTCCACTTCTGGTGTCCACAATTCAAGGAGAATGTTTATCAATTGGAGCGGGTCCAAAGAAGAGCTAGGACAATGATTAGAAAACATGTCTTCTCGTGATAGACTCCAGGAGCTCAATCTGTTTGGTTTAACAAGAAGGTTAAGGGGAGACTTGATTACAGCCTATAAATACCTACATGAGGAACAAATATTTAATAATGGGCTCTTCAGTATAGCAGAGAAAGTATAACACAATCCAATGACTGGATATTGAAGCTAGATCAATTCAGACTGGAAATAAGGCATCATTTTTTATTTTTTTATTTTTTTTTAATGGTGAGAGTAATTAACCATTGAAACGACTTAACAAGGATCATGGGGATTCTCCATCACTGACAATTTTAAAATCCAAGACTGGATGCTTTTCTAGAAGATCTGCTCTAGGAATTACTTTGGGGCAGTTCTATGGCCTGTGTTACACAGGAGGTCAGACTAGATGATCGGAGTGGTCCCTTCTGGCCTTGGAATCTTTGAAAAAAGATTGAATGCACACAAAGAATAATTTAAGTATAAAGGTACCATTATACATAGTCCTTTTTCAGAAGAGAACCACACTTTCAGCTGTTTAACTTGATCATTTAAATGGCTAGCCCTTTCTAACTTAACTGCTTTGATAGATATCATATCTTTATACGGTTAATCTGTTCTTTCTCTAGCTTGGCTTCTTTATCCTGTGCAATGCTTTGCATCCGATGTAACAATGCTCTTATCTATTTTTTTAAAGGTCAGCTACTAGCCCTTCATTGCTTGAGTCTCTACCTGCTGTAGAAAGAACCTTTGTTTGAAAAGTGGTAATGTATACCGGATAGGGAATATACTTGCCTGCTTCATCTAATTCCTCAACAAAGGTACAAAAATACATGTTCGTAGGGAACAGCCACAATTGTTTACGTGGGTCACTTGATACCCTACTGATTTGATTGACTACATACTCATTATTATGAGATGGGCTCTTCTGTCTTCATTTAGGGCTGATTCACAGTGCATCCCTCATGATCCTAAAGTGGTGTTATGGGGTGAAAAGTGATCTCATATCTATTTTCACCTCAGTGATTTCTGACTGGTGGCCCTGAAGGATCAAAAAGACATATGGAAGTCTCATCGGTGTTGTGTTCTATTTTCCTCTGTCATACCCAGCAGTAAGAGTAAGCTGGCAGTTTAGTTGACCTTGTTTTCCTTTCTCATCTGTGCTGGTTTTATTTTGCTGAAAATATAGGGGGGTGGTGTTGTTGGTTTGGTTTTTTTTGTTTTGTTTTGTTTTTTTAAGCTCTGATCCTCGGCTGGTGTAAATCAGCAAAACTCCATTGGTTTCAGCTGAGGATCTGGGCCAGGTTTGCTTGTGAGCAAACTAAGCACATATAAGTTAATAAATATGCATGGAAGAGAGACTTTTGTTTTAAGAAAGTGCTTTTTCTTTAACAGATTCCTCTTCTGACCATAGCTCTGCTTATCTTTGGAATGGTGGTCTATTCTGACATTTCTCAAGCTCACCCAGGTAAATCTGTCTGGGGCTAATTACAAATCTGTAGCTGTTTAATCAAAAAGAGGTTTTATTCAGGGTTGTTTAGTCTGCTTTGGCTTTTATCTTGCTGGTCTTCTTCACTAATGGACTCTCTCATTTTATCTTTCATGTGAGTTTATTGATCTTGCTTAGGAACAAAGGCGTCCTCTGAGCATAGACTCAAGAATGGAATAGTCCAACTGCTCATCTTCTTGCATTTAGTATGAACTTGACCAGTACACTTATTAAAATAAGTTTGTTGCTTTTCTCTTCAGAAATTGTCTAAAAGTTTGTTATTAATGGTCATACGAGTAGAAACATGCTGGTTGGTCTGAGTTATGCAGAGGAACTTTACTGCCATGATTGATTATGTTACATTCACTGAATGTTTCATTCCCATGGCACCTGGTTTCAGTATTGAAGTGATTCTGAAGGGAAGTCAGTAGAGCAGTTTTGTCAATGCTACATAATGGGCAATGCTTATCTTTGATAGAAGGCCATTGACATCAATTGAGGTGATCACAGAAGTGAATTTGACCCACGCCTCTTAGAGATGCTTGAAGTACGAAATCATGTCTGTTTTCTCAGTTCAGCTTATTTTTTCCCTGAGTCACAAAGTTATATGAAGAGCATGTGTTACTGTAGAAGTCTTTAGTTAAAAGAAACAGATGAGCACCACCAGCTTAAACATTCTTTGCTTTATGACTGCCCATGATGTACAAATGGAAACTATCAATTTGTTTTTAGTCAAAGCTTTTGTTTTTGGCTTGCTCTTGAAACACACGTTCTTAATTTTATTTATTTATTTAGATTTTAACATTTATTTATTTATTAAATATGTAATGCCGACATGGATTTGTCAAGAACAAATCATGCCAAACCAACCTAATTTCCTCCTTTGAGAGGATTATTAGCCTCATGGACAGAGGGAAGAAAGCAATATACGGGATTAATCAAGATTTTAGTATGGCTTTTGACACAGTCCCACATAACATTCTCATAAGCAAACTATGGGAATGTGATCTAGATAAAATTGCTATAAAGTGCGTGCATAGCTGATTGAAAGACTGTACTTGAAGAGTAGTTATCAATGGTTCACTATCAAATTGGGGGATGTATCTGATATGATCCTGAAAGGGTCTGTTCTGGTTTGGTACTAGTCAATATTTTCATTAATGAGGTGGAGTGGAGAGTATGCTTCTAAAATTTGTGGATGACACTAAGTTGGGAGAGGTTTCGAGCACTTTAGAGGACAGGATTAGAATTCAAAACAATCTTGACAAACTGGAGAATTGGTCTGAAATCAACCAGATTAAATTCAATAATGACAAGTGCAAAGTACTTCACTTTGGAAGGAAAAATCAAATGCACAACTACAAAATGGAGACTGACTGAGTAGGCTGTAGTGCTGCTGAAAAGTATCTGGGACTTACAGTGATCACAAATTGAATGTGAGTCAAGAAAGTGATGCAGTTGCTAAAAAGAGTAAGGCCTTGTCTACACTGCCACTTACAGTGCTGAAACTTTCTTTGCTCAGGGGTGTGAAAAAACACCCCCCTGAGTGATGCAAGTTTCAGCACTGTAAAGTGGCAGTATAGATAGTACTACAGTGCTGGGAGCCATTCCTCTCACGGAGTTGCTTTTATTACACCGCTGGGAGAGCTCTCCAGCCCTGGAGCACCCAAGGGGAAAAAAATAGCAGGTGCTTAGCACCCGCTGGCAGCCAGCTCCCCTCATCCCCTCCAGCACCTCCCATCTGCTGGCAGCCCTTCCAGTGAACCCCTCTCTCCCAGCGCCTCCCACCCGCTGCAATCAGGAGTAACTGGGGGGGAGGGGGAGGAGTGGGGATGGGGCACACTCTGGCAGGAAGAAGTAGGGCAGAGGCGGAGCGGGGGCAGGAAGAGGCGGGGCGGGGGTGGGGGGTTGGGAGAAGGCGTCCGGTGGGGGTGGGGCCTGAGGCAGAGCAGGGGGTTGAGCACCCCTGGGGACCAGAGGAAGCCGGCGCCTGTGGTGGGGGGTATCAGGAAGTGCCACTGAGTCAAGTCAAAGATTGAACTCCGACAGCTATCTTGGGAAGTCAGTCTCTCGGGCAGCAGAGACTGAATGGCACAGGTATCATTTCCAGAAATTACAGTGCTGACCAAAAAAACTAAGCAGACGGAGGCAACTGAACAAATCTCTCACACAACAGAGCGAATACGTGCTAATTTACTGGGTCAAATCAATCTTTGGCCTATGATGGAGGAATCAGCTTCTGAAGTGAAAATGCTGCCCCTGCCTAGATTCTTCATCACTAGCTCACTGATTTTATAGCCTAGCCTTTTCCTCATCTTGGAGTGGTGGTGGAGTGAACCTCTTGTTTTTCTCCTTCCTTAATGTTTCATTTGGTACGTGTATTTCTCTGTGTGCCATCTGTAAAATGGGCATCATCATTATAATTTACTATTTTTATTGCAGTAGCACCTAGGAAGCCCAGTTCAGGACCCTATTGTGTTAGGGGCTGTACAAAGATGCATAATATAATACTCCCTTTCTCCCAACCGTTGTTTGCCTTGTCTATTTAGCCTATAACAGTTTGTGGCAGGGACTGTCTCTAAACTGCTTGCACTGGGTTTAGCACAACGGTGCCCTGATCTCACTTGAAGACTCTTGACTTTACAATCAATAATAATGATGGATACAGCTCCATTCATGCTGTTAGGGACTGTTAGGTTGTTATGATATTACAATGCTGCAGGGAGATGGTCAAACTGATTCACTAGAGCAGTGGTTCTCATTCAGGGGTACATGTACCCCTGGGGGTACTCAGAAGTCTTCCAGTGGATACATCAACTCATCTAGAGATTTGCTTAGTTTTACAACAGGCTACATATAAAGCACTAGAGAAGTCAGTACAAACTAAAATTTCATGCAGACAATGACTTGTTCATACTGCTCTATATACTATACACTGAAATGTATGCACAATATTTATATTCCAATTGATTTTATAATTATATAGTAAAAATAAGAAAGTCAGCAATTTTTCAGTAATAGTGTGCTGTAACACGTTTGTATATTTATGTCTGATTTTATAAGCAAGTAGTTATTAAGTGAGGTGAAACTTGAGAATACACAAGACAAATCAGATTCCTGAAAGGGGTACAGTAGTCTGGAATGGTCCTTATATCTTTTTGCCTTTTCTATATATATAGAGTTTACTATATTGGCATCCAGTGCTGTAGTATTAACCCCTCATTGAACCATGCTGATTCACACATTGTAAACAATGTCTGTAGTTTTTCTTGCACTATTTAATTATCTAGGAAACCTTTTGATCTAGTTTCTCAATATTTTCCTGAGAAGGCAGACTATTTATTTATTTGAATGTATATAGATTTGTATCAGTCAGTAAGTGCCCATCCTGTGCTGTGGGTGATTTGTAATACTTAAAATGAACATTTGTAACCAAATTCTCAAATCACTACTTTACTAACATATCAGAATACACATCCCACCACAGATGACCAAGAGTGAATAACAGGCAACCTCGATAAAATATTTCAACCATTCAGGCAACCTCCTTTCCAAATAGCTGTGAGAAAATATGGGCCTTACAGCTTAACTGGAATAATACTAAATGTAGGCTCTTTAGGATCAAGGCCTGCTCAAAAATCTCTATGCAACAAAACACTTTTATATATGTGCTTAATTTAACTGGGATTGTTAATAATACCTAGCTCTTATCCAGTGCTTTTCATCAGTAGATCTCAAAGGGTTTACAAAGGAGGTCAGTATCATTAAAGAGACTTACATAGGTGCTTAAAGTTAAACATGTGCTTAATTGCTTTGCTGAATAGGGGCAGACTTCCGCCTGATTCTCACAGCTGCTTTACACTACTGCTTAAGTTAATGTAACTTACCTTGCTCGGGGCGTGAAAATGGCAGTCCCCTGAGTGACGTAAGTTACATCGACTTAAAGCAGTGTCTACACTGCGCTATGTCAGCAGGAGACGCTCTCCCGCCTATATAGCTTCTGCCTCTCGCGGAGATGGAGTAATTATGCTGATGGGTGATCGTTCTCCCATCGACGTAGTGTGTCTTCACTAGGCATGCTACAGGGGTGCAGTGCAGTAGTGTAGACTTGCCCTCAGTTCCCTTAAGTCCCCTTTAAATGGTCAGAGCAGTATAAAGAGAACTTAGTACCTGAGAATCAGGTGGTAAAGTCCAGATCCTCAAGGATATTTAGATGCCTAACTCAGACTCCAATCAATGGGAGTTAAGATGTTCATGAGTATTTAGGGGCCTAACAGCTTAAATACTTTGCTGGATCAGGGCCCAGTTGGGGTGGAGGGGGGTGAGAAAATTATCTAAGTCTCACAGCAGTGAAGAATATACCAAAAGAGAAAATCAATAGTACATCCCCCAGTCTGACTGCTGAGTTTTTTCACAGACGGGTCAAAAACATTTTTGACAGGATTTTTAAACAGGGCTTAATTTTAGACAAGAGCCTCTGAAGGGACCTGGTTTTTTTCTCACTTACACTGACATAAGGCAGGAGTTACTCCCTTGTGTTGAATGCAGTTACAGCAGGTGTCAAATTCATGTGACAGACAGACAGGCTCATACCCTTTGAGTTTAATATTATCACAGTCTCCAGTATATGTCAGACTGGAGATAAGGTGTAAACTTTAGGGTAAATCTGGATGAAGGGGCTCTAAAAAAAGCTTATGATCACTTCCTTTCACTGATAAAACATCTTCTTTCTCCTCCCATTGGACCTTATTCAGTCATTACTCAGGCAGACTCCCAACTCTAGCATGAGAAAAGACAGAGTGAAAATTGCATGATCTCAAGATTTGGACCTTGGTTGGTGCCTCTCTAGTATTGAGTTCAGCTATGAGAGGTAGCCAGAACGCAGTTGTGTAATCAGATGGTGCTCTGAGCCTATCTGACATTGACACTTGTACTTAGGGTGGCAGGTGGAAGAGGAGAACCAAGAAAGGGTCAGGGAACTGTTTGACAATTTTCTAAATCAGGCCTGAGCAGAGGTGTAGTGACTACTGACAGTGGAATTCTCCCTCCCACTCATGTTGCAGATTAAGGGAATGAGTGCACCCACTGACAGCGTGTTAACAGTTTGATTAACCAGCAAGGAAGGCTCCGGCGCTCTTGACCTGCTCACTGGAACAACTCAGAAGAGCCTGTCTGCTGAGACAGGAAAGGTGATGCTATCGGCATTGAAGGGGAAGCATGGAACCAGAAACCTTGATTTGCTCCACTGTTTCTGGGAGGATCGTATTTGATCCCTACAGACTGTCGTGCAGTAGCCATCACAACGGTGCCATGTATATCAAACACCTGAAACCTGGGGGTTTGTGTGTTGGGTGTGTGAATGAAGTGATGTCTCCTTGCTGGAATATGGTGGCCACTTACCAGACTGAATAAACAAAGGTAACATGTTCCCTGGCAAGACATCTGTTCAGCTACATCACTACTATTACTGCTGTGAAGAGTATTTGTTGGAGACAAAGTAAAGAGCCCTTAGAAGGGAGAAGTGCTGGTTTTTATAGGTACAGTGGCTCCTTTACAAAACACAGTTCTTTTACTTTAGTGAAGCCTGGCGAAGGATCAGACAAGACAAAACTGCTGAAGCTCTCACTGGATCAGAGTCAAGAAATCTGAATGACTCCTTGCTAAATCCCTGTGAAGGCATGTCAGGCTTTTGGCACCCCACCCCCCATCCGCCTGCAGAGTCTTGTAGATAATGTGTAAACATGTGTACATAAACACATCAGAAATAAACAGAATGCCACTGCTATTCACACAGGGCCTGGGTCACATTCACACACAGGCCCTTTTTAAACCACCCCAGCAGTGCAAATCTACTGTAATTTGCACCCACTTTTAGATCCCATTATACTGCCAAAATGGGCCTGACTAGCCTACATTCGCTTTCACAGCCATTCAAAGATTGCTAACCCTTTTTCATTTTTTTTTTTTTTTCATTTTTGTAACCTAGCTAGGACACCTGTCACCTTCCAAAATTCACACAGCGATTACCTTGAATATATAAATAGTCCTTTGGTTGGTGACTTTTCCAGGTATTAAGGAATTTTCATGTAACAAAAGAGACAGATGGACAAAGACTCTCTCAGAGAGACAGAAGACAAAATCTGGTGTGTTTAGGAAAGCGGATACTGTGTGTTGGGACTATGCAGTCTGCCTTCTGAATAAATAGCCTCAAACATTCATGCTCCTTTTGATAAACTACACTAATTGAAAAGTGAAATGGAAAGGGTTTTTTATATATAGTTCTGAGTGAGTCCCACAGAGCTTTCTTATATATTTCAAATAAAAATAAGATTAAGCTAGGAAGTTGGATCCCTGTAATGGAAAGCACAAATGGCTAGAGGTTATCAGGGGGTCTGTTTTGCTGTCAGTACCTGCCCAGCTCCCAATAGCATTGGTAGGAGATCGTGCACACGTCAAAGGCAGAATAGTCTCAGTTTAGCTTTGATGTTTGTAAGTGGAATCTTTTAGAGGTTGACTAAATAAAAAGCCTTTTTCTAACTGGATAGGTAGCTGGGGAGATTGCAAATGGGCTACTGATCCTTTCAAGTCTAGGTCATTGGTTGAAATCTGGAACAGAAGTGTGGTAGTGGAAGAAAAAGTGGATGACTAGTTCAATCCAGTTTCATGGCCAGGTTAGCTCTTGGGAGGAGATACAAAGGGTGAAATCCTGGATCCACTGAAGTCAGTGAGAGCTTTCCCATTAACTTCAATGGGGCCAGGATTTCATTCAAAATTCTCTACTTCTAGGATTCTGGGAGTTAGGTGCCTAGCTCTCCGAAGCTAAAAACTTGTAATTTAGGGACCTATAACAATCACCCGAGGGTTAAATCAAAATCTCCCCCCCCCCCACATCCCCCTGGACTTAGTAAACTGTTTTTCTTTTTGAAAGCTTTATGTTGTCTCCAAATTTCCCAGGTTCAATGATCTTTATGCACTTTCTCAGGGTTAGCTTTCATTATTCTTACTCATGCTGAGTAATAGCTTAATTCACAATTAATCCTGCTGATTTTAATGGGACTACTTGTGGAAGTACGGAGCTACTCACTGTGAATCTGGCACTAAGAAAATATTGCACACTGTATGGAACAGACCCATCTCTCTACCAGACACTTCCAAGAGAAGGTTGAATGCATTTCTTTGGGTTTAGGAATTATCTTTAAGAGAGAAGAAAGGGGAAATCAAAATGTCTTGGAATGCTTCAAAATGCCTCTCACTTACTTTGTCTGGCTCTTGGGCTTTCTAAGTGCATAATGTGAGAACCTTCTCCGAAGAGAATAATAAAACTATGAAAAAATGCTTCAGAAATGCCAGGGAAGCTTTTTCAGAGTGGCACATTATTTCATAACAAATACCATGTTTCTGTATCAGGCTATTAGGAAGTTACTTAGAGTTGGTCCTGCAAGATGCTAGAGCCCAGATCATAAAAGATATTTAGGCTTTTAACTTACATCAGTTGGAAAGTAATGGGAGTTGGGAGCCAAAATACCTTGACTGATCTGGGACAAAGTGTCTTCAACTCCCATTGATTTCAATAGAGAAGAGAGAGAGTATACCTTGCAGGATCCGGCCCATAAGTAGGACTTATAATAACATTATCTGTAATAAAAATAATATAAAGGTGTTCTAGACAGTAAGCTCACAATCAGGCCCATTAACATTGGGGTAAATCAGGAGAAACTCCATTAAAGTGTGAGTCTACACTGCAGCTAGAGGTATAATTTCCAACGCGGGTAGATGTATGTGCACTACCTTTGAGCTAGCACGCTAAAAATACAATTGTAGCAGTGATGACATAGGCAGGGGAACAGGCTTGTCACCCTGAGTAAAAACCACTCAGGACCCTAGGTGCTCACTGGGGTGACTAGCCCATCCCACCACATGTCAACACTGCTATTTTTACTGTGCTAACTTGATCAAAACTAACACACATACATCTACCCAAACTGGAAATTACACCTCCAGCCCAAAGTGGAGACATGTGAAGTCAGTGGAGTGACATTAGTGCAAGGCTCTGATCCTCCATCAACCAAATCTATGGGAGCTTTGCCAATTACTTCAATGAGTGTAGGATCATTCCCAAACTTAGAGGAATCAGACTCCGAGTTTCTCCTTCAGAATCTCATCTCTTTATTTTGTTTTTTCCAAGATCAATAAGACTATCTTATGGGTTATCTTTTCCCAGATTTTGTTTTTAAACTGGAATAGATAGATAGCAATAGATTCATAGATTCATAGATATTTAGGTCAGAAGGGACCATTATGATCATCTAGTCTGACCTCCTGCACAACGCAGGCCGCAGAATTTCACCCACCACTCCTACAAAAAAACCTCACACCTATATCTGTGCTATTGAAGTCCTCAAATTGTAGTTTAAAGACCTCAAGGAGCAGAGAATCCTCCAGCAAGTGACCCGTGCCCCATGCTACAGAGGAAGGCGAAAAACCTCCAGGGCCTTCCAATCTGCCCTGGAGGAAAATTCCTTCCCGACCCCAAATATGGCGATCAGCTAAACCCTGAGCATACCAGAACTGTGTGTGTGTGTGTGTGTTTGTGTTAGCACTGCCTATTATTAAGATTGCCCATCATTTCCCATTTTAAGATCCTGTTTTCTGTTGCCGATAGCTTAGCACAAACAGTTCAAGTTTGGCAGGAATTTTCCATGCTAAATACTGTGAAAAATCAGTTCCTAGCGGTCTCAAACAGGGCACCCAAAACTTGTGGATGCTTTCATCCTTAATCTGTGTGTGCCTCACTTCCTCCATCTCTGAAATGGGGATAATAGTACCCCTTCCTCTCACATGAGTATTGTGAAGCTAAATTCATTGATAAGCACTCAGCTACTGCAGCGATGAGCATCATAGAATTTCCTATAAGGAAATTAATAAATCTGTCTTCAGAGCAGGGTTTAAATAGAGTGCAGTAATGAAGGCCTGGGACCACCACAGTTAGGTGAAATCAAACTATTGATTGGAATCATAGAACGGTTGTTCACTGCTTGAGAACCATCCATCCTGTGCACTGAATGAGGCCGGAGTCCTGTAGAAAATAATAGTATGGGACCTGTACTGAATCATAACGCATAAACACAAGGTTGGTGAATTAAAGTTTCACGGGCTACATTAATTCTGGCATTTCCTAACTTCTGAGCGACTTTGCAATCTTAGGAATGTTCTTGTAATGTAGTTTTTTGTCTCTAATAAATTTCAGAGCTGAGCAAATTACAGATATTTTGGTATGGGGGGGAATATCCCCTTCATTTTGATGCCAAACCAATGTTTTCTAAGTGTTTTCATCAAATGAAAACACTTGTAAATCATTTGTTTTGAGTTGACCAAAATGTTTGTTGACTTAAACAGCTTAGCTTTTTGTTTCAATTCAGCCACTTACAGGTGATTTTCACCCTCTTTTGCTGCATTGTTTTAAAATTCATCAAATTTCAAAATGGAATGCCATTTCAAAATGAAAAGTGAAAACAAAACATTCTGAAATGTTCTTAACAAAATATTTCAAAACAAAAAAGTAGAATTGACATACTTTGAAATGGTCAGAATAAACTATTCAAATTTTTCTTCCCTCTTTCCCCATCCCCCGGCTGAAACTATTCAACCTGAACTTGTGAATAGTTCTAGAGCACTGAAAAATGCTTTTTTTTAAAAAGACAAATCTATTTGTTGAAAATTTTTCACCCATCTCTAATATATATAATGTGTTTACATATATAGATACTAAACTTTTAATTTAAAATCAAAACAAATTAGCTTTCCAAAATGATCAAGTCATCTTAGGCTGAAATGTTTGCCTAACTCAGGAAGGGTAAAAATCTTTACTTCTGAGTTATAGAAAGCCCTGGAAAAAGTGGTTTACAATGAACACCTTTAGCTTAATTATAGCAGCACACAGCGCCATATTAATAGTCCATCTGTACTCAGCTCTCCTACAATCTCTTGTGAAAATTGCCCCCAGCTTTTTGGTTCTGTCTAAAAACCAAACTGCATCTGGTCCACAGGTGCCTTAAGTGTCAGGAGATCTGTAACATGCCTGTATTGCATATAAATAGGTTCACAAATATGCACTGCTTTCAAGCTGGAGCTCTGTGCTCTTGCCTAACCCATCTGGGCTAGATAAAGTGAGGTAGGGCCTGAAATCTTCATTTCTGTTTGTCAAGTCAGGGAGAAGACATATATTTTCCTAGAGTAGGCAGCTAAGGATGTTGCCTGAGCAAGTTCTTCAGCTTGTCGTAAAATGTGGTAGTCGAGACAGTACAAAGTTTATAATGCAGATAAAAGAGTTAACCTGTTTCTCAACCCCTGAAGTATCTGTTCTACAGTCCTATTTTATAATCAACAAACAACCCCTCAGAAGTTTATCAAAATGCCAGAACTCCAGTGAGCTGTGATCCTCTTGTTTTCTCCGGTTCTGTCATTGTACCATCATCACACTGAGCAGATTTATTGCTTTGGCTAGATTTTCGATGTAATAAGAATGGCTTAAAAGTAAGAGCTGGACACGTCTAATCGCCTGCAGGGGATTTGCACAAACATGGTGATTTGGGTAGAGTAGATTTTCCATTTTGTCCTTGCCAGCGCAATCGTTTAAACCAGGGCTTTCTTCCATTGCTGAGGAAATTAAAGAGACTGTAGTTTCCTATCCATTACTAGACATATTTCAAGACACCAATGTTTAAAGTTGTTAAAGGGTTTGGCCAATGCTATCTCAGAAACCACCTCATGTCTGTGCTGTATTGTAAGATCTATGATCAATTGTCAGGTTATGGTTGATGGAGCACCAGGTCAGGTTCGGATTAAGTCTGTGATGGGGTAATCAAATCTCAGACTGTGTGCTGGGGATAAGGAAGAAATCCCCCCGCCCCCGTGGAGCATGCACAATCAGCAAACTGCATTGTGGGGGGAGTTGTCTTCCTCTGATTCATCAGACATGGCTCTTATTGAAGGCTGGATTTTTGTCCTTAAATAGCTGAGAATGTTCTAGGGTTTCACAATATCCAAGTGGGAAGCTTTGCACCAGCGAATTCCCAGAGTGTGGTGGGGTTTTTTGTTTGTTTGTTTTTTAAGGCGGGTGGGGTATAAGTTAACATACAAAGATCCAGTATCTCCACAACAACCAGTTTGCCCACCACCTGCCAGCAGTGAATGATGTTCTTTGACTCCATTCCAAGAGACTAGGGGCTTTGAATATTAATGGTATTACTGTATTTTATTGCTGCTACCAAAGGCTGTTGAAGGTTCTCAGTTTAAATGCTAGCTTAACTGGAAAGGTTGCAGCAGGGTTGAGTAGCAGCCAAAGTCCCCGTGAGCCAGCTAGAATGCCTGGAGGCTCCCAAGCACTGCGCACTGGCATGATAGTTACACCACCGCCCTTAGAGATGATGCAGCACACCCAGCGAGATATGTTGACTAGTGTGGAGGGACAGGGGGAGCAATGTCTGTCTTCCTTCCCCACACCCTCTCAGGCACCTGAATGGGCTAGGAGGAAGCAGAGACTTTTCTCCCTCATGGGACTTTAGCAAGCTCCTTGCTAAAGAGTGACAGAAATGATTTGTTTGTGCTTTTTTTTTCTGCTTCTGTATCAAACCAGGGCAGCCAGAAACTAGCCCTAAATGCCAGCATCTGCTCCCATTGAATTCGGTAGAGCCAGGAATTCCACCATTGTCTTTAATGGCAAGGGACCCTCCGCTCTTGTAGAGGAGTCTATGGTCCAGATTCTCATTTACACTAAGGCCTGGTCTACACTTAAAAGTTTCGCCAGGGTAGCTATGTCCATTAGGATTGTGCAAAGAAAACCCAAATCCTGTAAGTGTCAGAGCTATACTGATTTAAAAAACCCCAGTACAGATGCAGTTCTTTTGCTGGTATAGCTTATTTTGCTCACAGAACTGGTATAAGCTATAACAGCAAAAAGAGCTTTTTTGCTGAGATAAAGCTGCATCTCCACTAGGAGGGTTTCCTAGTGTACATAAGGCCTGAGGCCTATTTACATCACTCTAGCAGTCTAACGCTTCCTTAAAGCGGACAGAAATTACATTTTTATAACCATTTCAACTGTCAGAGCAGTGCATATAGGAATAACGCCCTATGGTTTTACCAAATGTCTCTCAAGGCACTTTTTTCTTCCTTCAGGTTGATTCTTTGTTATAATAATTTTTTTTAATTCTTTTTTTCCCCCCAATGCTTTCTCTGATCTGATTTCTTCTGCCCCACATAACATGTGTATGCGGCTGTAAATGGATCAAAACTGATAACCTAAAGAGTCAGGTCTTGATCCAGCAAAGCACTTAAACCTGTACATAACTTTAAGAACTTGAGTAGTCCCCTGAAATCAGTGGGACTCCTTGAATGCTGAAAGAGAAGCATGTGTGCTTGAGTGGTTTGATGGGGATTGGGGCTCTAGTCACGGGGGTGACCATACAGAAGGATAAGATGTGTGTTGGCTGAACTCTGTTCTGCTATATCTACCATAAATTTTCTTATGATGAAACCATTGCCACTGCCCTGTGGGGAATCAAGGTTAGTTTTCCTTTAAGAACATAAGAACAGACATACTGTGTCAGACCAAAGGTCCATCTAGCCCAGTATCCGGTCTTCCGATAGTGGCCAATGCCAGGTGCTTCAAATGGAATGAACAGACCAGGTAATCATCAAGTGATCCACCCCCTGTAACCCTTCCCAGCATCTTGCAAACAGAGGCTAGGGACACCAATCAAACTGAAAGTCTCTTTGGAAAAACACATTGTTGAATATACAATATGGCAATGGGCTTCCCCATCTCCACTGTCTGGGTTGCAAGTATAGCTGGCTGGGAACCAGAACTTCCATTCCATGAAAAACTCTGAAATTTAAAAAAAAAAAAAAATTAAAATTGAAGTGGAAAAAAATGTTCTGACTGGGGATGAAAAACCACATTTTTCTACAGAATGGAAATTCTAAAATATTTTAATTCAGAAACATTGAAATGTCAGTATTCAAATGAAACATTTCAACCTTGTCAAAATGAAACATTTCAACCTTTATTGACCAGGAATGGGAAGCCCAATAGTGGCCATTTTGATTTCAGTTTTCAGTGATTCAGTTAGTCAGGGGAAGGAGGAGAGGAGGACTGGTTATTAGGTAGGGATGGCAGGACTAACTGATAGAAATAAATAAACTCCCAGTCCCTAGGGGGAAGAAGTGAAAGCTAGAGGCAGAAGGAATCCTTTGCTGATTGAGGAGGTGTGCTAGCATCTGGGAGCATTTCTCAGTGGTGGCAGGGCAGATAGATATAGCAGCCTGCCACCACTGCAAAGGAAACTCACCTGTAAACAGAGGGATCAGTGCCCTGTGGTGCTCTCTCTGGAGGAAGCACCCAGAGGTGCTTGAGGGGGGCACAGACCCATCCTACAGTTGCCAGACCCATAGTATTTGCTACCCACCCCAACATCAGGCAGGCTCCCCAGCCCCTGATTTCCATGTGCAGCCCCCCAATATCTTGCCCCAGGTCCTATCCTTGTGGAGCGGGACTGAGCATGACTACACCTGGAAGCTGTGAGGAAGCAGGCTACAGTACTGCTCTCTTATCTGGGGCAATGGGATACTGCAGTAGCAGCTTGTGCAAGTGCGGTGGAGGCCCAAGAGAACCTTCCAGTCCTGCTGTCAGGAGCAAGTTTAAAGCTGCTGCTGATTCCTTGTGTTAATCCCATCAAAGGAGGTCTGCTGTATGAGTATTCTCCCTCTAACATGTTCTCCGTTCAAAGCCCTATCCCCGTCACACCATGTGCTAACATGTCTTCCTTTATGACATCCCACCACTACTTCTTAGGTTGGCTCCTCTGTTTTTTTCCTTTACTCTTCATCTCCTGGACTCTCTTACCCACGTAGTTGTTAGGGCTGTGCTTTACATGACCAAACCACGTGAGTCTGAACTCTCTCACTTTTTCATTTATGGGCGTTACTTTGAGCATGTCTGTGATGTACACATTCCTCATGTGGTCTGTCTTGCTTACACTACTCACGCATCTCAACATTCACATTTTTGTGGAACAGATCATTTGCTTGTATTTCTTCTTTGTTGCCCATCACTCAGCACCATACCTTAAAATGGGATGGACCACTGTTTTATAGACTTCAAGCTCAGAACTATTGGTTGTAATTTCAAAAAGATGTGTGTGTGTGTGTGTGTGTGTGTGTGCACGTGTGTGAGGATGCTGATGTGTTTGCTTTCCCCCGATGACCTCCTCAAAATCAATGAAATGGGTTTTGCAGGTGGCTCTGAATGAAGTGAGGCTTATGATCCTTCTCATTTTCTCTGACAAAGTTCTGTAGTCACAGTCCAGCTCCTGTGAAAGTTCTGTTTGGTAAAAGTCTTCCTCTCTTAGTTGACAACTTCATTCTTTTAGTGAAATGAAGCTGTTGTGTGAGGCTGTTACTGGAGTAGGAGAAGCAATCCAGTGCCATGCAGGCCTTCGAAAATCAGAACAGAGACCTTGAACTGGACTCTGTGCTCAATGAGGAGCCAGTAAAGGAAGCAGAAAATGAGGTGCTGTTAATGTTTCATGTAAGGAAAATGTAGCACTGCTTATCATCTCCATACTGCTGGGACTCTCGCCCACGTTTCCCAACTTGCTCTACCAATGGCTTCATGCTCAAAGCAGGATGAAGCCCCAAGCAAGTCCTAGTGACATACTCCCAGATTGCTTTAGTGAGAGGTGGCTAATACTGTCTCCACCCATTTGGTATTCCTAGCCTCTGAACTCCCACCTCCAACACACATACACAAAAACCACTCCTCACTGCCCAATTCCATCCCTCTAACAGATCCTCCTGCCAAATTCCCTCCTTAGTCATAGCCACCTGATCACACCACATCCCTAACTCCATTTCTTATCCTTTGGTACAGCACACTCGAGGCAAGAACTGAATGCCTTAGTGAAATCCAAATCTACCATGTCCACTGGCCTATGTGTAAGCAGGACCTATTTAAGCAAGAAAGACTTTTCTTTTTCTTTTAAAGAAAGTTGAGGTGATAGGATGGAGATGTATCAAAATCAGTCTTCTTATAGAAATTTTCTCATATATATGAAATGCCTTACACAATCTTAAATATGGGGATTGCTATCAACTCACTTTAATATGAATAAGTTAATTCATGGATATGATTCCTTAGATTTCCTTTTAATACAGATTGCTCTTACAACTCAATAATGTACGTGTGATCCTTGCAGTCCCTTTTAACCCTTCGGTTCTATGATTCTATGCCAGCTGATTTGCTTTTGGTCACCTCTTTTATACACTTTCCCCAGCAGGGAGCAGCATCTCACTGTGTGTGCCTTTTATGCCTTCCTTTGTTACTTACAAAAGTAGCAAAATGACAGCTACGTTTTCTTACTCTCATATTTAAGTTAATTTCCAACCATTTTAATTATAACTAAAGGTTTGTGGGCATTCTGAAGGTTTGGTGACTGGTACTACTTAAAGGGAGCTGTAAAAATCCCCAAGGAAAGGTAGTGCTAGTTCAGAGTTCCAACATTACATCATTGCCGTGTATCAGCAGCAACAGACAGGATTCTTTACTTAGTAGTTTAGTTTCTTTACCCTTACTAGAGATGGCCAAATACAGCAAAAATGTACTTGCAAACATTGTCTGACTAAAACTGTGGGTCAGATCCTCATCTGGTCGAGTTATTTAAGCTGTGATGATTTACACCTGTTGAGGATCTGGATCTGTGAATGATTTGGATGGTTTTTGACTTTTTTTTTTTTTCCTGTGTAAGAGTAAATTTTTGTTTTCAAAGACTTTCACAGAAAGCAGAAGTCTCACAAATACACAGTCAGATGCGTGTTTGTGCTGGAAGGGTTATCATGGCCATTTTGATAACAATCTCTTTGATTTCCATTCTCTAGAAAAAAAGTCAACTTGGGAAGTGGAAACAACATTGTGTGACTGTAGAGAGCAGACAGAGTCAAATCCTGACAGTGTTCTGCTGACAGTATAAAACACATTTCAAAAATGCCTTCTCTTAACGTTTGTGCGCTTGAAGATGATTTGCAAGGAATTTTTGAAAAACTTTGGCTTGTGCCTTTGGGCTCTTTTTTGCTGCTTTGTAATGTAAAGGAGGACTGAAAGGGTTTGGGGGTATGGTGAAGTGGAACTGTTCTCTTAATTTATCTTCCTGCTTATTTCTTAGCTTAAAATATCAGGAATTCCATATCAGGTCGACTCTGTTTCTTTCTGGAGAACTTTCTGGTCATCTTAGAGATATTAATTGTGCAGTTTCATACCTTAAGGGATGGTGGATTCAGAATCTTTAATAAAGGGTTTATTTCTCCAAAGCGTGAATTGAACAAAGTAAATAGGTAATAACAAAAATTAACTAAAAGTTTAAACAAGCAAACTCAAAATCATCTTCTTACTCGGTTGTTCACCTTTTTCACTCTCTCTGCTCTTGTGATGTCATAATTTCATGTGTTCTCCCGTTGCCATAGAGTCTTTCAAGTTAGACAAGAGCCCTTATTCCTTTTCACGGGCTACTCAAGTCCCTGGATCCTGTGTGCGTTCAGGGAGAAGAACTATCACCAAGCTGCTATTCTCATTCCTGTTAAGGTAGGTAGGAAGACAGCAGGCATGGATGGTGAAGTAGTCAGAGCACTGGCTCTGTCCACACACACCTACACGCCAGCCAGCACACCAGCGCTGATGTAAAGGGAAGAAGTAAATCTGTGTCAGCCAAGGGCTGGAGCAGTTAACTTCCCCTTGAAACAAAGGGGAAAGTAGTGACTCGATCAAGTTCCTGCTCTGTTCTGACAGCACCACTGCTATACATTGCCCCTTCCTCAGCTTTGATGGTAGGGCTAAAATCGATCTCAAAGTGTGCACTGCTGCAATAGCAATGGCGTTATGTTGAGACGCCAACTTCAGGGACCTGACATATTGGAGAAGGGGTGGTGCCCAGACCTCCTAGGTGAAGTTGGGTACATTTTGAGTTGCTACATTTAGCTCCCCTCCCCCATGGAGATGGGGAACCGTGGCACCACACTATAGTTCCATAGGCAGGGTGTACACAGTGTCATGTGTTGAGCTCCTCATATGGGACTGGGATGGCACATTGAGTTGCCAGATGGGACGAACACCAGTGACCTGTTAAGTGTGCACGCAGGGGGATGTAGCAGTGCCATTGCCACATGGAGGAGGATGTGGCAATGGCACCCAGAGCTGAGGGCGGGGGCGTGGTGACACCGTGAGTTGCTGTGAAGGGCACGCTGAGCTGACAGGGTGGGGAGCAGACAGAGCTGTCACGCGTGGAAGGGTGGGTGCATGCTGAACTATCCTGGGAGAGGAGTGCAGGCCCATTGCATTGCCATGTCAGGGGCTATGGTGATGGTATGTTGACATGCCACTGAGCTGAGTGTGGCGCAGCCATGGTGAACTGCTGCATGTTGGGTATGGCAGGGTTACATTAAGTTACCATTTGGGGGTGTCAGGGTTCCCGCCTCCCTCTGAACTCTAGGGTACAGATGTGGGGACCCTCATGAAAGACCCCCCTAAGCTTATTTCTACCAGCTTAGGTTAAAAACTCCCCAAGGCACAAATTCTCCCTTGTACCTTGGATTAGGTAACGCTGCCACCACCAAGTGATTTAGACAAACTCAGGGAAAGGACCCCTTGGAGTTCCTACTCCCCCCCAAGCCCCCGCACCCCCTTTCCTGGGGAGGCTTGAGAATAAACAAGATGAACACAGACCAACCTTGGGGTTTTTTTAGGACACTTAAAAAAAACCCCAATCAGATTCTAAAAGAAACAGAACTTTATTATAAAGAAAA
Organism: Chelonia mydas; assembly: GCF_015237465.2. Taxonomy (NCBI): domain Eukaryota; kingdom Metazoa; phylum Chordata; order Testudines; family Cheloniidae; genus Chelonia; species Chelonia mydas. The sequence goes on from NC_057849.1 coordinate 218,480,652, forward strand.
AGGGTAAAAGAAGCATGTCTGTAAAATTAGTATGGAAGATAATCTTACAGGACAATCAGATTCAAAAACACAGAGGATTTCCCTTTGGGCCAAACTTTAAAGTTACAAAAAGAAAACCAGGAATACACCTTCCTCTCAGCACAGAGAAAATCACAAGCCAAAACAAAAATAAGCTAATGCATTCACTTACTAATTATAATGGAGTTGGATTGCTTGCTTCCTTGATCTGTGTCCGGCAAGCACACAACAGACAGACCAAAACCTTTCTCTCCTCCCCACTGCCCCCAGTTTGAAAGTATCTTGTCCCCTTATTGGTCCTTTTGGTCAGGTGCCAGCCAGGTTACCTGAGCTTCTTAACCCTTTATAGGTAAAAAGATTTTGTGCCTCTGGCCAGGAAGGATTTTATAGTACTGTATACAGGAAGGTTGTTACCCTTCCCTTTATATTTATGACAGGGGGCATGCAGCGATGAGACATTGAGCAGCCATGAGATAGGTATGCAGTGTGGGGACCCACTAAAATGTACACCCTGCACTGGGTCATTTGCTGCCACCTGTTTTTGCAAACGTGTTTGCCGTGAGTTGGGGTAATGTGTGAGCTTTCTGCATAGCCCACTTCCTAAATGTTTTCCATATTTAACTCAGAGTCTCTTAGACGTCCTGCTCTGCCAGACCACTGCCATCATTTTTATAATGTTAAAGCCTCAAAATCTTCTACATGCTGGAACAGTTCCCTATAATCTGTGTCTCTTACAAACTGCTGTCATTGCAGATGTATCAAAAGCATCTCTTGCCCCAGGATACTGAATGTTTTTGATGAAGTATCTTCCTAACACCATTCCAGAGAAACATGGGAGTCCCCTTTTCCACTTCTCTCACAATGGGTCCTTTTTCATATTTCTTGTAGCATAAGCAAGCTATCCCTGTTACTTTGATCTTTGTCTGTTTTTTTTTTTTAAATTCTCTTACTATTTTTTCACTTCTGAAAGACTTTATTTCACTCAATTAAGGAAAATAAAACCCCATTATTTAAACTAGAGTGGGCCTCAACCACAACCCTGGTACTGAACATTCAAGAGGCGCTCACAGTCATGATCCAGATCTCAGTTTTGCAACTTGGCCCCATATGTGATTCACGGTTCTTTAATCTGTTGTTTTTCTGTCATGATAGGGAAACTGGGCATACGTCCCAGTCAAATAATTGAAAATCTGTCAGAGCTTTCATTGGACATCTCCATTTCATCAATATCCCGTAACCAAGTAGTGTCAGTAAACAATAACTAGAGTGTGCGTCGAGAAGGGAATAACTTAATACATCTGCTCCCTGGGGGTAGTCACCGTCAGATCTGCTTCCTTTGGTGACAAAAATAACTTTTAACTTGCCTTAGCACTGCAGAGGCCCCATAGCAATGGGAGGGTGAGCTGTATTCTTGTCCTTCTCGGTCATCATCAACCAAAGTCTTTACCAAATTCCATTCATTACTCCTTGATTGAAGGTAACAAGGCTGCACAGGGTCACTGCTGGCAGCATTTGAGACAATGGATTGCACACTACAGTTTCTCCTGAATAATACTTATTACAGGTTATGATGAATAAATCTCACTCAGCCTAGCTTGACTCTCATCATTCATGTTAAGTTTGCAGGGCTGCAATTTGTTTCAGTTGGGTTCACTCCCGTTTGGGATTCATTTTCTGTGAAAATTCTAGGACACAATTTTATTGGCAGGAGTATTTCTGGAAACAGCAAATATTAGAGATAATTCACAGAAAGCAGACTTTGAAGTAAAGAAAGAATATTCACATTAGAATAATAACTAATATTTATACTCATCCAGCCAAGAAACAAAAATATTCTCTGTGACCAATTTACCTATTCCAAATTAGCCCACAGGGCTTGGATTATGGATATTGAGTACTCTCAGTGAACTGTTCGTAGATCATCTAAAGACGAGAACTTTTCATACAAAGTTATAAAGTAGAACTGGTTAGGATTTTTCTGATGGAAAGTGCCCTTTTTGCAAAACTGAGATTTTCTGCAGGAAAATTTCAATTTTGCTGAAAATTTTTCACCTTCCATTGGGAAAAATCAAAGTGACAGCTTCCTTGCCTGTCCACCTGGAAGGCTCATGTCAATTTCACTTTCTGCCTGAGGGGTGATAGTGATATTGACAAGAGCTTTTCAGGCTGGCAGCTGGCAAATCAAAAAATTTTGTTTTGATTCTCCTGAAGTTTTTACTTTTTATCCCAGACTGAGACAGAATTTTTTCTAAAACCTCAATTTTTTCCATGGGATAGAAATTCTGTTTTCTGGCCAGTTCTATTAAGTATTTGGTGCATCCACTTTTCATACAACAAAGAAATGTAAGAAAATCATAAACTTGGGACAGACAATTCATGACCAGAAAAAAATGTTAAATTCATATAATTAACTATCAGTTTGAATTATTTCCTCAGCTATAGTTTGGAATGACCTCTCTAAGAAGTGTATACAGATCTGGGTAAGACAACCAGCATGACACAAATAAGCTCTAAAACCCCCAGATCTGGCTGGAGGATGACATTTGGGGCAGCACTGCAGCCCATAGGGCTGCCCCAGGAGGCTGCTGTAATTTAAACAAATCCTAGGAGTGTCTAGATTATGCCAGGGGTTTCTCCAGCCCTGAGAACAGTCTAAGATCAGGAAGGTACAAAGGTGGCTTAAAGTCACCTTAGCATACCCCTGCCCTTAGAGGTGCAGCACAGAAACTCACCTGAGCACTTTACATTTAAAGCCTCAAAGACAGCAGGTATGAATCTGTGATGGTGTAAGTGATGCATCTCTGCTGAAATTAATGGATAGAACTACACCAATTTACATCTGCTGAGTATCAGGCCCAGTGAATTTAGACCTCTTCACCATGCATGTCATTGTCCCCCCCCCCTTTTTTTTTTTTAGCAGATCTAGATATGTGTATAGTGTGACTAATTTGAAAACATTAATCAAAATTAGAAGCCAATTGCCAACTAAAGCATACCTTCAATGCAGAGTTGCTTTCTGGTAATATGAATCAAATCTGTGTTGCTGTGGTCCTTTGCTGACAATTGTTAGGATATAGATATTCAGGCCTGTCTGTAAAGGCCTATACTCTAAGAATTTAGGTGTATTCTTATCACTTAGGTAGTTATAGAGGTATAAAAGAAAGAATCAAAATCAGTGGTGGTGTAAGGGCCTTTTCTTACTGTGACAGTCTGAGGCCCTGTTCTTAGGCTAAGGCTTTTGGCTAGGCAGCAGAGGCAGCCATAAGCTGGGAAGCGAACGGTCACATCCTCACATTCCAAACTAGTCACATTGAAAGAAGGTGCTATTGGGCTGTTAGGCATTATCAGGACAGGATTGTATCCTATCACCTCCAGAGAAAGAGAAGTGCCTAAAAGATGTAAAAGGAAACTTAGTTTAATAGCATCCTGTCTGGCAAGAACTCACTTATCAATAGATGTAGTTGTAAAATACTCCCTTCTGTATTGTTTTGTCATTATAGTTCCCACTTTGCTATTGTTTATTTGCATGGTCTCTGTCTGGTTCTGTAATTGTTTCTGTCTGCTGTATAATTAATTTTGCTGGGTGTAAACTAATTAAGATGGTGGGATATAATTGGGTAAATAATCATAATCAACCAGTTAGAACTGGTTAGTTAAATTTCAGTAAAATGATTGGTTAAGGTATAGCTAAGCAGAACTCAAGTTTTACTATATAGTCTGCAGTCAATCAGGAAGTGAGGGGGCGGAAAATGGGAACAGGGAATGGGGTTGGGGAATTGGAATCATGTTTTGTTAAAGGGGGAATGGGAACAGGGAATGGGGGTTGGCAAATTGGAATCATGTTTTGCTAAAGGGGGGAATGGGAACAGGGACACAGGTAAGGCTCTGTGGTGTCAGAGTTGGGAAGGGGGACACTAAGGAAGGAAACTGGAATCATGCTTTCTGGAAGTTCACCCCAATAAACATCAAATTATTTGCACCTTTGGACTTCGGGTATTGTTGCTCTCTATTCATGCAAGAAGGACCAGGGAAGTAGGCGGGTGAAGGAATAAGCCCCCTAACAACAATCCTGCAATGTTCTCACTGCCTCTTGGAGGATGCTAGGCACCCTTTACTCCTGTTTACTTCACTAGGAGGTGAGTTCTCAGCATCATGTATGTTTGGTACCTTGGGTTCTTGCATCCATATATTTTACAATGATGAGTTATTTCGAGCAAACATACTTGTTGCATGCTGAACTGACAGATTGAGCAAGTACCCTGTTACTAATGTTTTATTCTACCACTTACTCTAACCATTTTGGATATTAGCCAGTACCTATAAAGAATACATTTATACCTTTATAACACTGGGTTGTCATTTTAGCATTCTGGATATTAGCCAATGGCTATGAAATGTGTGGCATTAAATTAATTTCAGATGCTTCATTAGACATTTACTTTTGATAAATGGGACCATGATGGAGATGTCCATATAAAATGGGAATTTAATTCAGTATTGAAAAGATAACTATTTGGCCAATTTCTGTTGGCTTGATGATCATCAGTGTCTTTTTTAATTCTCAGAGTATTTTGGTGATGTCAGATGTGTAATACCTTTGATAATTGGATGACAATCAGTAAAAGAAACATTTGTAGCAGGGCTCATACCTTGAGGTTTTATGCCCATGCATATGTCCAGGTTGCGATCAAAATGAGTTATTGTGATTTACCTCTTCCCCATAATGTACTTCCATATTAGAGTATTAGACTTGAGTCCTTCCAGTAGGGCCAGAAAGAGCTCCTTTCATAAGTGCAAGGTGTCATTAGTCAAAGTGAAGAAGCAGAACATCCACAGAGGTATCCCAGAGGAAGTGGCTGAGTAGGCTGTGAATCTAATTTATCTACAATAACCTTTATGTCTCCTGGACCTTTTTGAAGACATAAATCAAGAACTGTTTCACCAAGTTTACAACCTAGGTATCATCAGAAGTCCAAAGCAATTTTTTTATTCATTTCATATCGTAAAAATTATTGCATTAGCAATGAAATTGAGATTACCAATGGGAATAACATTCAGGGCTGGATTGGACAGGTGTGCAACTGGGCGAGAGTGTAAGGAGCCTCCTTTCTTTGTGCACCTGCAGAAGGGCCAACTGCCATCACATTCTTTATGCTCACCTGAGCACAAGGTCTGCGCCAAGCTAGTATGGGTCTGGGCAGTAGAGGCTAGTACAGGTAGGGGTCAGGAGGAGCAGGGCCATGTTGCTGCCTTCCCTGTGGCCAGCTGCAGAGGAGATTGTACTTTCTTAACATGTAATGTTTAAGCCCACATCCCAGGAAGCTGTCATTCCTCTGGAGTTCCAGCTGAAGTGTTCTGTCTTGTCAGTGACCCCCAGCCATGGACATTGCCTGACAAATTAGCCCTTAGTAAGTAGCCAGCATGTGCCAGAGGCAGTGAGTGAGTTAGATACAGACAGAATTCTGGAAGAAGTGTCTCTTCCCTTCTGGCAAATTTCAGTCAATTGAACTTTTAAAATCAAATGTAATGGGGCCAGGTAAGTTCCCCTTAAAGTGTTGAGGCTTTTAAGTACTAAAATTTCCCATGTGGACTCATGGTAGGAAGTTTAAAAATGGATTTGGCCCAAGCTGTAAAATTCAGATCCTGATCCAGATTTTGAATACCACAGAGTTCAAAGGTGTTTGGATCTGGGGTGTTGCTTCAGCTGAATATGGATCGAGGAGCCAGCCAATGCATTTGGATATGGCTCCACATTTTTGCTTCCAAAACATCTCCCCTCAAAATCTTTGGGGGTGTTCACATTCAGCATTTTGGTTCATGCTTGTTTCTGTTTACAACACCGAGAAGGATATGTAAATGTATGAATTGCTGAGTTCCTGAACTTTTCTTCAACCCTTTAATATACCATGTTATAATCCTGACAAATTGTACAAGATCTTTGGGGTTGGGGTGTTTGTGTAAATTCTCCTGTACATTTTACAAACTTTGTAGAAGATACCTTCACACCAAGCTCTACTGTAAATTGTACCAGTTCGGTAGGAATTGTCTATCCCAAACACAAACTGGCTGCATATTATCTTTAAATTAATTAGGTGCTAAAGCTGCATAGTTAAAAATAGTTTTAAAAAGTCTGGATATCCAATTCCTATAATCATGTTAACTCAATCACATTTTACATATGGAGTAATTTCTTTTACTACTCCTACACCGCAAAGTCCAGCCTCATCAATCCATCTGTATTTTATTCATTCACCCATTATTTCAAAATTGCTGAAGGATTTTGCTGAATCTTTTCTAAATAATTCATCAGCAGCAAGAGAAAGCACATGGAAAATTGACGTGGCATAGTTGACTAATTTGTGTGGAAACAGGCACAAACAAAATTGTTTTGAAATTTTAATTATAGCAGACTTGACCCTTGCCTGCTACATGACACAATTACTTTATAAAGTATTTGCAAAAATGCAAAGTCAGTGTTAGCAGTGATTTACATTCTGGCTGGTTTTTATTTTAAACAACATAATCAACTTTTCAAATGCTCAGCCAAACGGTCAGTTGGCCATACAATATTATGCTGAATTATTGGCCATCTCAGTCTTTTATGTGGTCATTCCATGGAGTATTTTACAGAAATAAACCTCGGTATTAAAATGTTTGCATTGTTTTAAAAAGTCTGACTATTAGAGTTTATTATTGTAATGTAGTTAAGAAACTACACAGAGACTTAGAATACTGGGGGTCAGTTTCCAACTCAGTTAACCTCTCTGTTCCTCAATTTCTGTTTCCGTAAACTGGGGATAATAATACTTCTTTTGTTTGTCTTGACTATTTAGATCGTAAGCTCTTTCAGGCAGAGATTCTCTTACTGTGTATATGTCCAGTGCTTAGCACGATGTGGTCCTGATCTTAGTTAGCACATCTATGTGCTATTGTAATATTGTAATAGGTACAATTAGTAATGCAATTACTGTTAATATTGCTTTATTGGTTTTTAATGAATATATTTTCTTTATTTATGACAGCTTTACTTAAAATCTAATTGAGAATGTAAACTCAGCAACTCCGTATAGCAGCAATATGACAGATTCCTATCCTCATGTAAAATCATATCACCGTATCTTTAATTCTGCATACAATTATCCTGCATAGTACTTTTCAGTTATTTTGCTTATTGTATGGATCTGTTTCAAGCTCAGCTATCTCAGCTGTATATTTGCACACACAATATACAGGGAAGAACAAATATGAAAGCTTTGCAATGTGTTAAAAGGCTCCCCAGATACTAGAGAAGTGAGCAGGTGTTACACAGTTTTGCCTGGGTCAAACTCTGCCCATGTCATTGACTGAAAAAACAGCGATGAATGTGTTGGATTATTTTGGGGGGAAGAAGGTAAAACTGTCTGAAGGTCGCTAGTGCAGCAATACTCTTCTCCACATCAGAAATCTGTTTATAACCTGAATTTAAGCTGGATCTCACTTATTGAACTCCTGTAGCAACCAAGTCAGTAAAGAAGAGGATACCCCCCCCCCCATCATATATAATACACATACATTCATTTGTGTACATGAGTATAAACCCAGTGGAGTGCTGTTGTGTGGTTTCAAACAGCTGCCGGGTTCATCTCCAGATGTTGTGAACTGATTTCTATATACTTTAGGGGAGACCTGTGAGATTTAACTAATATTTGTTAACCACTTTAGATGGAAAGCAATATAGAAGTCCCTCGTTATGTATGCACACTCTATTTTTTTCTCTCCTGCCCCTCTCTCTCTCACACACACACACAAACACGTCCAGCTTTGCTACCTATATCATTAAAGTTTGAATAACTCAGTGAAGCCTACATATCCACTAAGTGGCTCTATTCCTTAGAGCTAAAATCCTCTCTGGGCAGCTGTCTTCTAGAGAGAGATGTGTGGCCCTGACAGCCCCTCTCATATCTTGTGAAGACTGAAAATGCAAACCATCCCCACCCTGCACCAGCCACAATAGGCAGCAGAAAGGAACCACCTGGACAGCAGCCATCTAATGTGGTGAGATAAATTATTTACATAGTTACTGTGAAACATTGTCTGCTATCCTGCTGAAACCATGCACGAACCTTCAATGGAAATTATGGCAAATGCTCTGTCACTTACATAATTAATACCTTCTGCGGTGTAGTGTTGTAAATGTACATTTGCCATCTATCCGTCCTTAAATGACACTTTGAACAGCACTGTGCTACTAAGGGCAGTGCTGCATAAGATTAATGGGCAAAGACTGTGGACCAGGTTCTTTGCTGCCGCCAGTGAGAAGGAAAGTTGTTGGAGCCAGTTCTCTCTCCCTGACTCCCTTACAGGCCTTACTCCCGACACTGGTTAGAACAGCAGGGGACTGTTCTAGCCTGTGCCAGCTGGCTGTAGTCCCCAGGGGATGGTGTGTTGGTTGGGGATTGCTGGATTACCTCATGCTGGAGCCACTCCTTTCTGACCCTCCTCAGATACACCCTTGCACTAGGGGCTACAAAGTCAGCTACTTCAGTTGCACAGTCCTCTTCTAAGGATGACCCTTATGCTGGGGCATCAGTCTGAGCTGCACAAAGAGAGGAGACTGCGACTGGCCATGTGTCTGGCACGGCGCTGCTTGCTGCAGTCTATGGAAACTAGGTGGGGCCTGAGAGGGACCTTTCAGAACAATAGCTTCAATACATTCTTTTCTTTTTTGCAGTGCCAAACTCTCCTTGAGCACGGACTCATCTGCACTTTGAGATGAGATGGCAGATGTTGCTGCTGCTGTGATCTGTCCTGCTGGCTTATATTTTCTTTTACCAAGGTAACTTTCAAGGCTTATTTCATCCTTTACCTGCTATTCGCCTTTTAATTGGCTTGTACCCTGGTCCTTCTCAGTTTTTGGATACTTTTCCATCTTCTATTCAGATACCATTTCCAATCCCCTTTTCTTCCTACAAGCCAAACCCTTGTGATACAGCAGATTCAATGACTGATGAGAACTCCTTATTCAGACAACATCCCATTGAAGTGGAAAGCAGTTTTGCCTGAATAAGGATTATAGGATAAGGGGCAATGTGCTGAAGATCAAATGATGCACCAGTTTGGAGCCAATATTCCAAATCATTATTCACATGAGCAGCTCTGTTGCTTCCATTGTGACTACTAACATGAGTACTGAACAGTGACATGAGTAAGGGACCAAATGTGTTTCATTTCTGACCTTCACCTTTGTTGCCATCATCCGTTACCGAAAACTACAACAGCCCAATTGAATTGTTGATGCAAAATCTTAACAAAGGCGGGAGCACATGCACTCCAGCCTGTTACCTTTATGCCACAAAAGGGACGGTAAGGCTTATTTTCTGCTTCACGGCTAATCATTGTTACATATCTACACAGGGAGGGCTTTATTAGCATGAGTTTGGGATAGCCACGAGTGAGTTAATCAGGCTATTACAAAAAACTGCCAATAAAACCTTTATACCTCATCTCACCACCCTGTACATTTGTATAGCCTGTATACTCTGTCTCCCTGTATATTTAACAGAAAAGCTATTTTAGAAATGTGGTAGAGAGGGTTCTTTTTTTTAAATTTTTTACTGTTCCTCCTAATTATAACTCTGCTCCTGTAGAGCCAATTATCTTAGATACAGTTTGGGGTCAACTGTACAGGGATCAGAAGGAGCCAAAAAAAAAACATTTATAGTGTTCCCAAAATGTCACAGACCTAAAATCTAATATCTCGGGGGCATCCAGGACTACAGGGAAGTGGTGTATTGAGGTTCTCCTCATTCTGTTAGTAAAAAATATCCTTGTGTCTCCTGTAAGGGCAAAGCTTAAGCCCCACCATCATTGGCACATGGCTGAATATCCATCCAGGACTTTCACAGAGAGAAATTTCACATTTGGGGGAGGAAGCGAAAACATGTTTTGTGGCATGTAATCTTTTTTTAAAAAATATGGCAGCTGTGTGAAATTGCTCAGAGGTTTGGAATGCTGAAAGCAGCCCTGAGGGAGATGGATTAGTGAGCAGAGGGCAGGTGAGGTGGTCAAAGGTGCATGATAAATTGCAGAACTATGTGACAAAAGACTCATTTATCACATGGCCGCGCAATTTGTCACATGGCTACCACAACAGACCCTTCCCATTTTCTAGGGAGAAGGCACTGGATCTTGCTGGGAGTTGCTTACTATGTCAGCATCAGGGATAGGGCCAGTAGCAGCATCAGGCAGCTGCAGCAGAGAAGACCTGAAGAGCGAAGGTGACTTGGCTATTGAATCATAAGATGTACAACTGCTGGGGTGTGGGAGGAAAAGGAACTCTCTACTAAGTTTCCCCATATTTTTTCAATTCTGGGGGATGCAGCCAAGGAGCAGCTGTGTGCTTCCCCTCCGTCCCCCACCCCATCTCTGCTATTTCCAGGGTCTGATGGAGGAATACATGTGCCCTGCCCAAAAGCTCTGCAAGACTTGGGACTGGTGGGGTGGGGGGCAGCAACTGTTCCCCACTCTTTGTGCCAGCCAACAATAATTTTGGAGAGGGATTGAATAGGAATGCAGCTGACAAAGCCACGGGGAAGGGATGGAGGAGCCACTACTCTCCCCTCTCCCCGACCCCGGCAACCAGCCCTGGATAAGGAGGTAAAGTATGTGAATAGAATGGGGAGAAGCACCTATCCATCTAACATACTTATGTATGCTCCATCACTGGTATCTGAGCACATCAAACTCTTCAATGAATTTATCCTCACAACAACCCTTGGGTCAGGACAGTTCTATTATCTACATTTTACACAGGGTAATTGAGGCACAGAGAAACTAAGGCCCAGCTCCTCAAAGGTATTTAGATGCCTAACTCCCATTGAATGAGAATAATCTGGGGCCTTATAAGTGACTTGTCCAAGGGCCCATGTGAAGTCTGTGCTACAGCACAGAATGGAGTCCTGGTTTCCCAAGCTAGTGCCCTAACTACTGGCACATCCTTCCTCTCCTATGCCTAGCCCTACCCCCTGTTAAAAAAAAAAAATCTGCCAGCTCTGGAGAGAAGGGATGTGTGGCACTTGACCCAACTCCTGCCAAAATCTAGCAGGCTTTGTGGGGAAGGGGCCAAGGAGCACCTGTGCCCTCCTCAGAAGTGGGAAGTACTTCTGCCCTCCCCTGCCCCCCCCCCCCCCAAGGGAGGGGGAGGTTGGGAAACCTGGAGTATTAGTTGGCATCTTTGAGGCTCCAGCTGGTGCCTCCCAAACAGCTGGCACTTTCAGAGTTAGTGCTGTGTCTCTCAGGTGGACTGTGCTTCAGGGGGAGTTTGGCTGAGTTTTGCCCGGTGCCTGTATATGGCAGGTATCACAGTTCAGGGCAATTGCACCTGTATTTCCCCTCCATGATCCAGCAAGGGCAGTCAGTCTCAGGCTTCCAGCTCCCCAGCTGTTGCCTCTCTTGGGTGGAGACTCTCGTCTCTTTCTCTTCTGACCACACGTTCCCTGCCTTCACTGTGTGATTGTCACACAAACAGGTTGCCCTAGGACATCTGCTTGGTTTCTCTTCAGAGACTCCTAGTATGGTAAATGCTATATATATATATATATATATATATATATATATATATATATATATATATATATATATATAAGTTACCACTTGTTTCTTTCTAAACAGCCTGCTTTGTTCTTAAGGTACAAAGCATTACAGAGAAAACATATTAGAAACAATAAAGAACCTACATGCACGCTAAAAAGCTTACCAGTACTTGTGGCACCTTAAAGACTAACCAATTTATTTGAGCATTTATTTAGTCTCTAAGGTGCCATAAGTACTCGTTTTCTTTTTGCAAATACAGACTAACACGGCTGCTACTCTGAAAGTTTACCAGTGTTCATCCTAGTTCTCACATGGGCCCTGGCAAGTGCAATCTTTTAATACCCCATCCTGGTAATGTGCTTAGAAGTTCACGAGAGCTTCAGCTCAGAACAAGAATACTCACGTGTTCAGTTCTCTTTTTATACAATTGAGGGGTCTTTGATCTGGAGTTTCCAGAAGCACATAGTTAGTATTACAATGTGTGTCTCTCTCCCAAGGGCCTATATTCAAAAGGTTGGCTTTGGGAGAAGTGGGGGCAGTGTGTTTGCATTTCCCTCACCTCAGTGTATTGCCTAAGGACATTCACCTTACACACATGGTTTCAAAAAGACCTTTGAACTTCCTCATAACTTTCAGAGATGACGGTAATCTTGTCTTCCTGCTAAAGCAATCTCACAATCATACATAAACATTTGCATGTGTGATATAATGAACTCCAAAGGTGTTAACCCTAATTGGGTAAAGTTTAACTTAACTCAGTAAAGTTAATCTTATTCCCATGAGGCTTGTTCAGGATTGTCATAAATATAAAGGGAAGGGTAAACACCTTTAAATCCCTCCTGGCAAGAGGAAAAACCCTTTCACCTGTAAAGGATTAAGAAGCTAGGATAACCTCGCCGGCACCTGACCAAAATGACCAATGAGGAGACAAGATACTTTCAGAGCTGGAGAAGGGGGGAGAAACAAAGATTCTCTCTGCCTGTGTGATGCTTTTGCCAGGAACAGAAAAGGTATGGCGTCTTAGAATTTAGTAAATAATCTAGCTAGATATGCGTTAGATTCTGTTTTGTTTAAATGGCTGATAAAATAAGTTGCGCTGAATGGAATGTATCTTCCTGTTTTTGTAATTTAAGGTTTTGCCTAGAAGGATTCTTTATGTTTTGAATCTGATTACCCTGTAAGGTATTTACCAGCCTGATTTTACAGAGGTGATTCTTTTACTTTTGCTTCAATTAAAATTCTTCTCTTAAGAACCTGATTGCTTTTTCATTGTTCTTAAGATCCAAGGGTTTGGGTCTGTGTTCACCTATGCAAATTGGTGAGGATTTTTATCAAGTCTTCCCCAGGAAAGGGGATGTAGAGTTTGGGGAGAAAGACATTTCCAAGCGGGCTCTTTCCCTGTTATATGTTAGACGCTTGGTAGTGGCAGCAATGAAGTCCAAGGGCAAAAGGTAAAATAGTTTGTACCTTGGGGAAGTTTTAACCTAAGCTGGTAAAAATAAGCTTAGGGGGTTTTCATGCAGGTCCCACATCTGTACCCTAGAGTTCAGAGTGGGGAAGGAACCTTGACGAGGATATTGTCGACTCATCACACCAGGGTATTTAGCCTTTTGCAGGAGGCAGGGCAATGAGATGTCACTGAGACACAGGGCAAAGACAGAGAAAAGAAAAACACCTGAGAAATGTCAGCTAAAAGTTCCACTTGGTAGTTAGTGGCTAATGAGGAAGAAACATTGCATTGGTTGGATAATGCTCATTCAAAGTTTAATCTGGCTTCCTTCCTGTTCCCTGATACCACCAGGCCTTCCTCTACAGCAGTCTCATTATGACCGTTGTCTGCATCCCATACACTCAACTAGCCCATAGATCTCTTCCTCGGTATGACTGATTACAGCTTGGCTCTGACAGCCTCCCTTCCACCTGTCTTACGTAGACATGGCCCCTCTGCTCCCCCAAACCTTCCATAATCAACTCCCACCTCATGTAAACAAAAGCCCCTCTGCTCCCTGAAACCTTCCTTGATCTATTCCCACCTCACACAGACATTCCCACTCAGATCCCCCAGACCTTCCCTGATCTACTCCCAGTACTTTCAAAGATCTGCTTTGGGTGCCAGCATGGGACACTGCTAAATCTCACAGAGACTGCCCCGGGAACACCCAGGTTTTACAGTATCTTTCCTGTGGAGAAAAGACAAACACCTCCTACCATCCCTAGCTTCCCCATGCCCCAAACTATTGGGTTCCTCATGGTTAAAAAAATACAAGATTTGGTCATAATGAACATAAAGAGGATTTTCTAGTGAGACTGCTGGACACAGACAATTCTCCCTTCCTCTCTAACTCCCAGCTTGTGCTTGTGCTATCTTCTATGTACTGCTCATGACACCTTTTCCTTATTTAGGGAAACCTGAAGTCGCTTTAGAGCAAGCCTCAGGTAAAACAGACAGATCAGACTAAGACTGTACAGGTTAAAAACAAAACACTGACTCCTGGGACAAATTCATCCTTGATGCAACTTCTTTAACACTGGAGGAGTTGTACCAGGGTTGAATGCAGCCTCCTGAGTATAGGCAGTTTCTGTTAAGGAAAAAGTACATCAGAGCCAAATGTAAGTTGCCTCCTGCAAAAACAATTAACTAACAAACTGCATCTAAATGAAATATATACAATAAAACTATATTCAAGCGAACTTCCTCGTGTCTCAATACAGCCCCCTTCTAGCCAACTGCAAGTCAAGATATATGTGTAATTTGTGAGGAAATAAGAGAAAAAATACCAGCAAAACTCTCACCACTGTAAAGAACATCGTAATCCTTTAGACATAACAAAGCGAGTCTGAAGTACAGCCCCCAACCTTCTGCCCTTCCTCCTGCCAAAGGCTTCTGGCTCCAAAAAAAGCCAGATACTTACTGGAATATGACTGCCCCAAGGGAGCACCTTTAGGAACTATTCCTGGAGCCTAGCAGCAGTGACTACATCTTGCCATGCTGTATTTTGGGCCATTTGCCCTGGAATAGGGACAAGCTCCAGTATGACTGGGAGTACAGGTCATGCCCTCCCCTCATAATACCCCCTTAGGTGTAAATTCCATGAAAGATGGTTAGGGGGAGGAATGGTTGTGGACCTGTTTCTTTGTCCCCATCCCACTCGGCTGTACTGGCTGGTATGGAGAGCGGCGCATGCTGCACCATCTCCAAGGGCAGTGTAGTTCCTGAGGAAGCATGTGCTAGTTGGAAGCCCCAGGAAGAATTCTTTTTGGGGAGACCAGCTGAAGCATGGGCTCTTCTCACTCTTCACCTCCAGAATCCTTGAGGGCAGCAAAGGAACACCCTACCCCTTAGCTAAGAGGAACAACCAGTCATGTTAGCGGGATCTGTTTTTCCCATTAACGCGGGCAAAGAAATGTACTGAAGGGGGAAGAAATTCACTTTTGTGTAAACAGTGCTTCTGTAAGGCCAAGAAGGTCTTTGGTGATTTCCTTGTTTTCTTAGACTGAAATCCCCAGCAAAGGGATGGGAGAGGGGAAAACTCCTCTTTTTCCTCATTCCTTTCTGTTTGCTTTTGGCTGTAGGAATTTACACTTCAGTGTTTAGGGAGAGGATGAGAACTGTCTCCTAGAAACATAAATGGAACATTGGACTTCAGAGACTAGGATTTGGCCCTGATAAACCAGTGAATCATCCTGGTCTTCTTTTTGAGGATGCTGGTCAGTCAGTCAGTCTGTCTGTCTGTTGCTTGCCAGGCTGCCAAACCTTAGTCTTTCTTCAGTTAAAGATTGTGTGGGAGGAAGAAGAGCAGCATCACATGTATGTTTGAGTACAGGATTAAATTCAGCATGGCCGAGAGCCTGCAGGTTAGTTTAAAAGGGAATAAAAGCCTATGAAACATTTAGGCCAAAATTTCTAGAGGTGGCCACTGGTTTGGGGTGCCACAGTTCTAAGGTGCCCAGCTTGGCACACCTTATCAAGCTGGGCACCCAAAAACTGGCCCCAAGGTCCACTTGTGAATTTTTTTGGCTTTACTGGTTAAGAAGATGGAGTCACTTCAGTCCAGAGTACTAGTTCAGGGAGTGTGTGTATGTTTGGAAAACTGTATGTACACAGGCAAGTTAATCATTAGGCATGAGAGGCCTGTGCCCAGGGCCTCAACCTAGCATGAGGCCTTGCCCCAGCCCCTAGCATCTACACGACTGTCAGCCAGCCACCGTGTCTCCTTCCAGCTATGAGGGGTAATGCTGGACTGAAAGGTCTGCTTTCTTCTGAGTAAAGGGCTACCTGCATGAGTAGAAGTGGAAATCCCAGGGTGCAGCATTCCGTTCAGGCTATTTATTCGATTCATTTTATTGCATGGTTGTTTGCTTTGAAAACACAAAGATAAGATGGATTTCTGGAAGATGTGCCAACATTTATTTTTTTTAAAGGAAATGGGAAAAGACCACTTAGAGTAAACAGGTTTACTTTATCCTAAGATCACCACCACTTGTTTTTCATCATAACCTTAAATCCACTCAGCCTGATTCTCCACTAATATACATCAGGGTATTTCAAGTCAGTGGAGTGACACTGGTGAAGAATTGGTAAAGGTGAGATCAGAATTAGGCCCACTTTTTCCACTGTTCATATAACCCAGGTAAATATTTCCACCGGCAACAAAATCTCTAACATGTTTTTTAATCTGTGTTTAAAATAATCTTTCAGAGCCCTCTGTGCAATACTAATTTTTCCATTCCGTTGCTTCACATTATGAATTCCTTCAGCGGTGTGAACAATTGGTCATTATCAACTTTGTCTATTCCCTCCTCAATTCTGAAAGATCAAAAATCTCTTGTTTTTCAGGGAGAATGATGCCAACTTTCTTAAGGGTGAAATAAACAACAACATGCAAAAATAACAAACAAACAAACAAACAAAAACTCTGGCAAATGACCTGCTGCTGCTGCTACAAAGCTAAAATTAAAATTGGAGCTGGTCAAAACTTTCAGCATTTCAAATTTTCAATGACTTCTCTTTTTTTTTTTTTTGGTCAAAAATTCAATTTTCATGTAGAATACCCCTGCCCCCCAAAAAAGTTTATTTCTTGACAAGCTATATAGATAAGGCTAAGGTTTTGTTTCAGATCTTTTTAGTAAACATCACGGACAGGTCACAGGCAATAAAGAAAAATTCACGGAAGCCGTGACCTGTCTCTGGACTTTTACTAAAAATATCTGAGACAAAATGGGGATCTGCAGGTCCCCACACCACCTACAGTGGGTCAGCTGTGGGTGGCTAGGAGCTCCAAGGGCCGCCACCGCGGGTGGGGTGTGGCAGCTCCGGGAGCCCCCACAGCTGGGAGCTCCGGGGGACCTGCCACCTGCAGGAGCTGGGGGCTGTGGGGTACCGCCTGCAGCTTCGGAGGACTGCGGGGTGGGAGCTCGGGGGGTCCCCAGCCTCCCACAATGTCTGGGAGCTGTGGGGTGCCCCCACTGCCCGTGGCAGCCAGGAGCTGCAGAGGTGCCCCGCAGCTCCCAGCTCCCGCAGGTGTTGGGGGACTCTGAAGTTCCGGACCGCCGCAGGCTGAAGTCATGGAGGTCGCCCGAAGTCATAGATTCCATGACTTCCACAACCTCTGTGACTAAATCGTAGCCTGATATATAGACGGTCCAAAGTTTTCCAAATTTTGATTTTTGTCCAAATATTGATTTTTGATTACCCCCTCCTCCCCAACATACTGACAATGTTTTTTAACCAACTTCTCACCAACTAGTTAAAATATTAAGGACTCAAAGTTCAGGAAATGGCATCATTTAAGATTACTATTGCTGCACTGAAAAGAAAAAGAGGAAATAGAAGACATTTGGTTTGGAGAAACTCAGGTCTATATTCTCAAAGGTATTTAGGTGCCTAACTCCTATTGTAATGGGAGCTAGGCACCTAAATACCTTTGAGGATCTGGGCCTAAATGCTCTTCCAACTATTCCAGCAAAGCTTTTAAATTCCTCAGTCCTGGTTCTGTGCTGGGGACTCCCCAGCCCAGTTGTAGTATCTGCTGAGGTATTTATTCACTACCTCAGCTGACATAAGTTCTTTGATATGAAGCTATTTGGCCCGTTGAGCTAACCAGATTGGCCTGATTTATCAACAAGATGTCCCATACCCTTGATATTTGGCTGGATATCTTGATCCTCCATTTGCACCTTACATGGTTCTCCAGGTTTGACAATGGAGTAGACAACTTTTAAGATTAATTTAAATATGCGTAGAAAATGTCTAATATGGATGTTTGAAAATGCCAACTTTAATCACTTTTGAGGTTAAGAATCAGTAAACCAATTTTTCAAAAACTTGGCTTGATGCTTAAGTCTCAATTAGATCTATAAAATGGGTCAAGTTTGAAGTTTCTCAATTCAGCCGCTTTTGAATGATATAACATGGGTAAATTTCATTATTTTTTTCATACTTGCAGAATTCAAAACAGGCTCAAAAGAATTTTCCATAAACTTTCCAAAGAAAAAGAAAAATCACTGGACTGAGACCAAACATACAACATTTCAGGCCACAAGCAATTTGTTGGAGAAAGTTCATAAACATTGTTTGCTGTAGGTTAGAATGTAAACTTGATTTCAAACTTACCTGTAACAAAAACTGCCCATGGGTGCTGTAATAGATAAAAGAACCCTTTGAGATCCCAAATAATTCAGGGACTATTTGTGCAGAATTAAAAATGAGAGACAAAGGCAGTTTAAATGGGATTGGGAAAATCTTTTATCCACCAATAACCAAGTTCAAATGTGTGTAATACTCAGGAAACTGACTGGTGTCAACAGTGTCCAGGTGGAGGTCTAACAAGGACCTTATACGGTAATGGGATCACCTTCTTTGAAGCAGTAATATCTTTCCTGTGGGATGGTGACAAGCCCTGCATGCTGTATTCTGGATGGTGACGAGCTCTGCATGCTGTATTCCAGATGGAGTCTAACAAGTGCTACCTTATACAAGTAACAGTATCACCTCTTTTGTTTTTTATTCAGTGTCTCTGTGAATACAGCCTAGTGTCCTCTTTACCTTTTTTCTTGCAGCTGTGCAGTGGAATGATTCCCTGCCCCCCACCGATAACCTCCAAACCCATTTCCTGATCAGTCAGTGGTCTGGCTTTTCTATTTAGCATGTATTCTAAGGTGGGTTCTTTTCTTTCAGACTATTTATAGCCTTTTACATCAATCTGCATTAAACAGTAGAGCTCTATGGATACCTCGGAGCCATTCGTGTGTCCCAGGGAGTCCCTGTGCCCATTTTACCCAGGAATAATTAAAAGAAAAACACTGTGTCATGAGAAAGTCAACCCGTTTGTTGGACTTTTCCTATAACGTATCATCACTTCATGAACTGTTATATAACCAGGCAGATGATATGATATAGCAAAGTCACTCAAACGACAACCCACTTCTGCTCTCCTTCATGCTTCCTTCATCCATGCTTTCCTAACCTGTCTCTCCTTCACTTCTCGGACTAGAAAAATTATAGTATCTCTAGCCTGAAAATACATTACAGAGGATAACAAGATGAAAATGCATTCACGCAGCTTGACTCAGCTCTCACAGTGCAAATACACCAGGCCCAAACTGGCTGGGCCATAAGATGAGCTCAACAAAACTTCCCTCCTACACAATTTAAGTCTGTTATTTCTTCCTATAACCTCCCACTTCCTATAACCTCCCACTGAAAATTTATTTACACTGGGTGGCATTGTGAAGCCTTTTTGCAAAGATCTTTAAATCAAGAATTTAAAATATCCTGTCTACAGCCTAAGTTAATAAATCACTTTATACAGCCAGAGCCAAATACATTTCCCTTCTTTTTTTATCCACTTGCCAAGTCTACCCAATGTTCCAAATACGGAGCCAGGAACCAAAGCTACAAGGGGTCCCTTACCACAGAGGTCCCTGCTTCCTTCTATATGTCTACAGGGTCTGTTCAAGATCCACTGACTGGAAGTTGAAATTAGGCAAATTCAGACTGGAAATAAAGTGTAAAAATTACATGTTAACAGTGAGAGAAATTAGCCATTGGAACAATGTATCAAGGATTGCAGTAGATTTTCCATCACTGCCAATTTTAAAATAAATTTTAAAACAGTGGTTCTCAATCAAGGATCCGGGGTCCGCAAGCAGGTTTCCTGGGGTCCGCCAAGCAGGGCCAATATTAGACTCAGTGTCAGCCCCACATGTGGGGGCTGAAGCCTGGGTTCCTGAGCCCTGCCACTCGGGGATGAAGCTGAAGTCTGAGCCATTTAGCTCTGCAGGGCCCCCTGTGGTGTGGGGCCCCGGGCAACTGCCCTGCTTGATACCCCTTAATGCTGGCCCTCACTTTTATATGCAGAACAAATGTTGGTGTGGTAGTGGTTGGCCAGGGAGATTTTAGAACATGCTGGGGGAGGGGGATGATCAGAAAGAAAAAGGGTTGAGCACCCCTGTCCTAAACCATGTGTTCCACTTCAAATAGGAATGATTTCAGGGACGTTCTATGGCCTGTGCTACACAGGAGCTCCGACTAGGTGATCACAGTGGTCTCTTTGGCTTTAGGATGTAGGAATCTTTGAATTCTTCTTTCAGTAGTCCATGCTAGTCGTCCATGAGCAGTACCAACAAGAGTATATGATGAAGAAGCCAACAGGTTTTTTAAAAATCTAAACACAAATTGTCCAGCTAACAAATCTATCCGAAACTTCACTGTCCGCTCCCTAGGAACACTTTTGGAATTTTATATTCAATGAAACTTCCCATTTCTAATTTTTGAAAAAGGGGCAAGGGAAAAGAATTGTTGATGACATTGTCATGATTTTCCTGCCATATTTCAACCATCTACAGAGCTGTAGAGCTGAACAAAGTTTTTCCAAATGAAATGGGGAACAAATTGTGAACCAATGTTCACAGTTTTCTCCCCAAGGCTGTTTTGTTTTGTTTTGACTAGCTCTAAGTCGCTTTTTTGTTTTCTAATTGCATCCCTTCCTTCCTATATTTATCATCTGCACATTGCCTAGCTAGACTGCAAGTTCTTAAGGGCAGAGACCTTGGGTAAAATTTTCAAAAATGCCTAAGACCCATTTTCAAAAGACATTTAAGGACCTAAAACTCACTGAATAGCCTAGGGCACTTCTGAAAATGGGATTTATGAACTTTTGAAATATTTCCCCCCTTGTCTTCCTGCCCATCTGTAAATTTCCTGGCACACTGTTGCTGCTAGAAAATAAATACATTGTTTTGTATTTAATTTATCATTACTGTGCCTAAAACATTAGCAGGACACTTTACAATGGTAAATAATAAATAATCCTATGCAAATTCCCCCTCTCCAGTAACCATCAGGTTCACTCTGTTTTTCTCATTTGCCCTTTCCAGAATAATTTGCTAACTCTTGCCATCAAAATCCTTAAAACAATCACCAACTCAGCAAGTAATATATTATCACAAAAAACAAAGTTTAAGCACAAACCATTTTTAGAATAAATATGAGCACCTGAAAGTACTTTTCCATCTTGTAATGTATGTTACTTTATCAAGGTCCCAAGCTGTGCATTACTCAAAAGCTGCAAGAACTTTTGAAAGCTTAAGTTCAGATTCTTTTCTCTGTTAGGATCACAATCATTTTTAATTTCTTTTGTGTGTGGTGGGTAGAAAAAGAGCTTGAACAGAGAGTTTCAACAGACCGTGGATGTCTAAGACACGATCTGCGTATAGAGATATGTTGTATAAAAGGGATTAAAAACAGCTTGCAGTGCTTTCACATGCAATTGAGACCAGAATGTGAAGCTTGATGCCATCCAGACCACTGCTAGATTCCTCCTAGATTCCCCATACCAGTACAGGGTAAACAGCATCATCTTGTCAGATATTCCTATTCCCACGAGGCAGAGGTTGAACAGCCAAGAGCTATTAATCTGGCCTATGCCTTCAGAACTGTGGCTGGAGTTCTCTGAAGTCTGACCCAGGGAGGTTTTAGTGGCAGTACAATATGTCTCCAGCAGTGAGCCTTTGCCCGGCTCCCAGAATTAGGGAATTGGCATGGCTGAAGGTGAAATGGGGCCTGGGATGTGGGGAGAAAAAAAGGGGGGACAAAACCAACCCTTTCAAAAGATCCAAAGTCAACAGGGGTTTGTTGGATACTCCCCAGAGGAGGAATCTTGCATGGAAGCAAAAGAGGACCATATTTCTGCTGCACACACCAGAATATTTACATAAGAGGTGAGTTAATTCCTTTCTTTGTGCTCTGCACTAAAAGCTAAACGGTGCCGCCTCCTGTGCGGGTGCACGAGAAGGGAAAAGGCTACTAGGATCCCCTGAGGGCACCCACGCACAGGCTATGCGCTGTCTGCTTCCAGCACTGGGGACACCTGGGGCCCGGGGTTGACCGACTTGGTGGAACAAGCACCTTGAGTTCCATGATGGATGTTTTAGGGGAGCATTGGCTACACCTGTTGCACAGATGCAGCCAGCTGTGCCCTTCTCCTATACTGCCCAGACCTCTGCAGGTATTGTGCCTTTTTAAAGATCTAACAATTCTATGCACTACAGCCCAGGCAGGGTGCCGCCGCCTCCTCCTCCCCAGCATGCCTCCTTCTCACAAGAGCCGTAATTGAGCCTCAAATTGATATTTCATATTGGATTAGAAATGTCCATGAAATGATTATTGGCAACTTTAGAGCTTTGGACTTAGTGAATCATTCTAATTATGTTACTAGAAGGGAGTGGAGCTTGGCAGTCGTACTGATGGAAATGATTTAATGAAGTGATTCCTTTAAAAGAGCTGTTTTGATTCCTTTTCCGTCCTCTCTCCCCTCGCAAACCCCAATGGCTACAATATAATAAGCAATGGGAGTTCTCCTTGGATTTCCCCAGGATGTGTCCCAAAACTTATTTTTTTAAAAAAGAGTTAAACTTTCAGGATCTGGAGAGCTGCCATCTCCGTAGGCTGTAGCAAATCCATGGTGCTCATTCGCAGAGCACCACCACTGGAAGATGGAGGCCTACCATCTTCTCAGTTCCCAGCTGTGTGGGCAGGACCCAACCATTCCAAAATTGGTTATTTATTTATTTCAGTATATAGAAATTCTAAAGGGGGCACCCATTCACAGGCTCTAGGTGCCCTGATATCATTTGAAAATACCAGGGCAACATTTTAAGGTAATCCCATTCAAGCAATTCCTCCTCCCTATAATTACCTTCCCCCTGATCCTCCCAACCCTTTCAAATACCTGCAGAGAAAGATGAGATGCACGGGGGGGAGGGGGGGTTAGGGTTAAGGGAATTTGGTGGCTACAATCTTCACAGACCCCAACATTTAGGCAGGGTCCTGTGACTTTGGGATGCTGTATTCCAAAAGATGTTTGTGTACACCATGGACACCAAAGGAAAAAAATGCAAAGCAAGACAAAGATACTCCACTGCTCACACTTATCCCCCTGGGGAGAGGAAGAGAGCACAAATGTGACAGATGTTTGTTGTACTGCTTAATTAATAAATAATAATAATTAATAATACGTAGCTCTTCTATAGCACTTTTCATCATTAAACTCAAAGTGCTTTACAAAGGAGGACAGTACCATTATCTTCACTTTACAGAAAAGGGAAACTGAGGCTCAGAGTGGTGATACACTACTGGAAGGTGCCCAGACACTATGGTGATGAGTGCAGGATAACAATCTTTATAGAAAAGAATACAAAAGTTGGCAGATATTTCACAAGTTAAAGGGCCAGCTACTCAGCTGGTGTACACTGGCGTAGCTTTGTTGCAGTCAATGGAATGCCACTAATTTGCATCAGTTGAGGACTGAGTGCTGTAACTTATCACATAGGAAGTGTAACGAGCTGCCTGGAGAGGCATGAATAGGAAAGGACAATACTAAAGTTGCTGGAAGATCCTGAGCTGGCATCAGTGGACCTATGCTGATTTATACTAGCTCAGGATCTGGCACAGAGAATGCAAATTTTTTCCTGAATTTGCTGGTATGCATTTTCTGGTTAAATAAGGGGGGAAAAAAACAGATAATGATACAGGTGAAAAAGTGCTTAATTGTCACATTCAATTGCAAGGTTATTTGATTTGGGAGAACCATATGAATTGCCACACTGGATCAGACCTAAGGTCCATTCAGCGCAGTATCCTGTCTCTGACAGTAGCCAGTACCAAACACTTCAGAGGAAGCTGTAAGAACCCTGAAGCAGGCAGTTGTGAGATAATCTGTCCCCCACATTATGTCTCATCATGATCTCTAAGCATGTGTCTACACTGCAAAGAGAAACCTGTGGTCCTGAGTCTCAGAGCCCAGGTCAACTGACTCGGGCTCACAGGGCTCAGGAGCTAAAAGGAGCAGTGTAGATGTTCCAGCTTGGGCTGGAGCCCAGGTTCTGAAACCCAGCGAGTGGAAAGGTCTCAGAGCCCAGTCTCCAGCCCAAGTGGGAACTGTGACACTGCCATTTTTAGGCGTGCAGCCCGAGCCTTGCGAGCCCAAGTTAATTGACCTTGATGCTGCGACTAGGTGCCATCGGTTTTTCTTTGCAGTGTAGCCACACCCTCATAGTCACAGATTGGTTTATACCCTGAAGCATGAGATTTAGGGCAAGTCTACACTTAAAACCCTGCATTGGCACCAATGTGGCTTTAATGAAGACGCTCTACGCTGATGGGAGAGAACATTGTGTGAAAAAGTATTTCCTTTTATCAGTTTGGTATTTCATACCTTCTAATTTCATTGAATGGCCCCTTCATCCTGGGCTCTGTCACAGGGAGAACAGAAGTTCCTGATCTGTCTTCGATATGCCAATCATTATTTTATATACTTTTATCCCATTGCTTGTCACCTTTCTAGAGTGAACAACTCCAATTTTTGCTTTCCAAAAAATGAGATAAAATGTTTCCAATAGAAAAAAAGGCTTTTTTCAATGCAGTGATAGACAGATGTGTTCCAGGGAAGCTTTGAGGCTGAGAACGCTTCCGTTCCTCACTCAGAAAAACAACATGTTTGATTGTTTTATTTTTTAAACAGAATGAACCTCAGGAGGTGGGGAGGAGTGTGGAACTGGTTTGAATGATAAGAAATTAAGTTAATGAACCTGATCCAGTTTAGTGAAGTGAAAAAGCCAACCGAGAAGCTCTGAATACCTTGAACTGCCCCAGGTTTACCCATCTCTAGTACCTGCCTTGATGGCAGCTGATAAACACAGTTTGCCCTACAGTGCTTCCATTTCTCCTGTATCTGGATATCCATGCCCAGGCTAACTAAAAATGAGCCTGGCTTCCCAGTAAGCAGATTTTCCTTGCTTACGGCAAGGGGAATGGACTTCTGCTTCCTATGTGATCTATATTTTGGAGCCTTGCTATCACTGCTAATGGGGCATTGACAGAGGTGAGATAGCTGTGGCACATGGATATGGATGAGGGAGGGACCTGAGGAACATATCAGATAACTGAAGACAGGACATTTTCCTTTCTTCTGACAGGTTTCTCTAGAAATTGTAGCAAAGAAATTCCCCAGGCTTACTGTGATCCAATTTGTTACGGAAGGTTTCTATGGAATAAATTTTAAAAGTAATTTGTAACTGTTGCTACATTGTCAGATGTTAACACAGTCCAGCAAGGTTAACATTGTTCTATTTGTTTTCTTAATAGCTCTTCTGAAAACACTGAGTGTGCTCTTCTATGTATAATGAGTCATGCCCGTTGGCAGCAGGGTCATCCTACATTTCTTGTTACAGTGCAAACCTTGTTGATTAGAAACAAACAGAGACCTTTGAGATTTGTTCTATTCAACAGCTCTCCTAAAGCACGAGAATAATTTCCTATGAACATTTACATGGCACTTGCTTATTTGTACAAATGGAGCCATGCAGGTCATTGCCTCACACCTAAAACACAAACATATAGAGCCCTGTAGCCCCAGCCTTTAAGGAGCAGCCTTGTGTTCTTGGTGATAAGTAGGAGTACTACCACAGAAGGACATCTGGTGGTATTGTGCCTGAAGCTGGCACAATGTCTCCTGGAGCTCCATGGTGGACAGCTGCTGTGGTATGCTTGATGATGAAGGTGCAGTAGTCACCTTTGAACAACGGTGCCCCATTGAACAATGTAGGCCAGCACCAGCACTTCTTGCCTTGTGCCGTCTTGTGCTCAAAGGAGCACAAGAACCAAAAGAACCGCGTAGTGCCCAGCCTCTGTTCCTGGAGAGTTTGCCTTTGCCCTCTCCTTTTATGCACCCATACAAGGCCAAGCACAGTGTGGATGGCAGAGCTAGTTCAGTCTGTCATAGAATCATAGAATATCAGGGTTGGAAGGGACCTCAGGAGGTCATCTAGTCCAACCCCCTGCTCAAAGCAGGACCGATCCCCAATTAAATCATCCCAGCCAGGGCTTTGTCAAGCCTGACCTTAAAAACTTCTAAGGAAGGAGATTCTACCACCTCCCTAGGTAACGCATTCCAGTGTTTCACCACCCTCCTAGTGAAAAAGTTTTTCCTAATATCCAACCTAAACCTCCCCCACTGCAACTTGAGACCATTACTCCTTGTCCTGTCCTCTTCTACCACTGAGAATAGTCTAGAACCATCCTCTCTGGAACCACCTCTCAGGTAGTTGAAAGCAGCTATCAAATCCCCCCTCATTCTTCTCTTCTGCAGACTAAACAATCCCAGTTCCCTCAGCCTCTCCTCATAAGTCATGTGTTCCAGACCCCTAATCATTTTTGTTGCCCTTCGCTGGACTCTCTCCAATTTATCCACATCCTTCTTGTAGTGTGGGGCCCAGAACTGGGCCCAGAACTGGACACAGTACTCCAGATGAGGCCTCACCAATGTTGAATAGAGGGGAACGATCATGTCCCTCGATCTGCTCGCTATGCCCCTACTTATACATCCCAAAATGCCATTGGCCTTCTTGGCAACAAGGGCACACTGCTGACTCATATCCAGCTTCTCGTCCACTGTCACCCCTAGGTCCTTTTCCGCAGAACTGCTGCCTAGCCATTCGGTCCCTAGTCTGTAGCTGTGCATTGGGTTCTTCCGTCCTAAGTGCAGGACCCTGCACTTATCCTTATTGAACCTAATCAGATTTCTTTTGGCCCAATCCTCCAATTTGTCTAGGTCCCCCTGTATCCTATCCCTGCCCTCCAGCGTATCTACCACTCTTCCCAGTTTAGTATCATCCGCAAATTTGCTGAGAGTGCAATCCACACCATCCTCCAGATCATTTATGAAGATATTGAACAAAACCGGCCCCAGGACCGACCCCTGGGGCACTCCACTTGACACCGGCTGCCAACTAGACATGGAGCCATTGATCACTACCCGTTGAGCCCGACAATCTAGCCAACTTTCTACCCACCTTATAGTGCATTCATCCAGCCCATACTTCTTTAACTTGCTGACAAGAATACTGTGGGAGACCGTGTCAAAAGCTTTGCTAAAGTCAAGAAACAATACATCCACTGCTTTCCCTTCATCCACAGAACCAGTAATCTCATCATAGAAGGCGATTAGATTAGTCAGGCATGACCTACCCTTGGTGAATCCATGCTGACTGTTCCTGATCACTTTCCTCTCATGTAAGTGCTTCAGGATTGATTCTTTGAGGACCTGCTCCATGATTTTTCCGGGGACTGAGGTGAGGCTGACTGGCCTGTAGTTCCCAGGATCCTCCTCCTTCCCTTTTTTAGAGAATATTGTTATCATATTTATTATTTGTTGAGTGTTGGCAGTGCATATGTTACTATATAAGACACAGAGGAAGACCTGAAAATGTGCCTAATTACCACTGAGGATCCCAGGTGACTAGAAGGTAACTATCTCATCAAAGCGGTGCAGAACTTTTATTCATATTAAGTATCACAACACTTCTTTGCAAAAGGGTCTACAGAGAGTAATTATGGCTTTTAGGAATATTTCTGAAGAAGGAGAAGTTCAGGACAGGGAGCAAGTCCATCAATAAATGAGGAGAGGGATTAAGTGAATGGTGACAGAAAAAATGTCTCAAAAACATATTATTCCTGCTAACCGTTATTTCTGAAAAGCCCTGGTGAATGCACAGGAAGATTTGGAGAAAAACAAATGTAGCACAGATATACAAAAAAGGGAAGAGGAGTGTTCAGGACCATCACAATTCTGAAAGTCTAACTTCTATTCCCACTAAAACCATGAGGAGGGAAAAAACTCATAGATGAGAGCATCCCATATCTGGACTAGAGAAGAAGGCCTAGATTGGTGAGGCAATTCTCCAGCACATCAGATTGCTTGGATATACTGCCAACGAATACCACTCCAGAAAGTGAGGTCGGTGGGGGGTCCCCACAAACAGGACCCATTGTATTTCTTTTGAGGGTCCCACAGAACATCTAGTTATTTGACTTGTAGGATCCCCCTTGTTTATAGCTCTTTCTATAGCATCAGATGGCATAGGCAACATTTTACTCATATCTAAATACTTCCTTATGTAACAGGAAAGCAGCTTAGCCTAGACCATTTGGCACCCCTGAGGCCCAGCTACCTTTCTCTCAGGACATAAGAGGCTGCTTAGGCCAGGCTTTATGGAGCCACTGAGGCCTGGTGAGCTTCTTCTGTGGAAGTAGGAGGCAAATTGGGCCAGGACATACTGATGTTCCCTCAGCATCCTCTTGGGAGCTCATTAAGCCAGGTCAGGTTGCTCCTTGTAGTAGTTTGAGGTATCTCGTCAGTCATTATTCAGAAAAATACCTGGCAGAGAAAGGGGTAAGTAAAGAAATGAGAAGACGATGCCTTCAGCTGCATTCAGTGATAGGTGCATTAACATGGATAAGGTTACATAGACAGCTCCATTTATAAGGGGTGTGTGGCAGGGGTCAGTGAGCAGGGGATTAATTTCAGTCCATATCAGATTCTCCTCAAGTGCTCAGGAGTAGGTCTAACAAAATAGCTGCTGTGACTCATTTCAGGTCAACTAAGCAGACCTGCTGCAAACCAGACATGCCCCCTGCCCCCCATCCTGAACCTGGGAGCACTATTTGCTCATTCTGCTTCTCAGAGATTGCAGGCATCTACCCCAAGCTAGCAGATAATGTGGCTCATATCCTCCAGAACAAGCATGCTCCTGAGTTGAGTTCCTCCTGAATTTATCCAAGGCAGAAACACCACAAAGTAGCTTGTCTGGTGAAAGAATGTATTTCTGTGGGTGAGCAGGTATTATCTAACACACTGGCTGTTTTGCACAATACAAATTTTAAAGGCTGCTAGTAATGATGACAGTATGATTTTTAATTCCCTTTATTTACAGTTTGTCCTCCTGAAAGCTTTGCATTACCACGTGTCACCCTCCAGGCATGATACTACTCCCATTGCCTTCAGTGAAAGTAGGATCGTATTCTTCTGCCTTTTCTGATTTTCTGTTGCTGAGGAGAAACTAGCACATGGCAAGGGAGAGGTAGATTTTCAATTGGTATTTAGACTCTGAGGCCCAGTCTGCTCCATATCCTACCAGTTACAAAGCAGGTTGGAGAGTTAGGCCTGGGGAAGAATTTCAGTGAGTTTGCTCAGGGACAGGGTTTTTTTAAATTTCTGGTTGGTTGGTTGTTTTTGGCTTACAACGGAAGTAGTTTGAAAGCCAATTTATCAGGGAGTTCCGAATGAAAAGGCTCACGCTCTTCACCCCCAATGTCTCATTCACCCTGCTATCTTCACCATTCAGTTCACCTCTCCTTGTCTCTTTATTTCCCACTGCACCCCTCACCCTGTCACTGCCCATTCCCTAACACCTTCTCTTTCCCTCCGCCATTACCTACCAATCTCCCTTCCCCTCCAAACTTGTCTGCCTTCCCAGCACCTCCAAACCTGCTCCTTGCCCTCCCTGGACACCAGTAATGTTCCTTCTCATTCCTCAATACCTTTGAAGCTCTTCCATTCATTTCTGTCTGCCCCTGTCCTTCTCAGAATGCAAACGAGAAGCATTAGAATAAGATATACTAATGAATCAAACTGCATATCATTTGTTAAGTAAGTTTAATCTCCTCTAGTAAAACTCAGGTAACAGAAGGCTTATTACATAGGTCCTAAAATGTAGGCCTCAGATGAGGAATATCCCTCCATGGGAGAGAGAGCTCAGAGGTGTCAATGCTATGCGTTTCCTCTCTATCATAAATACAATGTGAGCATTATAACAATATGATGCTACATATAGCAGATGGCATAGGCACCAGATGTAGAACGGTCTAGATCTTGGTGTGGGGTTTGTTTGTTTGTTTTTTTAAATCACTGTTTAGATGACATTTTTCACTGAAATTTTAAATTTTGATGGAAAAATGAGTTGATGTTTTAGATGATCATCCTGGTTTGTGACAGACTCTTGAGGTGGTTGAAAAGTTCCAACATTTAAAGAAATGAGACTTTTTTTGTGATTTTATTTTTGTTTTGGTGAAAATTCCATTCCATTTTTCAAACAACTGTGGAATATACATAGTCAGTATCAAAAACTAGAAATGGTGTCAATGCAAAACTTAAGAGCTGAACCCCTTATTTTATTTCTGTACTGTGGAGGATCAAAAACCTGGCACTGAATGGTCCTGAAGTTGGAGTTTCTCTTTGAGAGTGTCCTACAGAATATAATCAGGAACGTCAACATTTGTATGAATAGTGTGCACCATCTTGTAGCACTCAATAGGGAATAAGACCTCTGCTATAGATGATTTAAAATTACCATAGAAAGGACTTTGTTATATTCTATGGGTTTGTAGAGTAATTTATATAGAAATCTATTACATTGCTATAGAACTCTAGTAATCCCTATTACATTCTATGGGACTATAAAAATCTGTAGAAATTGAAATGAGGTCCCAAACTTTCACAGAATTCATGGTGTTAAAACCTGGCCCATAATAAACTAGAGCTGCAAACTAACATTCGTGACTATACAGTATCTCTCCTGGTAGAGAAAATAGGGAACACAGCAGGGATGAATACAAGGGATTCTTTATTCAGTCTGCTCGAACCAGACAGAAATGTGGAGCTCTCCACCGGTTCTCTTGTTCCCAGACAGCCTAAACACGGCCAGTGCTGACTAATCTTATCCCACAAGATATTCAAAGGGCCTGGCTTGGGCTGAACAGTTATTCAAAGGAACTCTTGACTATGATACAATACCTACATCCCGATTTTGGCATGGGCTCATGGCTACCAAAACCACAGGGACCTGACATACAAATGAGAAGGTCTGACGTTCAATCCAGTAGAGAACATAGATTCCACAGCCACATGCTCCTATGCAGTTCATTAAACCTTTCCTGATCTTTTAAAACTCTGCATTTATTTCATCCCACACATCTGTTTCGTTAATCTGGTTCTTGGCGAGGGAAAACTACACACCCAGCCTAACATTGCTCTGATACAAGTAAAAAAAGGAGTAATCTGTAAATTATCAGTTGCTTTTAATAATATGTAAAAGTTAGCTCTGGTGATTGTGGAATAACTAATGCACAGGACTGTGGTGGGAGAGTTGACTGAATGACTTTGGTCTCTGACTGGGCCATACAATTTGGAGTTTATAGGATGAAGTAATTGCATGCTCCCCAGGCTACACATTTATTTATTATTATTGAATTTTAAGCAGAAGACATAACAAAGCTGGCGATAACCCTTAGATAAATCTTTCTGAATGAGAGCTCTGAAATGGGGGACAAAGGGATTAGCCAGAAACCCCAAATTAATTAAAAGGTGATGAAGAAAACAGTTTATTGCTGAGCAATTAGATTAAATAGAAGCACTGACATTTTTTAAAAAAACAACACCCCAACACCTGCTGCTCTGAACCTTTCTTTACATGAGGCAAGCCTAGATCTGAACATGTGACAGAAAGAGAGAGAGAATGCCACTTGCTAGTTAATCGTTTGTATCTGTATTGTAAATCATACCATAAAGCATGTGTGGTTTTTCAGTCTACTGATGAGAACACTGATCTAGTGCTAGCTGAACTCAGAAAGCAATACGCACGCCGACATCACTGTGCAGAATCCA
This sequence comes from Chelonia mydas, assembly GCF_015237465.2. Lineage (NCBI taxonomy): Eukaryota > Metazoa > Chordata > Testudines > Cheloniidae > Chelonia > Chelonia mydas. Next base: position 218,512,241 of record NC_057849.1, read on the forward strand.
TTCAAGACCTCTTACTACTGTTAATTACTATTGACTTTTTTCTTTTCTTTTCTTCCTTGAGGCAGAAAACTGTGTGTTATGAGGGATTCAAGAAAGCACATGCCACAGGAATGTGATCCTTCCTCTAGGCAAATAACTTGATAAACCCCAAATATCAAACTTTCCAAAGCAAACTCTTGTGTCTTTTTGCAGCCTGGCTATATATTCACAGGCTTGCACTAAACACACACACAGGCCCTTCTTATTCTTCAATGAGGCAATACTTGTTAGACGCCCCCCCATCCAAGAAAAGCTTTTTTTAATTGTTTGAAGCTAGAAGAAAACTGATCTTGAATGTCAAGTAATAACTGTCTCCTATTCTCAGTACAAATGTTACCATTATTATTTTTAATAATATCTAAATTGAGGAACCTTTGTTTCATCCAAACTGTCTATTTCACTTCTGCAAAATACATTCCAATGAAAATGAAGCATGAAAGGTGTTGCCTATTTGGATGCATTATTCCATAAGGTTAAATGTAATTGTGTACATATAGCTGAGAGCATGGCAACGCAGAAAAGTAAAGGCAAAAAAAAAAAAGAAAAAAGAAAAATGAAATGTGACTTGGCTGCAAATCACTTCTGGTTTACATTGTGCTGAAGTGCTTGGTATTAAATGAGAAACACCACACCTCTCTGAGACACCTCTCAGAGGAGATCATTTCTAGTCTAGATGCTGGTAGTTTGGGTGACCAAGCCCTGTCCTTTCAGTTCTGAGGCAATAGTTTGCCTCCACCCGGAGATATTTGAGGCCAACAATAATACTTCATTAGCTGATCTAGAGGTAGTTCATTGCAAAATGATCTGAGACATGGACACTGCCTGGTCCCTGGAGAACAAGGGGTTAACACAAGTTCAGTTTCCATCTCCCAAGAGCCCCTTTAGCCTGTAATGCCTTCATCTGAAGCAAAACAATGTAAGTGGCAGATCAGGCTGCAAGAAGTAGAGACTAATATTCACGCCATTAGAGGGAGTAGTGTCTCTATGATTTGTATCCAGTGAGGTTGCATTGTGTGTGGCTGTAGTTTGCTTTTTCAAGGGAGTGTAAGACTGAGGCTAGGATTTTCAAATGCACCAAAGGGTGTTAGGTGCCCACTGATTTTCACTGGGAGTTAGAAGCCTAACTCCCTTCATCCCCAGTGAAGATCCCAGCTTGAGAAAGTGCTCGGATGCTCCGTGGATTAGATCTAGAGAGAAAGATTTCCCAGAGCTGTGGAAAAACCCTTAACAATAACAAACACTTATAATTGAAAAAAACAATTCTCCAGAACTGTTCAGTGGAAAGCAAACCGGGCAGAAAGCCTAGTCCTTTTCTTACAGAGAGTGAATGGTGGAGAACTTGTGTAAAGTGAAATGCAAGCTGAATTCCCCTTGATTATCCTTTCATGTTCTGGGGATAGCGGGATTCTTACAGCCATCCGAACAGAGGCTCACTGTTTGAGCACCAGGCCGAGGGAGGAGAGGTAGCTGAAGTGACCCAACTCTACTATTTACGGGGAGGGGAATACCTCATCCCACCTCCACTTAGATTGTAAGCTCTTTGGGTTAGAGACCATCTTTTTGGTCTGTGTTTGTACTGTGCCTAGCTCAGAGGGGTCCAGATCCATGACTATCATGCCTAGGTACTACTACATTATAAATAGTAATAAAACGATGATAGCTCTTCCTTTTGAGGTCACAGGATATTAGGGGGAAGGACCAGTGCTTAATTTGTGCTGGGACTTGCCAGAGCTGAGCCTGGCACCTCTAGGGTCAGCAGTTCATAGCCCCAGCATTTCTGGGCTTGCCGTGTCAGTTATGAAAGTAAAAAAAAAAATGCTTGAGGCCCAGCACCTCATTACAAATTAAGCACTGGTAAGGATCCCTGGATTCAGCCCTAGAAGTATATTTGTAAGGCAGAAAATTTATTTTCCTATGCCAGCTAATGAGAAAAGAGGCATAAGCCCCTTTCCTGAGAGAAAAGTTACTCCCGCTCATCTAGGCGGTTCCCTCCCACGTATAACCCTGACTGCAGTGGTTGGGAATGGGGTGTTATTGTTATTTGGTATTTGCATTGCAGGAGTGATTGGGCCCACCCTCCATCATAGAGCAGGGCCCTATTGTGCAATGCAGGGTCCACACACAACACCAAGATGGCCTTGTTCCAAAGAGCTTACAATCTAAGAAATCATTTGTTTCTGCTGCTGAAGGTTTTAAGTGGTCCATCTTCCCTCTCCCAGCACTTGCCTTTGGGGCCAGCAGGGGGCAGTAACGTTAAAACTATTTTTCTTAAATCAGCAGCTAATACATGTAAAGGGTGATATTTTTATAAAAGAAGGAGACATGGTCTGTGTTTAGTAATAAGGATATCATAATATTGACCTTTTAAGGAGCTACGGGCATGCTGACATTCTCTGTAAATTGCATGACCCAGGCATGCTGAGGTATTACATCTCTAATAGCAGTGAATAGCTGGTCTTTCCTATGCGCTAAGCAATCTCAGCTGGATGTCTGAGCTAATAAAAGCCAAGCCCTGCACAAGCAGTGTCTGTCTACCCCACATTCCAGACACTTATCTGCACCCCAATGCAAGGGAGCCAATGCCTTTAGATGGCACCTGAGTGTTAATGTAAAAATGCCAAAGTTAAATTCCAGATTTGCCACAGTTCCGTGTTTTATTGCGAATACATCAAGAAGCCTTAGCAGTATTTGCTGTGCTAATCTGGAATACATTTCATGGCTATCGGATAACATGGGCATGTTGATTGTTAGGGGCTTTTGTCACCAGTCAGTGGAAGTGCAGATGGCCTCGCTGCAGACCTGGCTCCCTGAGATGTCAGGGCCTGAGTGAGACAGAACCATGGTTATCTAATAGTCAAAGGGCATTTGGATGAGAGTGGGAGTAAAGGACTGAACTCTTCTTTCATAGCGGGTACGTAGGGAGTGATTCAGTGGAGTGAAATCTCTTTGTGGGATGGGAGGTGCAGTGTTGCCAGCTCTCGTGATTTTGTCATGAGTCTCATGATAATTGTTTTCCCTTAAATCCCCAGCTCTTGGAGTCAAGTGGATATGTGATGACTTCAGCTCATTCTTAAAGAAAAAGTTTCTAGCCCTCATGGCTGTGGAGAAAGCTTCAAAATGTGACCCTATATGCTCAAAAAGCAGAAGGCAAATAAACAGACCACCACATCTTTAAAGCCAGTCTCATCATTTTTGAACAGTTGGTGTTGGTGATACTGTGACTGTCTGTAGAGGGTGTTGCATCAGCTGCCCACTGGGAAGCTCTGCTATGCAAGGGCTCCCTATGGCTTAGCTCACAGATAGGGTTGAAAGCCTGGGCAGGAGGGGCTGGTAAGTTCTTTGACTATGTGACTCCTGTGTGAGAGAGAAACACACCATTTACTGAGGCACCACAGTAAGGAATGCAGATTGGCTCTGCTGCCTCCAGTTTACAGCCTGGCCACTTGGCTATCCACTGGATAGGTTTCATGTGGGACAAATGAGACCACTGAATTATTGTTTAGTCTGTCACTTCTGTTTAAATCAAATGTAAATAAAATGGATAAAAGAGGCGTTTTTTAACATGGTGTATAATTAAACTGTGTAACTCACTGCCACAGGATACTGTTGAGACTGCTACAGTAGCTTAAAGAAAACTAGCTATTTCAGGGCATGAACTCGTCATGAGTTGGGGAACAGGAAGAAATTTCTGCCCAACACAAGTAGAGTATGATCAAGCATATTATGGGAAAGTCAGGTGGTGTTTATCCCACTGATGCTAAAGTCAAAACTCCTGTGGACTTTTAGTGGAACCTAAAATTGACCGTAACAGCAGAATTTGACCCTATTTTGAAACATCATTCAGGATTTGGATGAATAAGGAGGTAGGTGAGAGAGAGAGCGTGCAAAATCTGGGATAGCAAGGTGAGGAAGAAGAAACCTTGGAGATAGATTTGGCCTGCGGTGCCTAAATTCCACTGAAGGCGATGGGAGTTTTCCCCACTTACTTTAGTGAGCTTTGGATCAGGCCCAGCGTGAGCTTATTGGAGTAGCCAGCAGCCTCGTTCACCCTTTTAGTTTGTATATTGGCCGAATGACCCCTTTAGGCCCTGTTTTTCCATCTGCACAATTGAAATTTTTTTTTTTTTTTTCAAAAAAATCCCTTGTGTCCTAAGGTTTGCAGGGGGGGTTGTTTGTTTGTTTTTTGCATCATTACACATATCAAGTGAGCTGGGTTTTGATGTTTACTTCTTTTCTTTGAAGCACCTGGACACATCCAAAACAGAGAGCGATTCTCCAGATAAAGCTTCAAGTGTATTTCAATGGGAGGCACTAAATGCCCAAACCTAAGGAGATTATAGTTACAATAGCAAAACATATACAATCCATTTTAAAAAATAAAAATCAGTCATGGGGATTAAAAATAAAGGTTGACAGGGATTACTCTGACAATACAGAATGTAGAGAGGCATGTTGTGTCTTTTGCCAAAGACACCATGGGCCTGCTTCACGTTTACACAAAGGCCCCTTTACATCACTCTGGCAGGGTAAACAACCCTGAAAGTGGGTACAAATGTAATTTATACCTACTGTAAGCCCACTTTACACTGCCAGACTGGTGTAAAGGGACCCATCGTTAATGTGAAGCAAGCCCATAGTCTTTGATCAAACCCAGTGGGAATCAGTTCAATACCTGGTGTGAATACTGCAATTTAAATGCAATGAGTGAGCCCTTCCACACTAGGGAAAAAAAGTGTGGTCTTAAGTTAGCTAATATGTGGTAACTAACTTGAGGTAAAATCTGAGTGAAGACAACACTGTTTGTAGCCTTCACAAATGTTAGGTCAAACTAAAGATAATGGGAGAGACTAGGGTCTACTATGACTTGCTAACTTGTGTTAATACTACAACTGACTTGTCCTCACTAGTCTTTTATCAGGTGTTCATTATGACATTAGCCAACATGAGGAGGATATCCCTTCATTCCTCATGCAGGCACAGCTAAGTTTAGCTCAAACAGCAGCATAGGTTCAGAGAATGGATGGTATTCGTCAGTTTAGTCGAGACCTTGACTGATATGTAGCTGCCATGCAAGAGCAGGGTCATGTAATGAGCCAGTTCCTAGGAGCAAAAAAGAGATGCTAAAGTTCAAGGGCTAAATTCAAAGAGGTTGAACAGATGGAAATGAGGGTAGAATTTATTCCCTAGTTAAAAGAAAACTCACTGTTGCGTGCTGCTGTAAGCCACTAGTTCAAGCAAACTCAGCCTAATTTAGATGTTTTCTAGAAATCATAGTATTTCTAAATTTAATGCATTCTCAGGAAAAACAGTTCTGGGCAGCAACTTGCAAATGTCTTAATGTTTTCCAAATGCTTTGCCACTTTCAATAATTATGACATGATGATGTTGCATATTATGAGGTTGTGCTAGAGCACAATTCTTTCCTCTCCTCAGCATCCAAAAAAAAAAAAAAAAAAAAAGCGCCAAAATAGGTATTCTGAAGGCTGGTGTTGTTTTGGGTGCCTAGTTACACATCATTTGTAGTCCAAAAAACACAGTGATCCTAATGCTTCTCTTATTTACTCATGTTCAGCCCTGGTAAGGTTAAAAGCGTTGCATATGTGGAACTGAGAGCAAAAATTGACCCAGTGGCTTGTTTTTGCTCCCTGTTAAACATATCTTCATGTCTGTAATCCTGCAAGGTGCACTTCTGGATTGTTGCAGCATTAGACCATTTTAGAATGTGTTGATACACTTATGTCAACGTCATCTCCAGTCCACACGGTAGATTTCAGCTCCAGTATTCAGATTTCTTTACATGTGTGGAACTCGGGCATTGTTTACTGTGAAGAGAAGAGAGAGTTAAAGGTTCTTCTGTCTTTCACTCCAAAAGGGAAATGAGGAGGAGATTCTTGTTCCTCATGCCCCAGTGGCGGGGGCTTAGGAGACTCGGGTCTACCCCATCGCACATATGGAAAGAGCGGGGAGACAGCACTTCTCTGAAATAAGTGCTTCTTTTATCTGGGGCCAGAGATATCGCCTGCCTTACATAGTATCAGCAATATCACATAACCTTGATTTTTTTCCCTACTTTCTGATTTAGATTTTCAGCCAAGTTATTAGCTTCCACTTTTGAGTACAAAAAATTGTGCATGCGTAAACATATGCCTCCACTTTGCAATGCTGGCCAGGCATATGTTAACATGTGCCCACTGGAATTAGTGCAAATGTAAATTCCGTGAACACATTTTTTGCATATGGATAATTATGCACAGGTGGAGGCTGAGCGCTCAAAAGCTGCCCCACTGAGTAACTCTATGACAAATTATGCCATCTGTGTCCAGTCAGTCTCTGGAAAATATCTGAGCATCCAATACAAATTGAGGGCATAGTTTATTTGTAGTGAATGTAAGTAACCAGAGTGGCATAAATTTTCAAAAGCAACTAGTGGCTGAGTAGCCAATTTGGGACCCTGGTGTGACCTTAAGAGCCACCTCAGTGCCCACTGGCAGAGGGCCCACTATCCTGTAACTCGTATCAGACCTCACACACTCACTACCCCCACTACACTGTTATCATAATATATATCCAAAAGGTAAGGTATTGTATGTAAATTAGTTAAGCACTTGTCAGCAATATCATTGCATGACATGGGTACAGGTTGTGTATAAAGAATTAATGGTGTGTGTGTGTGTGCTGGAAATATGTTCTCAAAATGTGGTTTGCAGGCAATGCGTAAATCAAGCCTGCCCTAGACAAAGAAATGTGAATTTACCTGTCTGGCTGGCTTGATTACAGGCAGAAGATAATGAAAGGACATTTATATATAAGATAAACAAAGCATCAAGCTAACAAGCATTGGGGGAAAAAAACAGCTTAGTGAACACACTTTAGGCAACTCACCTCTGAAACATACCTCCCTTCTCCCAGAGAGTGACTGCAGACTCTTTCCCTGCTGTGCCTTCTGCTTCCAATTTCCTGGCTTTTGTAGAAGCCCCACCTCTCCCTCACAGGTGAGCGCCCCTCTTATTAGTTGCCTTCAACCTAAAGACCACCCTTTGCCTCCTAATTAGCTGATTACACACACATGGCCTAATTCAGCTCTTGCAGGGTCAGTGTGGGAAGCACACCCCATCACAGCCCAACTTCTGTGAATTAAGCTCCTTTAAAATGTTTCAGGTGGGGCACCCAAAATCATAGGCACCCCCAATCAATAGTCACTTTAAAAAAATATAGGGCAACTCTCTTAGGAGCTAAATAAATCTCAAAGAATGTTGTCCTATGGATTTGTATTCGTAGTTACATACATATGTAAGTATTGTGTATTTGCATTTTCCATACTTGTTTGGAGTGTGGCTGTAGGTGTGTTGGTCCCTGGATATGAGAGAGACAAGGTGATTGAGGTAATATCTTTTATTGGACCAACTTCTGTTGGTGAGAGAGACGAGCTCTCTAGTTTCATGGAGCTCTTCTTCAGGTCTGGGGATGGTAAACAGAGTGTCTGAGTTAAATACAAATAGGGACAAATTAAGTATAAGGGGCTCACACATGCTGGAGGAGACCACTTAAAATGAAGTGAGCAAGAAAGGGTTAGCAGGCAGTGTTGCAAATTGCTCTGACTAACCCTTAATTGCCCACCTCATTTTGAGTGGTCCCCTACAGCATGTGTGACCCCCCCTTACACTTAACAATCTGTCCCACCTTGTATTTAGCTGTGACACTCTGGTTATACTTTCTCCAATCCTGAAGAGCAGCTCTGTAAAGCTCGAAAGCTTGTCCCTCCCAGGAACAGAAGTGTATCTAATAAACAATATTACCTCACCTAGCTTGTCACATTCATATATTAGCATAACAGGAAATGACCCCTGCAGCTTCACAGCTCTACAAAAGAAACTAATGAATGCGTAGGGCAGGCGTAGACAGAGTGGATTGGCTTTACAGAGGTGCTCAGTGTTGGCCTAGCTCTGCTCTGAGTGAAGTCAAAGATAAAACTTTCATTGACCCCAGTCCCAGCAAAGTTAGGTCAGCACTGAGGGTTTTTGACAGTGTGCCCGTGTGTTACAATACAAAATGTATAATAATGTAATCTAACAGTTACAAGTTTAAACACCCATTTAAAGGTTGCATCATAAAGCATAAGCAGCCAGGGGTAGAGTTAAGGTTATATATATATATATATGCTTCATGGCTTTTGGTCATTTAAATTTATAAACAATGTTATGGTAACCTACATTTTTCTATTTCAGTTTCTCTTTCAATTTTCTATGGCGTTAAAAACTGAAAAAAGTAGAAAAAATCTAAGTTATTTATTTAGGTTGCAATTGTCACAGCTATCTAAGGTATTTAGATGTGCCATTCCCATTAATGGGAACTTGGATTCCCTATCTTTTAGAAAGCTTTGAAAATCCCATCCTTAGAGCATAGTACCAATTTCATATCCCCAGTGCTAGCAGCATTAGGCTAGAGGAATTCTACAGAAGATTTTAAATGCAAAGTTCATTTCTGCATGGATTTTCTACAAGGAAAGTTTTCTGTGTTGAAACCATTCCCCTAATTTATTAGCTACAGTACTAACTATATTCGTTAGGATAGTAAATAAATTATTAGTGCCTGATGTTAACCAAGAGTGAAAGAGTTAATGTGTTTACTTTGTACACTTCAGCAAAATATCTCCAAAGCTGGATTTTCATCACCAATGACAGAAACAAAGCATAAAGGAATTATGTTTCTTCCAATATTCATCTTGTTTAGCTTGTGGTTAATTTAATATTTGTCCTGTGATTCTTAAACTCCTTCAGCTTTTCTTGTAACGTCTCAATTACTCTTTCAGACTATAATCTTATAGACCTAGAAACTCCCTCAAATACATTACCATCTAGCTGGCCTCCTTGAGTCACGGAAGGGCCTCTAAATGAGGCAGAATGACTATAAAAGCCATTTTGTTCATTGTTTTGACAAAGAAATGTAGCAACAGAAAAAACAACACCTAATATTACTATGGGGATTCAAAGAGATTTTAGGCACATACAGACATCTATGCCTGTGCTTTATAGCTTTACAACCCTGGTGCCCTTTGTAACTGCTCAGCCTGAAGGCACATGATTGGCTTTTTTTTTAATATCCCAAGTGGCACTAAAGTAGATCTCTGAACAAATACTGTTACATGCAATCAAAATATAAGAATACAATACCCTGTACAGCAAGGGTGTCACAATCAGTCTGCTGTGAGGGCCAGATAATGTTTTTTAATGAGGGCCTGTCAGCTGAGGCTATAAAGTTAAAGACTATAAACTCCTTCCGTCCACAGTGGGACTCCCACTGCTGTCAACTGGAGCGCGCAACAAAGTCAGAAAGTAGCATCTAGCCTCTGAACAGGAGGTGTATGAAGCCAAGAATACCTTGATTCTCTCCTCTGCTATTCTTCTTGGCCAACATCAGGGAGGGAAAGGACAGCACTGCAGAGCTCCAGCTCTCATTCCAGTGTTTTATTTTTCAACTGAAGGTGGGGACAGCTGCCTCCCCCCATCTGCTACTGAACCCAGAAATAATGGAGGCGCACAATAGATGTGTGTTTCTGATCAAATTAAACTGGAATGAAATGATGAAAAAAAAGTGATATTTAAGGGCCTGGTTTTAAAACACAATGCCTAAAGCTTGGCACCTAACTCCATATTTGAGTATTTAAATATGCATTTTAGACACCTATGGGGAGATTCTGGCACCCAGTACAGCTCCTATGTGACTCTCTGGCAGTGTAGAAGGGCCATACAAGAGCTACAGCAGACAGAGAATTTTTCTAATGCAAGAGCATCACCGAGCCAATCTAAGCATCTCTGTGCTGCCCTGATGTAGAGGGGAGTAGCTGGGAAAAGCCCTGAGCGATGTAGTTAAGCTGAACTAACTTTGTAGTGTAGACCAATCCTATTTGTCCAAAAATGGAAAACAGGGCCACTGAATTGTAATAATTAAATTTCAGAGTTGTTGGTGTTGGTCCTTCGAGTTTGAAGATGACCATGACATCACTGATTTGGTTTCTGTGAACACGTGAATGTCTGATCAGACTAATTTTGAGTTTTGAACAGTCTGTGGTACACTGACCAAGAGATGCTGCTATGGGTTACTTGATTAACAGCAGACATGCTGTTGTTGCAAGATTTAAGCTGCTGGTGCTTCTGCTCTGCCTCAGCAGTTCTCCTCTGTTCATAGACTGTAGTTCCAGTATGGATGAGACTGCCAGGTAGAACAATCTTGAGTGAGATCTTCCCAAAACTCTGGGTCAACGTTGAAATGCCTCAAAGATAACTTGAGGGAGTCCTTGAAATTTTTTTTTTTCTGGCCTCCCTGAGAGTGCTTTCTCTCCTTTAGCTCACCATAAAAGATCTTCTTTGGCAGTTGCTCATCTGACATTCTGGTGACGTGGCCTGCTCATCTCATCTGTGATTTCATCAACAGAGTATGGATGCTTGGAATTCCTACCCCTTATGAGAACCTCAGTATCTGGAACCTTGTCTTACCATCTTATCCTCATCAGTTTCCTCAGACTGCCCATGTGAAAGTGATTCAGCTTCATAACATTGTGTCTGTACACCTTCCAGGTTTCGCATGCATACATCAGAGTTGGCAACACAATGGCTTTGAAGACCTTCACTTTTGTTTGATGACTAATGCCTCTGCACTCCTACACCTCATCAAGACCAGAAGGGTAGTTCACACTTCTCACAGCTATAGTTTCAGACTGACTGTCTGCAGCCTCAGGGCTTGCCTACACTTGAAATGCTACAGCAGCACAGCTGCAGTACTTCAGTATAGACACTATCTTTGCTGATGGGAGGGGTTCTCCCAACGGTATAGGTACTCCACCACTGTGATGCTGTATGTTTGAAATATGGCCATTTATATAATTGAAATCGCCACTGTTACACAATTGCAACAAATCTTGTACAAAGTATATCATGTAAGGGGTCAGTGGAGAAGTTTTGATTTCTCAGCAGTTTGTCCTGAATGTGGCATTCTCAGCTGTGACCTTCTGAAGCCGGGTGACAATCTCCCCAGAAGGTGGTAGCTAGGTCAACAGAAGAATTCTTCCATTGTCCTAGCATTGTCTGCTGAGAGGGTTAAATTGGCTTAACTATGTTGCTCAGGATTTTCCACACCCCTGAGAGACATAATTGAGTCAACCTAACATTTTAGTGTAGACCAGGCCTGAGTCAACTGAAACGGTCTCTATTCAAAGGTTTAGCTTCGTGGATTTGAGGGCTAGGATTTTTTTCCTGAGTGAAATCTTAAATTTTGCCATTAGAAAATTGGGCCCTTAAACATCAACATTGTTAACTATTTATGGTGATCCTTTTAGCAGAAGCATCCAGCTAATGTGCTTAGTCATCACTTTTGGAAGACAGGGCTATATTATTTTCCTCATTTAAAAAATGCAATATCCGTGTTTTCCCTTGAATTAATTTAAAATTAGGTGGTGGATGGAGGTAGGGGGGAAGGGCTCAGCTGAAAGGAAATTTTCACCCGGTTGATGAGAATCATATAAATGTCTACTAGATAGATGGGAATATCAATTTTTTTTTCCATTTTAGGTAGTTCCAGCTCTAGATGTTATGGCTTCAGCATAAAAGCTGATTTTCAACTGAGACTATAATGAGAAACTCCTGTCAAGAAAATGTATTCTGGTAAGGGTATAGGAAGAGCATGATAAGTTGGTACTGTATCTCTGTCTTATATGTGACAAAAAGAGGTAAAGACAATGATAAAAGCAATTTACATCTATTGTCTCCCCCAACACTCTTTCAGAAAAAGCATGTCACAATCCTGTCACAATATGGTCAGTCCCAACTGTTCGAACATGGGCTGGGGACCTCAAAATACATTAAATTGGCTTCAAAATCGCAAGATACTAAAAATAATAAATGTTGGGTTTGTTTGCCTTCTTTGCTTTGGGGCCTTTAGAGGTCACATTTTCAAGCTTTTCTCCAAAAATATGCAGGCTAGAAACCGACCTTTAAAAATAAACAAACAAATGCTTAGGTTCTCATGAAATCACATTACTCCAGGAGGCTGGGGCCTTTAGTAAAACACTATCACTGAACTCACGATAAAAACACGAGAGTTGGCAACACAGCAAATCCAGTAGGTAAGAAAGCCTTTCCTGGATGGTATGGTGCTGTAGACATTTGGAAGGCATCTGAGATCAGACCAACAGTCCAGCTGGTCCTGTATCCTGTCTCTGGAAGGGGCCAGCACCAGATGCTTCAGAAGTTGCAAGAGACCCGCAAGAGAGCTATCATGGAATAACCTGTTGTAACACTGCGAGACTCACTCCTGTGGCGCCTCCTGCTGGTCTCTCAGGGAATTAGCTCTTCCAGCCCCCCAGAGCACCCTTTCCCGGCCAGCGTCTTGCTGCCGCTAGTCCCTGTGTGTCCCTCCCAGACCCCAGTGCCCCTTTCCCTGGGGTTCCCCCACAATCTCTGGGTCTCCCCCTCCCAGGGGAACCCCCACCCCTTATCCCCACCTCACCTCAGTATATGGCTACTGCCCAGTCACCATCTAGCCCACGTTCACTGGGGCAGACTGCAGTATATAAGCAGCTCATCACAGGCAAGGGGGGTTTGGACCTGCTGCCTCTGCCTACCCATGGGCTGCCCCCTGTAACCCCAGTACCCTTTTTGGCCTTACACTAGGCTGCAGCCTGGGGGGTTTCCAGGCCAGAACTCCCCAGCTCCTTTAGCCTTTCCCCAGCCCTGCTCCACCTTAGGTACCCAGGTATGCTCCCCAGCAGCCAGGCCCTTCTCCCTCTAAAGGCAAAGAGAGACTCTTGAGCTCCTGGCTCACAGCCTGCTTTACATGGCCCAGCTGCGCCCTGATTAGGGCTTGGCCCAGCTGTGCCTGCTTCCCCAATCAGCCTGGGCTTTTCTCCCAGCCCCTAGCCCTCTCACAGGGCTCGCTTTAACCCGGTCAGGGCTGGAGCGGGTGACCACCCCACTACACCTGTCCAAAGAGATTCCTTAATTCCCACACCTGGAGATTAGAGTGGACCCTAAAATATGCAACTTAATATTCCTTTCTGTAACTCTCGTGTGGTTTTTTTTTAGTTCTTACTAATGTAACTAGATGTTGTTCTCTGTCTAAATATTCAATCCCTGTATGAGACCTGTAAAGCGCTTTGGTCTCCGTGCCATTTTGTCACTAACAGTCCTAATACCTAAACATTGTGGTAGTGGTTATGTAGACTATATACTTGCATAAACATCGTGAGTTTTTTCCTCTTCCAGCACAACGTGACTATTAGCACGATATAGTGCTTCTCTGTCTATCAGCATGTTCTACTCACATTGAGTGAACAAAAGCCTTGCTGGTATGGTGGGAATAAAGGATATTTTGGACACTGGCGTTGTTTTGTAGTTCCATTCTCTTTCTGAATTGTGCAATCTCAGCATGCTCCCTCCAAGGGATTTTGTTGATCTGCTGGTGGAAAGAGCAGATTTCCTAGGATACAGTTTATGTTGTAACATTTTGTCTTTATGCCATAGCAAGAAAGTGCAATTTGCTCTCCATTGTTTTCTGCTTAAGGTAAGAGAAGGCAGCAGATTGTGCTTGTGTGTGGTGTCAGGTCTGAGCTTTGTGGAGCACTTGCCCGGGTAAAACAGAGCACAGCCAATGAGACAACGTGCACAGAATGTTTTAGAGATCCCTGGGAGCCAATGTTATTCCTTTAGCCGTTGAGTGTGAAATGCTGAAAAAGCATATGGGGTGTGAGGTGCTTGCTGAATATCACACCGAACACACGAGTGCCAGCTGAGTGCATTCCCCCACCCCATGCTTTCTCCTTTATGGGACCCAGCAGCATTATTGCAGCCTCATTTGCACTGCCCGAGTTGTGGCCCTGTCAGTGTTTCCATAGGAAACCCCACTTTTCAGGGGGTTTTAAAGCTGGCTATAAAAGGTGTCTCTGGGGCAAGCCTGGCCTCAGTGGAGGAGCAAGCCACTGACTTTTTAAGAGGGATTATTTTACTCTAAATTATAACTCGGATTACTTTATGTGTTCTCTTTTAACCAAGGCTTTCAGGCTATCTACATCCTCTAGTGGCCTGGTATAAGCCAGCGTGAGCCTCATGTCATTGATCAAGAACAACACCTATTGCCTAGTGAGGCACACCATCGATAGTCTCTGGAGAGACTCTTGCCTGGACCTCCCAGCTTCAGTAGAGTCCTAGCAAGGCTCAGCCAATGCAGGAAGGAGAGAGCTGATAAAATACAGGGATAAAACAGGCCTCCATAAAAGTACATAGGCGTGATTTGGACCTAGGCTCCAGTCTCAGTGCCAAAGCTGTAGATTTCATATCCTGACCAATTCCTTCCCGCCTGTGGAGGTAAATCATAGGCCATAAACTAGGGAAACATTCTTTTCCTGTTTTTTTTTTCCTGATTCAGAGTTAAATTTAATACTTTAGGCCCGCTACTTATTTACTCTAATGCTGCTTTTGAATAGCAAAAAGGAAAATAGAGAAAGACAACATCCTGGCTTTGGGGATCTGAATGATTCAGGGGCCTTTAGGGAACTGAACAATTCAGCTGCCTGTCACTGATCCTAATCTGGTGCAGTTGGTTAGCCATTACCCTCTATCCAGCAGCTTTTTGGTGACCTGCGTGAAATAGCTTCTGATTTCAGCATAGTCCCTAGCAAAACTATATTCATTTTATAGCATAAACAGGCATCATTTGCAGCAGTCTCACATGAGACTCTTGCAGGCAGGGTCGGGGTGTGTGTATGGGAAGTTATTTGATGTCTGGCGCAGTGCAGCTTTTCAGGTTGATAGAGCAACATTTGTGGGCAGAGGGACAAATCCTCACCTCCTTATTAAACACTGATCATAGTCGTTCTCAACGGGCCCCGTCGGGATTGCAGTTCTGTTGTGTGGGATGCTGTACAAACACAGAGAAAGAGACACTTCCTGGTTTCTGTTCACTCCTTACTAAGAAAAATCTAGATGTTGGTCTCTATATAAATGTCTAATCCCTTTATGAGTCCTACTCACCTCTTGGCCTCAGTGATATCCTGTGACTAACTGCACTAATCCCACACGAGACAATGCCAAGTCAAAGACCCAAATCCTACCATGAGCTGAGGGGCTACAGGGATCCATCCTCATAGAGCTCATCTCAGGAGTGGAGCCACAGAGACAAACAGATGAAGTGTTGATGGATGAAGATATAACACACATGCAAATGGACAGGGTGACTGCCAGTTGTGTTGGGTTTTTTTAACTGGGGGTAGATGGAGATCACTGAGGACACTGGCTTCACCCTTTGGCCACTCAGCTCCAGGGGAAATGCACTGTCCCTGGTCACAGCTGCACATAGGATGCCCTTACTTCAGGAGGATCCCTACTACAGACTGGGGACCCCGCAGGTGAGGCAGAAGGATAGGTTATATTACAGTACTTTTCAGGACTAGTGTGGGGGACAATGCACATGCCACCTGGGCCTTTCTCCCAGCCCGCTCCTTCACCCCATGTACATGGTGTGCCCCCTGCACACTCATGTAATTTAGCAACCCGGGCACAAAATCGACTACCTCACACACTCTATGATCTCTAATGATCTACCTACCTTATTTCTAGTCTTTGCCACATAAGCAATGAGGTTAATGAAAGCAGTAATGGTGTGTTACGCATTTGTGGACAGAATTATGTGCCTTCAGCTAGTGGGACAATAACAACGTGCAACACTATTTCATCAGTATCTTCTGCCCCTTTTGGTCCTTTCCCATCCTTTGACTAGAGTCACTCAGCAGTAGAGTATGTCTCCAGTCACGAAGGCCACATGTGTGGGTGGAGTCAGAGCTGGCGGTACTGAACACACACAGCTTCTACTGGTCACGTCCTAGAGAGGCAAGTCCAGTCCCATTCTGCATGTTGTTGTTGTTGTTGTTGTTATGCCAGCACGCCAACAATAAATACATTTTAACTGTTTCCTCTACTGTAATGTAACACTGAGCTTCCAGATGTTGTCAAGCAGCACACTATGTGCTGCTCTGTTCTCAGATGCCATGTGGAACTGCTTCCGCAGCCTTAACCCTACAGTGATTGAGATGTTTAGAAAACGTAATAAAGCGACAGACATGATTCAGTTGGAACTTCATCAGAAACAAATGTTGTACAAGATCTTTGTTGTTAAACCACTTACACAATAGTCAACCTCAAGGAAGCCAACCCCATACACTCATGTGCTGAGGCAGTGAAATAAAGGCTGAATCTAATAGCCAAGTACCTGCTGGGATTTAAATTCTTAGTAGAATATAGGGCTTTGTACTCATTCAGATCTAGCTAAAAGAAATCCCAGCTCTTTTGTAGAAATCAGTGTCTGTCAGGCACTTACTCAGCACCTTTTTTGTATTGGGGATTACTGGACTCAGTTGATCTATTATGGTTGAACCAGAATGCCTAAAAATATGCTGCTTAAGATGTTTTGTTTTCTAAAGTAAATCTCTTATCTGACGGTTAGCCTCCAAATAGGAATGCTAAAGGCTGAATAACATGTACAATGTAGTGCTGAAATTTAATGCCACAGGAATAGAAAGATTTAGCTGCTCATCATGTAAGCATAAAATGCCAAGATTTCACCAACATTCTTGTGGTAATAAGCATCTAAAGAATGCTTCTTGACTTCACAGTACGCTTATGTAAGCATACATTCTTAGCGTATGACACAATGAAATTACATGCATGTGCCCACTACAAGTCTGATGCTGAAAAGAGCCTCAACCTAGGTGTCCATTTTTGTGATCACAAAAAATAGCACCGACAATTAACAATGGTGCAAAATGACAGGGATTATCACTCTAATTATTGGACCCAGTTTTGCTCATAAATCCTGTCGTTAGAAATATAAATTCTCTAGCTCATGATCACCATTATTTGTACATGAAAAATTGAAGGCAATATCTGAAAGATCAACCCATAGCATAAAACAGTGTTACCAGTTTATAATTACTAAGGCCCAGATCCTAAAGGTATTTAGGTACCCAATTCCCATTGATTTCAATGGAAATTAGGAGCCTAAGTACTTTTGTGAGCCTAATTGTCTGGGGTTAGGAAGACCATTCTCATATGGTCAGGTTATTTTCTAATTGGCCAGTGTGGGATTTCACTCAACTTCTTCTGAAGCTGCTGACACTGGCCACTGCTAGATAGCAGACAAGATACAGGACCATTGGTGTGCTCTAGTATGGTGATTAATCTATGGAAACTATGTATGATAACAATCAATGGCGTACATCTCTTGACGTTTCCATTGAGACCATCATCAAAGGACCTCACGGACTTTACAGATATAAACATGGCAGCTGTTTAACAAAGCACAGCAACACCAGCCAACAGTAGATGACAGCAAGTGAAGAACAATAGCACAGTTTGAAAGTGTAGGGGTTATTTAAAGAAGACTATACTCACAGAGAACGGCATTTAGCCAGTTTCCTTACTGATGACCATGAGTTGTCAGGATCTCAGTTATAACACATCCAAACGATCATATTTGTACTTTTCATAGAATCATATGCTTGTTATCTTGAAATGGGAATAAAAAGTTTTAATTAGGAAAAGATTTACATGAGAAATGGGGAAAACATATGTCTAACAAAATGTGATGAAATACGCTCCATGTTCTGTATATGGATCATCTGTGATTAAAATTTCCAGACATTCTCTAGTCTGACTTGTGGTTATGGGATCATAAGGTGCTTATTAAATAGGTAGCACACCAGGCCAATAAGTCGTGAGGCCAATCACCCCAGTGCGTAAGGTGATGGAGGTGTAAGCAGGTGATGCACAGTTATTTAGGAAGTTTGTAATCTATGCAAATGAGTGCCACACTCCTCTCACAGCAACTTTCCATAGACCCTGATCATCTTCTCCCCATACACCATCTCCCCTATGCCATTCCTTCACCCCATGCTGCGGAGGGTGGATGCAGTGGTTGGTCATCAATGGGCTCTCTAACTTCCCCGCCCCCAGACTTGGGAACTGGATCTTCAGCTCACTGGGCCCTGGCCTCCCTTGCTGACAACAGCATTTTGGCTCAGACAGTTGGAAGGGCTCTGTGGGCTGGGCTGTGCCAGTCAGTCTCCATAGCTACCGCTCAACCACACTAGCCGCCCTGACCCACAAAGCTGCTGGGTTACCAGGGAGATACCTAAACCCCTCCTTGACTTAAATCCCAAACTACTCTGTATAACAATCAGTGGAGGGATAGGAGTAGGGAGGTAGAGTCACAACTCTGCCCCTAGTGAGGGGGTGATGTTTGACAGCTGCAGAGGTTCTTCCGTCTCTCAGGATTCACATCACCTTCTATAGCTGCAGGTCTCAGGTGGACCAGACCACCCCTGGTGATCTGGAGCTAGAGTACTCAAGATCTGGCCTCACAAGCTTTAGTAGAGTTAGTAGAATACAGATCTATATTTCCATTTTCAATCTCAGCTTTACTTTATGAAGAGTTCTCTTGGTCTCACAGCTCATAATGTGTGTGCTCATTCATCTCTTCTATTTTCCAACACTTTCCCTCTCCCCTCCAACTTTCCTCTCTTTCTGTATTCCAGGAGATATATTAATCGATGTACTAGACAAGGCTACAGTTATAGGAGTTTATGGGTTTGCAGTGTAGTTGTTTGGATGTGCTGCCTGTAACCTGTTCAAAAATGTGTGACTCTAGTGAGTAACCTAATCATCTAGCTTATTAAATGCCCGATCAGTCCATCTATGGCCACAGCAGTTTTTGGACTACAATTACACATCCTTCAGCAGCAATATTAATTTAATCGTAACTACATAAGTGTTCTACAACCACTGAACTATGGGTTTTCTGCAGCGGCGCATGACTGGGGGAGGAAAATGGAGCTTTCCAGTAGAGCACATGGCAAAGGGAGACAAAGTCTGTCTTAAGAAAGGGTGCTGCTCTGAGCAGGGGGTTGCCCATAACCACAGCACAGAAGGGCTTGCAGGAACAAGGGGGCAAGAGGGACTCTGCCCTTCCCAAAACACTGACAGACCTCTGACGCACAGAATGGGTGAAATCAGACTAGTGGAGGGTGTGTCTCACGTCTTTTGTTATTTTTGAAAGCTCTGTAACTCTCTAGTACTTTTAGTAAGTGACTATGGTTAGGAAATTCCTTGACCTAGCCTGTGTTTCTTGCTTTCCTGCCATATTTCCCTCACAGAATAGGCGCTGACTTATTCAGATCCGAGGGGGGTGCTCGACCCCCACTTCACCCCTTCCCCCAAGCCCCACCTCTTCCCACCCCCGCTCCACCCCCTCCCCACCTCTTCCTGCCCCCTCTCCTCTCCCTCCCAACCCAGTGCCTCCTGGACACCACTGAACAGCTGATCCGCAGTAGGTGGGAGACACTGGGAGGGAGGGGCTGATCAGCGCGCCACCGGCAGGCAGAAAGGCCGGGGGAGAGGGGGAGGTGCTGATCCATGGGGCTGCTGATGTATGCTGAGCACCCGCTATTTTTTCCCTTGGGTGCTCCAGCCCATGGAGTCGTCACCTATGCCCAGATGACCACAGCCTAGGTGGGAGTCTCACAGCACATAAGCAACTTGGGGAGCCTCAGGAAGTCTGAGGCGCTGGTTTCGGCATTGAGAGGGGCTAGATTGTGGAACCCCATGTCCCAAGGAAGGCTTCAGACAAGAGATCTGAGCCTGGGAATGAGCCCTAGAGATCCAGAGCTAGGAACAGGGACTAGACTCTACCTGGACCCTGTTGATTTAGAAGCACATGGGAACTGGCCATCTGATCTATTTTTGCACCGGACTAATGACAATTCAGAGGGGTCCCAGGCCAGGTTGTAACAATCCCCATGGGCTTGATTCTGCTCTTTCACCAGCATTACTCCATTGACTGCAGTAGCATTACCTCGGATTATCACCACTGTAAGTGAGATTAAATCAGGCTTCATATGTTTATGTCATATGATTGGTGGGAGAGAGCACAGAGGCTTGATGGTGAATGGGGGCTCCTGGAGCATCTGTGGATGGATGCAAAAAAACATTATTTTGGTGCCTGTTTGCAGAACATGAAGAATCCACTGTCTATCACTGGCACAAGCTCAGGCACCTACTTCTATTCCTTATTTGCCTTTATAGTTTTTCCTTTAAAAAAATAAGAAAAAAGGACGTTAAATACAAAACCTCTGTTATTTCAAAGTTATATTTATTATTACTACACACACGAGTTAGGAAGATCAAAAGAAAACTTGCACCATAAATGTTAACTCAGCCAAACTGGACAGGACCAAAATGTTAAAATTTGGGTGCCTAACGTTAAGTGTCTAAATTTAGGGTTCGGCACGTAAGAAAAAGTGGCCTGATTTTTAGAGGTGCTGAGCATCGCCAGCTCCTCTTGACTTCAGTGGGAGTTAAGGACTCTCATTCCCTCTGAGAATCAGGTCACTTTTATTTAAGGCCTTGATTCAGCAAAGAACCTATGCATGCGCTTAATGTTAATTGGTGCCTAAGTGCCTCAGCATATATTTGGGAGCCAATCTTTGGGCAATCACATTTGAAATTTTTCACTTAAGGTTTTTATTCGTGAGTGAAGCTTTGAGAGTGTCATTGTTTTACAATTTTCTAATATAAAATTTCCATTTAATTAAAAGAACACGGGGGTTTTATGAGACTTAGCCTAGGTAACCTCTTAATGGATATGTGCCCTGACTGTGGAATATAGCGAAGGAAGATCATTGCATAATGTAACTGTTGGATGGATGGTGCTCATTGTAAATGACTATTGCTGCCCCCAATCCACCCTCTGAATGCATCATTCAATGAAAGACTGCCTGGCTTTGTGGATAAATGTCTTCCTCATCTTCTAAAGACAGAAATTCAATTATGCTGTTGTACTTTTCTTTTTAGAAAATGGAGATCCAGCCCAAGCAATAGAAGGGGAACATAAACTTTGGCAAATTATAATTAAAATTAAGTGGACTGTCAGGTAATATAGTGCCTGATCCAAAGCCCATTGAAGTCAGTATGGTGTATTTCAATGGGCTTTGACCAACAAATAATAAGCTATCCAGACAAAAAAAGGCCCAATCCTGAAAATTATGTATGTTAAATTCCCATTAATATCAACAACAACTTTGCAGAGTCAGAATTCCTTAGCACAATGCAATCTGGTCACATGCTACACATCGCAAAACCAGGGCCCATGGGGCTGGCAAAGTGTCGACACACAAGTGGGGGGCATTAGAAGGTGTAAGGAGTCCATGAGACTCTACACTTGGGCCAACCATGTTGTGGCTGGGGAGCACAGGAACAGTGCCACCACAGAACAAGTTCTAGTTTTTGTGAAACCCCACCCTTCTCCCTACATTTGGAATATAATTACCGTATTTACACAAATAGCGCAGTCTTTGGAGTCAGTTCTGCCCTCAATGAAATTTCACACCAAAGCTTCTATTGACTTTAGCAGGAAAAGGGCCAGTCCTTTATCACTGCAAACTGCTGTTTTTGTACTCCCGTCTTTTGCTCCAAAAACATAACACACAACATGACAGACATTGAGACACTGAGACAATTGGTCTCATATCCTCATATCTCTTAGGAATACCCTGAACAAAGTCTGGAGTGATTCTTTGGGTGAAGAGAAAAATTTTACAGCTGAAAATATTTTAGAGAGACTTTCCACTTAAAATGCTAACTCTGTATTTTACATTTTAATGGTACACTAATGTTGAATTAAAATGGAATCCCTATGGTAATGTACCATATCTAAATCAATACTCCATAATTAGTGTCATGAAAATGAATATTAAAAGTTATAGTAGCAATGGAATATCCCAAACAAGGAGGGTTTTTAGTGAAAAAAGCCTTTGGTGTCCATTAACTCATGCCTGACTAATGCTAAATTGCAGCCAAATATCTGGAAAATACTTGTGAGAGCCACATTAATGCCCACAAAATGTATCCTAATTAGCGCAATTATGATAAATGCTGAAAGAATTCATTATGACTGAAGGCTTCTAATAGAAAGTTGCCCATAAGCTGCATCTTAACAAACTCTTCCATTATCGCCAACACAATGATGACTGCTGCCCGCACAATTACTATCAAAAAGCTGTAGTTTAAAAGCGTACATTAACTGTGACCAATCCCCTTAGTAAAAGTCTGCCAGTGATTGATCCCTTCTCTTTTTTGCCAGACATGCCTTTATAACAGCCTACTTGCTACCAGACCTTGGCATCCGCATCATGCCTTGTTTTAGTCAAGTAGCTCCTGGTTAAGTAGCAAAGTGCTTTAAGCACATGCTGAACTTTAAGCACATTGAAATTCAGATGACTTCAAAGTTAAACAAAGGCTTAAGTGCTTTGCTGAATTGAGGCAGCTGAGAAGGTGAATACCATTTCAGTAGGCCCAGTTTTGTTCTATTTCATGGAGTAGGAAGATATCTTGATGCACTTAGGACCAGAGTCTGTGGTTGGCTACTCTGTTACTCAACTACAGTGTTACACCAAATTTACACCACTGTAGCTGAGAACAGAATCTGGATCAACAGCACTGATACTGAAACCAGAATTTGGCTCAGAGACTGAGAATGGAAAATGACTATATTCAGGAAATAATAATATAAATATAATTGCATTAAAAAAATTATGAAAAACTAAAACCCAAACCCTGCTAAATGAGTTTCCTCTTGGCCTCACATACCTAATAAAAACCAGGCAATATACAGTTTGTCAGGGCAAATGATTAAAGATTCCTTTAGTCTATAATACAACTCTCAGTCCAAAAGAAATTTTGATGGAAAAATGCTGGCCAACTCTATCCATAATCATCTACAGAATTGTCTATCAAGTTTCAGTTACACCACTACAGCACCACTGTATTGGCATTTTTAAATCAGCAGATCCAGATAACTTGCATGCAAGAGTTTTAAAAGAGTTGGCTGATGAGCTCACTGAACTGTTAATGTTGATTTTTCAATAAATCTGGGAGCACTGGGGAAGTTCCAGAAGACTAGAAAACAGTTAATGTGCCAATTTTTTCAAAAGGCTAAACAGGATGACCTGGCGATCCTGGGCAAGATAATGGAATGGCTGTCACTGGACTCGATTAATAAAGTATTAAAGGAGGGTAATTAATGTGAATCAACATGGGTTTAGGAAAAACAGATCCTGTCAAACTAACTTGACATGTTTTTATCAGATTGCAAGTTTGGTTGATAAAGATAACAGTGTTGACATAATATAAATAGCCTTCCATAAGGCGTTTGACTTGGTACCACACAACATTTTGATTAAACAAATAGAATAATATAAAATTAACATGCCACCTGGATTAAATGGATTAAAAACTAGCTAACTGATAGGTCTCCAAATGTAACTGTGAATGGGTAATCATCATTGAGCAGGTATGTTTTTAGTGAGGTCCTGCAGGGATTGGTTGTTCTCCCTATGCTATTTAATGTTTTTATTAATTACCTGAAAGAAAACAAAATCATTACATCTGGATTGATTGATAAACTGAGCTCAAGCAACCAGTATGCATTTTAAGATGATGTGACAAAGTTCCTCCTCTGCCTTGGTGGGTCCTGCGCTTATTGGTGGATTTGCTCGCTTTGGAGCTTCACAGCAGCCCTCAGTTTGGCTGTTTTCATGAACCCACAGTCCAGGTCAGCTCCTCCTGTGTCTGACCAGGAGTTGGGAGGTTTGGGGGGAACCTGGGCCCGCCCTCTACTCCAGGTTCCAGCCCAGGGCCCTGTGGAAGGCAGCTGTCTAGAGTGCCTCCTGGAACAGCTGTATGACAGCTACAACTCCCTGGGCTACTTCCCCATGGCCTCCTCCCAACACCTTCTTTATCGTCACCATAGGACCTTCCTCCTGGTGTCTGATAATGCTTGTACTCCTCAGCCCTCCAACAGTATGCGTTCTCACTCTCAGCTCCTAGCGCCTCTTGCTCCGAGCTCCTTACACACACACACAAACTGAAGTGAGCTCCTTTTTAAACCCAGGTGCCCTGATTAGCCTGCCTTAATTGATTCTAGCAGCTTCTTGATTGGCTGCAGGTGTTCTAATCAGCCTGTCTGTCTTAATTGTCTCCAGAAGGTTCCTGATTGTTCTGGAACCTTCCGTGTTACTTTACCCAGGGAAAAAGGACCTACTTAACCTGGGGCTAATATATCTGCCTTCTATTACTCTCCTGTAGCCATCTGGCCCGACACCGTCACAATGGCTAAACGTAAATGTATACATCTAAGAACAAAGAATGTAGGCCATACTTACATGCCGGAAGATTCTATCCTGGAAAGCAGTGACTCTGAAAAAGGTTTGGGGTATGTGATGGATAATCAGCTGAACATGAGCTCCTAGTGTGACACTCTGGCCAAAAGAGTTAATGTGAGGATAAGATGTATAAACAGGGAAATCTCAAGTAGGAGCAGAGAGAAAATTTTACCTATTTGGCACTGATGCGACCATTGGTGGCATATTGTGTCCAGTTGTGGTGCCCACAGTTCAAGAAGGACGTTGATAAATTGGAGTGGGTCAGAGAAGAGCCATGACAATGATTAAAGGATTAGAAACCCTGCCTTATACTGAGTCACTCAATCTATTTTACCAAAGACAAGGTTAAGGTGGGTCTTGATTACCTTCTACAAATATCTGCTTGGGGAACAAATATTTAATAAGGGGGACTTCAGGCTAGCAGAGAAAGGTGTAACATCATCCAGTGGCTTGAGGCTGAAGCTAAACAAATTCAGATTGGAAATCAGGTGTCAATTTACAATGGTGAGATTAATTAGCCATTGGGACAAGTTACCAAGGGTTGTGGTGGATTCTCCATCACTGCCAATTTTTAATTCAAAATCCAATGTATTTCTTAAATATCTGCTCTAGGGCTTATTTTGGGGAAGTTCTATGGCTTCTGTTACACAGGAGGTGAGAGTAGATGATCACAGTGGTCCCTTCTGGCCTTGGAATGCATGAATGGTTGGGTTTGAATAGGTATCACTGGTAGGAGGTTTTGGCCTGAAAAAACATTTATTACTGGTGTGATGTGTACAAAGAAAAAGACCCCAGCTTGACGCTCAGAGCCAAGGCTGAGTTTGCAGGGCCAGTTAGGAAAATAAAATGATTTTAATTTAATGTAAGCACATAGGATATTGAAATCCCCAAGAGCACAATGGAACAGCACAATGCCATTTTCACGGTCACTGTTAAGTGTAGAACTGCACTTTAAAAACGTTGAGATTTTACAGATGAGGGAATGGGGCTGCTTCTGAGCAGATTGAGTGGAAATACTTATCATGCGTCTATAGTAACTTGACATGATGCATTCAAAATATGAATAGGGTGCGTGCTGCTCAAGTTATCATAACAGATTACTGAACATGAAAATTACTCCACGTTCAAAACTGGCTTAAGCCTCATCAAGGCAGCAACTACAGGATGAAAGTTTCTTTTGTTTAAACAAACAATATTAATGAGAGAAATTTGAGGAGAGGAGAGGGATTTGTGCTTTCACATCTGCTAGGGATGGGCAAACATGGTTCAAATACAATGAGAACTTGGTCTCCTGAACTTTCACCTAAATCTTTAAGTGAACCTGAACCAAATTTTTTGCCAGGGTTGGAAAACTATAGTTAACATCCTTTTTAGACATCTTTCCTTGCTTCTTCATTCTAGCCAAGGATAGGAAGCTAACTCATATTCAGGTCTCAGAAATAAATGTGGCCTGGTTTTCAGAGATGCTGAGAAACCTGTAGCTCTGGAAACCCTTTAGCCAGGTGCCAATGGCTAAAACAAGGGCTGGGTTCAATCCGGATAAGGGTCCTTTTCTAAAATAAAACTATGGCTCAACTAGCCCCCACTCAGATCTATACCCCTATTTCTGGCTTTGGGGAACTAAAATAACCCCTCCCTGGTCACCTTTGCAGGTCTTTTCTCCCCACTCACAAGCACTCATGAGTCCTTTGGGAACATGGCACCATAAGTGTCTCTTGATTTGGGGAAAAGAGGAAAAACAATCAAAATAAATAAAACTCTGTAAATACTTATACATATACAAGAAAATGAACAAGCAAAATAAGCGCATCAGGAGTCTGATAAATTTCACAGTTTCTATTGGTAACTGTTTGACTTATGAAGGTCCAGAATGCCGCACCCTCCTAAAAAACCCACTCACTGGTCCAATTATACTTAGGAATAATCAAGGGATGGCTCTTGTCCATGGGGCTGCTCCAATTCTGAGAGAATCTTTTCAACACCTCCCATTCCAATGTGCAGTCCCCTGGTCCAGTACTGGCTCTGCTTCTGATGGCCTGGTGGATTGGAGTGCTGTGAAGTCAGCTCAGCACGACTGCTGGTTCAGTTAGACCTCACTGCAAGATCAGCTCTGTGCTGCTACCACTTCTGCCAACCGGCAGATTTTCTCCACAAAAATCTTCAGGTAGGGAACCTGTGATAAAACAGCAACCCTGGACAAAATCCCTGCTCCTTTTGGCTAACCCGCCTCACAGAGCTCCCCCCCCCCGGCCCCCGCCTGCCCCATCCCAATTGAGCTTGAATTTTGTTACCAAACCGAAGTCCACTGTGTATAAATTCAGGGTGATTCTATGCCCTTTTGTGAGTACACTTTCTTGAACTCTATTTATAACATGTTCTCTATCTTTTAATGAAGGATCATATTTATATCTTTCTCATAGTCTCTGCTACAAAGCAGCACAGTCTGCAGGTACAAGTTCCTGTTCAGCAGAGGACATAAGGGGAAAGCTGTGTCCTGGAGATGAGGAGCTCTGTCCTAGGGAGCAGGGACTCTGTCCCAAGGTTCTGCTTTGCTCTGGGTTCCACACTTGGAGATTCTGCCTCGGTTGGAGGAATCTGCAGGGCTAGTCCAGATTGAACCAGACAGACGAGCAACAGCAGAGGCGGAGCTCACTGAGAACTAACTGGACCAGTCGCAGCACAGAAGTGACTCCATGGTGTGGCCCAACTGGAGCAGTGGCAGCAGCAGCAATGAGCTGATTTCACAGTGTGCTGAGCCACACACCAGGAGAAGCAGAGCTGAAATCACTGAACTGGACCCCACATTGGAGTGGGTCCTGGTAGAGCACTTTTCCCCGGACTGGAGCAGGCCAGTGCAGAACCACTCCTAGACACCTTTGAGTACGGCTGAGACTAACTCACCTTATGGGGGCGGAGGGATCGCTCAGGAGTTTGAGCATTGGCCTGCTAAACCCAGGGTTGTGAGTTCAATCCTTGAGGGGGCCATTTAGGGATCTGGGGCAGAAATTGGGGATTGGTCCTGCTTTGAGCAAGGGGGTTGGACTAGCTGACCTCCTGTGGTCCCTTCCAACCCTGATATTCTATGACTTGAGGCAAAAACAAAAATGATACCATCTCCAATAAGATTATAATCCACACCTTAGAACACTGAAGACTGCAAGCAGAGTCAGTGTATGAGCATTCCCCCTTCCTCCAGGCTGATTTTGATTGCCACCTACTTCAGAACTATCTTTTTTCCATTTGCTTCGGTATTCACTCTTATTTTTTTCCTCTACAACCCCAGATTCTTCCTTACGTAACTTTGATCCCCTTAATTCTGTCTATGCTACTACATCTTGCTTTCCCTCATGATGCCACATGTGAATTAATCCCAGTGGTGACATTCTCACATATGAACTAAAATTATTCTAGCAAAATCCTAACACTGTGCTCAATAGCAGCGGCTGCTTCTTACTTCTGGCAATGCCCTCACATCTTGTTGGAATCTGTCAGTCTAGTCTCCCTATTATTACTTCCACTTTGAATTTACACAGGAATTAACTTGCTTGTTGATTTCCTATTTGCTCTTCAGTGGGGTTACTGAGCTGCAGCTGTGATGCCTATCCTGACTCTGCCCCCATGCACAAATCCCCAACTGCTGGGTCTTTGAGGTCCTACGCAGAGCTTTCAAACAATGCCGGTTAAACAGATGCTCAGTCGGCTCTAAAATCACTAGCTCTAGCCCTGGAAACATTCCGCTCACCAGTTAGTGCTTTGTTCACAGCCACTCACAAGTCAATTTAAAAAAACAAAAAAACATTCAAATCTGTGACACTGAAGATGGAACTCACCTGTCTTCTACTACCCTATTTCACTCTGTGATCCCCTAATAGTGAGCAATGGGGCAGACTACACTCTAGAAGAGGCTGAAGAACTATGTTATTATAAAGGGGCCAGTTCTGATAGATGCTTAAGATGGCACCTTCATCTCCAAGAGCTAGATTCACAAAGAGGAGTAAAGATCAGTGTTGCAGCATGTACTTTTGGGCACCATCCTGCCTAATGGAATCCACAGCCCTGAGTTAGGCACCATATGCAATGCAAGGAGAGAGTTAGGCACCTAAGAATCGGATTCACAAGAGCAGCACACTGAGCAGGGAAACACCTAAGCTAGTTAATAGGAAATTGTGAGGAGAAGGGTGCAGCATAAGTCCCACCACTCCAAGGGGTTTAGGCACCTAAGACTGGGTAAGAGGGAGGTCTCCCCATTGAGGATTCACAGCTGGGAACCTACTCCTGGAGCTATGTGCCTAAGACCTTTCTCACAAAAAATGGAGGTAAAGGACGTGCTACCCCTAAGTGCTTTTTAGCATGAGGTTAAAGCATTCACCTAGCATGTCGGAGACCCAGGTTCAAATCCACTCTCTGTTTGATGTGGAGGAAGGATTTGAATCCATGTCTCCCATTGCTCAGAAGAGTGCCCTAACCACTTAGTTGTGGGATATTTGAGGGTCAGCATCTCTCAATCTCACGTGTTCAAACCATTCCATTTTGTATATATAATTTAACTTTCAGTGGACCAGTATTTGAGCCTCCCCATCTTAGCTGAGTGCCCTAACCATTGAGCTATAGAGCCACTCTCATGTTTTCTTTTGTTCAATGAATTATTACCAAAGGCTAATGGGTACCATTACCCCTATCATCTCCTCCACCAGTTGTGCTTTGACTAGGGCCTAGTCACTTAGGTGGCCTCTAGGAACGCCTACTAAATCAAGCCCTGCAAACAAGCTTGGGGAAGGGGAAGCACCTACTTTGAGGATCCCACCAGAGTTAAGGTGTGAGATAGGCACCAGATGTCAAGACTTAAGTGGCTGCACACATGCCCACTGGCAGATTTTTAGTCACCGACTTTACTGGTGGATAATTTGGCACCTAGGGAATTTAGGTGCCTACAGGGTTATGTGGTAGCTGAGGAGGAGAGCTAAAGGACTGAATTTTGGACTTGGATGCCTGAAGTGGCCAGTAAGTGCCTACATGTTTTGTGGATCTAGCCTCCAATGACTTCAGTAAGAGTCCTTATCCAGCCAGCCAAGTAATTATATCATGGCCATTGTTGTTGTATCTGAAAAATAAGGCCACTTTCCTGGAAGAAGCACTGCTGATTTTTTTTTTAAATAATGTATTAGCTCAGCAAACTGTGTAACAGTGGTGGGGCCATGTGAATGAATCCCCCCGCTCGCTGTGCACGTATACTTTTTTTAAAATGTCTTCTTCTGCTTCTTCTGCTTCTTCTTCTAGGAAATCCCTTTTGCTCTTTTATTGCTTGTATCTAAGAAGGCTTAAAGGAAAACCTGAGGTGTGTGTGAGCGTGTGTGTAAGCGTTGCATGCTTTTACTGTGCTCTGACAATGGGTCCTCTCAAATCCCATTTAGACTTGTCTAATCATTTAAATATGAAAAACTGATTCAAGCATTCTTGAAGTGAAAAGACAATGGCTTCTTGACATCGTACAGAAGACAGACCTTCATGTAGCCACCTTGCTACAAGACAACATATCACTGAAAAGTTACACAAACAAGTTATTAACACCGGCACAAGTAACCTGAATCTATTCCTGAAAACCTCTGACTGGTTTAATCCAAATCTTTTCAGAAAGTAAAACACCACTGAACTAAGCCATTCACTTTTCCCATCAGACTGTAGAAGGGGGTTAGTAATTACCCAACTTTGAAACAACAGAGGGCCTGATCCTACAGAGTGGTATGAATGCTTCCTGCAAGATGCGGAGTGCCCTCCACTCCTACAGAAATCAATAGTAGTTGTGGCCATTCAGTGCTTTGCAAGACTGGACCCTTAGAGATTTTAGATTGCACAGCCCTGCAGAGTTAGAATGCTGGCGGATATCCGTAACCTTGTAAAAGTGTTTTAAAAAATACAGTAGTCATCATGAGAAATGTCTGTTTACTTCCCACTGAAGGAATTCAAGACAGTTTGGAGGAAATAGCAGTTAATAACAGTGCTGCAGTTTTTACATTCATTGTGACATGAACACAGTTTTTCTTGAGCAATTGCATGTTTTGGAAAAACAGGAATGCAGGGAGATGTAAAATGTCTGTTCCTGCTCGAAATACCTGCCGCTCAGTATGGCAGAATTCCAGAAGGAATTTTGAGAACAGTTCTGCTGATCAAAACAAATCTAATTTCTTAAGGAAAGGGCAATAGTAAGTGGTGTCAGACATTTTAGCACTTTGGAAAGCCAAGTATACACCATGTTTGGATTATCTTTTCTCGCTTATCCTCTTCAATTAAATCTAGTTCTGCAAGACTGGCTTACTACAGGAACATACTCAGAAGGATATATTATCATACTGATGTCCAGAGATTGATGCACATATTTCCATACCCTTTGATTCACAATGAATAACCAAGACTAATTAAAATAAACTGCTAGTGGCTAGTGGCTGACAATTTGCAAACAGAAAAGGAGGCCAAATTTGTTGAATAAATTTTTTGATGAGAATTATTCACTCATCTCTATTGACTATGTCACTTAGCTACTTATATGGACCTCATTACCACACTGTCTGAGCACCTCACAGTCATTGATTGGATTTCTCCTCACAACACCCCTATGAGGCAGGAAAGTCCAATTATTGCCATTTTACAGCTGGGGAACTGAGGCAGAAAGATTACTTACCCAAGATCACAGAGGAAATCAATGATAGAGCAGGAAATTAAACCTAGGTCTCCAGATTCCAAGGCTAGTGTCCTAATTGCTGGATCATCTTTCCTGTCTTACACACAGCTCCTTCAAACACTTAGGCCAGCTCTACACTAACGCATTTACTGCTGCACAGCTGTACCAATGCACTTGCATTGCTGTAAGATCTCTCGTGTTGTAGCTCTGAGCTGATGGGAGAGTGCTCTCCCATTGACACAGCGCTGTGCACACTCCCACTTATGTCAGCATAATTTATGTCGCTCAGGGGGGTGTTTTTTCAACACCCCTGAGTGACATACATTTTGACGACATAAGTGGTAAAGTAGAGATGGCCTTACACACATGGATAACTTTATTGCTGTGAGTAATCCCACTGACACCAATGTCAAGTTAAGCATGCACGTAAATGTTTGCAGGACCAGGGCCTTTATAGAGTCCCTGGATATAAAAACCACTGACAGTGGCCATAAATTTATTACTGCACCTTGCCGCCTTTCAAATCATCTCTGCACCCTTTTGTGGCATATTCTTTTAGAATGTTATGACCCAGCCGTTTCCTAGCTGACTGGCAGGTCTTCTTTTAGCTAGAAAAAGTGACTGAGTTTGAACTGGGACTAGCTAACCCAAGCTAGCCTAGCCAGACCTAAACTCAACCACTTTCGCCCATGCAGACAGATGTTGGGTAATGTCTTAGCTCAATTATAGCAAGTCAAGTTGTAACCTAGAGTCATGTTCACGTTAACTAAGCCTGACCTAAACTCAACTTTTTCTAGTCAAGACGAGCTCAGATAGCATACGGTATTGGATGAGCCTGTTTAAATATTTGGCAGCTTGTAAACAAGCAGATCACAAACTTCAACCCAGGAAAAATAATTCCTGTACAGACTGGGGGACATATTCTGTTCTTACATACATATTGTGGAACCCCACCAATTTATAAATGGAACTGGGGACAAAATTTGACCCTGAATCCAAAGCAACACTGAATGTGAAGCAGGAACTGTAAATGGCTATTAATTTTCTTATTTAGATTTCCCTTTTTCTGGGACTACTAAAAAGCTATTCTCTTCTAACTTTCAGTTGTTACTGTCTTAATTTTTTCCTGTTTTGTAATAGGTCTACTGGCTTCAGTAAAGATCCCATGGATGGTAAAGTGGGGCAGGCTTTGTTTCTTTTTTCAAATAGAATCATAGAACTGGAAGGGACCTTGAGAGGTCATATGGTCCAGTCCCCTGCACTCAAGGGAGGACTAAGTATTATCTAGACCATCCCTGACAGGTGTTTGTCCAACCTGCTCTTAAAAATCCCCAATGACAGAGATTCCACAGCATCCCTAGGGAATTTATTCCAGTGCTTAACCACCCTGACAGGAAGTTTTTTCTAATGTTCAACCTAAACCTCTCTTGCTGCAATTTAAGCCCATTACTTCTTGTCCTATTCTCAGACGTTAAGAAGAACAATTTTTCTCCCTCCTCCTTGTAACAACCTTTTATGTACTTGAAAACTATTATGTCCCCTCTCAGTCTTCTCTTCTCCAGACTAAACAAGAAAGAAGATAAAAGAAAGCTCACGAGCTATATGACCTTTCCAAAGTTCTGATATTTGAATAAATTATAACACTAAACAATGTGAATAAATATTACCATTTTTCTCATTTAAATTATCTTGGTATCATTTCTTCTAGGGACCACAGTAAACTAATTCCTAACCACCTCGTGTCATCAGACCTGCCCATGTTATCGATTTGCATCTGTAGAACCTCAAAACTCTTTCATCATATCTTTATTCTAACAACAACATACAAAGTTCAGTTTTGCTTCCTGATGCTGTGTCTCCCACTCCTGCCATGCACTCTGCCAAGCTTAATTGCCTTACCTCCCTTGCGGTCTATGTAGGGACAGCTCTATCTCAGATATCGTGAATACCAAGTAGAATCTGAATAGGGAAAACAAGTACGGATATAGGAAGTAATGACGCAGTATGTGATATGGAACATGTATTGTTAAAGGGAAAATTTAAAATATGTTGTGATTTCCTAAGGGAGCCCTTTCCTAGAGACATTATCCTCCACAAAGGAGAATCACTAAGAGGGAATGGTGGGGATCTGAAATATCATCTATCAGCGATGAGCCTGAACTTAAAAAAGAAAAGGAACACACCCAAACCCTTTAGGAACGTTTGTATTCAGATCCAACCTTTGTGCCAGTATAGCTGTGCATTGTATGAAGGAGGAGTATACCTCGATTTAATAACAACCTTTCTTAAGGAAAGCTCTGCTCCTTTTCAGGTACGTTCATTCCCACTCTTTCAACAGTACATATATAGTATTTTGGATTATTTTTGCACTGTTAAATCAACATGGCCAACATTTTCAACCATGGGAATGTAAAATTAGGCACCTCACCAATCTGGTTTCCAGTGGCACTGAGCGCCCACAACATCCAGTGATCTTCACAGGCTGCATTGTGACTTGGATGATTGTGATGGCATCACAGTCCCAATGCTCTGGAACTGCTCTGTATGAAGCCAGCCAGGTCCCTGGGGTGGTGTGACTCCCCTCAGGGCACGCTGTCCAGGGCAAGGAACCTCTTTGGCTGTGGCCTTCCTGGGACTGACCTCGGAGCATTCAGCACCCCTGTTCACACCATACACTTCTCCTTGGTAGGTCCACCTGGATGGGACCCTGGGCTGGATGCCCTGGACTCCCCCCTCTCCAAGTCGCTCATAGCAGACTGCCCAGCTTCCAGTGACCTGACCTCCGACAGGCCCATTGCCCTTCCTCCTGGTCTTTGTCTTGCTTCCTAGACAAAGTGTCACCTGGTTGCATCCCCCTTCTGGGTCTCAGGTTATGAAGGGCACCATCCATCGCTTATGTGCAGGCAGCTGGAGCCACCTCACCTGGCCCTGAGGATCTCAGCAAAAGTCACACACCCTTATTCCCACCACCTAGGCATTGGTGCAATACACAGGGAAACTGAGGCACACACAGTGTTCATGCAAAACAATAAGACTCACATAGGCTCACATACAACACAATAAGGAGGAAAAACCCACTTTGTCACAATGATACACTCACACTAGGGAATAAGAACTATTACCAGCAGGAGAGCGGTAATAGCTCACCTTACCTGATCACTCTTGTTACAGCGTGTATGGTAACACCCATTGTTTCATGTTCTCTGTGTATATAAATCTCCCCACTGTATTTTCCACTGCATGCATCCAATGAAGTAAGCTGTAGCTCACAAAAGCTTATGCTCAAATAAATTTGTTAGTCTCTAAGGTGCCACAAGTACTCCTTTTCTCTTTGCGGATACAGACTAACACGGCTGCTACTCTGAAAAAAGTAAGAAAGGATACAGCCGTGGGAAGGATAATGGACATAAGGAGGAAGGGCAGTGTGGATACCAGTCTAATAGGTGATACTGGCTGTAGAATGTCTGTGCCTAATAGGGCACAGAATGTGAGCGAGGCCAAACAGCAAAAATTAAGATGTTTGTACACCAATGCGAGGAGCCTAGGTAACAAAATGGAGGAACTAGAGTTACTGGTGCAGGAAGTGAAACCAGATATTGTAGGGATAACCGAAACATGGTGAAATAGTAGTCATGACTGGACTACAGGTATTGAAGGGTATGTGCTGTTTAGGAAAGACAAAATAAAGGTGTAGGTGGTGGAGTAGCATTGTATATCAATGATGAGGTAGAATGTAAAGAAATAAGAAGCGATGGAATGGATAAGACAGAGTCCGTCTGGGCAAAAATCACACTGGGGAAGAAAACTACTAGAGCCCCCCCGTGATAGTGCTTGGGGTGGGCTATAGACCGCCGGGATCTAATCTGGACATGGATAGAGCCCTCTTTAATGTTTTTAATGAAGTAAATACTAATGGAAACTGCGTGATCATGGGAGACTTTAACTTCCCAGATATAGACTGGAGGACAAGTGCTAGTAATAATAATAGGGCTCAGATTTTCCTAGATGTGATAGCTGATGGATTCCTTCATCAAGTAGTTGCTGAACTGACAAGAGGGGATGCCATTTTAGATTTGGTTTTGGTGAGTAGTGAGGACCTCATAGAAGAAATGGTTGTAGGGGACAATCTTGGTTCAAGTGATCATGAGCTAATTCAGTTCAAACTGAACGAAGGATAAACAAAAATAAATCTGCAACTAGGGTTTTTGATTTCAAACGAGCTGACTTTCAAAAATTAAGGAAATCAGTTAGGGAAGTGGATTGGACTGAAGAATTTATGGATCTAAAGGCAGAGGAGGCCTGAGATTACTTCAAGTCAAAGCTGCAGAAGCTATCGGAAGCCTGCATCCTAAGAAAGGGGAAAAAAATTCATAGGCAAGAGTTGTAGACCAAGCTGGATGAGCAAGCATCTCAGAGAGGTGATTAAGAAAAAGCAGAAAGCATACAGGGAGTGGAAGATGGGAGGGATCAGCAAGGAAAGCTACCTTATTGAGGTCAGAATATGTAGGGATAAAGTGAGACAGGCTAAAAGTCAAGTAGAGTTGGACCTTGCAAAGGGAATTGAAACCAATAGTAAAAGGTTAAGAAGAAAACAAAGAAAGAAGAAGTGGGACCGCTAAACACTGAGGATGGAGTGGAGGTCAAGGATAATCTAGGCATGGCCCAATATCTAAACAAATACTTTGCCTCAGTCTTTAATAAGGCTAAAGAGGATCTTAGGGATAATGGTAGCATGACAAATGGGAATGAGGCTATGGAAGTAGATATTACCATATCAGAGGGAGAAGCGAAACTCGAACAGCTTAATGGGACTAAATCGGGGGGCCCAGATCATCTTCCTCCAAGAATATTAAAGGAATTGGCACATGAAATTGCAAGCCCATTAGCAAGAATTTTTAATGAATCTGTAAACTCAGGGGGTTGTACCGTATGACTGGAGAATTGATAACATATTCCTATTTTTAAGAAAGGGAAAAAAAGTGATCCGTGTAACTACAGGCCTGTTAGTTTGACATCTGTAGTATGCAAGGTCTTGGAAAAAATTTTGAAGGAGAAAGTAGTTAAGGACATTGAGGTCAATGGTAAATGGGACAAAATACAACATGGTTTTACAAAAGGTAGATCGTGCCAAACCAACCTGATCTCCTTCTTTGAGAAAGTAACAGATTTTTTAGACAAAGAAAACGCAGTGGATCTAATTTAACTAGATTTTAGTAAGGCATTTGATATGGTGCCACATGGGGAATTATTAGTTAAACTGGAAAAGATGGGGATCAATATGAAAACTGAAAGGTGGATAAGGAATTGGTTAAAGGGGAGACTACAGTGGGTCATACTGAAAGGTGAACTGTCAGGCTGGAGGGATGTTACCAGTGGAGTTCCTCAGGGATCGGTTTTGGGACCAATCTTATTTAATCTTTTTATTACTGACCTCGGCATAAAAAGTGGGAGTGTGCTAATAAAGTTAGCGGATGATACAAAGCTGGGAGGTATTGCCAATTTAGAGAAGGACCAGGATATCATACAGGAGGATCTGGATGACCTTGTAAACTGGAGTAATAGTAATAGGATGAAATTTAATAGTGAGAAGTGTAAGGTCATGCATTTAGGGATTAATAACAAGAATTTTAGTTATAACCTGGGGACGCATCAATTAGAAGTAATGGAGGAGGAGAAGGACCTTGGAGTATTGGTTGACCACAGGATGACTATGAGCCGCCAATGTGATATGGCCATGAAAAAAGCTAATGTGGTCTTGGGATGCATCAGGCGAGGTATTACAAGTAGAGATAAGGAGGTGTTAGTACCGTTATACAAGGCACTAGTGAGACCTCATTTGGAGTACTCTGTGCAGTTCTGGTCTCCCATGTTTAAGAAGGATAAATTCAAACTGGAACAGGTACAGAGAAGGGCTACTAGGATGATCCGAGGAATGGAAAACCTCTCTCATGAAAGGAGACTCAAGGATCTTGGCTTGTTTAGCCTAACCAAAAGAAGGCTGAGGGGAGATATGATTGCTCTCTATAAATATATCAGAGGGATAAATACCAGAGAGGAGAGGAATTATTTAAACTCAGTACCAATGTGGACACAAGAACAAATGGATAGAAACTGGCCATCAGGAAGTTTAGACTTGAAATTAGACGAAGGTTTCTAACCATCAGAGGAGTGAAGGTCTGGAACAGCCTTCCAAGGGAAGCAGTGGGGGCAAAAGACATATCTGGCTTCAAGATTAAACTTGATAAATTTATGGAGGAGATGGTATGATGGGATAACATGATTTTGGCAATTAATTGATCTTTAACTATTTGTGGTAAATAGGCCCAATGGCCTGTGATGGGATGTTAGATGGGGTGGGATCTGAGTTACTACAGAGAATTCTTTCCTGGGTATCTGGCTGGTGAATCTTGCCCACATGCTCAGGGTTCAGCTGATCGCCATATTTGGGGTTGGGAAGGAATTTTCCTCCAGGGCAGATTGGAAGAGGCTCTGGGGGGTTTTCGCCTTCCTCTGCAGCATGGGGCATGGGTCACTTGCTGGAGGATTCTCTGCACCTTGAAGCCTTTAAACCACGATTTGAGGACTTCAATAGCTCAGACATTGGTGAGAGGTTTATAGCAGGAGTGGGTGGGTGAGATTCGGTGGCCTGCATTGTGCAGGAGGTCAGACTAGATGATCATAATGGTCCCTTCTAACCTTAATATCTATGAATCTATGTGGTGCATGCAAGAAAACTAGAATGGTAAGAGTGAGATGAAAAAGATGTAGTGATGTGTGTCATTTTTCTCACCCCAGGCAGGACTGTTCCCTATAACACATCCTACAGTGTGCTGTCCAGCCTATGGTACTTCAAAAGAGCACTGGGTTCAAATGAATATCCTGGATCAGAAACCTCCACACACACACTCTCCAAATTCTGGGGGTGTTTGATATCTGAACCCACATATGGATCTGAAATTTGCAAATTACCTTTGGTCTTTAGAATCATACAAACCAAAACCACATATCTGAACTCCAAATTTTGAGGTGCTTAAATTCTATGTTGATATTTCGCTTCTTGGGTCAGTGGCTAATTGAGTCAGCCTACAGCCCTAGGTGTAATACACATATTACCCCCATTACACCACACCCACACCATGGCATTGCCCCTCTTTGGGTGGCAGCAGGTTTCAGAATTAGAGGCAGTTCACACCTCATGGAACTGTCTGCAGAGTCAGGGACACAGGAACACAGTAGTTATACTTGGGTCACAGTTTCAAGATTCCATTTTCATTCATGAAGGCTACAATCTTTTTCTAAAAAATGAAAACAGATTCTTATCTCACCATTTGGTTCTAGGAGGTAGGGTCTTAGCCATAGGCCTTTATTGCTTCACCAGATCTCAATTCGCTGCAGCTAACAGCAGCACGGATGTTCAGGGATCTGATATAAGTTATCCTTGGAGTGGTGAATTTGAGTTTTGGGTGAAAGTCTAGGAGTCTGATAGAAGTTCTGGGTAATATTTGAAGCTCAGATGGAATTTGAGATGAAGGACTGAGACCCACTGGAGTTTTGGGAATGACTGTTACTTTAACTGAATGGGTTTGCACATCTCTAACTATTATGAGAGATAAGCAGAAGAAGAAAACTACTTTCTGGTGAAGATTTTTGGAGCATTTCCCCTGTTTTTCATTGAAATTTCACTCTCATGGAAGTTTTCCAGCCAAGTCACTATTATTACGTAGAGTGGAGTCTTCCACTGTTATGATAGGGAATGATTCTTCATTGCCTCACTTGTTAAAAGACAAACTTCAACCTACACAAGCAAGCACGCTCAGATTTGAAGTGGAAGCTCTGCTTAAGCATTAGTGGTTACAGGATGGTCTAGACCTAGGCACAAGTGAATTAATGAGACAAAAATGCTGTATATTGAACTGAAATGCTTAACTTTATCAAACCATTACTTTTGTTTAATTTCCTTTGTTTTTGTTGGCCTTATTTTAAAAAAAAGTAAAACAAAGACAAATAAAAGCTCAGGATTATAAGAATCAACATGTTAGACCAACTTCTTTGGAGCCATTACTCATAGTTTTTTATTTACACAATGAATAGCATCTAGCATTAGGCAGTATTTGAAATGTGGATTTATTTAGCTTACCCTTTGGAGAGATTATGGTTTCTCATCCCAGTGAGAACTTGGAACAAGAAAAGAAATATGAATAGGTAGTGTGGATCCAGAGGATGTATTTGTTATTTGGGCTCAATTATAAGTGTCTTTTGAAATGGTACTTCCCCACTCTGACGTTTCAGACAGGGAATATAAGTAGGCTTGGCAGAATTAAACGTAAATCATTAGCCATGGGTAACCATCAATATCACCTGACACACTTAAATCAATGAAAAAAAAAAAATAACCGTCAGCAACAATTGACAAGAACCCCGTCAGGGTTCCGGTCTCACCAGACCCGCTGTCAGTTCAGGAAACCCTCACACCCCATGTCATAGCCCTGCTCACTCACCAGCCAGGAGCTAGGGGACTATCCCCAGGCAGGAGCCGTTCAGCAGTGGGGTGGTTTCCCTGGTGGCTGGGGGCTTGTTTTCCTTCTCATGGTCCTGGTCAAGGGTCTCTGCTCTGCCCCTCCACCTTGTGCCTGCAGGGATTCAGTGTCACTGCCCTCCTCCTGCCCTGGCAGTCCTGCTGTCATGCCCCCTGCAGCACCGCTGTGATACTGTGAAAATTTATTAAAAATGATACAAATTTGGGGAAAATGTTTAAAATAAAAATCAGTATTAACTGTCAAAATTGTTTTGGGTTTCAGGACAAGTCATTCAAAAGTCTGTGTCTTGCCATGCAAGGGGTGGGAATGGAGAGAACTTACAGTAGCTATTGGTTTTCTGAAAACCATTGAGAAGGCGCACCAGGGCCTAGGACAGGGCATGTAAGACTTGGGGCCCAGCACTGTGGTGTGGTATAAACCACTTAGAGTGGAAGTCTTGCTGGAAACAACAAAAGCATTTTCTGGCAGGTGTGAGGGGCCAACATCCTCCTTCCGTTCAGTCCTCTTCTGTGTCAGTCTGGAGGAAATCACCTTCCTTAGCAGAGGATTTACTGAACACTAGTGCCTGATCTTGCATGGTGCTAAGCACCCTCAATGCCATTGGACTTCAGGTGCTGAGCACCTCCACACAAGTGCTCAGCTCCTTGCAATAGATTCTTCTCTAACAGGGTCTACTCCATCCCCCTATCCAGTGTAGGATACATTCTCTATTGGTGACATCCTATCCGTAAAAATGAAGACCGTTTTAACCTGCCTGAAACTATAAGAATCAAATAAATCCCCTAAATCTGCTTCCTATTTCAGGGTCAGCCTTCCAGGTAAAGATTTACTAGACTGTCAGGGGAAAACAGGCAGTCAAGAGACCCCCATGATCCCATCCTCAATCTCATTAACTTTCTGCTTTCCCGAGTGCCCTGGTGTCTGCATGTTAACGAACAGCTGTAATTGGTAAATGAAATTGATTACACAACTGTCTGAATGAGGCAAATTGTCCATCGCTAGAGATGAAAGTATAATATCCCACTCCACATAAATCAAATATAGGCCCCTTGAAAGCACTTGGGAACAGGAGAGTATTTCAAACCGGCCACAAAGTGCCGGACAAAGCACTTGGCAGAAGGAAGGGGGGTGGAGAAGATGACCTAATAGGTCTTTTCTATCTCCAACTTCTACGATTCTATGAATTTTAATTCCACATCACGCTATTTAATTACCTCTAGCAAAACCTGCATGGAATTTATAACCATGTTCTATTGTACCCAAACCTTTCATGTCATCTGTTAACCACGATGGTACTGATGCCCACTGAATTGTTTTTTGCAAAGATGTGGACATAAGTCTGATTCAAATCTCCTTTCACACAGTCATGTATCATAGGATCACCACTCAAAAAGGCCATCAGAGGGAGGCCAGAAAAAAAACATTTGGGTCAGGCAGTGTGACACCTTCCAGTTTGCAAGACAACTCAATATCTCATCCCCTAATCATCCTAATATTTTAGCATACCTGGTTTTGAATTGCTGCAGAGATGGTGTTGCATCCCTTGGGAGTCAATTCCAGTGCCCCTTTACACTGATTGTTATGGTCACTTTACTAACATCCAGCCTTGATTTCTTCCTCCTTTAACTTCAGGTGAAATTGGCTTTCTGACTATTTTCAGACACTGTGAACTGTAACTTTCTTCATTAGAGACACCTGGACCAATATAAATGTAACTTCAACTCTCTCCTCAACTGCATTCTCCAAACCTTGCATCACTTTTGTTGTCCTTTCTGTTTCCTACAGATATCTTAGCTGTTCCCAAAACTATGAGAACAGAGCACAGGCAAAGGTGCTTCGTATGTGATCTTTTCCCATACTGTGAGCTCATGTCATTTATAATCTATAAAACTCGTTCTGAAACCTACCGTCCTTGGGTATCCCTCACCCTCTCTGCTGGCCACGTAATGGTCTTCCCATTTTGATTTTTTATTGTTTATTTCAGAATTGAATTTTATCGTATTGTATAAAGTCCACTGATCTAGGCCGATTCCGCTTTAGGCTTCAACTCAACCAACTAGCATGAGTTCAAAGTCTATACTGCCTCATTCTAGAGTTTTAGAATGTTTTAGTTCTACGTGCTAGCTAACCCATTCTAACAACACTATTTTAATTTCTAGTCTAGACAAAGCTTTTGATTTCAATGGTAAATTTCAGCATGGTTGGATTTACTGTTTCTTGTGCATAAATATGAAACAACATGGATCCCAGTAACAGTTCTTGTGCTACTCCCTTTGATATTTTTCCTAGGTGGAGTTGTTTCCATTAATGATTATTCTCTTTTCATTAAGACCTTCCTAAATCCCTTTCTTTGGTAGAAAACCAGATGGACTTGGTCCACAAAAATTCCTTCATCTACTCAGGCTGGGATTTTGAAAGAGGCCTAAGGGTGTTAGGCCCCAATGATTTACAATGAGTATTGAGTGCCTAACTCCTATAGGCTCCTATGAAAAACCCAAACTAAATAACTAA
Organism: Chelonia mydas; assembly: GCF_015237465.2. Taxonomy (NCBI): domain Eukaryota; kingdom Metazoa; phylum Chordata; order Testudines; family Cheloniidae; genus Chelonia; species Chelonia mydas. The sequence goes on from NC_057849.1 coordinate 218,554,263, forward strand.
ATCAGCCCAGAGATGGAAATTATCCTTTCCTTTTTTTCATTATTCATCACCATAGCAGCTTAGATATCAGGCTGATAAGTACCCTGGTAAGTTAAGTTAGATCGGATCAGAGGAAGGGAGTGCAAACAGATTTTGCAGTTGGACATCAAATAAAATAATTTGCATTTTACAGAGTTCAGTGCTAGAGGCTGGATTCATCCCTGCTATCAGCGAAGGGAATGAATTGCAACTCCTTGCACCGAAGAAGGGCCTCTGGGCTGTACACAAACATAACATATGAAACCTCACAAAACCCCGATGGTGCAGATGTGTGAAGGCTTCTCCATGGGAAGGCTGCAACAGCAGGTCACACAGGGCATTAGTGGCAGAGCCAGGATTCGAACGCTGGAGATTTCCTATGGTGCCCTTCCCTACCTGGGCAGCCAAGAGTGACTGACACAGGGACTTGGCAGGTGCTGCAGTTGCTCCCACTGGTGGTGTGATAGCTGAGAGCAGAGGTGTGTATACGTAGAGGGAAGATTGTACCAGGACCTACCCCCCTTGCTGTGCATGTGTAAAGGATGTGCGGGGGAGAAAAGATGCTGGCTGCCAGGAGCAAAAACTTGAAGTAGGAGCTCTGGTATTTAGTGTGCAGTGTGGTGACATAAGTAGCAACTGGTGGGGATTGTGGAATGGCCTAAAAGACACTGAGAGAAGGGAGGAGGCCTACCAGCATCTTCCCCACCACCCAGTCTTTTGGCAGGAAGTGTGGTATGAAGTAGATCTCCCGAGCCTAGCGAAAGCAGGCAGAGCTAGCTGAGTGTCAGTAAGTGTTCCCGTACCCCTGGGAGACCACTCAGTGCCCCCCGGTCAAGTTTGTCTAATCAGGACAAATACTATTTGATTTGTTCATTTCTATGGCATTCTACTTGAAAGAGTTACTCATCACAACAGATTGCAGGCAATTTTGCATCCCTGTCATGAGAAGACTCAGTTTCAGGTGTACTACACCGGTACTCCCCGTCCATGGTCCACTCCAGAAGTGCCCTGTCAGGTCTCGAGATTCCTGCTGTCTCTGGTAGGCACCCTTGTTCCACTTCCTTCCGAGGGGTGGTTTTGAAGGCTGCACAGTTCCCACCTTACACTGTGATATCCCCAGCAAGCCAGTCTGCCTAACAGCCCATGCCTGGACTTTGCTTTCTCTCCAAGGGCTATGAACAGTGTAGTGTCAGCCATTACAAATTTGCACACAGCTCTTTCTCAGCAGAAGACATCTGTTTTAAGGAGGGGAAAGAATCACAGGGAAAACATATAAAAACAATAAATGTTGCTATGCGCTTACTAATAAACATACCAGGAATCACCCATCTTCCATATGTGGCCCTCCATCCAGTGATGAGCTGCCAAAATCTTAACAACCGGTTCCCGCCACACCCCACGAGGGGGCCGTGGCCTGCCCCCCTGCCCCATGCACCTCCCTCCCCTGTCCTGACTGCCCCTGGATCCAGGCAGGAGGGTCTTGTGGGCCTCCGTAGTGGGTGCCCACCCTGCCCCTCCCCTAAGAGCCAGAGGGACCTGCTGGGGAGCGAGTTGGGGATTCCCGGCAGTGCTTACCTGGGGCGACTCCCGGGAAGCATCCGGCAGGTCCCTCTGGCTCCTAGGGGCGGGGGAGCGTAGCTGGGAGGGAGCAGGGGGAGCAGCCGCTCCCCCCACTGATCACATCAAAAGTGGCACCTTAGGCACCGACTCCGTGGGTGCTCTGGGGCTGGAGCACCCACGGGGAAAATTTGGTGGGTACAGAGCTCCCCGCCCCATGCCCGGCCCCAGCTCACCTCCACTCCGCCTCCGCCCCTGAACACACCTCCCTGCTCTGCTTCTCCGCCCCCACCCCACCCCCAGGTTACCTGCTGCGGTGCGGGCAGCCCTCCTCGCACCACCCCCGCCCCAGCTCCCCGCCGCTCCGCCTCCTTGGGCCTGAGCGTGACGCCGCCACTTGCTTCTCAGCCCTCCCAGGTTTCCTGCGCGAACAGCTGATTCGCGGGAAGCCAGGAGGGTGGAGAAGCAGAGCGGGGCGGCGCGTTCAGGGGCGGAGGCAGAGGCGAGCTGGGGCCAGGCATGGGGTGGGGAGCTGCCGGTGGGTGCTCTGCACCCACCAAATTTTCCCCGTGGGTGCTCCAGACCCGGAGCACCCATGGAGTCGGCGCCTAAGGCGCCACTTTTGGCTGGTTGTTAAATTTAGAAGCCTTTTTAGAACCGGTTGTCCCTCGCAGGACAACCGTTTCTAAAAGGGCTTCTAAATTTAACAACTGGTTCCAGCGAACTGGTGCAAACCAGCTCCAGCTCACCACTGCCTCCATCCCTTCCAATCCTTCTGCAAGAATCGGTACTCCCTTTGGTCAAACAATCATGTCTGTTGCTGGATCAGAAAGAAGGCCCTGAGTCAGTTCAAGCTCCGCTTTTATACCCAAAAACCTCTCTTTGTTTGAGTCTCTGGAAAACCCACTTTGAACCAGTATATGCAGACACCCCAAGCCGTGGTGGTTCTCTGGAGTTGTTTACAGTCCCTAGGGTAATCATTTCCCCACACTGTTTTTAGTTCGTGGAGGAGCTGAGGTAGCCCTCCACCCTGGGATAGAACAAAATCACACTGAAAACATTCTTACATTTAATACAATGGTCCCTGAAGACACTGCCTGGGGTTGCAATATCTGTCACAAAGACAACATGACATACCCGAAATGCTAACACAAAACAGAAAGCTGAAGGCTATTCCCACCATAAACCTGGTCCAGTCCCCCACTCTGGGTCTTTTCTGACGGCATTCAAACATTGCATCCACTGGGCTGCTGACCTCCCTGGATCAGGGTAGTGACTGATCACTGTTCCAAGCTCTGAGTCTCTGAGGCACACTCCCTGGTGCAGACCCCTTTCTGATACCTTTCAGGATGGTCCCTTAGATCCTGGAACCAGTGTCATAGCCCCCAGTGCTTAGACCAGTTCCCCCCAGAGTCCACCTGACTAGGTAAGTTTTGGTTTCCTAGTTATAACCTGCAGAAACCACATGACAGATAAAGTAAGGAACACACAGTCTAGCGAAGGCATTTCTTACACACACACACACACAACTCCTGGACTGCACAAAGAGAGCTATAAATCTATGGAGAACAATCAACTCCTAAACATAATTCCCTTTTTCAGGGTCCTCAGGTTTGGTCAGTGTCCTTCAGGGGAAGGCAAAGACTCTCCAGTCCATCCCCATCTCCTGCTGAGTCTGCTCATTCTGCAGACAGTCTGGCTTTCCTTGCTAGTGTGCATGTCATTTCTAAAAGCAGTTTGGTGCCTCTTCCTGCTTCTCTTCTTTGCTTCTTGTCCACTTCCACCCCCACCCTGTGGGCTGCTAGGGGCACAGAGGGTCTTTAACAGTTAATGGTTCTGCCGGTAGCCTCCACCTCATCCAACCAGAGTAGAGTCAATGTTGATGGCTCTTGATACCCCTGTCACACCTTTCCAGACACCGTACTTTGCTAGGTTCCAGTTTCCTGCTACCAAATGAATAGTCTATTTCACAGCGATTGTTGCACGTACAAACAGTGTTCATTAACTCAAATGGACTTTAAAATTGGACACAGACGCATTCCCCAAATGGTCACAATTCCTATGGAAGCACCATTTTAAAACAAGAGGCCACATTAATCCCTGGTATAACTCCACGGACATCGCTTGTGTAACTCCACTCGATATCCAACAGCCAATGTACAAAGCTCTTTCAGCTCCAGGCAGGAGGGCCTATAAAGGTGCAGCAAATGAGCTATATAGACAGTGCTGAGGATCGACAGAAAATCTAAGCAACTGAGCTCCCAACCAAGCGTGATCAGCACTTTTTGTGGACTTGGATGATTTGCCATTACATATACAGAGCAATTATACTGCAGCACAGAAACATTTGGAGGAATTTATTGCTTCATTTCAAAGGTTTCCACAATGCAAAATCCTGGAAAATTATTGAAGTTTATACTGCAGATATTTGTCATTCGGTGTTGGAAGCTTTCCCAGCTTTTGAAATCAATACAACTGCCCTTATGAAACTAGCACATTTTGGGGCTGGATCAGATCAAGAGCTGTAGGTGAAATGTCACAAGAGAGATGTAAAAACATTAGAAGAATTTCTAGTAGCTAATGGGCATTTCAAGGAACAAACATTTCAGTCCCTCAGACTCTGGAGCTCACCAGCCACACTTAGTTACTTTTGTTTCTACTACCGAGCAATATTTATGTCAGCTCTGTGGAACCAGTTATTCACAGAAAGATGGGCACATTACAGGGAGACATGAAATAGCCAACTATTATGGCACCACTGTACTGGGAAGAAAGATTCAAGCGACAGAGAGGGCAGACCTATCTCTAAAGCAATACTTCCTCCTCACCAAGATTTGACTCATGCTCAAGCCAATACTCCCGCAGCCATGTCACCATGAGCGGTGATTCCATTAGCTGTCACAAGTTAAGCTGCAACCTGAAAGGAATACCCAGGAGATGATGGTGGCAACTCAGTACATGGTGGTCTTCTCAGAGTCATTCTATTCACGGTGCTAAGGAGCTCTGTGCTGCTAGAGGTGATTTCTTTCAGATTAGACCAAAAAAACAACAGGTTTTCTCACCACTTGTGATCATTAAATATCTCACAGCTGTTTTTATAACACTAGAGGGTGGCAAGGGAATTTTAGGGCTTCAGTGTAGTTAATTACAATCTGCCATCCCATATTATCCCTGCAGTGGGGTATTTTCTTTGTTTCCTCTCCTAAACTGTTGAAGTAGTCATTTTATGTACTGTTAAAACAGCTGCTCAGGGGCAGATGCATTTGGGTTGTCATCAGTGAGTCCAATATATAGTTTGTATTTACAGCTGGGCAAATACTGCAGGGCCCTTTTCATTAATTTTCCATGAACATTAGTATGAGTGATTTATGTTCTCAAAAGAACGTTTGTGGAAAGAAAAAAAATCTTACAAATACTTGTGCAAATATAGGTCAGGTGAATGTTCACACACATCTCCTCCTTGAAATCTATTTCATTTCCCGCCTCCTGTTTGTAAATGTTTTAGTCATCAAGTCTGGGAGCAGCAACAATACCATATGACTTCGCAAACCAATCACACACCACAAAAAATAAACAGCAAACACTCAAAAACATGGTCTCACTGAATCGTTTGTAGAGAAGCCAGGGGCTGAAAGATGTGCAGATAGACTCAACAATGTTCACCAAAAAATTAGGAGCAAAAAAAGACATTCATAAAAATGTCTGTTTGCATATAATTCATGAAAAAGCTACACTTGTCAAAAATGGTTGGCTTCAAAGTTTACCCAATGTTTTTTGTCTCAAGACTTACTCTGTTTGTAAGGCTCTTCGGAATCCTTGGGGATAAAAGGCGCTATATAAATGTAACGTTTCAGAGTAACGGCCATGTTAGTCTGTATTCGCAAAAAGAAAAGGAGTACTTGTGGCACCTTAGAGACTAACCAATTTGAGCTGTAGCTCACGAAAGCTTATGCTCAAATAAATTGGTTAGTCTCTAAGGTCCCACAAGTACTCCTTTTCTTTTTATATAAATGTAAGAAGAGGATTGATTTTCTTTTACTGAAATCTGAAGATTTTTTTCCAAATATGGAATTTTCAATATTTCCTCCTTATACAAAGACTCATTTTACTACCATATTAGTGTCACATAAAGAGCACAGCATTTTCGCTCACCGTTGTGTTTTGCTTTCTGGAACCTTGCCACAGAGAACTGGATAGATTTGTCATTGCTTTGACTTTGACCCCGATACCGAAAGCCAAGCAATTGATCAATTAAATCAGCATCCAGCAGGCTACTTGACTAGTTTTACCTTGCAGACAGTTCTGAGTTTTTACGGTTACTGCACATTACAGAGTTCTGCTAAATGTTCATAAAATTCACCTGATTTGGGCTTTTTGTTACAAACTTGAAATTCAGACCCTGTTTGCTGTGGGCAAATTTCGTGTTTCCCTAAATCGTGTTCAGTGTCGAACGAATCTGGGTGGATGTTCATGTTTCTAAAAGTGAAGGTGATAGTTTTGCAGGAGTTTGCTGTGAAACTAGATGAAGCTCTGTACTTTTAACTATCTTTTCCCTTTTGAGACTTAGGGTTCATTTGGACTGGAAACTCTAATTGAAACTGAGCCAAGGGTGTAAAACTACACATACGGAAACTAGAAACTAGAAGCAACACCTCAGATCTAAACAGCACTAAGCATTTGAATAAGTTCAGAATCCATACTCAATCCAAATTTTGCAAATGAACCACATCTTCATAAAAGGCTAAAACTAAACTCTGGCTCTAAATGCCCCTTGATACAGATCTGGATGTGATTTCTGCAGCATGAGCTCATCTCTAAGGGCTTGTCTACACATAATTTTTGTACTACTGTAACTATATTGGTTTGAAACTGGAATAGTTAAAAGAGTACATCCTCTCATATGGGGTGCAACCCCTCAATTACATCTGTATGAACATGCTTATACTGGTATAATTTATTCCCACAGATTTAATGAATCCACCATAAGATATCTTTATACTGGTATAAATGCATCCACACTAGGTGTTATATTGATTTTACTATTTGGGTAAAAACTCATAACTCCATACTGAAATAATGATACCAGTACAACAACAGTGTGCAAACTAGCCCAAGGGAAACCAAAGAAACCGTTCTTGTAAAATAAAACCATCTGCACACAGCTATGGTTAAAAACATACACAACAATGCTCTTCATGACACTAAAAACACTATAATTATTATTACAGTACAGCCTTGGAGGCCCAGTCAGAATCCAGGCCCTTTGAACAAAGCTCTGTATGAACATAAAGTAGGACACAATCCCTGCCCAAAGAGTTTTTAATCTCATTTGAGATAAGATGTCACAAATGAATATGGCAAAGTAAAGGAGGGGAGGAAGGGCAGGGTAACAAAATCGGATCATGTTGTTACTTAGGAAGCTATTGTATAACTTTATGGTTCCTGAAGAAACCAAATCATTTTTTCAAATCACTAAAATCAGCTGCCAATGGGAGATCAGAATCCCACACCCTATTCTAGTCCCCGACGAGCCGCAGCAACAGGAAATCAAAAAAAGACGGATCCCAGACTTCCACTAACCAGGAAACTTCCTACCAAAGGGAGTCTTCCCATTCTCCTCTCTGGGTGCCTTACTGTCAACCACCATGACCGATAGAAGAGAGAGGTGAGGAGTAAGGAGACTCAATACACCCTGCTTCAGAAACTCCCCAAAGCAACCTCTTAGAAACTTTAACCAGCCAGCAACAGCCGTCTTCCTAGTCTTTTCTTTCTACTAGTTCCAATCAAACTTGTTTCTGATTTAAATGTGGTGAATGTAACAAGCTCCTTCATGAAATGTTAGTGGTCAAGTTCACCCCCTAATACAAAAATGTATTTTTTTAGTTGATTTAAAAGAACAATAGTAAACCACAAGCTGAAACCAAATAACAGCATCCATTGAAAACCGAAGTGTGCCATTGGGAAGGGAGTGCTGGAAAAACCCTCTAGTTTCCAAAGAACTCCTATAGGCACACTTTAGCTTCTGATTGCATTCTGTGGGGCCACATTTCAGCAATCAGTACTGTGTTTAGTAAGTGCATCTCCTGTATGTAGAATCTGTGTGCACTCATATACTGCATGGTCCAGCCAATAGGAAACTGGACTAGTACTCAGAAAACCTGCAAAAAGAAAAGGAGTACTTTTGGCACCTTAGAGACTAACCAATTTATTTGAGCATAAGCTTTTGTGAGCTACAGCTCACTTCATCGGATGCATACTGTGGAAAATGTAGAAGATCTTTTTATACACACAAAGCATGAAAAAATACCTCCCCCCACCCCACTCTCCTGCTGGTAATAGCTTATCTAAAGTGATATAAATAAATTGGTTAGTCTCTAAGGTGCCACAAGTACTCCTTTTCTTTTTGCATCACTTTAGATAAGCTATTACCAGCAGGAGAGTGGGGTGGGGGGAGGTATTTTTTCATGCTTTGTGTGTATAAAAAGATCTTCTACACTTTCCACAGTATGCATCCGATGAAGTGAGCTGTAGCTCACGAAAGCTTATGCTCAAATAAATTGGTTAGTCTCTAAGGTGCCACAAGTACTCCTTGTCTTTTTGCGAATACAGACTAACACGGCTGTTACTCTGAAACCTGTCAGAAAACCTGGGCTCTGCTCCTGACTCTGCCACTGAGCTGCTATGTGTTGTTGGGCAAATCACTTACACTCACTATGCAGGTTCTCCAACACAAATGGGATCACCAAGTGCCACTGAAAGCATAATTTGCTGACACAAATAACCTGTCTGTTATTACTAGTGATTATATCGCAGCCAGAACGGAAAGAATCCAGCTTGATGGTAAAAGTGAAAGTCTGGCTCCAGTGAAGTCAATGGCAAAGCTGCCATTGATTTCAGCAGGACTAGGATTTCATTCTCAAACAGTTAAAAAACCCTCATTTTTTGTTATAAATGTGGTAGATTTGATTTTAAAAGGACTGAACATAAGAACAGTCATAATGGGTCAGACTAGTGGTCCATCTAGGCCAGTATCCTGTCTTCAGACAGTGGAACAATGCCAGATACTTCAAAGGGAATGAAGAGAACAGGGCAATAATCAAGTGATCCATCCCCAGTCTGGCACCCAGAGGCCTAGAGATACCAAAAGCATGGGGTTGAATCCCTGACCATCTTGGCTAATAGCCATTGATGGACCTATCTTGCATGAACTTGACCACTAACATATTTTAAAATCCAGTTATAGTTTTGGCCTTCACAACATCCCCTGGAAACATTTTGGACTGCCATTGCATATCGAGCATATGTTTACAGAGAACTATCTGCAGTAACTCCAAGATCTCTTTCTTGAGTGGTAACAGCTAATTTAGACCCCATTATTTTGTATGTATAGTTAGGATTATGTTTTCCAATGTGCATTACTTTGTATTTATCAACATTGGACAACAAAATGCAGATGAAATTCAGTCCCCCAGTTTGGTGAGATCCCTTTGTAAGTCTTCACAGTCTGCTTTGGACTTAACCATCTTGAGTAGTTTTGTATCATCTATAAACTTTGCCACCACACTGTTCACTCCCTTTTCTAGATGATTTATGAAGGTGTTGAACAGCACCAGTCCCAAAACAGATCTCTGGGAGATCCTGCTATTTACTCCATTCTGAAAACTGACCATTTATTCCTACCATTTGTTTCTTGCCTTTTAATCAGATAATGATCCATCACAGAACCTTCCCTTTTATCCCAGGATAAAAGCTTACTTTGCTTAAGAGCCTTTGGTGAGGGACCTTGTCAAAGGTGTTCTGAAAGTCCAAGTACACAATATCCATTGGATCACCCTTGTCCACATTTTTGTTGACCCCCCCCAAAGAATTCGAATAGATTGGTGAGGAATGATTTCCCTTTACAAAAGCCATGTTGACTCTTCCCCAACAAATCATTTTCATCTCTGTCTGATAATTCTGTTCTTTACCATGGTTTCAGCTAATTTACCTGGTTCTGAAGTTAGGCTGGTAATTGCCAGGATTGCCTCTGGAACCTTTTTAAAAAATTGGCATCGCATTAATTATCCTCCAGTCATCTCCTACAGAGGCTGATTTAAGTGGTAGGTTACAAACTACAGTTTGGAGGATAATAAACAGAGAACTGCACAATGAAACGTATTTGCAATCACTTTTTGGAGCAGGACTGCACTTTAAGGTGTTAACTTTGTCCCTTTAAACGCTTACTGAATTGAAACCAGGCTCTCTGAGAGATCACCACCCTCCTTGTATCACAGCTGGAACCAGTGGAAGTGGCTGAGTGGGAGATCTCTGCATATAAGAGAGAGGGAGCTGCTGGCAAGAGCGCTGTCCATTAAGGCTCCTCAACTATGGAATATGCTTTTCCCTGGGCCTGGATTTGTTAACAGACACATCTTTCCTCTACATCAGTTGAGGAAGGGGGCGTGCAGTGTGGCTTGGAGGGGTTTGCTATGAGATCTCTTTTATTAAATGATTTTTAGGATCTCAAGCAAGCATCTTGCCTTTGTTATGGCACTAAGGGGCCTTAAAGCTGACCTAACTGGGTAGCTAGGATTCCTCTTGTGTAAGGGAATCCACAGGTGGTATATAGTCAGCATACTCAGCTCTACACCTCCTCTCCCAGCCCCGTACCAAGACCCACCCCCTAATGCCATCTAGAATATGGTGCTTGAGGGATTCATGTTGGGCAGTGAGGGGCTTGAGTGGAGTGCACTGTGCTCTAGTCCTAGCTGGTGAAATAATCTCAAGGGGGCTGTTACTGCTAGAGTAAGTTACAGGCTACTGCCTCTTACACAGGTGGCCAAGGAGAACTCTAGGGATTGGAGGAAGGTGGAGGCGGAGTAAGTGAAAGTGAAAGGAGAATTCTTTCATTGAACTTGCTCTTAGTTAATTAATCCTGTCTCATATTTAGCTAAAAGGATTTGAATGGTTCTTGTCTCCATTTAAATAAACTACATTTTGTATTTAGCATGAGTTACTGAAATTCACTTGCTTTTGATGTCTTGCTCTCCATTGCCTATGTATTAAATTACCAAAGGACATGTCTGATTATGAAACCTTTTTCTTGTTTTTTACATCTCCTGTCATTAAAGCTGTATAAAAAGGCAGCCACAAAAACTCATCGCCATCCTTGACGAGGGGCATGGCTACCCTTGCAGATGTAGAGCATGGGGAGTGAAACCAGCCTTCAGAGACCACAGCAGAGAAAACGCTGCCGAGTATTTACACTCTCAGCTGGAAGCGTACTGGCATGGCCACATTAGCAGCTCTTGCAACGCCACAGAGAGCAGTGTGTTGTGGTAGCTACCCCAGCGTTCAAGTGTCTGCAACGTGCTTTTCAAATGAAGGGGGTGGAGTGGAGTGTGATAGGGAGTGTGTTGTGTGTATGTAGGGGGAGAGAAAGTGGGTTTTTGGGGTGCTGAGAATGGGTCAGCATGCTGTCTTGTAAGTTCAGACTCCCCTCTCCCACACCTCTCTCTCACACACTCACAGCAAGCAACATTCCACACTAATGGTTGCTTTGTCCCGGAGCAGATAAGGATGCCGGCTGTCAGAAGCGGAGCTTTGAAAGGGGATATCTGCATTCCTACAGCCAATTCCAAAACAATGACAAGAATGGCCACTTGACTTAAGGGGATTATGGGATGTTTCTGGAGGCTGATCAAAGCACAGTAATTCAACACCTCGTTCAGATAGACGCTGGGGCATTTCAGCCGAGACGCAACAAGCGTTATGCTTCTCGTGGAGGTGGATTACCAGGAGTGCTGCAGCTGCAGAGTCCAGGGGCTCTAAGTGCCTTGCCAGTGTGGACGGTTCAGGAGTTAGGGTGCCTGGGGCTGCTTTAATGCACTCTAACTTGCAAGTGTAGCCAAGCTCTCGAACACGTAAAAGCTAAAAAGAAGCTATATGAGTCATAAGAAATTAAAACATAAAATCCAGAACCATGTTCATCAGGCAACTAAACATACTTGCACTAGCAGAACCTTATTCATCCATTCTGCAAATATAGCTTCAAATATTTATGTTTTATTAATTTATAGGGTAACTATGGGCATGCCTACACTTGCAGATGTAGAGTGCTGTGAGTTAAACCTGCCCTCGTAGAGTGCAGTAGGAAAGCGCTGCAGTCTGTCCACACTCACAGCTGCAAGCGCACTGGCGTGGCCACATTTGCAGCTCTTGGAGCGGCATTGGGAGCTGTGCATTATGGGCAGATATCCCGTAGAGCACCTCTTCCCATTCTGGCACTGTGGCTTGTGGGAAGGGAGCGGGGGGTGCAGGGCATTCTGGGTCTTGTCCCAATGCCCCATAATGCATCGGTTCGCATCCCAGGAATCCCTGTGCTTCCATCCACATTTGGCACCATCTTTCAATGTTTTTTGTACTGTGCGCTCTGTCTTCCCTTTTGGTCTGCGGGAATGGAGCCCGAACTGAGGAGGAGTATGCTGACGAGTCTCGCCAGTACGTCGCGTTTGACAGCGTAGTTATTCCTTATGATCCAAAGTGACAGTGAGGGCTCCGACGATATCAACTCAAGTAACGCATATGACACAAGTTTGCTTGTGGCATTCACGGACATGCTCACCACCATGGAACACTGCTTTTGGGTTTAAGAAACAAGCACTAAGTGGTGAGATCACATTGTCATGCAAGTCTGGGATGATGAGCAGTGGCTGCAGAACTTTCAGATGAGAAAAGCCACTTCCATGGAACTGTGTGAGGAGCTCATCCCCCACCCTGAGGCGCAAGGACACGAGATTGAGAGCTGCCCTGATGGTGGAGAAGTGGGTGGCTATTGCAATCTGGAAGCTGGCAACTCCAGATAGCTACCAATTGGTCACTAACCAGTTTGGAGTGGGGAAGTCGACCACTGGAATCGTGTTGATGCAAGTTTGTAGAGCCATTAATCGCATCCTGCTCAGAAGAACCGTGACTGTGGGTAACGTGCATGACATTGTGGATGGCTTTGCACAAATGGGTTTCCCTAACTGCGGAAGGGCGATAGATGGCACGCATATTCCAATTCTGGCATCAGCCCACCTAGCCTCCGAGAATCGGAAGGGATATTTCTCAGTGATTCTCCAGGCACTTGTGGATCACCGTGGGCATTTCACTGACATTAACGCAGGCTGGCCTGGAAAGGTTCATGACCCACGCATCTTTCAGAACAGTGGCCTGTTCAGGAAGCTGCAAGCCGAACTTTTTTCCCAGACCAGAAGATCACCGTAGGGGAAGTCAAAATGTCCACTGTGATTCTTGGAGACCCTGCTTACCCTTTAATGCCATAGCTCACGAAACCCTACACAGGAAGCCTTGACAGCAGCAAGGAGTGATTCAACAACAGGCTGAGCCTGTGCAGAATGACCGTGGAGCGTGCTTCTGGCCGTTTAAAGGGCCGCTGACGCTCTCTGTGTGGGAAGCTGGACCTGACCGATGACAGCATCCCCGTGGTTGTATCCGCATGCTGTACCCTCCACAACATTTGTGAAGGGAAGGGTGAAAGATTCACTCAGGCATGGAACTCAGAGGTTCAACACCTGGAGTCTGAATTTGAACAGCCAGAGAGCAGGGCTATTAGAGGGGCCCAGCGTGGGGCTGAAAGGATTAGGGATGAATCTGAGGCTGAAAGCCACCAGTAATGTCTGGTGCCCTGCACGGGAGTGAATTACAGTGGTTCTAATGTTAGTAGGAATCTGTGTTTGCTACACTGACTTGCAGGGCCTGTTTCTTTCCTGGGCTAAGGTATCTTTTACTTTATGCAATAATAAAGAATGTTTTCAAAGCCAAAAAATCTATTTATGTCCTCATGCCCCCACCTGAGATAACATAGGGAAGAGAAGCCCTGATCCCTCACTCATTCATAGTCCCACCAGAGATGGACTCTGAAGGAGTGGGGATGGAAGTGGACCATGGGATTCATATGGACAAAGCACCGGGAAAAAACATAGTTCCTGTACGGTAATTTTGTCCATGTGGATCTCATTTGTGGTGACTGGCTAGCAATTCCCAAATTAATAGGATGAGGGTCTGAGGAGGCCTAGCTACAGCTAGCTAAATAAGGATTGAAGAATTGTTCTCCTGATTTTGCCTATCAGCACTGAATAGGGATTCAATCCGGAGGCTCCTGAAAGGAGATGAGTCCCAAAGATCTTCCTACTGGGAGCCAAAGACCTAGACAGCCATTGGGCAGTGTCAGGGAAAAGGAGGAGTTATAAATCCTGAATACTGACTGACATGTTAGGGCAACCAACTGAAAGCCCAGGAGAGCTTGCATATGACTGAGACAACCCTGACATGTGCACTGAATCTGGACAGGCTCTGTTTTGGGGGAAAGAAGATGACTGCAGGGACCTGTCTCCAACAGCAGGAGGAGAGACAGCTGCCCTCAGAAGGAAGGAGAGAAGGCACACAAAGAACCCAGGGCCCATTGATCCTAACATGAGCCCCAGAAGAACGAAGAAATGAGTGGATTCTACCACGCTTGGGACCAGGTGTACTTTACCGCATTATTGTTGTGGTAGCTCCTAGGGGCCCCTTTCAGGAGCTGGCACTGCATCGTGTTGGGTATGTGAGGTGTGGAGAGCTCTCTAGTCATCATGTCCTGAACAAGAAGCCTTTTTTTTATTATTGTTACTAAAAATAAGACACCTGAACACAGAATATGATAGGTAGCATTTCAGATGTGAACCCTGTGATTATGGTGTCAATTACAAAAGCGATATAAGAGAATATACAAGGTGTGGTAAATCAACTTTATGTGCAGAGTGAAATAAAAATAATGCTATTTAGTCTAGTAAAAATAATAAATGGGGCTGAGAAAGTATGTTCATAACCAAGACTGTTATCATGTTGCTACCTGTTAGAGTCAGCATCTCATTTGCTGGCAACCCAGACAACATGTCTCTCCTTTTATTTAAATACACGTAAAGCAAGATTTGCCATTAGAGCTTTCGCACTCCATAATCACGAGATTAACACTTCAGTGACGCTCAACTGGCATATATTTTAAATTATGGAGTCTCAAAACATACCAGTTTCATGCGCCAACTGTGCACTTTCTGGCTTGATCTAACCACTCTGTAGGGAAAGAGCAGGGAATTAATTAAGTGCAGACTGATAAGACACTTGGTTAGTATTGCAAAGTTATTGTTCCCCCCAAAGAAGCAAGATTTGACACAGAAATTAAGATTACATTTGGCATAGACATTTATGGACACATTCATAAATAGTGTACAAAGATAGAACTCTGCTGACCTCAACACCAGCTTGACTTCAATGAGATCTTCCCACATATGCCTTGGTGACTTGGTTCACAGCAACTTGTTGACACGTCCTCATATTTCAGCTTTGCCAAAAACCAAAGAGATTTCATTTCCTCCCACATACCCTTGATATAAACAGTCACATACAGATGGAAACAACTGTTTTTACCTGGCTGCTTTAGTTAAATAAAAAAACCATAGCCTTCCACTTACTCTTTTTCAGATCTATAGTACAATATCCAGCAAAACAAGGAGTATAGATTTAGCAGCGCATAGATGTACTGATTGGACCTACTTCGTATCATGGTATTTTGCATCAATTTTGAAAGGCTGAAGGAGTTTGTTCCAGATCCTTATCCAAACATTTAGTTATTTAAATGGTTTCCACAGTAATTGGCAATAACAGAAATTCCTAATGCCTTATGGAGCTGGCATGATAGGCCTGCCATTAATTTATAAAAATAAATCATAATTTAGATGTAATTTTGCAGTTCCATGTAGGGAGTTAATATCCAGCTGGGGAATGTTTACAATATTTTAGTTGACTTTTTTCATATAGCATATTTTCAAAGTTAACCAAAACACCAAGACAATGTAGCAGCATCATGACTGGTTAACACAAGCCAACACTTTGGTTCATCATTGTTTCCAAAGTGGATAATAGCTTTTGGTTAATGATACATCACAGAACCATTCAGATTAGAGAGAGAAAAGGCCTGTTAGGTCATTCAGTTTAACTGTCTACCAATGCAGGGTTATTCCCTACAGTTAATTCCCCAGGCCCTCTGGCTCCTTCACCAAAGCAGACTGCATGCTTCAACCTTGATGCTTAAATCTCATCCTTTAAGGTTTAAACCAATCCCTCACTGTTAGAGCCCTAGTGTGGAGGGCAGATTATCCCCCAGCTGCCCCCAGCAGTGTTCTTACACCTTTGTCTGAAGAATCTGGTAATGGCCACTGCCAGAGAGAAGACACTGGTCTAGATCTTGAATACTGGACAGGACCTTGAGTCCAGGAAAGCAATTCCTATGTTTCTACAATTCCTATGAGCTACAACCAAGGGTCCAGAGGATAAATCAAAACCTTCCAGGCTCCCTGGCTTGACCACTGGACCCACAGGGACCCTTCCAGTGCAGTAGATTCAGCAGCCTCCCCTCCTACCTTATAAATCAAGAGAATCCTCTTTAACACTTTAATTCAATTATTAGAGTCATCTGTATGGGAAACTGAAACTGTTCATTTCAGAAAGGAGACAAATAAGAGGGGACATGATAGAAATACACACACACACACACACAAAATAATGTGGAGAAGTTGAACCAGGTGTTTCTATGTACCCTTTCACATACTACATGAACATGGGAACAGACAATAAAATTAAAAGGCAGCAAATTTGAAACCAATAAAAACAATGGCATGCCAACCAGAATAGACTGCAACTCTTCCTGTCTGATCCGTATCGACTTTCTGAGCTAACAGAAGAACAAACTAGTGAAACTAGGTCAGAGGGCATAACTCTGAATACACTCAGGGAGCTGGTCTCTTGAGTAAGAAGGTGCTAAATTTTACAAAGCCACTTTAAAACCTAGTAAAAATATGTACTCCTCTTGTGTGAGCCCTTTTCCCAAAGTCAATAAAAAACATGTAATTAAACAAATAATTCAACATGTCACATTGAATACTCCTCACTAAGGATTAGCCACATGTGAGATTTTAAAATGTATAGCCTTGATTTTCCACTGCCTTGCACCTTGTGTGATCCTTTCTGCCTGGGCACAGTGGGTCTTCAGTGTTACCAAATCACAACAGTGGTCTTTTACACTCACTTTGCACAGGGTAAATGGCTGCTCAATGTGCAAGGCAGTTGATAATAAGGCCCCATCCATTTTAAAAAAAAATCCCTGTACACACAAAAAGGTCTAAAATTGTGTTTTAAGGGGATGACGTACCGGTATAGCTTTCTCAGATTAAAAAAAAAAGTCTCGGGGATTTCAAATAAAACAATCACCTCTGGGTTGAAAAAAAACATGGAACGATTGAGCATGAAAGGAGAATTTTTCATAAAGTCATGATGCGTGAGTGAAGAGAGGTGGTTCTAGTAAGTCACCTTGCAAGCTTAATTGTAGCATTGTTACTGCCTGTGTTCTAATTAAGGTACTCACTGCTCAAAGTGGGTGGGGATCATGAAATACCTTCTACCCAGAACTGATTACCTGCTTCTGGCAACACTCGGATTTTGACTTATAAAAATACAGATTACTCATTGTTTATCACAGTTCAAAGAATATAAAAGCAGTCACTATGAAAAATTAATGAACTGAAGGACTTCAGGTAAAGCTGGTTGGGAAGTGGTGTCCCCCCCGACCCCCAAGAAAACGTAGACAAAATTATTTTTTTTCCCCTATTTTCATCTAAGTTTTCCCAATGGAAAATTTTGACTTTTGTGGGGGAGGGGGTGGTGATAAAAGACCCTCTAAATTTTCAACTGAAAACAGCCAACAATATTGCAGCAAAAAACTGCAAAAAAACCCCAACAACAAAAAATCAGCCCCCAAATGATTTTTCCCCCATCATGATACCAAAAAATTGTTCAGTTTTGGTTTTCTGTCAAAAAAAATTAAAAAATCAAAAATTGACAAGGAAAATAGATTTCAGAGTGGTAGCCGTGTTAGTCTGTATCAGCAAAAAGAACGAGGAGGACTTGTGGCACCTTAGAGACTAACACATTGATTTGGGCATAAGATTTCGTGGGCTAAAACCAACTTCATCAGATGCATGGAGTGGAAAATACAAAAGGAAGATAGATAGATAGATAGAGAACATGAAAAGATGGGGGTTGCCTTACTAACCCTAAACTCTAATGAGACAAATCAATTAAGGTGGGCTAGTATCAGCAGGAGGAAAAAAATCACTTTTATAGTGGTAATCAGAATGGCCCATTTCAAACAGTTGACAAGAAGGTGTGAGTAACAGTAGGGGGGAAAATTAGCATGGGGAAATAGTTTTTAGTTTGTGTAATGACCCATCCACTCCCAGTCTTTATACCTAATTTGATGGTGTCCAGTTTGCAAATTACTTCCAGTTCTGCAGTTTGTCGTTGGAGTCTTTTTTTGAAGTTTTTTGGTTGAAGAATTGCCACTTGAGGTCTGTAATTGAGTGTCCAGGGAGGTTGAAGTGTTCTCCGACTGGTTTTTGAACGTCTTACATCAAAAACCCAATTTTCCATGGAGAAAGAGTTTTGATGGAAAATTGTTGACTGGCCCTAGTTTTTAGATTTTTAGTTACATGGCACTTTTAATGGACGGCTCCTTCCCTATTTATGATTTCTTTGTGTCCCGAGTAGAAATTATCAAGGAGGGAATACTCCCTCTTTACACATCATTGAACATTTTGCACCTTGTGCACTTTGGAAACCTATCAGTATTCTATTTTATTTTCCCCCTACCTTTTTTAAAAAGTGCCTGCAAAAAATGTGACAATGGTTAGGTCGCTGGTGTACTGATACAACTACCTATCATGATGACCAATACTGTTTCACTGTTCCTTTGAACTTCCCTGTCTGTCTGTATCCACCTGTTGTCTCTTGTCTTATTCTTAGATTGCAAGCTTGTTGGGACAGGGACTATGTTTCTGTCCTGTGCCAGCATGATGGGTTTGTGCTCCATTACTAGGACTCCTGGGAGCTGGCATATGCAGTATTATGACTTATCTTGCAGTAAAGTGAAGGTTTTTAATGATTCCATGATTTTAGTCTCATTGATAACACAGCAAAAAGCCATCATAAGAAATGCATTCAAATTACATCAAGTCAAAGGATTTTCAAATTTTGAAATTCCAGTGGCAAAACTTAGGACAATTTTGACAAAATTGTGATTTCCCCCCTTCTTTCGCAATGAAGTACAGAGCTGGTTGAAATTCTTCAAATTTCAAAAATCAAAAATAAAGGAGGACATTTTTGGAGAAAACATTTGGAAAATTATTTGTTTTTTAAAATAATCTCTCATGAAAATGTAATTAACAAGTGCCACAGGTGCATTCTGAGGACAAGGAAAAAAAGATGTGCATTCATTTATCTCAGAAAGCAGCAATAGCCTAACTAATCTGCACACTGGAGTGGTTTATCACCATTAGAATTAACTATGTAATTTTAAATTCCTCTATCTTTGCTTTAAAAAACAACAACAAAAAGCTTTGCTGGGGGGAGGTGGGGTTGCAACGTCTGTTTCCACTCCAAAAAAGTAGTTCCTCGTAAAAGGTTGAGAGAAAATAGTGGGAAAATAAAGGAGTAGAAACGTCTTTTCTCTATTTAATATATATATTGATTATTAACATTTTCTACCCCTCCCTTTTCATGGTTACCTTGACTATATAGACCTCTTCTCCCTCTTCCTGACCCTCACAAGCCTATGTGCAATTTCAACAGCTGGGTTTAGCTTTCAAAAATTTAACAATGGACGACCCCATCCCACATTTTCTGCCTCAGTGGGTGATAAATGCAACCTTCTATTGATAAAATATTTTTTTCTCCCTGCAGCCAAATCCATCAGTCCTCACACTTCATCCACCACCACCACAATATAAAATTTAAAAAATCCATTAATCAAACATTCTTCCCCCCTTCCCCCACAAAAAGCCATTAATTCCATCCATACACTGTCCCCAAAAAATCCATCAGCTTCCCATTCTCCCTGCTCCCAACATCCATCAATCCTCCTGTCACAGTCCAGGGCAACTGCACCTGTATTTTTCCTCTAGGCTCCCAGCTGTATTCTTCACCCCCATTCTAGGTTCCTGGCTCCTCAACCGTTGCCTCTCTCAGGTGGTGTCACAGTACCTGGCTCACAGCTAATAGTGCCAAACTCAGGTCAGACTGGGGCTATATTCTATCATTAGATTTCACCAAGCCAGTAGCAAATTGTACTCCTGGCTCACTATATTAGTTTTACCATAGAGCCACCAACAGTGCCCCTTAGAATCTCCAGCCCCTATTTTACCACCCAGACACACTGGATTTTATGATGAAAGCTTATTAAAATGAAAATTCACCACACATTTAGGTTACTTCCAGCCCCAGATGGCCAGTCACTTACTCCAGATGAAAATATACTCCATATCTCACCAAAGACATAAGACCATAAGAACAGCCATACCAAGTCACACCAAAGGTCCATCTAGCCCAGTATCCCCCTGTCTTCCAACAGTGGCCAATGCCAGGTGCTTCAGAGGGAATGAACAGAACAGGTAATCATCAAGTGACAATGCTTTAGCCAATCCTTTAGTAAACCAAAACTAAAGGTTTATTAATTAGGAAAAAGTAATAGGAGTTATAGCAAGGTTAAAGCAGATAAAATACTTTTCAGGTGAATTAGAGTTTGTATTTTCAAAATAAAAGCAGAGATGTAGCAATCTGTCAGTTTCATAGAGTCATTTCATTAATTCTCTCAAGCCTTCCCAAAATTGGCTTTTTGGGGATCTCTGACTGGCATCTGGAACCTCTCTGTCGGTGTTCAGATAGATCAGAGGTAAGGATCGCTCCCAAGCCTTTCCTGTTACGGTTGAAACAGGCTATCAAACTGACAGGCATCTTCACCACGTGGGCTTTGATGAACAGCAAATGCAGCCAGTCTGTGATCCTAATTGTTGTTTAATGTTCAATACGCCATTCAAAGGTAATGCATTCAGTAAGAATCATTCAGGCCACTAAGATGGTCTATAGGTATTTTACAATGTAAATCAACACGTTTCAGATAGATGCAGACAATAACATTAGCATTCCACTAGTTTTCATGCATTAAGTAAATCTAAATTTAAAAATGCTAATACATTCTTTGATTTAAGGTTAATTAAGCACAGGATACAGAGATTAATAAGCACATTGCAACAATAGACTAATTTAGTTACACTAGAACACATCAAACAGGATACACATGCAATGTAAATAGCATTCAGCGGGTTACAGACAAATGTAGGCAATAACATTAACATTTAACATACAAGTGAATTGGGACACTTAATACTGCATTGAGGTTGTGACCTGATCTCAGCTAGCTGCTAGTGCCACCCTTCCTGCCTCCCCCATTCTAGGTTCCAGGCTCCTCAGTTGTTTCTTCTCTTCAGTGGAGATCCTCGTCTCTATTCTGACCAAAGTATTTCCAGGCTGAACAGTTCCCTGCCTACGCTCTAAGTTTCCCACCAAAAGACAGTCTGCCTAAGCCGGCCTGCTTCACTTCTCTGCTTAGAGATGGTACACAGTGTAATTACCACAGATAAGTTACCACACAGGTTGTGTGTAAGCAAGCACATTTAGTCTTAAGGCATAGGCATTACAGAGAAAACATATTTACAACAATAAAAGAACCTACACCTATGCTAATAAGCTTACCAGGCATCATCCCAACTTCAGCAAGGTGCTGGTTGGTGATAGCCCTTCAAACTCCATGCAGGATTTCCCCCTGTGGTCACAAATTCATCACCACTTCAGCTCAGAAAAGCATTCCAGTCTTATAAGGTCTCAGAATCCCAGTCCTTCCAACTCTTCCCAAAGGATTGGGCCCCACTCTTGGAACAGAAGTCCTGGTCATTTCCTGGATCGGAAAGAAGGCCTTGAATCAGTTTTAATTCAGGCTTTTTAACTAAAAGTCTGTTCTTTGTCTGTTAGACCCTGGAGAATCCAGTTTGAACTGGTATATTTGAGCCTCTCCCCAAATGGTGGTAGCTCTCTGGGGGTGTTACAACCAGAGTGAATTTGCCTAACCAACCCCCATTGTTTTTAGTTTTAGGAGGGCTGTGGTCACCCTGCCCCATGGAATTACATGCAGCCCCTCAATACATATTTGCATTCTTAATACAATGAACTCCTAAAATACTTAAACTTAATTCAATAACGTTCAACATAATTCAGTAAGGTTTATGTAAGATACTGCAGGACACTGTCATTTCTGTCACGATTCCTACTCCCGCCCTTTGGCTCAGCTTCTGTCAATTCATCATGCTTCTTCTTCCCTAGTACCTCAAAGCAGAAACTCTAGATGGGGTTCTTCCCTGGCTGCTCTTCCTTATGGCAGCACTAGTGGTGACAGGTGGGCTGTTCTGTTCTGGTAACAGCACATGTTGAGAGGCCAGTTTTCCTGCAATCTTAGGCTGAGGGGCGGTTGGCTGGGTTCGGAGCGGGTCTCCTCTGGTGATGGGTTGCCACTTCCTTCACTTTTGTGTTTTGGACAGAAGACAAAACCCTGCCCCTACCTGGGCTTTCTTCACATGGGCATAAGCCCTCCCACAACTACTTCACACCATCCATTTTCCATGTGATGTCCATCTGCAGACTGGCCAGTGTTTTTATGGTTAACACAGTTCAATAGTTTCCCTATACTTATAATGATTCCCTTCCTTTTTTCTCAGAAGATATGCTCTTGTCTCACTACTCCAATCAGATGCACTGCTAACATAATTCCATTTTAAAGTATCTAATTAGGTACAAATTTACAGAGCCATATTACATGTGGATGCAAAAAAAACCCCATAAAATTGATTATAGTGTTTATAATGGGTTTGCAAAAGAACTTTGTGTCACATTACTCACCAGCCTGATTTTTATAGTATGAAATATACAGTCATTCTTTGTTCCATTACTCATTCCCGTATCTATGATGAGATGAAGCTGAATACAAGTTGAATGCTCACAATAAAGTGCAAGTCTAAAGAAAGGAAGAAGAGTCTCACCAAGTCCGTGGGACACTCACAGGTTTGAGAGAGTGGGAGGCAATGGAAATGATAAAACAGAAGGTGAAATAACATCTCATGCAGGGATTTTTACCCTACTCCTGGTCCTTAAAACCAGCTCCAGTGTCGAAACTGCATTAACTTAATATCTTTTCTTCTCGGCTGTTCCTAGTTTCTTCGCTAGTACTTCTGTAGATGGTCACACTCATTGTGCGAATCCTCCCATTTGTTTTATCATAGTCATACTGGCACTGGATTCTGCTTTGTGCAATTTGCTGATGTCCCTTCTCTCTGCCTTACGGCTTTGATGTTCAGCTACATCAGAGCTCCTTTCTGCACAGTGGAGGCCAAGGGGAGTGGGAAAGGAGGGGAAAACATGTCCTATCAGTTATGTTACAGAACTATACTATATACATGCCCCTGATATGCCATCACCATGTCTTCTATGCTGAGATTGCCTCAGGTGGATATAGTGTAGAGATGGGGGCAGCTTTTAAGGTGCCTTTGCTCTGTCAGAACAGTACAAAAGGGCTTTAGAATGTGCCAAGATTTGGTCCCAGGACTCTCTGAAACGTCTGTCTCCTCAACCCAAGCGTCTTCTGTTACCTTCCAAAGGAGAACTCTAAGGTCCAGATACCCAACAGCAGTTTGGCGCCTAATTACCTTTGCGTATCTGGGCCTATGTCTTTTATCTCCCTGCAATCTCTGAAATTTTAAAAACAGTTGTTAGGGCTGTCGATTAATCACAGTTAACTCATGCAATTACCTAAAAAAAAAAATTAACTGTAATTAAAAAAATTTATCGCAATTAATTACACTGTTAAATAATAGAATACCAATTGAAATTTATTAAATATTTTTGGATGTTTTTCTACATTTTCAAATATATTGATTTCTATTACAACACAGAATACAAATTGTACAATGCTCACTTTATATTATTTTTGATTACAAATATTTGCACTGTAAAAATGATAAACAAAAGAAATAGTATTCTTCAATTTACCTCATACAAGTATTCACCTCATACAAGATACAAGTATCTATCCTGAAAGTGTAACTTACATATGTAGGGGTTTTTTTGTTTGTTACATAACTACACTCAAAGCAAAACAATGTAAAATTTAAGAGCCTACAAGTCCACTCAGTCCTACTTCTTGTTCAGCCAATCGCTAAGACAAACAAGTTTGTTTACATTTACGGGAGATACTGCTGCCTGCTTCTTATTTACAATGTCACCTGAAAGTGAGAACAGGTATCCATATGGCACTTTTATAGCTAGCGTTGCAAGCTATTTACGTGCCAGATGAGCTAAACATTCATATGCCCCTTCATGCTTCAGCCACCATTCCAGAAGACATGCTTCCATGCTGATAATGTTCATTCAAAAAATAGTGCGTTAATTAAATTGTGACTAAATCCCTTTGGGGAGAATTGTATGTCCCCCTGCTCTGTTTTACCCGCATTCTGCCATATATTTTTGAATGCAGTTATTTTTTTGTACATAATTCAACATTTGAAAGTTCAAAGAGATTGCACTACCGTACTTATATTAGGTGAATTGAAAATACTATTTCTTTTGTTTTTTTACAGTGCAAATATTTGTAATCAAAATAAATATAAAGTGAGCACTGTACACTTTGTATTCTGTGTTGTAATTGAAATCAACATATTTGAAAATGTAGAAAACATCCAAACATATTTAAATAAATGGTATTCTATTATTGTTTAACAGTGCGATTAATCATGTGATTAATCACAATTAATTTTTTTTAACCCTAGTTGTTCTACAAAAGCACTATACTGTTGCTATAGATACATATTTCTGTACTATTACTTACACTGAAACACAAACACACGTAATACTACCACAATCATCATCAGTTTTAGGGCATGAAACTTGAAGGGGTGGGTGGGAAATCCCCTCAATCCCCACAAACTTGTCACATGAGATCTAAGTGAGAATTTTTTTTTTTTTTAAATAAAATTGAAACCATCTTGTTTTAGCCACTTTGAGTCAGAGGAATACAAATGATCCCATTGTTTTTGTTTCATCTGTGCTCGTGTAACTCAAAAATAGATTTGTTTCCTAAAGACAAATATAGCAACATTGGCCTTTGATGACTCGCTACTGCCTATTTATTTCAAAAGAAGATTAAGAAAGCTATTGTTATGTAAAGATGACCTATTGCTCATTGGCAGTGGAACGTTTTATAAGGTTTAGAACTTCAACACAAAAACATGGAATGTAGGGCTCATAAGGCCTTTAGCTATAGAAGATTGCTCGTGCTTGTCATATGGGCGGGGGGAGGTTTCTGTTGAAATAATGCAATAAAAATCGGTGATTTTAGCTAGGTGAACAATTTTAAAAAAAAAAAAAAAAAAAAAAACAGTTAATGATTTCAGCCGGTTCTTCTCTTTGCAAATTGTCCACTAGAGCTGGTCAGAATATGATTACATTTTCCACAGGAAAAAAAAATTAAATTTTAAAAAAATGTTTTCATAACATTTTTCATCAAAAAGCATTAATTTTTCAATTTAAAAAAGTTTTGGCCAGAAACCGTTGAGAACTGAAAATGTTTTGGCTGAAAACTGAAACATTTTTCATTTTCTGACAAAAATGCTTCAGTTTGGGGTTTATCAGTTTTCTGATGAAAAAATCATACTTTTTCAAGGAAACTACACACTTTCTGTGAACTTTTCTGTTTTTCCTCTATAGTGGCACACAACCATGAGTGCCAAACTCAGGGCAGACTGTCAAGAAACAGGACATGAATCCCAAACTGACTGAGTTCTATACTTAGATTTCACCAACCAATTAACAAGTGTGAACTCATCAAGCACTATAACAGCCTTTCACCCGTTACACCAAAAATCATAATATTCAGGTTACTCCAAGTCCCAAAGGACCAGTCTCTTAGATCAATTGTACCTGAGATCTCAAACCAAAGACAATATCTGTAGCCAATCCTATAGGAAACTAACTAAAGGGTCATTGACAAAGAAAAGAAAAGAAAAGAAAAGAAAAGAAAAGAAAAGAAAAGAAAAGAAAAGAAAAGAAAAGAAGTTATTTACAAGGATAAAGCAGGTAAATATACAGACACAAATGAGATATAATCTTAGGTTCTGAAAGGTAATAGTGGTTGCTATAACATACAAGTTCTATATATCCTCTAGGGCTAACCCAAGCCAAGAAGGTTGGGGATCCCTTGCTTATGCTTTGAAATATTGCACTCTCCAAATTCCAAGCAGCATAGTGATAATTCCCCCTTGACAGGGATTTTTATGCTCGTCCCCCAGCATTCAAACTGTGATGAGATTAGGGTTTATGCTCTTAGCCTTTTCATGGGCGTGTGGGAAGCAATCAGCAAAGTCTTTTGTCCACTGATGTTTAGCTGGGGAGAAGATGACACATCTTGTGGTAAACTAGCATTTCACACTTGGCAATGCTTCTCTCCTGAGTGTGGGGTTTTACGGTTTTAGCAAACACTTTCATACAGCAGAAAAACTTAATTACCACCTTATAACATGGGATACAGATATTACAAATAAAATTAATACATGCAGCATTCTACAAGCATTTCAAAAATCTAAACACTAAATACATTCTTATAATTCTAATATCTACTGGGGCAATATTAACACACCAGCGAGCCGGACTTGTTTCTAGCTATGCATTTCTCAGTGTTCAGTGAGGCCCAGGGGCCTTGGCATGAGGTCTGCCAGCATCACACCCTCAAAACACTGTTGCCAACTTTCACGCAGTAAATAAGCACCCCGACTTTCACAATAAGCTAAAAATCAAGCTAATCCCATTTCAAAACAAGCCAATATCTAAAAACTCCAACACTCTATGTGACTAGATCCCCCTGGCATGCAGTTTGGGACTGTGGTGGGCCTGCTGTGCACCCTTGACTCTCTCCCCCCATTGCCCCTGCTTGCCCCTTGCCCCTCCTTGCTGGGAACTGATAAAAAAAAAAAGAAGCAACAAGCTACTAACCAAACAAACTACAAGCCAAAAACTAGCCAACAAGCAACTCACAAGCCAATTAAGCCAAAAACAAGCCCAATTTCTGCATTGTTTGTTGTTGTTGTTGTTGTTTTGGTGGGTTTGGTATGTCTGCCTCAAAAACTGTTTTGAGAGAAAAATTTGACCAGTCCATTTGTCCACAAAGAGACTGATTTGTACTCATTTGTACCCTGTGCACCATTTGTTTGATATATGTGTGCCAAGAAACTTCTGCTCATGAATTGCTTATGATCTGTTTGCTCTATTTGTTTGACTATTTGATATTTGTACATAAGAAATATAACATAAGTCTGGCCCTACTGGGTCAGACCAAAGGTCCATCTAGCCCAGTTTCCTGTCTTCTGACAGTGGCCAGTGTCAGGTGCCCCAGAGGGAATGAACAGAACAGGTAATCATCAAGTGATCCATCCCCTATCGCTCATTCCCAGCTTCTGGCAAACAGAGGCTAGGGACACCTTTTCTGCCCATCCTGGCTAATAGCCATTGATGGACATATCCTCCATGAATTTATCTAGTTCTTTTTTGAACCCTGTTATGGTCTTGGCCTTTACAACATCCTCTGGCAAGGAGTTCCACAGGTTGACTGTGCGTTGTGTGGAGAAAAACTTCCTTTTGTTTGTTTTAAACCTGCTGCTTATTAATTTCATTTGGTGACCCCTGGTTCTTGTGTTATAAGAAGTAGCAAACAACACTTCCTTATCTACTTTCGCTACACCAGTCATGATTTTATAGACCTCTATCATATCCCCCCTTAGTCATCTCTTTTCCAAGCTGAAAAGTCGCAATCTTATTAATCTCTCCTTATACAGAAGCCATTCCATACCCCTAATCATTTTTGTTGCCCTTTTCTGAACCTTTTCCAATTCCAATAGATCTTTTTTTGAGATGGGGCAACCATATCTGCACACATATTCAAGATGTGGGCGTACCATGGATTTATATAGAGGCAACATGATATTTTCTGTCCTACTATTTATCCCTTTCTTAATTATTTCCAGCATTCTGTTCACTTTTTTGACTGACGCTGCACATTGAGTGGATATTTTCAGAGAACTATCTAAAATGGCTCCAAGATCTTTCTTGAGTGGTAACAGCTAATTTAGACCCCATAATTTTATATGTATAGTTGGGATTATGCTTTCCAATGTGCATTACTTTGCATTTATCAACATGAAATTTCATCTGCCATTTTGTTGCCCAGTCACCCAGTTTTGAGCGATCCTTTTGTAGCTCTTCACAGTCTGCCTGGGTCTTAACTATCTTTAGTAATTTTGTACCATCTGCAAATTTTGCCACCTCACTGTTTACCCCTTTTTTCAGATCATTTATGAATATGTTGAATAGGACTGGTCCCAGAAGAGACCCCTGGGGGACACCACTATTTACCTCTCTCCATTCTGAAAACTGACCATTTATACCTACCCTTTGTTTCCTATCTTTTAACGAGTTACCAATCCATGAGAGCACCTTCCCTCTTATCCCGTGGCAGCTTACTTTGCGTAAGAGCCTTTGGTGAGGGACCTTGTCAAAGGCTTTCTGAAAATCTAAGTACACTATATCCACCGGATCCCTCTTGTCCACATGCTTGTTGACCCCCTCAAAGAATTCTAGTAGGTTGGTGAGGCATGATTTCCCTTTACTAAAACCATGTTGACTGTTCCCCAACAAATTATGTTAATCTATGTGTCTGACAATTTTGTTCTTTACTATAGTTTCAACCAGTTTGTCTGGTACTGAAGTCAAGCTTACAGGCCTGTAATTGCCGGGATCACCTCTGGATCCCTTTTTAAAAATTGGCGTCACATTAGCTATCCTCCAGTCATCTGGTACTGAAGCTGATTTAAACGATCGGTTACAGACTACAGTTAGTAGTTCTACAATTTCACATTGAGTTCTTTCAGAACTCTTGTGTGAATGTCATCTGGTCCTGGTGACTTATTGCTGTTTAATTTATCAATTTGTTCCAAAACCTCCTCTAATGACACCTCAATCTGGGACAGTTCCTCAGATCTGTTGCCTAAAAAGAATGGCTCAGGTTTGGGAATCTCCCTCACATCCTCAGCCGTGAAGACCGATGCAATGGTCTTATCGTCCTTGAGTGCTCCTTTAGCACCTCGATTGTCCAGTGGCCCCCCTGGTTGTTTAGCAGGCTTCCTGCTACTGATGTACTTAAAAGTTTTTCTATTACTTTTTGAGTCTTTATCTGTTCCTCAAATTCTTTTTTGGCCTTTCTAATTGTATTTTTTCACTTCATTTGCCAGTGTTTATGCTCCTTTCTATTTTCCTCACTAGGATTTAACTTCCACTTTTTAAAGGATGCCTTTTTGCCATTCACTGCTTCTTTTATTTTGTTGTTTAGCCATGGTGGCTCTTTTTTGCTTCTCTTACTATGTTTTTTTAATTTTGGGTATATATTTAATTTGAACCTCTATTATGTTGTCTTTAAAAAGTTTCCATGCAGCTTGAAAAGATTTCACTTTTGGCACTGCACCCTTTAATTTCTGTTTAACTAATCTCCTCATTTTTGTGTAGTTCCCATTTCTGAAATTAAATGCTATAGTGTTGGGCTGCTGTGGTGTTTTTCCTGCCACAGGAATATTAAATTTAATTATCTCATGGTCACTATTACCAAGTGGTCCAGCTATATTCATCTCTTGGACCAGATGCTGTGCTCCACTTAGGACTAAATCAAGAACTGCCTCTCCTCTGGTAGGTTCCAGGACCAGCTGCTCCAAGAAGCAGACATTTAAGGTGTCAGGAAACTTTCTCTCTCCATCCCGTCCTGAGGTGACATTTACCCAGTCAATATGGGGATAATCAAAATCCCCCATTATTATTATTATTAAGTTTTTTTATTTTAATAGCCTCTCTAATCTCCCTGAGCATTCACAGTCACTATCACCATCCTGGTCAGGTGGTCGGTAATATATCCCTACCGCTATATTCTTATTATTAGAGCATGGAATTTCTATCCATGGAGATTCTATGGTACAGTTTGATTCATTTACGATTTTTACTTCATTTGATTCTACGCTTTCTTTCACATACAATGCCACTTCCCCACCAGCGCGACCTGTTCTGTCCTTCCGATATATTTTGTACCCTGGTATTATGTATCCCATTGATTATCCTCATTCCACCAACTTTCTGTGATGTCTATTATATCAATATCTTCATTTAATAAGAGGCACTCTAGTTCACCCATTTTATCATTTAGAATCCTAGCATTGGTATACAAGCACTTTAAAAACTTGTCTCCTTTTAGCTGTCTGCCATTACACAATGTAATTGAATGGGACTCTTTTTATTTGACTGTTTCTGATCAGACCCTGCCTGTATTTTATCATTTTCCATCCTTTCATCCTCACTAGGACATAGAGATTTTCTCTTAATAGATCCTCCCCTAAGGGATGTCCGAACCATGTGCTCCTCCGCACCTGTCAGCTTTCCCCCAGCCCTTAGTTTAAAAACTGCTCTACGACCTTTTTAATGTTAAGTGCCAGCAATCTGGTTACATTTTGGTTTAGGTGCAGCCCATCCTTCCGGTATAGGCTCCCCCTTTCCCAAAAGTTTCCCCAGTTCCTAATAAATCTAAACCCCTCCTCCCTACACCATCGTCTCATCCACGCATTGAGACCCTGTAGTTCTGCCTGTCTAAATGGCCCTGTGCGTGGAACTGGAAGCATCTCAGAGAATGCTACCATGGAGGTCCTGGACTTCAATCTCTTACCTAGCAGCCCAAATTTGTCCTCCAGGACCTCTCTCCTATCCTTCCCTATGTCACTGGTACCTACACGTACCATGACCACCCGCTCCTCCCCAGCACTACACGTAAGTGTATCTAGATGTCTTGAGAGATCCTCAACCTTCACACCAGGTAGGCAAGTCACCATGTGGTTCTCCTGGTCATTACAAACCCTGCTATCTATGTTTCTAATGACTGAATCACCCATTACTAATACCTGCCTCTTTCTAATAGCTGGAGTTCCCTCCCCCGGAGAGGTATCCTCAGTGCGAGAGGATACCACAACATCATCTGGAAGGAGGGTCCCAACTATGGGATTGTTTCCCTCTGCTCCAGTTAGATGCTCTCATTCCCTGGGACTTTGATCCTCCTCAACAGCACAGAGGCTGTCAGACCGGGAGTGGGACCATTCTACTGTGTCCTGGAAAGTCTCATCTATGTACCTCTCTGTCTCCCTCAGCTCCTTCAGTTCAGCCACTCTGGTCTTCATAGCCTGTACATGGTCTCTGGTGACTAGGAGCTCTTACACCGAATGCACACATACGCCACCTGCCCATAGGGCAGGTAATCATACATGCTGCACTGGGTGCAATAAACTGGGTAGTCCCCACTCTGTTGCTGGACTTCTGCCTGCATTCTCTTTTTACTCCTGCAGCTCGTTCCTTTGTTGTTGTTGTGTTTGTATCAAGGGGGTGGCTTTGGCTTTTAAGTTTAAAGAATGTTGAGTTCTAGCCCCTGCTCACACTCCCCATGGAGAACTCCCTCGCAAAACTCCCCTGTTAGCTGCTCCTGTTCGCTAGCTTTGTACTGTCACATAAGTCAAATGGTATTGTTTCCATTGCCTGATTGCATGATCTAATCTTTAAAAACTACTTTCACTCCCACCAGCAATGAGATTTGATTTAGTCATGTCAGAGATTTTGTTTTGTGATTCAACTAATCTCTGCTATAAAATTTGGTTTCCACTAACTTCTGTTCAAACAAAACTTCATTCAGCTGAATGTTCAGAGAAGGAGAAGGGCTGCAAACATTGTCAAAGTGTTCATTTTATTTAGACACCACCAAAATGTCCACAATGAACTGTTTTTCATCAAGCTGTAGTCACTGGAGACCCTATTACTGACATATGCAAATCCCCTCTTCCAAATCTCCCAATCACTGACCAGACACTTTGGATGAAGAATGCACACAATGACCATTGTTAAGGGTAGGACCACAAGTAATTTCTGGTGTTTTCCTCACTCCTACAACTTTCAGTTTGATTGTTTCAGTGCTGGACTGAAGACAAGACCCTACAACAAATGCTTGATGAGCCATTTGTTTGGCTCTCACTCGCCTGCTAGGTATTTTTAAGAGGAGACTCTAGTATATTCAGCAGTCCATTCTTTGATAGCTTAGTGTAGTCCAGGATTTATGGAGAACTTGGGCCAAGATTGGCACTGATTTACATGCTGTACAGAACTTGGAAAACACTGAAGTCAAAGAACTGGCACAAAGGATAAGTCATGGTAGAATCTGGTCCTCTGTGTCCTTACTACAGGCTATATTAGTTCAACTAGGAGTGAGAGATACAGGAAATATTACTAGAGTTCAGTACGTTTCTAGCATGCTAAATAGGGCTTACCTTCAGATTTGTTATAATGAAGCTTACTCTCTTCTATAGTGTACAATAATGCCAGAGAGACAAACATTTAGGATCAAGTAAAATCTCTAAAATGAAATGAGTTTCAGAGTTATGGGGTAATAGTGGTCCTTCCAGCTGATCACAGACGATGCAACAAGAGACTTTCTGGAATGTACTGGAGTATAAGATTGAAATCAATAAAATATTCCAATATTTACCAATAAAGATATTTCAAAAGGGCTTTATCAGGTAAAATTTGGTCAAGAATTTAGGTTTTGTAAAAATAGAAAGCAAAGAGAAAAATTTCCAAGAAACGAAGGGGGGAAATTTCAGTGACAACAAATTAAAACTAACCACCACCAAAAGTATTTCTCTCAAAGTTACACCCAATTATTACCGTATTGTGCTCGTAGATCTGAAGCAGAAAGTGAAATGAAGAGGGAAGATAGAGCTGGTCAGAAAATTCCCACCAACTAATATTTTCATTAAAAAATGGATCTTTCACAAAACATATCATGAAAATTTGTTCACGTTTTTGACTAGTTCTACAAGAAAGGGAATGTGACTCATTATTTCCATTGTCCAAGCTAAGAGAAATACAAAGGGCTTTCAAACAGCACAAATGATTTAAAGTAGATTTTAAAAAGTCCTTCAGTTTTAATGTCCTTCAATTTTAAAATATACATCATACCGATTGTCCACAGACTTTTTTGTCAAAGGATCTCAAAGCACTTTTCCCATGTCAATGAATTAAGCCTCAATACTAAAGGATCATAGGTAAATATAATTATCTCCATTTTACAGATGAAGAAACAGACACAGAAAGTTAAAGGACTTGCCCACTGTCATACAGAAAGTCTGTAGCAATGCCAGGAACAAAATGCAAGGAACTTAATCACTTGGGTCCAGGATACCTAAAAGATACCTAAGCACCCACGATGAAGACTGCCCTCAACAACTCTGCTTCTTGGGCCCAAAGCAATTTTTACCATAAGGGTAAATTATGTCTATGCTGAAAACAGCGCGTTCTTGTGGGCCAGTCCAAGACTGTGGAATAAACTCCTATAGACCATCACAAACCAGACCACCTTTCATTCCCAGTACAAAGCATATTTCTGTGATTTGCCTTCTCTAACATACATATAGAAGCATGTACATTAAAAAAAAAGTCCCCAAACAAAAACCTACCAAAACAAAACACTCCACTGCTTACATAATTATCTTCCCACAGAAAACACCTCAAGTGATAGATATTATTCATGTCACTTAATTTACCATTGGAAGGTGCTCAGATACTATGATGATGAGGGTATTATAAGAACTTATACATAATAGAATGGAGCTTTCATCTTTTAGGTGCTTTAATTAAAGACCATCCTTTGCAAGACAATATGATTTTTAATCTGACAGTGTCTCTAAGAGCAGAATAATTTAGTACTAGTCACCAGTTAGTATCTAGTATTTTGAATTATCGGTAGCCTATGAATGAAACTGCCTCAGCTAGACCGACAAACATGTTAGTCAGGATGATAAAATGACAAAAAAAAGATGTCAGTAATCATAATTTCCACATCTGGTCTTCTTAGAAAACAATTAAATCTGGCATTGTTCCTGATGTTGCACAAGTTGGTCTTCGCAACGGTGGAAAGGGGATTTTCAAATGATAATGAACTGTCTTTAAACACATAAAAACATGTTAAATGTTGGGACAACGTTTCGTGCTTCTGTGTTCTGATCCTACTGGAAGTGTTTTGTCTGGCTCCATGTGAAGTTTTCCTATAATACCCAACTCTGTATATTTGTTAGGAAGTGCACAAGTATTAAGTCAGATGAACAATTTGAGTAATGGAGATCTACATTTGGATGTCATCTCCAAATCAACTGGAAGAAGGCCTTCTGTGATGGCTGATCGCATTAATTTTGAATTCTAACAACTCAAACACCATTGAGGACAGTTTGGGTTCATGTGACAATCTGGCAGAGAGGAAATGCATCAAGTTAATTCAGCACATTACTGACTAGAAATAGTAAGAAAGGGGGCTACATGGCTGAGGGCATTGCTAAGAGCTAGGATTAATAGAAATCTGTGGAATCTCAGGGGGTGGGATATCTGTGTAGGTAGGTTAGAAGGGAGATTATTTTTATTTTTTATTCCACTTGGCCCTACTCCATGCCAGATATTGTCAGAGGGGAGTCATTCAAAATATTTTTAGAATATTCAACGGAGCTACTTTCACTAGCTCCTACCAGCTGGAACTGCAGTCTGGAGATTTTAGCTCCCCACACCATAAATATGACTTCACCCTTAATTGTGAAAGATAGCAGCAGTTCTCTCCATTTTCCATACTATTAAAATAATCATCAGTTAAAGCTTTCAACCCTATAGCTAGGGAATGTCCGGGTGTGACAGGTATGTACAAGTGCATGACTTGATCACATTAACTGAAGAATGATTCTGGAATGTTGACTGGAAGTTCATTTCAGAAAAATCTGGGAAAAATCTCAGTGTGCCGGCATATACAATGTTATATGCAATTATATTATATCCTGACAAGTTGGGGGTGGGAGGAGTGGAAGACATAATGGAGCACATAAATCCATGAAAAGTCATGGGTAGCAAACAAAAGTAATGGGGCAACTGCTCCCCTTGCCCCATAGCAAATGATGCCCCTGAAGTACAATGGTAAAGAATGATTGCTTTTTAATGGCAAAAATTAGGGTTAAAGTTAATACCCACCCCCACATTAGAAAAATGGGAAAGTTTCCTACCTTATACAGGATCAACCACCGAACCACCCTCACAATCACTACTGAACCTTGGTAACTGGACAGAGGATAGAATCAGTGGGTTTTCTTTGAAGTCTAGCCATTAAAGTTCTTCCAGAGGCTGAAATTCAAAAGGAAGTCTCTCTCTTTCCTACTGCAGACCAGATGTAAATGCTCAACAGCGATTAAGAAACAGCTGAGATGGTTTTACGTTCAACATTATTCACAAAGCTGAATTGGGAACTGTTTCATGGCTTCCAGTTCAGTTAGGTCCTGGTGCCGGGAGTGTTTCCATGGATTTCAATGGATTTGAATCATGCCTTTATTTATAAAATTGCAGTCAATAAGCCTGACCCCTTTGACTTCAAAGGAATAAGAACTGGCCTACATGGAATCCACATTCCTGCATAGTGCAGCAGCCAGAGTAGAAGGGTAGGAGGAGCTGGGAAGGAAATTATAAACTTGGGTTGTCTGTATGCAAAGCCTGTAGCATTTACTATGGGCTCAACTGTGCCCTGCTTATAGCCAGAGACAACTCATTGCCTCAGATGAAGCAGTTAGCCCTGAGCTCCTGCATGCACAGAGGCTGCCTCCTACATGGCTGCCGAGCTTTGCTGACAGGTGCATAGGGGAGCAGAGCAGTGACCCTGTTTATTCCTCACCCTTCCCCACTCTTTTCTGGGTGCATGTGCACCCAACGGAACAGGGGTGGAGCAGTCCCTGCACTCCCCAAAGTGCAGGAGTTGCAGTTCTGCGGGACACGTATGTGGTCTGTGCAAGGAAGGGAGGAGGGCTTCTTATGCCCCCCCTACTCACTGCACACCTGCAGAAAGGCAAAGCAGCATCTGGCCCTATGTAAACAAACTGGGGATTTCCAGGGAGTGTTGTCTAGTGGTTAGAGCATTAGACTGAGACTCAGGAGACCTGGCTGTGACAGTGATTCACTGAATGACTTTGGGCAAGACACATCCCCTCTCCAAGCCTCAGTTTCCTCATCTGTAAAATGGGAATAATAATAGTGCTCTCCTTTTTAAAGTGCTTTAAGATCTACTGATGAAAAAAAACCTACATTGAAGGTAGGTATTATCATAAATATGTAGCTACATTTTCCCTTTTACTTTGCATTAGTAGAATAAAGGTTTACTTACTTATTTATGTTTGCAGTGATGAGATCTCAGTCATGCACCTTAGGAAGTAAATTCACAGCTGCAAAATCATCAAAAATGCTTAACCAGCTACTTTGTAGGTGGCTTTGAATATTCTCTTAAGCACAATGTATCATTATTATACATTAAAATCCTTTATACCCTTATATATATTCAGAACTCAAAAGTGAAATAAGAACCCTATAGAAACATCCTGCTTCTGTTCCCACTGAAATCAATAAATGAAGTGGAACAAGATTGGGTCCCTAGCTGCAAACAGATCCCTACCTGGAACAGATTACAGTTTAAGAACAGAATTCTGCCAAGATTTATACATGCGCTTCACTTTATACATGCAGATAATCACAATGAAATCAAGGGGCTATTCATACCTGCAGAGTTTCAAACACCAGAATAAATCTTTGTAGTATCATGGCCCAAGGGCTCAATCTTGAATTTACCACCAGTATAGTGTTTATGACTATAAGTAGTTTCACTGATGGCTCAAATGGGTCTATACATAGTAGTAAATAGTATTCCCAGTAGCATGTGTTTTCAGGATGAGGGCCTTATTAGACAACACATAGCGAAGGAGTAGGAGAAAGGATGGAAACAATTTTCTTTCCATACCTTTTAAATTCTTTTAATTCCACCCTATCCTTAGTCCTTATTTCCCTACCTTTTAAATGTTTAAGCATACAAAATATTGCTTACAACTAAATTAATTGTATTTTTACTCTCTTGCCCTGACCCTCACCCTATTGCCGACTGTTTTTCACCTTTGCCTATAATCAGTTTATTTGCAGCAAATCTTCTTCCCTAACTAAATCAACCCCTTCCTTACATCCTTTATTCAGATTAAATCATAGTTGATTCTTTTTATTTGGGTCTTTTACTGTCTATGTTCTCATAGAAATTCACTTTTCTCTGTGCCTTAGCAAGCACCATCTAGTCACATATAAATTGTGTTCCTTTTTTTGGTGACCCTTTGGCACTCATTAATTTGTATTCTGACATCTTTGATTTAATACAACCTGGATGAATTTAGGACTGACCTCATATTTTTACAGCTGTGCCACAATTTCTCCTCCACAAGGAAAATAATTTGTATTTCTTGATATTCATCACTTCTCCATTATATATATCAAAAAACCCCTTTCTTTACATTTATTTCAGGCCCCCTAAAGATTCCAGTCCCTCTTTCTTAAAATCTGTTTTATATCCCCCGCCCCAATTTACCCACTCAAACAATTAACTTAACTGGATCCTGGTCACCAACTACAGAGTCATCTTTGCAAACTTTCCACCTGCAACAAGTTGTTATTTCTGTAGAGGTGAGAGATCACTGGTCCCAAAGAGCCTCTTTAGTAATACAATAAACATGATCTTAGCACAGTCAGTACCAAATTACAGGTCTGATTCTCTATCCTGTCTGAATGCCTTCACCCAATGCAGCTGGCCCCATTGATTTCAGTTTCACACCATCGTAACTCCGCTGGTGTAAAGGAGAGGAGAATTAGACCTTAAAGGTTTAAGCCATATGATTCCATGTGTTACTCTGATCTTACCTATATGGGTGTAAGTCCGGAGTAACTCTACTGAAGTCACATACACCAATTTTATACCAGTGTAACATCATTTAAGTCAATGGAGTTAGACTGGTGTAAAACTGGCATAGCTGAGATCAGAACCCAACCATACATTATTCCAATTTAGGCCTGTTAAAGCCAAATAAATAGAGTGGGCCAAATTCAGCATTACCTTCCATCTGTTTTACATTGCTCTGGAAATGCAAAGCAGCCATAAACGGAGTTTAACCAGACAATTAATTTGGGTTTACAATGGGCAAAGTAATCCCTGTATACCTGTTAAGTGTACAAATTGCTTTGCTTTGAAAGTTGATCGAATATAAAATATTATTATCTGTTTCTAGTTTAGAATACTGACACACGTAGACCTTATTCTCTTCTCAATTGCACCAGTTTTATACTGATGTCACTTCAATGACTTCAGTATGGTAACCCTAATTTACACTGTTGTAAGTGAGAGGAGAATCAGGTCCAAATACTCTTTTGCACCACTTTCTTTCACTCTTTACTCTTATGACAAACACCAACGATCCCTATATCTAATGATTCCATTCTCTCCACATTCCAAGAAATCCAGCAGCCAATTCCCTCCCACAAAGGCCCCTGAAAGCACCTCATCCCTCAAGTTACCTGTTAAGCTGGCCACATTATACATCCTGTATTACAGAGGAGTGCCAGCTCAGCTATAGTTAAGGTTAAGAAGTTCTTTCTGTTTCAGAACAACTCTCCTAAGTGCTCTAAAATTGGCATGCTTACTCAGATTGTGTTGAAATTTGCTGCACATCATGGAGGTGCAAGGTAAAGTTTTTGATCCAATCTGGGGTCATTTGAACAAGATATTCATGAGATATAGCCTTCCTCCCCCACCCCAAAATTTTACAAAATCAACAGTTTTCTAAAACAATTTATATACACCCAAGACTCTCACCAGGGCTCTGATCATTCCTCAGCTGATCTCAAACACTTGACATTTACCTCAGCTTGTGCATGATGCTTCTCCACAGAGTCAGTGGGTAATATTGAAAACATGAGTAACAGGAGAGTTTGTCTTTCTAGAATAGGCCTAAACACTCACACACCAAAGAGACTGAAATGCACATGCGCAGCAAGCCTAGGAAAGAGTGTTTCCAGCTACTCCTTTGTCACAAGAAGAAAAGGAGTACTTGTGGCACCTTAGAGACTAATGGGATGGCTCAGGGGGACATGCTGTCGATATTGAACCTGAGCTAGACCCATGCACAGAAAGTATGATCTCTCTCCATGGCCGAAATCTGAGAATGATCTGTAGGTGAGTTGCTACTATCTGCCTCTGCAAAGGATTGTTTGTTTGTTTTGTTTTACTTTTGGGAAATGCGCCCTGCTAACTTGCACAGCTAATGTAGAAGAGAGTCTCACTGTTTTCTGAAGGATAATAAATTACACAGCTCTACACAGCTATGTGAGAATGATTGCTGGACATATTGCTACTTTCCCCCCATAGTAGAGCACCAGCACTGATTAATCAATTAGTCGTGATTAACTTTACTGGAGGGAAGATGAACAACAGGATAACGTAACAATGTTTCCTAAACAACTGAACTGAGTCAAGTGGTTCCTGATACGCAGTCCCCTTAACACATTATGAACACTTCATTTTTAGAATCTTATACATCTTTTGGTGTAGAGCTAGGGAATATAGGGGTTAAAGCAGTGCTGGGGGTGTAGGGGAGCAGTGCTGGGAGTAAGGAGAGCCAGGGGCATTGGGGGGGGAAGAGGAGTAGGGGATGAGAAGGTTTGGGGTTGTGACAAGGGGAGGAGGAGGAGGATTAGGGGCAGGGGGATAAATTTGGAGTGGTGGTAGGGAAGGGTGGGGGGAGAGTTGGAGGGCTCAGGCCAGTGGGGAAGGGTGGGGATTAAGAGGAGTGGGAAGAAAGGAGTTGGAGGGGGGAAATAGAGATGGGTGGCAAAGGGAGTGAGGGGGATTAGGGACAGGTTTGGGCTATGAGCACCACATTCTCCCCTGCCATGTGTATGCTGTCATCTGGGGAAGAACTGGTCCTCTGGGTTAGGAACTGAGAATAGGCGTGCTCGCAGCACGCCCCAAGCACTTGGTGCTGAGAAGGGAATAAGGAGTTAAGATTCATTCAGTTCAGCTACACGTAACACAGTGAACACAGCTGGGGCTACTGCCAACTCCAGGAGCAGCCCCACATAGTTACAATTACTAGTGCAGGTCAAAAAACTTTCCATTGACACTTTTTGGTTGGTTCTCCTCTGTTTTGTTAGAAAATGGCTTTTCAGTGATATGAAAATTGTTGTGAAAAATATTTTTATTAAAAAAACCCTGAATATTTTTCAGTGTCTGGCAACTGAAAATTGACACCACACCCCCGTCCCCTCCAATTATAAAGTTTTGGTGAGTTTTTTCCTGACCAAAAAAAAGAATATTCCCAACCTGATCTAAGAGTTAGACATTTCAAGCAGGAGTGCAAAAAGTTACATATGAGCAATGTGCCTCCGTTAACATTACTACCAGAACTTTTTAATTCCCTATCAGTGTTAAACAGAAAAACTTCCACTTACATTCGCTCATTTTTATATTACAATTTCCCTGTTTCAAAGAAAGAAAGCTAAAGGCTACCAAGGTGTTTGGGAGAATAGTGTTGTGGTTAAGCCACAGGCCTGGGATTCAAGAGACATGTGTTCAACTGTTGGCTCTCCCACAGACTTCCTGGATCTTCTGTTACCTTCAGCAAGTTACTTGATCTCTTCTGTCTCAGTTTCCAATCTTCTGACTAGCTCTAAATATAACGTACAAGCAGAAGGTGGAATTTCCTCTCTGCAGGACGTGGTAACATTTTCAGATTTGGTTTTGTTCCTAACTGGAATGTCCAGATTTAAAGCACAGACATTCTGACAAAATTTGATTC
Organism: Chelonia mydas; assembly: GCF_015237465.2. NCBI lineage: Eukaryota > Metazoa > Chordata > Testudines > Cheloniidae > Chelonia > Chelonia mydas. The sequence continues at coordinate 218,594,645 of NC_057849.1, forward strand.
AGAAACATCAAAATGTTTCATTCTGATAATGTCAAAAATTTTAGTTTCCAGAAGGTAAAAATATTTAATTTGGAGAACATCCAAAAAGGCATAGAAGAGAATAGTTGAAATAAAATGACGAAGTCAAAACAAAACATTTTGATATCACTGAAACAAAACGTAAAATGGATTTATTTTCACTTCCTCATGTCAAAAGTTTCATCAAAATCAACACGCTCCTATAAAGCATTTTGATTTCAACAAAACTGCATTTTCAGATGTAAAACTGAACCATCACTTTTTTTTTTCCTTCCGGCACTAGTTATATATTTTTTTCTTCATTGTTTATTTAGAGTATAAGCTTGGGGGCAGAACTGTCTCTTACTTTGTGTTTGTACAGTACCTAATATTGGTTGAGGCCTGTAGGTGCTATTAAAGTACAAATAATGATAGCTCATTTACAAGATGTGCACCCTTAGATTTTATAAGTTCCACAAAACCAAAGCTTACAACATACAGAAGCTTAAAAGCATTGTAGAAACCATTTCCTACGCCCTTTACCATATAATTTTTTTACTATGAAAAATGTTACATATTGAAATCCTTAAGCACTTAAAGACATATATTATTACATTATTTTTTTCCCCTCCAGATGTCTAATTATATTTAGGGTTCCACAGTGGCACGCAACATTTACTTTTTAAATTTGCTCATAAATTTGAGTAAGTGTCTTCCATTTCTCAGGGAAGAATTCTTTAACTTTAAGACACTATTGTTGTAATATACTACTGCCTCTTTCAGGAATAGGGCCTGTTAAAAGGAAACAAGAAACCATGAGGTTGGCAGACAGAAAGTTCAGGAAAAATTCTGAATCTAGTTTGTGGATTTGAATAAGAGGCTGTTGCTGAAGCATTTAATGTGTTCTGATTCTCTTAATGATGCTAGTTGCATTAATTATTATTTCAATAACGTTTTCATAAAATGCCTTAGCACCCATGTGCTGTGAGTCATTAGCAGTGCTGTCTGAAAACTGACTTCTGACTGTTTTGCTGTAGTAAATTTCCACTTTAATACAAGCCACAATTGCATTCAGTGGGGATTCATTAAACTTAACCGGAGGAGAGGAGAAGTCTGCAAAAAGGGTTTTCTATTAACATTGATTATTAACTGTTATTATTTAATAGATGCTGACAAAGTGCTTGGCTTAGTACAGGGAACAAAATGAAGATAGTCCTTGCCCCGAAGTTGTTTATACAAATAGTAATATCACTAAAAGGTAAACTCACTGGCCCAGAGATGGAACCTTGCACCACTTGTAACCATGCATCTCATTACAGGCTTGATCCTGCAGGCTGCTGAAGGAAGTGCAGAGAGCCAACGCCTTAGTGCTCACCACCTGTGCAAAGAGGCTTCAACACAGTGCAGAGAAGTGTGTGTAGCAGTGTGAGTAAATCTCAGTGACAGCACTGGCATGAGTTATGGTAAGTTGGTGTGGGGAATGTTGGGTGTAATGGGGTGGAGAGAGGGTGTGGCCTTGTGGTACGTGAATAAGAATGTCTACAGAGGCCACATTTATTATTTGTAGTCATTTGTGCTGCCAGCCAGGAGTAATGGCTACTCAAGAGCTGCACCTAGACTAATCTGGGAGTGTGAGCAGCCAGCAACACTAGCTGTTGGCATAGAGCCATGTCCGAGGGAGTCTAATAAAATCATTATTCTCACAACCAGCTGTTTAGTGCCTCAGAATTTGTGCTGGGCACTGTGTTTTCACGCTCCCGTCCTCAGGAAGCGCCCACTCCTTTAATTTTACTTCACCAACTTCAGCCACCACATTCAACAGTCATGTGAACAGCTTAGTGCTGTTCTCCCAGAGTCTCCACTATGCAACCTTGGGGACTGAGGACTATACTACACAGAAGAGCATAGGAGAAGGGAGGCTGATTATGGAATGTAGAAGGAGCTGTGTTCAGAACACAGGTGGAGAGAAATTGTAAATCAACTAACAGGTAACACTGACAAGGAATATTACTTGTCTGACCATATTCAACTCAATATTAAGTTCAACACACCAAACATGAGCATTTAAAAGCATATTAGCATGTCTTAAGAGAGGACAGGAGCTAGAGTAACAGCAGAGCCGGTCAAAAAAAGCAGAGGGGAGAAATTTTGCAATACTTTTTTTTAAAATTCCCCCCTTTTTCTGAAATTTCAAAAATTCACAATTTGAAATATTTTGACCAGTTCTATAGCTGGCTCTAAAACTAAAGTTTTTCATGTAAAAGTAATAAAAACATCTCCCTTTTAAATTAAAAAAAAATGAGCTGAAATTTAAAACATTTTGACTAACTCTAAGTAATGCCTTTATCCATGCCTCCTTTCCTCTCCCACACATGCAATAAGAATTTCTGTGACAATTTGAAAGACAAGGTAGGTGAGGTAATACCTTTTACTGGACCAACGTCTGTCACAGAGAGAGAGGGAGAGAGAGAGACAAGCTTTTGAGCTTATCAGGAGCCCTTCTTCAGTTCCCAAATATTAAGATGAGTTCTGTGATTCCTCAGTGCTTGGAAAATCCTCAGATGCACAGTTAGGTTTACAGCCTCTTTGTGCCACCAGAGCAGTATTGTGGGCAGGATCTGGTCCTAGGTGTTTCAAGTTGAGTTCCCAAAATTGAGATACCAAAACCACTTTTGAAAAAATCAGCTTGGATCATGTGAGTCAGCAATACTGGGCTGGTATTTCACAAAAAGTTCTCTCAAGAAATTCCAAGAACTTCTGATTTTGTCTGGAAATTCTTCAGTCTCTCCTTTAATGTTTCAGAAACCAGAAGTGACTAAATTAGAAATTTCAAATTAGAAATAAGGTATACATTTTTTAACAGTGAGGGAGATTATCCGTTGAAACAAACTAACATGGGAAATGATGGAGTCTCCCTTTCTTGATGTCTTCAAATCCAGACTAGATGCCTTCCTGGAAAATATATATGAGGGGTGGCCAAACTTACTGACCCTCTGAGCCACATACAACAATCTTCAAAAGTTCAAGAGCTGGGGCACACCTGCCAGGGCTTAGGGCTCCTTCAGTCCCATTCCTGCTGAAGCCCCGAGCCCCAGCAGGCATGCCTGGCGGGGATGATGCCCCAAGTCCCCCTTCCCTGCTGGGCAGAATCCAGAGTCAATGCTTGAGGGGGCAAGTGGAGTCATGTGCCACCCAGATTTTTGCCAGGATTTGCCAGGACCACTCGGTCACATGGTGCTGCCAGGTCCCCTCCCAGAATGGCAGCTGCTAAAGCTGGCAAGCTGAGAGCTGTGGCCATGGGGAGAGACAGTGGCAAACACCTGGGAGCTGCAGAAAGGGGCCACTAAGGGTAAGAAGGGAGCTGTGCCTCAAGCTGTTGGGGGGCACGAACTTTTAAATTGTGCCCTCCCAGTCTCAGCAGGCACCAGTCGTCTCTGGCAGAAGCCCCTGGCCCCATTACCCTGCTGCAGGGCAGAAGCCCTGAGCGCTCCCCTCCCCTGCCCCCCATCAGTTTAGTAGGCAGAGAATGGGGGTGGGTGGGAGGGAGGGCTTCATGAGCCGCACTTTAGCTGTAAAAGAGCCACCTGTGGATCACAAGCCACAGTTTGGTGACCCCTGACATTTACTATGACAATCTGGGGTGTAATCCAGACCAGTAAAGGGCCTGTGTCACCACTTGCCCTGCAACCTGCAGTGCCTCACAATGCTTTGCTGCTATAGCTCCCAACCTAGGCTCCTCACAAATAGCGTGCAAGTCACACCGTGAGAGTGTGTATAGCCACAGCTCTAGTCAAGCAGTTCGGACCCCAGAAACCTGTCAGCAAACATCAGCCACAGTCTGGCTTCCAGCAGCCTTGATTATTACTTGCCGGGTGACCCCAACACACTCCCAGTCCTGGATTCCCCCCCACCCCCAAACGTGTGTTTTGTACCATCCAGACCTTTCCTGGACAGTCCAGATATATTAGGTCGGTTGCCCCTCTAAGGGGATCAACATAAAACAGTCTGCTACCTTAAATAGAGATACCCAAACAATTCACATCACTGGGTTAGTTTTAATTAAAGAATAAAACAAGTTTAATTACTTACAAAGAGAGATTTTAAATGAGTACAAGTAATGAGGCATTAAAGGCAGAAATGGCTACAAGAAAAATAAAAGCCTTTCTAAACTTAAACTAGACTTGGTTCAAGGTGAAGTCCCTTGCCACATGTTTCCAGTAATAATGTTGTCCAAACTTCCAGGGCAGGATCTGCTCCCAGAGTCCGACGACTGTTTTTGTCTTCTTAGGTGAAAAGAAAGAGGTGGATAGGGAGAGATAAAATGAGGCGTTTTTGCCCCTCACTTCTCCCGCCTTTGAGATGTATTTTCCTGCAAAGCAAAGTTTGTTTAATCAGTAAAGAAAGAGACATGGTGACTGATGGTGAAAGAGGTTCCATGCTGTTTCTACTCATCTCTGTTTGCTGAAATGCAGATTGTCCTGGTTTCTGGTCTTATCCCTCTCAGTGTCTGAGGACCCTGTTTACAATTTATATGTAAATTAATATAAACACACATTCCTTTGCCTAAGACCTGCTTGACCAGTTCTTCCCCACTGGGGTATGTGGGTTTAAATCTTTGCCAGTAACATCCTTTAAGGGGAATTCATAACTTTACATACAATGTAGCAACACACATTTCACCATGATATTATTGACCAGCAAGCTATTAGTTTTTAAATTATATCTCACAAAGCATATTTTGTACAAAGATGATGACAGTAGTGTGCATGGTGTGAATACAGGTGTGCATTCCATCACAATACTTTAGACAAACACTACTCCCTGGGTAATTCTGCGCCACTGTGGACACTCAGAATTCATGTCCCCCACAGATTTCTTTGGTTCCCTGAAGAAAAATGACTTTCTTATGGGGAAGCAAAGGGAAGCCACAAGACAGGTCATGAGATCCTCCCCAGCAGTATGTTTCGGGTGCCCAGGGCAGCTGGCAGAGAGGTAAATCACTGTGGGGCAGGACTGGGAAAAACCTGGCTGGTGACTCCTACCCTGCACTGGGCTCAGCTGCTAGTCCCAGCTGGGCTGAGAAGGACAGGACTTTCTCTTCCCCTGCACGGCATCCGGGGCTGGGTCAGACCAACCCCCAGGTTTCTCCCCAGGCTTCAGGAAGCTCTGCAAGCTCCCCCCACCACCACCACCACTTCCTGCACCCATCACTACTCAGGTACAGGGACAGGGATCACTGTACAGGGAGCTGCTCCCCCATTTGCCTAGCCCCCCATGCATCCAGACCCCCACTCATACCTAGACCCTCCTGCCAAGCCTCATCCCCACATCAAGAACCCTCCCTGCCAAGCCCCACCTGAATCATCCCGATAAGCCACCTGCACCCAGATCCCCACCCCACTGAGCTCCCCGCACCCAGACCCCCCTGCCAAGCTCTATCCCCCCTGCAGCTAAACACCCCCACGCTGAGCCCCAACCATCTTCACCTGGACCTACCTGCAGAGTCCCATTACCATTGCACCCAGAACCCCGCAACAAGCCCTTGTGCATCACGATCCCCCACACACCCGGATCCCCCACTGAGCTGCCTGCATCCAGATTGCCCCATACAGAACCCTCTCAACTCACACCTGTGTCAAAGTCAGATTCAAGGCTCACAGAATTTGTCAGACCACTCTGTTTATTAGCAAAGCGCTTTGCCAATGCACCCAGATATGTGAGCCTTGAATCTGACTTTGACAATTTGGAGGTCCCACCGAGATGGCAACCGTCTTCACTGGGGCCGTGTGACTCCTGACCGTTCTTAGGACGGCTGTGGCAAGCCGGCACCTGGGCATTTGGCCCGAGCAGTCCTCTGCCAGAACGGAAGGGTGCATGACCACAGTGAAGTCTACGCCATCAAACCTGTTGGTTCCCACTCTGTTTTGGTAGGGATCCAGGGATCTGACATCAGGAATCTGGTCAGGTAATTATTTCTGTGTTTCGTCCGGACTGAGGACTGTCTTGTCTCTGTGTCTATCCGTCCTCCCTGTGTTGTGTTTGAGTCTGGGCACCGTCTCCATCCGGGGATCGGCTGACCAAAGGGTTCCTGTCCCCATGGTCTGAGTGAGTGAAATCTGCACAATCGCAGCCGCACCGCGCCTTGGGTAAAACCCTTGGTATGAAAGCAAGGGCGATTGAGGCAGTAGCCTGTGGGCTCCTTTTGTGTGTTGCACTGGGCATTGTTCTGATGAACCTGACTTTCCTTCTTGTGTGATTGGTGTGAAAAGTCCTCCTCTATGGGTAACCAGACGTCTAAGTCGGGACAGTTCCCTAAAGGAACGCCGGCTCATTTTATGTATTTTAGGAAGGGTCCGGACTCCTGTAAATTTCTGGAAAAATGGTCTAGGCTAACTCAGGAGAATCCCAAAATTCAGTGGCCACTGTTAGGATCTTGGGACAAAGACCGAGTAGACGTCTTAAAAGACAAACTCGGCCAACCTAAAACTAAATTGGCAAAAGGAGAGGTTGATTGTTTCATGCAGTGGTGGGAAGAGGCAAATCATAGGTAGACAGAATCAAAACTTGCCTCTCTCAAAGATTCTGGCTTCTATCCCACCAGATGCAACTCATTTTACTGTTGTTGATTTGTGCTCTGCTTTCTTTTCTGTCCCGGTTCACCCTGACTCCCAGTTCCTGTTTGCCTTTTCTTACAAGGGGCAACAGTACACATGGACCACACTGCCCCAGGGGTAAACTGAAAGCCCGTCATATTTTTCCCAAGCATTAGCCCGAGACCTTGCTGACCTTGTTTTCCCGTCCAGGTCCACACTAGTCCAATCTGTAGATGATCTACTCCTCTGTTCCCCTTCATTGTCTGCCTCTGAAACTGACTCTTTAGTGCTCCTTACTGCCCTAGCAAATAAGGGTCACAAAGCTTGTCGCTCTAAACTACAACTCTGTCAAGCTTCTGTCACATACCTTGGCTTTCTCCTCTCCCAAGGTTCCCGTGCACTTTCTCCCACCCGTGTCCAAGCTATCCTTATCTTTCCCCGACCCCGCTCCCCACGCCAGGTCCGGAAGTTTTTAGGCATGGCTGGATTTTGCAGACAATGGATTCCCCAATATGCCTCCCTTGCAAAACCTCTCCAGGAACTCACTCGATTCTCTGTGCCTGACCCCATGCCGTGGCCCCCTGAGGCCAATTCTGCCTTTTTTCCCCTCAAACAGGGTTTGGCTTCTGCCCCTGCCTTAGGGCTGCCTGACTATTCTAAGCCTTTTACCCTTTTCTGCCACGAACAATCTGGGTGTGCACTTGGAGTTCTCACTCAGATGCACGGAGAAAAGAACCGCCCAGTGGCTTATTTCTCTGCCACTTTAGACCCTGTTGCCCAAGGCTTACCCCCCTGCCTGCGTGCTATGGCTGCTGCAGCGCGCCTAGTCGAAATATCTGATTCCCTTGTTCTCTGCTCTCCTCTTACCCTCCTGGTCCCTCACTCTGTAGAAACTCTCCTGCTACAACGTAACACAGGCCACCTCTCCTCTGCCCGCCTTACCAGCTACGAACTTTTACTACTATCAGCTTCATATATCACAATAAAACGTTCTCAGTTAAACCCTGCCACTCTCCTTCCTTTGTCTAATGACGGTGATCCCCACGACTGCCTTGCAACTGTCTCCGCTGTCACCGTCCCGCGCTCTGACCTTTCTGATGTCCCTCCCCCTAACTCTGACCTTGTTTTATTTACTGATGGTTCCTGTTTTCGAGATGACTAAGGTCGTCTCCTTGCAGGATACGCTGTAGTTTCACTCTCTGAAACCCTGGAAGTTGCGCCTTTACCTTCTGTAACCTCAGCACAAGTCGCAGAATTAGTTGCCCTCACCTGTGCCTGCTTTTTGGCAGAGGGACGCTCTGCCACCATTTACACTGACTCCTGCTACGCTTTTGGGGTTGTACATGACTTTGGTACCCTCTGGCAAACTCAGGGTTTCCTTACCTCTGCCGGTAACCCTATTAAAAATGGGCCCTACATCGCCGCCCTCCTGTATGCAGTTTTACTTCCGTCTGCCCTAGCTATTGTTAAGTGCCCTGGCCACTCAATGGCGGATACTGATGTTGCTAAGGATAATGCATCTGCTGACGCCTCTGCTAAACATGCAGCTGCCATAGAACCTTCCCCAGATGCATTTCTAGGTTCCCTTTCTGTTTCTTTACTGCCGCCGTCCCTCACTGACCTCACCCTGCTCCAAGACTCTTTCCCAGAAACCGAGAAAGAATCCTGCGTTGCCCAAGGTTGCGCTCTACATCCCAATTCTCTTTGGCGCTCGCCTACTGGCGCCTTTGTAGCCCCCTTTTCACTCTACCCGTCTCTGGCCGCCCTGCTACACGGTGTGTCGCATGTTGGAAAGGAGGGGATGGTCTCTGCTGTAACTAAGACAGGATGGTGGGCCCCCCATTTTAGCTCTTTTGCAGCCCGCCACTGTGCAGCCTGTACCATTTGCCAAAGCCATAATATTGGTAAACCTGTAAAAGTGACCTAGGGGTTCCGGGGCCTGCCTCAAGCACCGTTCTTGTATTGGCAACTTGATTTTGTACAAATGCCTAAGTGTCAACAATATGAATTTATATTGGTTATGGTATGTTTATTCTCTGGTTGGATTGAAGCCTTTCCTTGTTGCAAGGCTGACTCACTGTCTGTTGCCAAATGTTTGTTAAATCATATTATGCCTGCCAAGGGAATTCCTGCTACTCTGTCCAGTGATCGGGGACCACTCTGTTTATTATCAAAGTGCTTTGCCAATGCACCCAGATATGTGAGCCCCATGCAAAAGCTCAAGCTAACTTATTTATACAGATAAGCCAAAGCCAATTTAACATAAGAGACAAAAGGAAGAGAAACTGACAAATATACATACATATCTTATTTGCATGCTAACGTCTACCAGTCTCCTAGCTCAGTAGGAGCTCTAAGTTAATTAGTTTGAGGACCCATTGTCTCACACTCCTTAATGTTTCTCTTCCTGACAACTATATTTCAACAAATCTTTCAAGCAGCATTTCTTTAATGAATTATAATTTAAATATAATTCATTCTACTTTCACACCTGTATCCCCCCACATTAAGCCCCTCCACACTTGGATCCTGCTGGCTGAGCCTGCCTGCTCACACCTGGTGCACCTGGCGCAGACAGGCAGTGCCCTGGGGTGTTTCTGGGGCAGGCCCCGTCCTTGTGCCGTGTCAGGGTTGGGTGAAGCCTCAACGCTGAGTCTGTGTCCTTGGGCGGGGAGCTGCAGAGTGATCTCCCACCTCTGTGCAGCCAGTAGCCTGTGCTCCCCAATGCCATGCTGGAGCCTTCACATTTATTTGACAAATAAAATTTGCAGCATTTTGCAGAATTTTTAATTTTTTGGTGCAGAATTTTCAATAAATGAAAAATAGCCATTTTGCTAAAGATTTTTATACACATTTAAAAAAAATTAAAAAGTCACTATTTTTAAAATAACATATTTTGGCATTTTTAACTTTTTATTTGTAGGAAATTTTTTTGAAAGGCCATTTTTTATTTTATATCTTTTTGATAAACATTTTTTGACCTGCTCTACTTATGGTCCTCCAATAGTCCGTCCATCTACCATGCAACACTACCCACTGATATAGCTCCTACTGAAGGATCCAGCAATTCTGGCAGCCTTTCTACTTCCATCCAGGCCCCCGCTGAGGTCACATTTTCCCACTCTGGAGTAATATACTCATGGGTTTTATTTTCCAAATTAGTTTTTCAGTTCTTAATTGCCAGTTAACCTCTGTCTGTCTTACTGAAATTTACCCTTCCCCAATATACACATATAAATCCCAAGGAAATCAGATGGAATAGAGTCTGTTCCACTCTGCATTTTTTACCTGGGGAGAGGAAGAAGGAAGCTGTTCTACACCCTTAATCATTTTTGTTATCCTTCGCTGTATCTTTTCCAATTCCAATATATCTTTTTTGAGATTGCCCTACATGCCTCAACTGGAAGGTATATACCCTACATAGCTCTCTACACATCCAAGAAATGCCTCCCCATCCAGACTGATATTTTTAGCAGTGTATTGTCCCCGCTTCTGAAGCCTTTCCCTGCCTCATTGAAAGACTCCAGCTGCAGGGAAAAGCCTGGTAGGGGGTAGGCAGCAGGGAAAGGGTCCGGCAGCCAGGAGCAGCCAGAATCTTTCCTCACCGCCTACCCCCTGCCAGAACCTTTCACTGCTACATGTAGCTACACACCACAGAGTGTGTGGATGCATCCTGCCTTTTTTACCCTACACACTGCTACAGTGTAGACAAAGTCACAGATAAAATATATGATCAAGTAAAATTGAAATCATTTCAGACTTGACTTTAACTACTTCCTTATAATGGAGAAAATCCGAATGCTAGATTGAATGAAACTGCTGGTGGATTAATCTGCAATTATATTCTTATAAAGGTAAAGTCAAATTTTGGTCATATAGGGCAAGATATTTCAATGGCGCTCAGCATCCAACAGCTTCCAGTGTTGCACAATCAGGCCTAATGTGAACATAGTCTGAACAGTGGATAAAACAACCTGTTATCTGAAAATTATTCAGCTGAATTATTTCGTGAATATTTACTGAAAAATATTTCATCAAAATTATGTACTAAAATGTTGATGAAAATGGGAATGGCTATGAATAGCTCTTGACTGCACAGCAAACAAGTTAAGTTGTTTGAGAAATGGTTTCTTTTTTCCCCCACAAAAAATGTAAAATTTCCATCTAATGACTAAAACTTTGGGGGTGGTTTTGATGAAAATCCCAAACTAATTTTGTTGTTGCTGCTGTTTTCAGCAACTGGAGGGGGGGGGGGGAGTAGCTGGGATTGTTTTTCAGTTTTTAACCAGAATTGAAACATTTCCAATGTAAATGAAAAACGGCACAAATTTCAGTTTTGTCAAAAAGCCGTTTTCCATTAAAGAAAAAACAAAAAATTTCCCCCCGCATCTAAAACAAGATCTAAAATTGTTGAAATTGTGCTTTTAGGAATATTATTCAGCCAGCTTCACAAGACTCCTTTACATTCAAGTAAATTCCTTTAGCTCCAGTCATTGACTGAATGATGTGTAGGGGTATTTAAGTTTGTGTGCATACCAAAGGGCTGGAAGTATCTTTAAATTAAAGTAGGTGTTGGCCTGCTTTCACTTACACATTCTTGGAGCCTTCAGCTAGTTGCTGCCCTTGCTACATTCCTCTTCTCTGGCCTCTGGGTATATATCCAAGGGAGTCTGAACTGATGTCATATATATGATGGAGACTTCAATGGGCTTTGGGTCAGGCCAATAATGTGCATTGCCATAATATAAACAATAATTAACAATTAATAATGGAAGAAAGGGGGAATCATTGGCTTAATGAAAAATCTACAGACTTAGGGCCTGATTCTCCCCCTACTTACACCAATTTTACACCTTTGTAACTCCTCCAACTTGAACAGGGAACATCAGACATTCTGACTTTATTGGAATCACTCCTATTTTACATCAGTGCAAGTGAAGACAGAATCAGAACATAGTGTACTTAGATTTCTAGAAAGCCTTTGACAAGGTCCTTCACCAAAGACTCTTACGTAAATTAAGTTGTCATGGACTGAGAACTGGTTAAAAGACAGGGAACAAAGGGTAGGAATAAGTGGTAAATTTTCTGAATTGAGAGGGGTAAAGAGTGGTGATCCCCAAGGGTCAGTCCTAGAACCAACCCTATTCAACCTATTCATACATGATCTGGAGAAAGGGGTAAACAGTGAGGTGGCAATGTTTGCAGATGACACTAAACTGCTCAAGATAATTAAGACCAAAGCAGACTGTGAAGAACTTCAAAAAGATCTCACAGAACTAATTGATTGGGCAACAAAATGGCAAATGAAATTTAATGTGGATAAATGTGAAGTAATGCACACTGGAAAAAATAACCCCAACTATACATACAATATGATGGGGGCTAATTTAGCTACAACTAATCTGGAGAAAGATCTTGGCGTCATCATGGATAGTTCTCTAAAGACGTCCACACAGTGTGCAGCAGCAGTCAAAAAAGCAAACGGGATGTTAGGAATCATTAAAAATGGGATAGAGAATAAGACAGAGAATATCTTATTGCCCTTATATAAATCCATGGTATGCCCACATCTTGAATACTGCATACAGATGTGGGCTCCTCATCTCAAAAAAGATAAACTGGCATTAGGAAAGGTTCAGAAAAGGGCAACTAAAATGATTAGGGGTTTGGAATGGGTCCCATATGAGGAGAGATTAAAGAGGCTAGGACTTTTCAGCTTGAAAAAGAGGAGACTAAGGGGGGATATGATAGAGGTATATAAAATCATGAGTGGTGTGGAGAAAGTGAATAAGGAAAAGTTATTTATTTGTTCCCATAATATAAGAACTAGGGCCCACCAAATGAAATTAATGGGTAGCAGGTTTAAAACAAATAAAAGGAAGTTCTTCACTCAGTGCACAGTCAACCTGTGGAACTCCTTGCCTGAGGAGGTTGTGAAGGCTAGGACTATAACAGGGTTTAAAAAAGAACTGGATAAATTCATGGAGGTTAAGTCCATTAATGGCTTTTAGCCAGGATGGGTAAGGAATGGTGTCCCTAGCCTCTGTTTGTCAGAGGGTGGAGATGGATGGCAGGAGAGAGATCACTAGATCATTACCTGTTAGGTTCACTCCCTCTGGGGCACTTGGCATTGACCACTGTCGGTAGACAGGATAGTGGGCTGGATGGACCTTTGGTCTGACCCAGTATGGCCATTCTTATGTTCTTATGTTAGGTTGTGTGTGTGTGTGTGTATTCAATACAACACACACTCGGCATTGTTCTGCAGTCCTTTATGTAAGCAAAACTCCCATTGACTTCAGTGTATGAACTGAGACAACCAGTAATAAGTTACAAGTTATATGCATTTTTACGTGGGAGAAAACTAAGGTGTGGTGCAATTTAACGTTAATCGAAACAGCATGATTGCTGGTGGCATGAAAAAATATTTCCATTTCTGAAGAGATTCAATTTACTGAATTCTTCTAAAATTTAAAAGGGAGCTGTTTGACTTAATTACTACAAGTTGTTGGGTTTTTTTAATCTGCAGTGGAGTTTATTAAGTACGCTGAACTTGGATTTTTATGCAAAATTTGTAACAAAATGTATGTTAAATGACTGTTATTTAATTGTTCATACAAGTCACTGTTTATTTGCTCTGTGTTACTGTTTCTGTAGCCAGTGAGATTACTTTCTAATCACATAAACTGATGTCTTAAAAACTATGTGGCACAGTAAATGTGATGAATTAAACTGTTTTGTTCTAAAGTAAATTTTGTTGCCTATTCTCAAATACAGTGGACCCGATTCTCCTCTTACACTTGGGTACAAGAAGTGTAAGTATCTCCATTGGTTTTACACTGGTGTAGACAGGGGTGGCCCTAGACTAGCTGCCAGCAACTGGCGCCCTGGGCGAACCATACAATCGGTGCCTCCACCCCCAAGGGCAGATCTAGGCTGAGGTTTTTGGTCAACTGGGAAACATTTTGCCCCTTTTTTCCTTTTAATGTTTTTTAAACAGGTTTTTTTTTTAAACAGAGGCTTAATTATTCAGTTTGTCTGTCCATCCGTCTGTCCAACCAATGTTTCTGAGATCAGATAAAATAGAGATATGAAATTTTCAGAATAGATTTGTACACAACAGCTAGATGATATTTTAGTCCGATTTCAAATAAAAATGCATTAAAAATGTTAATTATAATTATTATTACAAATCCAAAATCATCCATTACGCTATCCTGCTTTAACTGCTGTTACCAGCACATCCAATATAGAAAGAAATAAGAAAACTTTTCAATGAACTTTAACCTGTAGTTACAAAACATTCTGAATAAAAAACACTCTGTGCTCTTAAAACATGACTTTTCTTGCTTTAAGTTTTAAAAATTCAGTCACTTGTTCTTTTAGATCCAGTTTTCCAGCTATTTCATGCTCTATTGACATTGTGGCAAGTCCAACAAGTCTCTCTTGCACCATTGTTGAATGCAGATATGTTTTAATCAATTTTAACTTTGAGAAGCTACGTTCCCCATGAGCAATGGAAACTGGCAAAGTTAAAAGAATGTGTAGAGCTATAAAAGCATTTGGAAAATGGTCTGAGAGTTTATTTTCACAAACAAACTTCCGTACTTCTTCAGGAGTGGAATGTTTCTTAAGTCATCTTGAAAAAGCCTGAAGCTCACTACACAAATCTGTAGTCAATGCCGACTCTGCGTTCGACATGAATTTCCGGCTATGCAACCTTGATGTACATTCGAGTTAGGTGTCACTAGCCTTGAAGCTCTTGCCGCTAGCAGATGTGTTTCATTGTGCGCTGAGTTATTGCTTATCAAAATTGCGGAGTGGATCATCTTGACCCTATGTTGCAAATTGAAAAAAATGACAGGTTTCAGAGTAACAGCCGTGTTAGTCTGTATTCGCAAAAAGAAAAGGAGTACTTGTGGCACCTTAGAGACTGACCAATTTATTTGAGCATGAGCTTTCGTGAGCTACAGCTCTCACGAAAGCTCATGCTCAAATAAATTGGTTAGTCTCTAAGGTGCCACAAGTCCTCCTTTTTATTGAAAAAAATGTCGCTAAAATATTATTTATTTTGCAGTAAATAAAAGATTTGACATATTAATCTCAGAAATGTAGAGAAATGAATTATAATTCATATTCTCTCCGTACGTGCATGGGAATTGAAATAATGACATCTTCGTTATTTTTTTTTTTTATTATTTTATTTTTTTTCTCTAATTTGGCACCCCATTTAACTCGGCACCCATACCTAGTTTGCCTATATGGACAGGCCACCCCTGGATGTAGATCTATTGGACCAGATCCTCAACTGGTATAAATCAGGCTAGTTCTATTGAAGTAAATGGATATACACATGTTTATACCAGCTAAGGATCTAGCACATTTTTGCAACTGAAGTACTGTTGGGTTACTCCAAAGTAAGTGTGAGGAGCATCGGGCCCATTTTCTTCAGTGGAGTTACTCCTGGTTTACATCAGCATACATAGGAGGAGCGAGTCAGACTTGCTGTCTTTATTTAACTGTTTTGTTTGATACAAAAAGGAAAAGGTATACTTTAAGACACAGTCCTGCAACCCTTTCTCACATGAGCAAACCATTATTCATACAAAGAGCCCCACTGATTTAATAGGGCTGTTGCATTCCTTTGAGGAACCCAGGGTGTTGAGGTACCTCACCACCATCTGCATTAGCACGAGGGAGTCTTGTCTGTGCCTGCCATAGATCAGCCCCCGGAAACCACCCGCCTCTGGCAACACGCACTGCTGCGCAGCCTCCACAGGCTTCGCTCTCTCTTTGCACAGGTTAGCAATAGGCACACACCAGCCACAAGTCCTCCGAGTATTCCCTGTAGTGTCCAGCCTCTTATCCACTGAATACTCAGGCCCAGTGTTCCCAAAAGAACAGTACATACTAGCTTGCAAGGTTCAATTCAGGATCACCACTTTGCTTAACACCACACCACTTAGATATATTTAGAGCAAAAACAAGAAGAGGTGTAGTATCAACGCAGAGAGATTCAAGTGCTACTAAGAGCATTAGAAACAAATGGTTGCATATAAAACAAAACCACAACTTTCTAGAGACTTTCTAGAGACTCAGCTCAACTAGCTAACCTAGACTTCTTGTCTAAAGAAGCTTATCTCACCCAAAGTTCTTTCCAATGTTTTAAACCAACCCTGGCTGAGACCCCTCTTCCATGGAGTAAACTCACTTTCCATTTACTTCCAAGAAAAGGATGACAGGGTGTCTTCTTTGTCCCCCAAATATACAAGAGCAAACCTTTGATGTGCACCTCAAGATAGGGTTCAGCCCACTGCTGTTTGCTTCTTCCTGTTACTTTTCTCTTTTTGAAGTTTTTACAATACTTTATTAACTTTCGGTTTAGACTGGTGAGAAGAGCCCCATTCTGAACCAGACAATACTTAATTTATATGTAAACAGCCAGATCGATAAACATTTCTTGTATGACCGAAAACCTGCTTTTCACCTTTGCTGGTGACCAGTCCCTAGACACAGACGTTAACATAATTTTGAGTGTATGAACAATACTCCTTGCATAACATTCATACATGCGTTCCACAATGACATTGATGATCAGTGTGACACTGGCTTTTATTTGAAACCTCACATGACACACTTTGGTGAACTAGAATGTACATGCCAGACTCAAGAGATCCCTGTAACCCGTATGCACCCCCCTCCATGCCCCCCCCCCCTCCATGCCCCTTGCCTGTTGGCACTAAGAGGTTCTAGGGTCACAAAGACTACCGGGCAGATTAAAGTTGTAGATGGTTAAATGTTGAGAGAAAGAGGATATACCTGATGCTGTACAAATTTAGGACTCAGTCTCTCAATCCTTATTCATCTAATCATGTGCATAAGGACAATTTGCATGAATAAAGGTTGCAGGACTGGTCTAAGAATATAGACAATATATAAAACAGTAGACAATTTACAAAAAAAAATACGGAAGGACAGAGGAATCCATGAGATAATAATTTAATCAGATCTAAAGAAGGACCTGGATAAGTCTGTTGTTTTAATCTGGCCAAAGCTATCACTTTGGCATTCCTTATAAGTGTTCTGGAAGCATTAAAACCTGTATTAAGAAGGGTGCAAAAGAAAGCAAGTGCTGTTTGTCTGTAAACAGGGAAGCATCAAGGGCAATGATAGAGCAAGGGCAGATGCAGCTCAGAATATATAGGAGAGGGAAAGGGGATGATCTCACTGAATTCCAGAATACAGCTGGATGCCATCAGCTTCCAAGAATCTAAACTGACCTCAGCAGATTGCAGACTTCATGTGTGAGCATCATACTGTTAGTGTAAATAGTTATAAAAAAGTCATATATTGAGATTAAGATCCCTATAAATGACTTGAAACCCTGCTCCTTTTAATAAATATTTATTATTAAGTTTGAATAGCTGAGGTTGGAAGACTGTTTCATTTACAATCTCTGTTTTCACAGACTCATAACTTTCTGAAAAATATATTTTAGGATGAAACTTTCCTTGTCAAGCCTCCATCTGAAGTCTGAGCTGAATTCCTTCAACCATTTTTGTTTGTATGTGAAAAATAAAATTTCCCTGCTGGCAAAAATATATATAGTATTTCCATAGTTTTTTTTCACTTCAGTAACTCAAAAATGGCTGAAATTTGAAACCTGAACATGTCACTAGTCCTCACTGAGGTGATCATCCTTCACTAACTTGGAAAATTAATAAAGTTCTGAATGGCTTAGAGTTGTGTATGGCACATGTGCAGCACAACATTTCTCTACAACTGAGAGTTTATGCTTCTAGGTGACAATCATGCACTGACAGGTCAATGGTAAAACTTCCACTGACTTCAGTGGGTGCAGGATCCGAGCTCTCTACAGACAGCATTCTTTTGTTTATTTGCAGAAGTGTGCACATTCAGGAACCAATTCTCCTTAAGCTTATCCTAGGCACTCCTGACCCCAAGTCTCCTTATTTTACCAGAATTAGGCCAATGCTGAGTGCTTAAATCCCAACGGTAGATGCTAAGGAGATTGAGGAAACTGGTAGAATGTGTAGGATGGGAGGACTGCTTTAATGTTCAGCAGGGCTAGACAATAGGCAAACCACAGGCCAAATCTGGACCTCCAAATGCTTTTGAATGGACCCTGAAATCTTTTTATTTATTTAGTATCATTATTATTTTTTAAATTATTTTCTCTGGAGTCTGGACCTTGACTATACTTTGACCAAGAAATTTGGATCTTGACAAAAGATAATGGACTACCCATGATGTAGGTTTCAGAGTAACAGCCGTGTTAGTCTGTATTCATAAAAAGAAAAGGAGTACTTGTGGCACCTTAGAGACTAACCAGTTTATTTGAGCATGAGCTTTCGTGAGCTACAGCTCACTTCATCGGATGCATAGCATATCGTGGAAACTGCAGAAGACATTATATACACACAGAGACCATGAAACAAAACTTCCTCCCACCCCACTCTCCTGCTGGTAACAGCTTATCTAAAGTGATCATCAAGTAGGGCCATTTCCAGCACAAATCCAGGTTTTCTCACCCTTCCCCCCCCCCGCTCACACACACATACAAACTCACTCTCCTGCTGGTAATAGCCCATCCCTCTTTGAAACCTCTCTTTATAATGAGCATGATAATCAAGGTGGGTCATTTCCAGCACTAATCCAGGTTTTCTCACCCCCCCCCCCACACACACACACCCCTCCAAAAACCACACACACAAACTCACTCTCCTGCTGGCAATAGCTCATCTTACAATGTGCACAGCAATCAAGGTGGGCCATTTCCAGCATAAATCCAAGTTTAACCAGAACGTCTTGGGGGGGGGGGTTGTAGGAAAAAAACGAGGGGAGATAGGCTACCTTGCATAATGACTTAGCCACTCCCAGTCTCTATTCAAGCCCAAATTAATAGTATCCAATTTGCAAATGAATTCCAATTTAGCAGTTTCTCGCTGGAGTCTGGATTTGAAGTTTTTTTGCTTTAAGATAGCGACCCTCATGTCTGTGATTGCGTGACCAGAGAGATTGAAGTGTTCTCCGACTGGTTTATGAATGTTATAATTCTTAACATCTGATTTGTGTCCATTTATTCTTTTACGTAGAGACTGTCCAGTTTGACCAATGTACATGGCAGAGGGGCATTGCTGGCACATGATGGCATATATCACATTGGTGGATGTGCAGGTGAATGAGCCTCTGATAGTGTGGCTGATGTTGTTAGGCCCTGTGATGGTGTCCCCTGAATAGATATGTGGGCACAGTTGGCAACGGGCTTTGTTGCAAGGATAGGTTCCTGGGTTAGTGGTTCTGTTGTGTGGTATGTGGTTGTTGGTGAGTATTCGCTTCAGGTTGGGGGGCTGTCTGTAGGCAAGGACTGGCCTTTCTCCCAAGATTTGTGAGAGTGTTGGGTCATCCTTCAGGATAGGTTGTAGATCCTTAATAATGCGTTGGAAGGGTTTTAGTTGGGGGCTGAAGGTGACGGCTAGTGGCGTTCTGTTATTTTCTTTGTTAGGCCTGTCCTGTAGTAGGTGACTTCTGGGAACTCTTCTGGCTCTATCAATCTGTTTCTTCACTTCCGCAGGTGGGTATTGTAGTTGTAAGAATGCTTGATAGAGATCTTGTAGGTGTTTGTCTCTGTCTGAGGGGTTGGAGCAAATGCGGTTGTATTGCAGAGCTTGGCTGTAGACGATGGATCGTGTGGTGTGGTCAGGGTGAAAGCTGGAGGCATGTAGGTAGGAATAGCGGTCAGTAGGTTTCCGGTATAGGGTGGTGTTGATGTGACCATCGTTTATTAGCACTGTAGTGTCCAGGAAGTGGATCTCTTGTGTGGACTGGACCAGGCTGAGGTTGATGGTGGGATGGAAATTGTTGAAATCATGGTGGAATTCCTCAAGGGCTTCTTTTCCATGGGTCCAGATGATGAAGATGTCATCAATATAGTGCAAGTAAAGTAGGGGCGTTAGGGGACGAGAGCTGAGGAAGCGTTGTTCTAAATCAGCCATAAAAATGTTGGCATACTGTGGGGCCATGCGGGTACCCATAGCAGTGCCACTGATCTGAAGGTATACATTGTCCCCAAATGTAAAATAGTTATGGGTAAGGACAAAGTCACAAAGTTCAGCCACCAGGTTAGCCGTGACATTATCGGGGATAGTGTTCTTGATGGCTTGTAGTCCATCTTTGTGTGGAATGTTGGTGTAGAGGGCTTCTACATCCATAGTGGCCAGGATGGTGTTATCAGGAAGATCACCAATGGATTGTAGTTTCCTCAGGAAGTCAGTGGTGTCTCGAAGGTAGCTGGGAGTGCTGGTAGCGTAGGGCCTGAGGAGTGAGTCTACATAGCCGGACAATCCTGCTGTCAGGGTGCCAATGCCTGAGATGATGGGGCGCCCAGGATTTCCAGGTTTATGGATCTTGGGTAGTAGATAGAATATCCCAGGTCGGGGTTCCAGGGGTGTGTCTGTGCGGATTTGATCTTGTGCTTTTTCAGGAAGTTTCTTGAGCAAATGCTGTAGATGCTTTTGGTAACTCTCAGTGGGATCAGAGGGTAATGGCTTGTAGAAAGTGGTGTTGGAGAGCTGCCGAGCAGCCTCTTGTTCATATTCCGACCTATTCATGATGACAACAGCACCTCCTTTGTCAGCCTTTTTGATTATGATGTCAGAGTTGTTTCTGAGGCTGTGGATGGCATTGTGTTCTGCACGGCTGAGGTTATGGGGCAAGTGATGCTGCTTTTCCACAATTTCAGCCCGTGCACGTCGGCGGAAGCACTCTGTGTAGAAGTCCAGTCTGCTGTTTCGACCTTCAGGAGGAGTCCACCTAGAATCCTTCTTTTTGTAATGTTGGTAGGCAGGCCTCTGTGGATCATTATGTTGTTCAGAGGTATTTTGGAAATATTCCTTGAGTCGGAGACGTCGAAAATAGGATTCTAGGTCACCACAGAACTGTATCATGTTCGAGGGGGTGGAGGGGCAGAAGGAGAGACCCCGAGATAGGACAGCTGCTTCTGCTGGGCTGAGAGTATGCTATGCTATGCATATGCTATGCATACGCTATGCATCCGATGAAGTGAGCTGTAGCTCACGAAAGCTCATGCTCAAATAAACTGGTTAGTCTCTAAGGTGCCACAAGTACTCCTTTTCTTTTTACCCATGATGTACAGATTCTTACACCTTCCTTTCAGTTGCTTTTCCTATTACTCTTCTCTCTTCTGGCCCTTCAACATGTGACCTAAATGTCCACTGCTTAGAATCTTTTACACCTTATTACTATTATTTATTAATAAATATTAATAAATAATAAATTAATAATTATTTGTATTATCATAACATCTAGGAGCCCCAACTGTGGATCAGGAACTCACAGTGCTAGGTGCTGTTCAGACACAGAACAAAAAGCCTCTCAGATTCAGATACCAATAGACTCAGTAGACTCAATTAAAACGGAGTGGATAAGGGGTATAGATTACACATGTTGAAGTCCAAGGATGACTACATTGGTATTAACACACGTTAATAAGGAGGAAGTACATCAATTTATACTGCCTTTGACTCACCTCTGAATTTGGCCCTAAATGTTTGTACCACCCACTGGTCACTTGCTAGAGGTAGGTGACTGTTTTCCCCAGGTTTATAAAACTAACTGCTGGGCTTGAGCTATTATTCAGAGAAACAGAGGAGCAGCATTGACAAACCAAAGCGAAGGTTCGAAGGAAACCTGTGTTTTTAGAAAAGCAGAGGTATTACTGCCAAAGCTAACGGCAAGATTATGTGCTCCACTCACCATTATTTGCCTTCTGGGACTAAAACTAACTGTTAGAGTTTATCTAGAAAACTTGCCTAGGAAGAGAGGTTCCTAAGAGTGATCACAGAAGGCATTTCCTTACAGATCCTTCAGACAGGGGAGGCTGCAATATTCCCTATCGATGAGGCTGCAGAATATTTGCACTACAACTAGAGGGAGGTTCCATAGAACACCACATAAGCAATGCTCTCAGCCCCAGGCAATGTACTTAGGGTGACCAGATGTCCTGATTTTATAGAGACAATCCTGATTTTTGGGTCTTTTTCTTATATAGGCTCCTGTTACCTCCCACCCCCTGTTCTGATTTTTCACACTTGCTGTCTGGTCACCCTAAATGTACTGTGTCTTTGGTGGCATTTCTGTGGTGCAGTACTTCAGACTGATTATTGTGTGTATTATAGCCCCACAGTCATGGCTCCATATTTACAACCAAAATTCCATTCTAAACCCTATTTTTGACACATGCAACTCAATCCAATTTCTCTCTCTCTTTTCTTCTTTTGAACAGAGAATTTCTCAGTATCAGGCCAGAGGATGGTTTCTGGAAAGTTTAATTTTGGCCCAGGGTGTTTCTGAGTAATTGGGCAATGGAAATGTATCTTGTTGGTAAATTGTGCAAAAACAGTGTAGGTTGTGGATTTTTTCGGCTCATTCATAATTCAAATATGTCTTGGTTTTGCTTCAGGCGTCTCCTGAACTTTGACCATTATAAGAAAAATGACATAATTTTGATTTAAAATAAAAGTGAACGCAATCTGTGGATCAAACCAACTAGTTCTAGTTATGAATCAATTGTTCCAGTGACCAAGTAATTGAATATGACTATGGTGGCAAAGTATGATTCAGTGACTTTGTGACAAATAAGGCAGGCAATGTATCAGTCTCAAACACATTATGCCTCAGTAGGAAAACCTCCTATGACTGCTAAATAAAGACAAATATCTTGTGTGACAACACTTCTGTTTGCCAGAGGAGTCATTGATGCACATGGAGCTTGATGTAATAATAGTGATATGCATAATCACTTTTTGCTTTGTTCATTTTACTCTTGACTACTTACGTAATTTAAAAAAGTTTTAATATTCACTCTACCATAACCTCAGCTAGCAGAAATCAGCATAGCCTCATTGGCTTCAACAGAGCTATGCTGAGTTACATCAGCTGAGGATCTAGCCCATCCTTTTTAAACATGTACTTTTAACTTTTTTGTACATGTCTTGTTACTGACAGCTTATGTTTTATTGTACAAACTTAGGGCTACAGTCATAAAGGGACTCAGGTGCCTAAATGCCACTTTAGGTGCCTAAATCCTGGAATCAGGCTCCACTGGGTTTCACAAAACTTCCCTCAGCTGCCGCCAAACCCTGTAAGCACCTAAAACTTGCTTGGGACCTGTTTTTGCAGTAAAAGTTTCCTCGGGGCCTGTCCTGAGTGCATCTGGATACCTAACCCTCAGTGTGATGCATGAACCAGGGGGAAATAGGTGTACCCCACCTAACACGCCTGCGGGGCCCGATCTGGTAAGGTGCGTTCAGAGGCTTGTTCCTGGATTGGGCCTCGCACAAAAGAGTGGGGAGAATCACCTCCCTCATAACTTTTAGTCCAGTGGTTAGGGGACTCATGTGGGAGACCCCCAGTCCAAGTCCCCCTTCCACCTGAGGGGGAGAAGGGATTTGAAGTGGGAGCTGCCATGTCTTAGGAGGGTGGGCTATCCAACAAGCTATGGCCTATTCTGGTATGTGGAGGGAGTCCCTCAATCTCCCCTTTTGAAGTGGTTCCACTTTGGCTAACTAAGTTGAGACACATTGAAGCGTAGAGACGGGATCTCCCACATCCCGGATGAGAACTCTTACCACCAGGCTAAAGCATTGTTCTCAAGCTTTCTCACTCTCTCTGGATCAGTTACTCGAATTATTTAATCCGTTGGAACATCTTCAATAGCAGAGATTGAAGAACCCCAGCACACATGCCACCTCCAATCAGAATATCTCATAGCGGAGTAGTCATAGCACTCACCTGAGAAGTGGCAAATCCCTGTTCAAATCCCTCCTCACCCTCAAGTAGAGAGCAGACTAGAAAACGGCGTCTACCCCCTAGAATCATAGAAGTATAGGATTGGAAGGGACCTCAATAGGTCATCTAGTCCAGTCCCCTGCACTCAAGGCAGGAGTATGTGAGTACCCAAGCCACTGGACTAAAAATTATGAGGGAGGTCCTTCTCCTTCCACCCCAAAATTGTTGTAAGTGCCTAATCCCAAAATGAGAATCCCAAGCAGAGGGAGCTGCTTCCCTGGAGCCTGGACATGAACTCCCTGAGAGGGGTGGAGCTTAGGACACACTCCTCACCTGGGCATCTCCCATTGACTAGTTTAGGCAGGGGGTGGTCTTGAGTCCTGGCTTTTGTGAATCCCATTCTGAGGTGATTGCATAGGCATTATACAGACAGCCTGAACACTTAGCTCAGGCTTTGTGAAATCCAGGTGGGTTTTTTTATAGGACCCTAAAAGTTGGGAGTGGCAAAGCTGTACCTCACCATCCCTAAACTCCTGTGACTCTAACCCATAGAACCTCGTTCTTTAAATGCTAATGGCTAAGTATAGTGCTTACCACTCCTAGTAAAATCAGTGGAGTTGTGCCAATTTACAAATCGCTGCCTCCTACAAACATGGTGTGGATTTGCCTGTGGGTTTTGTGGGTTTATTGCTTTTTGCCTGAGGAGCCACGTCTCTTCTGTGCCTGTTGCTACTTTTTTTAATATAAATTATCTGCGTATTGTAGAGGAGAGTAGTGTTATTTTGCAGAGATTAGATTTTGTGTTGTTGTTCAAAGTATGTAGAGTGAAGTACCAAACTTTAGGAGGCCTATAATAGGCCTCAGGCCTGCAAAATAATAACAGTAAATAATAATCTAATACCCAGTATTTATATCATGCCTTTCATCTGAGGAAGTCAAACCATTTTACAAACAGTAATGAATTAATGGAGGAATTTGTAGCCACAGGCAAACAAAACAAACAAGAAACCATCCCTTCCCTTCACCCACTGTTCTCTGCCGCCTGCCTAACTTCACAAAGAGTGATTCTGTGAGGGAAGTTATACACAGCTGTTTAGTACTTGTTTCTTAGAGCTTTTGGAAACTTGGATTTGCAGCTTCTTTAAACACAATATTTCTCTGTGCAAGCAGCAGAGCAGACCACACGGCAGGGCCAGTTCAAGCAAATGTTGGTCCTCTGAAAAGCTATTCAACAGTGCCTCCTCCACAACAGATGGCTTAATTTTCCATTGCCCTTCACCTTATGTAGCCATTTACCCCTTATGTAGCCATTGCAAAGTGGGTGCAAGTCAATACATTTCTGATTTGTTTCTGTTTTGCTCCCTCTTTGCTCTCACTTTGAATTAGTGAAAATGATGAATTGTCATTTTCTGCTGGAAAAAATGTTTAATGAAAAAATTCTCAACCAGCTCTACTTGCTTGTGGTTTGTAGTCCTCTTTATTCCCAGTGCATGCATGAGAGTATTTCATACCATTACAAAGGGGCTACCACCACGGAGTCTGTAAATATGCAGCAAAAAGTGGCTTCCAGCTTTAGTTTCTTCCAGTTTTGTGTGGCCAGCTTTAGACATGTTTGATGCTGATTTTCACAACACCTACATCTTCCACTAACTCCCAAAAGAGGAGTGGCTGGAGCTGGTTGGGAGATGTATTTTATTTTCCATAAAACATTTGGAAAGAAGCCAAAAAACATTTCATTTACATCAAAAAATTAGAATTTTCATTAAAAACCATCTTGAAAACTAAACTTTATGTATTTATAGTTGACAATCAAAAACAATTTTCCTTTGTTTTTGGTTGTCAGAAACTGACAAATATTCAGTGCTGGGGGGACAGATGGGTGGTGTTGTTTTTTAACAAACCAAAACCAAAAAAAAGGAGAAAATCTTTTCACCAGATTAAGTAAAGGATGCTCAGGCACCTGATAAATTCAGTCTCAAGGTGTCAGAGACAGGGCACCCAGATTCAGTAGAACCTTTTGAAAATTTTGCCATGCAACACATGAAAATATTTGAAGGCAATGTTCAATATGGCAGTACAGTTTTCACAAAACTGTCACTCCATATCTGACCTCTCACTCCTTATCCTCAAAGGAAACATGTACAACACCTTCAAAAGACAAGCCGGAGAGCTTACATTTATATCTTTGCTAGATACTGAAAGCCATGGTTTTAATAAAGACACTGGATTTAGGGCTTATTACAACCATCTGTAACCAACTAACCTCCCTTTTCTGTCTTGTGACTGCAGGGGTGTTAACAGTCCACTTCATCCTGAATGATCCCTTAGAATACGTGTTAATTACTTATGCTAAACAATCTGTTCAACCTTGTATTTAGCTGGGACAGTGAGTACCTTTCCCCGACCTGACGAAGAGCTCTGTGTAGCTCAAAGTCATGTCTCTTTCACTAACTGAAGTTGGTCCAATAAAAGATATTATCTCACCCACCTCAATCATAACATGCAGGAGATTGAAGGGGAGTGGACTTTGATTCTGACTTTCACAAAATCCATTTAATTGAGTATTTACATCTATTTTCAGGAAAGCGAAGAATTAAATTAAGCTAACCAGTGGCATTGTCATAACGCCTGTATTTTTCTACCGCTAGGCCAGTACATTCTGTATTTTAATTATTGGTATGAATGCCCAGCACTGGGTAACAAACACTAGCAAAAGAGTGGAACAGGGAAACTCTTCCAAGAACAGGGAAATGCCTCTGGGTTTACTTCATGAGTAATGCCTTTCACCTTCCATACCTGTAATCCTGAGCCATACTGTAAAGGCCTGCATTATCAGCATGAAGAGGGCCACTACCATTGTTGTTGGGTTATACTTCAGCACAACAAAAGAGAGGTTAGTCAGGTGAACTACAGTGCCTTCGCCAACATCTGCTTTGTGAGCACAGACTTTTTCACCAAAAGATTTTCCTGATCATTTTATTGCTACCGCTGGCTCCCTGCCCTGAAACCACTCATCATGCAATGAAAAGATAATGTCATTCTGCCAGCCATCAGTAAGCTGTGTTCAATTTTTTTCCTCCTTCTAAGAACACCGAAGCCGCCTGATTAGAAAGTCGTGTATGTTTCAAGCAAAAAACAGTCTTTAGATCTAAAAGTAAAAAGTGTTGACTACCCCTGATCTGTCATTAAAAGGCAGACTGCATAACATGAAGGAAGCCATACCTAAAGGTAACCAAAGATAAAGATAAACTTCTTTAATTCCTCTCAAAAATATTTGTTAAGGCTCTTATTCAGCAAATACTGAAGCACGCTTCTAATGTTAAGCATGTGAGTGATTCCATTGACTTCAATGGGATTATTTGGGTGCTTAAAGTTAAGCATATGCTTGAGTGCTTTGCTGGGCTGAAGCCCCTTCCAAAAGTTTATGAAATGGCATTGTGAATTGCTAGGGAATAGAGCATTCAAACATCTCTTTTCCCCCTCACTAACAAGCCCTATTAACAAACAATGACGTCCCTGACATAATGAATTAACATTCATTCATTTCAGGTTTCAGAGTAACAGCCGTGTTAGTCTGTATTCGCAAAAAGAAAAGGAGTATTTGTGGCACCTTAGAGACTAACCAATTTATTTGAGCATAAGCTTTCGTGAAGTGAGCTGTAGCTCACGAAAGCTTATGTTCAAATAAATTGGTTAGTCTCTAAGGTGCCACAAGTACTCCATTCATTCATTGACATTGAACTTGTACTAAAAGTAATAGTGAAACAAGCTGTTACAACATCCAAAGTTTACAGTAAAATTCGATGGAAAATTGTTAAAAATTCAAAATTTGGGGAGCTTTTGACCAGCTCTGGTTTGGGGATTCTCATGCTTCACTGAAAAAGTGAACTGATGAAAAATTATGCACATATTTTCCCAAAAGGTATTTCTCCAAATTCAAAGAGCCCTAACAATCAGCATTATATAAAGTATTGTACATACAAAAATAAATGTGTCTACACACATATGCATGCAGATAGATGTATATATGCATACATACGTGAGCACATAAATTGGCACTATTTGTCAGAAATTATTTAAATTACACTCTCTTTGTCCCATAGGCAGAATACATGCTTTAGCCTCTGCCATCTAGTTCCATAAGCAAAAGTACATCAGAGCTGGACTTAAATGATGCCCAGAAATTGATTAACCAGAGTTTTAGAGACTGTGCTTTTTATTCATCCAGAAGTAAAACATTCTTGTATTGATTTAATTTTATTTTACCAAGCTTCCGTCAACCATATATCAAATGTGGTATTGGATAAATTTCCCTTTCTGATCATGTATCTGTCATCATAAAATTTTTATTAGCACAGCTTAAGTCATCACAATGTAGATGGACAGTGAATATATTTTTATTGCAAGATAAAGTTGTGATACAGGAAATTGCTTCCTCAATAGATAAATTTACTGTTAACAGTGATACTCCAGATTAAGTCCACCATTTTATGGGATATACCCAAGGCATTTAGCAGAGGAACACTCATTGCCATGGCAACTCATTATAACAAATTGGTTAGACAGAAATGTCTGGAACAAGTATATTGTAAATTTTAACACCTGGATAAAATCCTCTAAAAATCTATTTAATGAAACAAATAGATATGGGAAGTGAAGTACAAAACTAAGCAGTCACTCCATTTTCCAAAACATGGCTGACATTTTAAAATGCTTGATTAATTTTAATTTTTTTTAATATGCTTGCTTTTATGTGGAAGCAAAAATGAAGGCCCAAAATTGCACCTTAAAAAGTGGAGGTGAGGTCAAGGCTCCTTTAAAAATAAAGGGCCAGATCCTCAGTCCTGGTAAGATCACTATGTGCCATCAAAATGGCACACAATGAGCTTAAAGCTTCCCAGAATGTGTAAGTGACTCATAGGCTGGTGTAAAGGAAGCATAGCCACCTTCATCTCAGCCACTCCTGGCCTCCCCCGTGCAGGGGACACATTGGGACTGGCTCAGGGTGGACAGGGGTGTTCCAAGAGTAGGAAGAAGTGAGGATGGAATATGACATGCTTCACCTGGTTGGCAGAAAGTGTCATGACCAAGGCTTGGATGGTCAGGCCTACTTGTGGAAGCTGTGGCAATCAAAAGCCAGGAACAGCACCAGAGGTTAGAGTAGGAGTCAGGACCCAGAGTCAAGGATCAGAAACCAGGAGTCAGACCCAATGGTCAGAACTGGAGTCGAGAGCAAGTCAAGAGATAGGTCCATTACTACAAGTGGCAGGGGAGTCCACCTTGTTACACGGACACTTCCTGGAACGCTTCCTGGTCTTAAATAAGGCACTTGCACCAATCGGAGCCACAAGGGAAGCTGTCAGCCTGGCTTTCCAAGGTGGTACTTCCTGTGGTGTTTATCGCCACAGGGTTTATATAATAATGTACACATAGGTGAGCAGCAGACACCACCAATTTGGTAGACTTAATGTACCTTCTCTACACACATGCAAATCCTGCATTATTTGACAGCTTTATTATGTATACTTCAAGATGAGGTATGATGTGGTGCTGTCAAGTGGTGTCATCATATAAATGGGATAAACAATGACACCATCAACATGTTAAAATGGCCAGTTTGAAATA
The DNA here is from genome assembly GCF_015237465.2 of Chelonia mydas. Lineage (NCBI taxonomy): Eukaryota > Metazoa > Chordata > Testudines > Cheloniidae > Chelonia > Chelonia mydas. The sequence goes on from NC_057849.1 coordinate 218,623,690, forward strand.
GTTGCATTAACTTCTGTTAGTTTAATGGCTATGCATTATTTCAAGACATAAAATTGGATTTCTTTGTGATCTCAAAGTATCACTACAACAATCTCAAGGGTAAAACAAAATCTAGTCATACATTTGTATAGGGTTCATTGAAATGTAATAGTGCTGGTGACATTTCCAACATTATCATCCTCATCTTGCTCATCATTACAATCTCTGTTGAGAGTCCGTGGGTTACTACAGTCTTCCTTGCCTTGGCATGCACACAGATCTGTGCAAGGAAGATTGTTCTGACTGCAGACACAGTTGATTGAGCAGGATCCCCTACTGGTACAGCTACAAAAAAGGAATTGTGGAAGCTCAGATGCCATTGGGCCCTTTCAGAATACAGGAAGTAGTTTATCATCCACATTTTTCCCATCCAGGTTGCAATGGAGATCCAATATCTGGTTTGTCTATGTGTGAAGACATCCAAATATTTCTTTGTCAAGATGCTCTTTTGACATGCTTTTCAAAACTATGCTCACATGGTGTGAGTTCGTCCAGTGACATGTCCTTTCCGATGGCTAGACTGAGGCTCAAGCAAGTTAGGTCTGTGCTGGTCTTTTTTTTTTTTCCTTGCTTTGGTTATACAGCACTGCTACTAACTTCCTTGCTGCAGAAATTGTGACTTGTCCATCTCTCTTTCCCGATTTGGCAAGATTTCTGAAGTGGTAAAATCCCTTTGTTTTGACAACATTAAACACAGATTTTTTTCCCCCCTATATGAAATAGGGATGACACAGAGTCATATCCTGCTAACACGTGTACAGCAGGAAGTATGTTGCAGAAGTCAGCAGTGAGTGCATCACAAATCGCACGCACGGGTCTGAGTGACATTTGTCAGTTTTGCTGGTGTCTTTTTCAATCCATATGTTATCTATGAGTTCCATTTTTGGAAAGTTGTGAACAGCAAGAACCTGTGGTTCCTTAGACAGCAAGAGATGCAAAAGCCAGACTGGCACATATTGCATACAGAAGCACCCTTGTGTCCACTTCCTGTGGAGTACTGTTGAAGTCTTGGGCTTCTTCACTACCTCTACTGGTGATTGACTTTGCGACTTTACCATTGGAAAAGCTTCCAGCAAGAAGGAGTGTTTGTGTTGGGTGTGCGCCTACACCCAGGTGCATTTTGAACCACTTATTCACAGGGAATTTTACAAATGACTGCTTGTTGGATACCGTGTTTGAAAACTTTTTCCCATGGAGGAACAGGGCATGCAAAAATCACCTGATATTTCTTGCATCCAACCATAGATCCTGTCTGGTGCTGTCTTTCTGCAGTTTTCACAGCGTTATCTGTCGTATCTGTCAAAGATTTAGATTACAGAATTAACTTTGTCAAATCATTTTAGGATCTGCCTCAAATACTCAGCAGCCAATTCATTGAATGTGTGGAATTTGTTTCCAGCCATCACTAGTATGACAGTCATAATATCTTTGAGGTACACTGTGGTTTCTTTGTTGCATGCTCTTAGCTCATGCATTCTTTCAGTTTAAGATTCCATCTGGTGCCCTAATTCAGTTTTGTCTGTTCTTCTCATTGTTCCATTAGCATGGAAAAGTTACATGGACACAGGTCCTTTCGGGTGACTAAGAACAGTCGCCAAACATCTCTGCATCTTGCTAAGGACAGGGCTCTGCAGAAAACAAACTTCTGGACTGATAGCTGCTGTGATTGTTCCTCCCTTGCCAGACTGAAATTTGGTCTTCTTGGCCATGTCAGCAAATGTTTTGATGCCAGACTTCTTGACTGTGCTGATGAAGCTATATGTCCTATCAGAATCAATTGCACCTCTCACGAATCTCTCCATATGTTCTTCACCAACATCTGCTATTTTCAGCAGAGACTCTTGTATGTTGATATTACATGCAGTCCAGTAAGTATGTCGATAAGCACTTTTGGATGTGATTCAGGGTCAAATGGCTTTGCCATATTGTTGATGACTTGGTTGGTAAGCGCTGTAACATGCTCCATCACTTCTCTGTGCCGAGGCAAGGATTTGTTTGTGGACTTTTTCATCGCCACTTCTTCTTAGGCTACTTCTTTCTCTCATAGCTTTTGCATATTCATTCAGGACATGCCTTGTGAGGGTCCATCTGTCAAGGACTGGCTTTTTTGTCAGTCCTATAATCCCACTTCTGCCCTTTGAGTCCTTGATGACAGTTTTCTCTGTTCCAATTTGTCATGGGGCAAGTGTGCCCCATCCCCTTTTGGGTTCTTATAGCCCCATGGCTAAGTCTGCTCGATCACCCTTAGTCTCTGGGTAGTGTGGCCTAGGAGCCAAAGTCAATATAGCTTCCTCCCCCCCGAGAGCTGTGTGGCCCAATGGCCAGAATCAATAAGGCTGCCCTCCTCAGCAGGGCTGTGTGGCCTAGTGGCCGGAGTCAGGGAAGTGGGCTGCCACCTAGGGATGGATGGCAGCTGGGGTAGGGTGACCCGAGTCCTCCCTACTTCACCAGGTCCCAGATCAGGGCCCTGGCAGTTGCAAGTGTGCTCACCACTGAGTCAGTGGGGATCTGACTAAAACACGCTGATGTCACCCGGAACAATGACTAGTCCCCCTGGGCTACTTCCTACCCTGTCCCTGATGCAGTGGTCCAGGCATCTCCAGGATCTCTGGGCTCCTCAGTCTGTCCAGCTCATGGCAGCTCCAATCCTCCTTGGGCATCCACAGGTGCTTGGGTGCCTCTGGCTTCTGCAGTCTGAGGCTTTAGCAGCTACCAGGCTAAACCCTGCAATGTGCATCCTGCCTCCTTGGTGGACAGCCCTGACTGAGCTGAGCTGCTCCCTTTCATACCTGGTTTCTAGCCCAAGCATGCCCAGCAGGGCCGAGGGGGAATGGCCTCCTGGGCCCATAGGATGGAGTTAACCCCTGCAGGATCAGTGTGGGGCAAGTGCACCACATCACACCATGTCACCCCAAATTCCATTGAAATAACCAGAAGTCTGACACACAGCAGATCCCCCAGATGCAGAGGCACTGTATATGTCTTAAGGAAGATTTAACATTTCAAGAATGTAGATTGGTATGCACTTGGCATAGCTGGGCCTGTTTGCAGTAAAATAGTATGGTAGCAGGTATGCTGTGTGTGCAGGTGGAGTTTCCAATCACCCTCTCACTTTGCATGGATATTTAAAAGCAGTATCTGCATGACCTCAAGAAAATGATCCCTGAACTTGAATGTAGGAAGAGGGTATAACCCCATGTCTGAAATTCCTCGCTGTGGTAGCATATGCTGAGTTACAGCATGATCAAGCTCTTTAGTGATATGCTGGAAAGACTCAAATGTCTTCAGACTCAAACACCTTTTGAGTTGTAGCCAACATGTGCCAGACAAATGTTGGAACTACATGAGTACCTCCTCCCTGCTCACCCCATTTAACAAATGAATAAAGTTTCAGTGCACTCTGGGGCTCAAATGCTAGAGTCAAACCATGTAGAGCACCGTTGAATTGCTTACCAGCAAGCATCTGATCCGCAGTACAAATTGCAAACATATCAGAATCAACAAGAAGGGACACTGGATAGGGAGGGCTCTGAGTTATTACAGAGACTTCTTTCCCAGGTGTCAGAGTAGCAGTCGTTTTAGTCTGTATCCGCAAAAAGAAAAGGAGTACTTGTGGCACCTTAGAGACTAACAAATTTATTTGAGCATAAGCTTTCTTGGGCTACAGCTGACTTCATCAGATGCATGCAGTGGAAAAATACAGTAGGGAGATTTTATATACACAGAGAACATGAAACAATGGGTGTTACCATACACACTGTAACGAGAGTGATCAGGTAAGGTGAGCTGTTACCAGCAGGAGAAAAAAAAACCTTTTGTAGTGATAATCCTCTCCTGCTGGTAATAGCTCACCTTACCTGATCACTCTCGTTACGGTGTGTATGGTAACACCCATTGTTTCATGTTCTCTGTTGTGACAGGGCAAGGCCAGCTGGCTATAGAAAAGTAGTGGGAGATAGATATATTAGCTCCAGGCTAAACAAATCCCTGGTACCAGGATAAGTGAAATGGCAGCTGCTCCAGGTCAATTAAGACACCTGGGGCCAATTAAGAACTTTCCAGAGGGCAGGGAGAAGGTTAGCTTGATTGGGACACCTGAAGCCAATCAGGAGCTGGCTGAAACTAGTTAAAAGCCGCCCAGGCAGTCAGGTGGGGGTGCACGTCAGGAGCTCTGGGAGGAAGTTGTGCTGTTGGAGAGGCTGAGTAGTAGACACCATATCAGGCAAAAGGAAGGAGGCCCTGAGGTAAGGGTGAAGTGGAGCTTGAGGAAGTGAGGGCTGCTGTGGGGGAAGTAGCCCAGGGTATTGTACATGTCATGTTTCTAAAAGGTCAGCTACCATAGCTGATGCTATTAGGGTCCCTGGGCTGGAGCCTGGGCTGGAGCCTGGAGCAGAGGGTGGGCCTGGGCTCCCCCCCTCTGCCTTTGCCCCCTGATTAATCACAGAGACTGGGAGACAACAGATACTGTGCACTGGAAGGATAACTTCTCCTCACCTCCCTCACTGGCTTATGATGAAAATGGCTCAGTAGACTGTGACCCTTGTCTCTAGAGAGAGAAGGGTTATGTGGAGGGTCACAGTGAACCTCTGAGGCTAGCGAAATCCTCCAGGAAATGTGGGACCCACAGAGGCAAGGACAGAGCTTTGTCACACTGTGTATATAAAATCTCCCTACTGTATTTTCCACTGCATGCATCCAGTGAAGTGAGCTGTAGCTCACGAAAGCTTATGCTCAGATAAATTTGTTAGTCTCTAAGGTGCCACAAGTACTCCTTTTCTTTTTCCCAGGTGTCAGGCTGCTGGGTCTAATCCACATGCTCATGGTCTAACTGATTGCCATGGCCTCCTATGTGCAGGGGGTCAAACTAAGTGATCATGATGGTCCCTTCTGATGGTAAACTCTGAGTCTAAGAAGGTCTAGCAAACCTGCATCTCCCAAAATTTCCCAGTACATGCAAACAGCAGAGAGTGTGACAACCACCCAGCTGAATCACACTGGTACCAAGTTCACTTGAAGAGTAACAGCACACAGCTGCTGATCCATGATCTGAACAGCATGCTGCTGTTCTAGAGCTGCAGACATTTCAGCACTGTAGTGTAGACTGTGGCCACATCAGTTGATCTGGCATACACAATAAGTGTATATGCAACTGCTGTGTAGGTACTCTTCTTTGTTGCAAGATTGTGGTTGAAACCAGTCCAAAATCAAATAATCTGAATGTCAACAATATCAACGTCATTTGGTACGGTAGGCCATCACGAGGTAGGAGTCTTAAAAGACACCTGGAGAGATCTCAGACAGAGTTTATTTGTAGACAAGTGTTTACTTTCTCAAGTACTTTTTCCTGGCAAGTCGGTTCTGGACACATCCTAGGTTTGTCAAATCCTGCACATTGCATAAGAGACTCGGATTGCCCAGGGAGAGTAAGTGACTTTTCTTTCTCACACATCAATGATATTTCTTGTGATGCTCGACTAATCTGCAGACTGTTCTTGAAATGCCATTTTAGCCACTGAGGGCCTGTCTTCACTACCATGCTAAATCAGCGCCACTGTGCCAATGTAGCGTGTCTGGTGAAAACGCAGTACATTGATGGTAGAGCGCTCTCCTGTCACCATAATTACTCCACCTCAATGAGAGGTAGAAGCTCCCACTGACATAGCGTGATGTAGACACCACTTTAAGTCGATGTAAGTTATGTTGCTCAGGGAGGTGGTTTTTTCACACCCCTTAGCGACATAACTTACATCGACTGAAGCGGTACAGTAGACAATCCCTGAATGGAAGGTATTCTTTCTATCAGTAGTCTCCTCATTTATGTCTATATCATCATCTCCTTCATGGATGATATTTCCACCAGCATTAAGTAGTGTAATTCCATCTGGAATCAATACACCTCCCTGAGGTCATTCTACTTCAGTTTTTGCAGCACTAGTGATGAACTGCTTCAGCTCATCATAACTGATGCAGCATCCATGAAGGTGCAGTATTTCAATGAAACTGCAAGATCCAAACTCATGGTGTGCCTGTGCATCAAGGCTTGTGGTGTGCCGTAGTATGATAATTTTGGAACTTTTAAAGACTATGCACTCTGCAATGGAAAGGCAACTTGTCTTCTGAAGGATGATACTCATTGCTGGTTTAATTATATGTCTCTATATCTGTCAACCAAAGACACTCCAGCACCAACTGGGGCACAAAAATAGCTCACCTCTGTAAACTACAATAACCTGGCCTTGGATAATATTCTGTGGCTTTTATTTTGCTTATTTCAGACCAAAGGATTGAAGCAGCATTATACACAAGCACTTACTCATTTGAAAGCTGTTCATCAGGTTCACTCACCAAAAGAACAATCACAAAATATTTGGATGAGTTAGGTTCCTGCTTCAAATTACTAGCAGCTTGGATAGAGTGACTCTGGGAGCACACAATGCTAATTAGTAGAGGGCCACAACTCACATCAGGATTTACACACTCATTGTCCAAACTTACTGTTGTCATAATCTGTATCTAAAACTTGTCATGTAAAGTACCATATGCAAACTGGTGACGCTGGTCATTAATACTGTGTTATATATGTCTAGGTGATAAGAACATAAGAACAGCCACACTGGGTCAGAACAATAGTCCATCTAGCCCAGTATCCTGTCTTTCGACAGTGGTCAGTGCCAGGTCCCCTTGAGGAAATGAACAGAACAGATAATCATCAAGCAATCCATCCTCTGTTGCCCATTCCCAGCTTCTGGCAAACAGAGACTAGGGACATTTCAGAGCATGGTTTTGCATCCCTGCCCAGCTTGAATAGCAGCCACTGATGGACCTATCTTCCATGAGATGTATCAATAATTATAGATGTGTGCTGGAAATATATTAGTAAAATGTATTTGGCAGGAAATGCCTTAGCCCAGCCCACCCTAGACAAAGGAATGTTGTTTTGCCTGTGTCTCCACTTTAAATTAAGGAAGGTGAGGCCAAACACAATGAAAAGTACATTTACATGTAAGGTAAACAAAGCCATCAGGCAAGCAAGTGGAGGACGTGGCCACTAAATATTCATGACAGCGGCTGGAGGCTACACTGGCAGGAAGCCTTCCTGCCTCTTGTAACAGGGAGGTAGAAACAGAGGCGAAAAGCCATTTTGCTATCCGCCACCGGAAGGACAAAAAAAGAGGCCAGAAGTCTTGAAATCTGAGGATGGTGGATCTTTCAGCCAAGGAGGTTGAAGTCTCTGAGAGCTGACTCCACGTGAGAAATCTGCTTAGACAAAATGGTAACGGGTTGAAGTTATGTTTTAGTACTAGAAAGCGTGTTTTGTTGGTAACCTTTCCTATCTCTTTCACTCTTACTTGAAATCACTTAAAACTGTTTTTTGTTAAGAAAAAAATATTCTTGTTTTATTGTAAACCATCTCAGTGCTGTGTATTAAACTGAAGTGCGGGTCTTCAGCTAAACTAACAGGCGTGTGTGTGTTTTGACTCTTTGGAGGCAGCAAACTTGATAACTTCTGTGAGTATCCGAAGAAGGAACTGGACACTGCAGAAAGACATCTCTGGGGAACTGGCGTTCACTGATTGTTACCTGCAAGGCAAGATTTGGACTGACAGAGCCCTGAAGAGTTTGCTAGCAAGGCAGACAAGATGGTGTGTTGGGGAGCTTGCACATTACTTAGCAGCAGCGAAGGCCTCTTCTTGAGGCAGAGCAGAAGCTCACATTTCTGGGTGACCAGAGCAAGACGTCACTCATAGCATCAGCTAATTTTATTGCACTGCATAGGACAATAGTAGACTTGCCTTGTACATGCTATGCATAGAAGGAAATTGCAGAACCCTAGGTTTTTCTAACCTTACCTATACTTTACTACTGGAGTAGCCTTCAGTGTCTACATCTGAAGGAATTAGGGCTGTACATCTTTGTAGCAGCTTGGACAGGGAAGGAGCCTTCTTGTATAAAAAAAATCATTGCCTCTCTCTTCAATCAGCTGACAACATGCAGTTCCAAAGGGTAACTATTGTTGCGATATAACCAGGTGGTTTTGCTAAGGTTCATTTTACACATAGGAAGAAAGGCATGTTGAATGATAAACTGCATCCTTAGCAACCAAGTCTTCCACACATATTCTGCTCCTTTTATATAAGCAGAGTAGTGGTGACATGGAAATGATTTTACGCTCTTTTGTAGAATATAAAGCCATTCCTTTAAATAGCACTTTGGAGGGAGAGGCTAATAAGGAATATAAGCTTTCTATGCACTGATCTCTTTCTCTCTCTAAGTGGATCTTTCCAACACTAAATGAATTCTGGCTGTTACTGGCTAGCTGATAAGGTTAATGGAACATCAAAGCACACAACATGTCCTCAGAGTGTACAACAATAATGTGAGCCAAAAATGCCTCAGTGGCACATATTCAACACCTATTCAAGCTAATGGGAACTACACCCATGCATCAAAAGGCAGAATATGACCATTCCATAGAGGGCATGTTCCACAAACCACTTCCTCTATTGCGTAGGAGGGTTGGCAGAAAGATTCATTACAGCTCTGCAGTGTTTACAGAGCATTTCATTACATTCTTCCCCTCCTCCCCCATTTTAAGATTTGTTTAATCATTTGTATCTGTATCACTAACGGGGATTTAGGTTTCAAAATGGGCTGGAAGCCAGGGATGTAAATGGAGGGTACAATCTATTGCTTCCTGAAAGATGACATTGGAGGTAGTAGGGGGATGGGAAATATGTGCTCCTGATATTCAGGCTAATTGAACACCTAGGGAAGAAGATTGATTATCCCCTGGGACAATTAGCAAACTAAGCAGTATTAAGAAAAGAGATCAAAAGAAGAGACCTTCACCAGGGTTAACGTGTCTTAGACAAGGGAGCTGGTTGAGGCTGTTCTGGGTAGGTGTGCAGGAGAAGAATGTGACATACAAAGCATACACTAAATCATATGGCAAGCGTTTGCCGCATGGTGCAGGAGAAGCAGATTGTAGCTGTGTGATGGACAAGCTGAAGCATTTAGGAACTATCAATATGGTGTGCAATTCTAAGGGATGTGTGGATTCCAAGGGTGCATGGATCAGTGCGGAACACAGGTTTCTCTGATTGATTCTGCCTGTGATAACTAAACATGCCTGCAAAATATCAGCCAGCTGACAGAAGGCACCAGTCCTATTACTTAGGGAGTTGCCCGGACTCTGGGATCCTGCAGCTAGGCTAGTCTTCATCTCTCCGTATTTTGGATCCCCCTTATTTGCCTTTGTTTGATATTTTAAGAGTGTGTCAAAGTCATTTAAACTATATTTACGTTTATTTTTATTGTGCTATATAACATCCCGAGTGTCTTGGTAGCGGTGCTTTGTAGTTATTGACTTTGTTCTATTAATACTATTATCCCATGAGACATGCCTCTGCTAGAGATGGGTTAGAGATATGCCAGGGCTTGGAACAAGTAACCAGCTAGCAGTCCTTCCCAACACAATGCATTCTACGGGTCAGATTCTGATCCCAGCTACAGCAGTGCAAATCCAGACCAACTCCATTGAGGTCAACAAGGCTACATCAGAATTACACTGAATTGACTGAAAACATAAACAAGCCCTATAATTCTTATAATGGAAGACAGTTTGACAGGACAACCAGCCTAGTGGATGGGAGAATGCAGTAGAAGCGATATATCAGGACTTTATTAAGGCTTTGACACAGTCCCACATGACAGTCTCATAAGCACATTAGGGAAATATGGTGTGAATGAAATAACTAAAGGATGAGTGCACAACTTATAACATGGGTGTTCCAACCAGCTGTGGTTGGAAAACTGTATCTGTAGGCCTGACTTGACATGACTAAAATTGCTAATTGAACATGGGGGAGTCCCAAGAGCACCAAGTGGAGTCCCGCCAGGGTTTGTCATGGGTCTGTTACTATTTCATATTTTCAGTAATGACTTGGGTCATGGAGTTGAGAGTATGCTTATAAAATTTTCAGATAACACCAAGCTGGAAGGGCTTGCAAGCACTTTGGAGGACAGAATTAGAATTCAAAATTATCTGATAAATTGGAGAATTTATCTGATATCAGTAAATTGAAATTCAATAAAGACAAATACTACTCTTACTGAAATTCAATAAAGACAAAGTATTACACTTAGGAAGTAAACATCAAATATACAACTACACAAATGAAGAATAACTGGCTAGTCAGTACTAATGCTGAAAAGTATCTGGGATTATAATGGATCACAAAGTGAATGAGTCAAAAATGTGACACAGTTGCTAAAAAGGCGAATATCACTCTGGGATGTATTAACAGGTGTGTGATTTGTAAGACATGGGAGGTAGTTGTTCCACTGTGTTTGGCCCTGGTGAGGCCTCAGCTGGAGTATTGTATCCAGTTTTGAGCACCACACTTGTGCTGGTGACCAACATTAGAATGTGACCAGATGAAAGTAACAAAAATGATAAGAGGTTTAGAAAACATGACCTATGAGGAAAGGTTGAAAACACTAGGCATGTCTAGTCTAGAGAAGAGAAACCTGCAGAGGGACCGGAGAACATATTTGAGGACTGTTCAGGGCTGTTATAAAGAGGACTGTGATTAATAGTTCTGAGAGTAGGACAAGAAATAATCATCTTAGATTGCAGCACAGGAGATTTAGGGTAGATATGAGGAAAAATGTTCTAACGATAAGGATAGATAAGAGCTGGAACAGGTTACCTGGGGAGGTTGTGAAATCCTTGTCATTGGAGGCTTTTAAGAACTGGTTAGACAAACCCATGAGGGATGGTCTAGGGGTAGGTCTACCCTTAAAACACTGCATGGATGCAGCTGTGTCACTGCAGCGTTTAAATGAAGAAGCTTCTCCCAGCGGCATAGTTAACTCATCTCCCCACGAGGCAGTAGCTGTGTCGACAGGAGAAGATCTCCTATCAACATAGTGTTACTATGTGGATTTTTCACACGCCTAACAATGTAGGTATACCAATATCGGTCAGTAGTGAAGACCTGGCCTAGATATACATAACGTTGCCTCAGTATAAGGGGTATGGATTAGATGCCCTCTCACGGTCCATTCCATCCCTACATTTCTATGATTCTATATATTTGTCTAGCAGACTCCAGCTGCTTCTTCCTCCAAGAAATAAAAGACACGATTTAGCTGGCTATAGATATTTGTTCAGGTAGGTTTGAGCAGTCTAAGTATTTATTACATGTTTTAGGAGCTCAAAAATCCAAGTTACAGTATTGTTGATCTTCTAACACCTGTTTAAAGTCTTCCATGTGTTCAATTACATGATCATTGTTTACATTTCCAATATGTTTTGCATCAGATTTTTCCAGGTTTTTATTGGTTCTGATGACTTAATGCATACAGAAGCCCCCTCCATTTTCTTTCTTCTTGTAGTTACCATCTCCTCAAAAAGTTTTGTACCAAACGTTAAAGAAAGAGTGCCGATGCCATTTACCCAGCTGAGGAAATGTAATTCTTGTAGTGGGACAGAGACGTGTATGTCTGTTAAAACGCTAATGTGTGGATCAGTGTAAACTCCATAAACATGTTTTAAATGTTGAGAGAGTCACTGTGGTAATATTTCTGAGACACTGATGGCTTATACTGAAATATTACTGTGGCCCCTCCCGTAATAACTCTGTGGAAGCATTTCCCTTTCTGGAACCCAGATGAGAGACATGTTCACCTGAGCTATAGAATTATGTATCAGCAGGTGAACTATGGCATTTAGTTTTCCAGGTTCCAGTGTCTTTCTATAGTTTTCCAATAGTAGAGAAGCAGAAGGTAGTAACTTTAGATGTATTTAATTAAATGTAGTCTAATATGCTAGGAGTTCACTAAGATAATAGGGGAAACTCAGATCTCAGGCAAGGATACACACGAGAGTTCTAGTCAGTAATGTACAGCTTCTCTGTCTAGTCTCATACAATTGGGATTTCTAAATGTCTAAGATTTCCTCCCAATTGTTTTTTGTCCCTTATAAAGTGCTTTGGCCCTAAAAGGTTGGTTTTGTTTTGACAAGCAGTAGAGCTCCTCAGAGCTTTGTCAAACTGAACACCAGGGATAGCTCAGTGGTTTGAGCATTGGCCTGCTAAACCAAGGGTTGTGAGCTCAATCTTTGAGGTGGCCATTTGGGGATTGGTCCTGCTTTGAGTAGGGGGTTAGACTAGATGACCTCCTGAGGTCCCTTCCAATTCTAGGAAACCAAGTCTAAAAATAAACCCTTGAATTTCCAACCCTTTGACATTTATTTTTGTCCAAATTCGGATAAAATGTTTATACTGATGTAGGCCCAAGATGTACCACTGCAGCTCAGTCACAGGAAGAGGACACAGTGCATCACTGGAGATGTAGTTCAACCAGGAAGCGAAGGTGCACATGGGAGAATGGGGTTGTGAGGGACATGGAACTACCATTCACATGAGACATGTGGTAGCCAAGGTGAACAATGAGATAAAGGTCAACCCAACCCACTTCAGTTCAGCTTGTCAACCTGAAGTGTAACATTTTGTTTCAGTTTGACTCAAAACAAAAATATTTTTTCAGATGTTCCCAAGGGAAAATTCTGCCCCAAATCAATATTTTCTGGAAGAAAATTTCAATGTTGACCAAACCCCATTTTCCATTAGGAAAAATGTTTTGTTTGAAACCCTACTCTGAACCTGTTGAGGTTTGCCCATCCTTTGATACATCAAGTGCTCCTCGGAAGGATTCTCTACATTTATCAAGTCCCACTGTGCTCTATGCTCTCTAGGGAGAATGCCAGAATAAAGTTGATATCTAGAAAGCATAGGGAAGGCTGCAACTCACCTCCAACCATCTCATTAGATAGGAAAAACTGCACAAGGAAAGGCTAAGAGATCAGGTACCATACACCTACTCAGAGAGCACAGAACCAGATATTATGTGCCCAGTTCTGAAAACCCTAATCAAGTGAGTAGTCATGTTGATGTCCATGTGACTATTCATGCAAGTAAGGAATACCCTCATCAACAATGGTTTGCAAGTAATTTCACAGATTCTGTGATTCTCTAAACATGTGGTGGATCTCTTAAGAGCACCATTCCTGTTGAAGATCACTCCTTACAGCATAAAGCATTTACTATTGCTATGCTCAGTTTAGTTTTAAAATGTTCTAAGTAATGGAGTTTTCACCATTTCCCGATACTACTCCAGAGTCTAATAGATCTCACTCACTGTAAGAAGCTTTCCCTAATATTTAACCTAAACTTTCCTTCTCTTAGTTCACCTCTACTTATAGCCCCAAGACACCTTAAATTATTTGTTTTAAGGTCTCATGCTCTTCTTTTCTGCTACTTGGGGGATAGGGTGGGAGGGATGGGCTGTTACCCACAGATCCTGGTTGGAGACTGCCATGAGGGGCAATGTTTCTTCTGCAGCATGCTCTACCTTCTCCACTAGACTCTAGGCAAGGGTTCTTAAGTCAGGGAGATGACTGGGCCAGGGGATGGCCAGTCTCAGTGGTGCATTTCCCTTGCCCCGGACCAACAGGGGACAAAGCAGCATAAGTTATTGAAGTATGAGTCTATGGACTTAGTACCCCTGGTTCCCTGAGATCACCTCATGTGATGGCAGAGACTAACGGAAGGGGTTAAGAGTTTCCCTGGAGCAGCAAATGTAGGAAAAGATACCTTCAGCTCACCAAATGTCACCTTTGACCACGGTTTGTCCCAGATGGAGGGGACCCAGGGCATCAAAGTGGCATAAGAAGCTCAGTCTGAGATAACTTGCAAATGAAAACCTCCTCTGGGCCACGCCAGGATGGCCAGTGAAGATGGGACCTTGAGGACGGGACTCAGAGTGCCGGGCAGGAACCTGCTCCTCTAATTGCCAGCAACATGAAGAACTGGGTCAAAGGAATGGAACATTGTATTGTTTAACTTAGTATTCAGTTTTGACTTTGCCTTGAATTACTAACTTACAACGACTTCTTAGAAAGGAAAGTCTTTCCTTCATACTAATATGCGGTAGCATTCCTGGAAGGGAGCCAGTGTGTCAATTTAAGCACCTTCTTGAAGTGCAATGGACTGTGGTATTTCCAAGTCACAATGTTAGTTTGAGTCTTTCAGAAATGTGTGCCAAAGTTTCTTCATTGAAAAGAATGCCTCACATTACACATATCATCCTTACATTGGCACTTAGCTCCTTCTGGGGCAATGACATCTCAGTTTTACCCTTCATTCTTGTCTCCCATTTCTCAGCCTCACCAAAAAAAAAAAAAATGCTGTGGAAAAAGCCATCTTGTTTAAAATGTGAAATTCTCATGTTCTACTTTATTAAACAGCAAAAAGACAATGGCACATATCTGGGGAATTTTAATACCAATTTTTCAAAAGCTGGCTTCCATTTTTCTGCATACAAATTGTAGACATAACTTTTCACCCAAAAGTATTTGTGGTGCAATTTAGATTACATAGCTGTCCAAGGGCCCCGCTCTGCAAATACTTATCCATGCAAGTAACTTTACTTGTTTGAGCAGTTCCAATGAAAACAATGGAGGCTTTGGCTGAGTATGACAAAACTAGTTCGGTAGGATTTATTATGAGTAAAGTTACTCAACTACATAACTGTTTGTAAGATTTGACCCTAAGCTATTGTTTTACACCCACAAATCAGGTACTTAAACATTTAGACAACCACAATGCAACCGCAATTATATCGATGAATAGCACAGTGGTTAGCCTAGGAGATGGGAGACCCAAGTTCAATTCCCTGCTTTATCTCAGACTTCCTATGTCACTTAGCTGCTCTGTGAATCAGTACCCCATGTGTAAAACAGGGATAACGATACTGTTACCCGAAATTGGGCCAGCTAGTAAGCTTAGGGAGGACTAATGACCCACCAGAGTTTGGCAGAAAGCAGCACGTTTATTATTCTGATAGCTAAGCTCAAAAGAAAAGGGTGTGGGGGGGTCACACTCACACTCGCATACTCACGCTCCCAGGACAGGCGCGGCACTGGAGATGTCAGGATCCTTCGAGGTAAGTGTTCCACAGTGCAGCAATGGATGATGTGATGAAGGTAAGTCTTCCCAAGGCACAATGGAATGCAACGCAGCAGACCACTGGCCAGGTGGTCCGGGCGAAGGGCCTTCACAGGAGGTACAAGCTTATGAGTGCAACTCTTGAGCACATGGCCGCTTCCCCTTTTAAGGACCTGCTCCTCACGGCCTGCGACTAGAGATGACTTAGCCGCATCTGGTTGGTCACACTCCACCTCAGGCAGTGTACATGCATTGGGTGTGTGATCACTGCCTAATTAGAGTCCCAGACACCTTGTCTACCTGGGAGCTCTTTTGATGTTCCAGCTGTTCAACCAGCCCATTCATCCCACAAGCATTCCATGAGGGAGGGGGAGGGGAAAAGCCACTTCACAGGTATTCAAAGATGGAGAGGAGACAAAAGTGGGGGGGGAGTGTAACAGACCTTTTGAGCATAGAGGTTATTCATAGCATAGTCATATAGAGCATACAGATCACTGCTTCTCCTACAACAGATACTTCCCTATCTCCTAGAGCAGTGCTTCTCAAGCTATCTGATGTGGGGGACCGGCAATCTTTTTTTCCAATGTGCGTGCAGACCAGCAGCCGATGGCTCGCAGACCGGCACCGGTCCACGGACCACCACTTTGAGTAGCACTGTCCTAGGGGCCCTGCAAAGATAAATACATTAAGATCATGAAGTGCTTTGAGAGCTACTGATGAAAAGTGTTATGTCAGAGCCAGGTATTTCATGGGAATAAAAATGTATTAAATTTTTTTAACTCTAATCTAAACCATCCTCACTTTTGGTTCTGTAAAAACAAAGCCTAACTGAAGAGGTTTTAGCAAAACCTAAATCAATACAATCCTTGCTCGCCCAAGACAGAGACAAAGCAAAACAGATCTTTTGTCCTACCCTTCCATCCCAAACTTTGGTGATTATTAAATGGCAAAAAACCTTACATTAAACAGAGAGGTAACGTTGCTTGGTGGTATGTTGATCGCTTGCAGAATACTGAGATGAGCAAAACAAAGTTCTGAAAACGAGGAAATGCACAGTTAAGGTTGCCCATGCAACATTACTCTAACCTCTTTCAGCAATGCCCCCAACACACCCCATTAACACACATACCTTTACTCTGCCAACCCCACAACTGTTGAAATGTACAAGTTCTTCACCCCTTTTATAACCCACTCCTTCTCACCCACAGGATTTCATCTAACACTATAAGGGGACAAAAAAAGGTTGTCCATGCCAGCATCCCTCTACAAGCAATGCCTCAATATGCATAGAACACCTATTCAAACTGGCCCTTGGCAGTGTAACATCCAGGAGATTCCAGATCCTGGTGCATACAGACATACACGTAGCCAATTCCCCAGAAACAATACCATACATGTGCAATTTAAGAATCACATCACAGCCTTTTACAGCTCCCTTACATTTACTCGCAGGATACTATCTCAACCCACACTTTCACTTGAATCCTTAAAGCTTTAGAATTCTCTCATATTCCACCTCACTGCTAACAATACCCTTCGTAATAAAGGCCCTATGCCCTGCTACTGACATAACCTACACAACCTACACAATTCTCTATTGAAATGATACATACTGAATCCTGAAGGTGCATGCAGCTCTTGCCTTTGCTCACACAGACGAGGACACAAAATATGGGTCTCCTAATATCAGAGAAATGGTTACTTACTGTAACTGGTTCTTTGAGATGTAATGCAGATGTGTATTCCACTTCAGTGTGTTCGCACACCCACTACACCAGAGCCAGAGAAATTTGCCTAAGATTGCCCATGGAGGGACAGCATATGGGCCTTATGGCTGCAGTCCCTCCCCTGGCTACATGAGGTGGCACTGACCCAAACCCTCCCCAGTTCCTTTGCATTGAATGCCTGGAAATGAGACTTCAATGCAGAGGAGATGTTAACATACATCTGCATTGCATGTCAAAGAATCACAGCTACAGTAATTAATCAGGTCTTAAAGCAGATGCAGTGGTTTATTCCACATAGATGACTGACACGCAGTAACCCTCCAGCCAGGAGGTGGGGGATCAGGGTCAAACAAGGACTGAAGGACCGATCTACCAACATTTGCATCCACCTTGGAAGAAGTGGTCATGATGTAATCATTTGTGACCTTGTGTATCCATGACCACATCGCAGCCCCGCAAACGTCCAATATGGAAATGTCTCTGAGGAACACTATGGATGTTGCCTGAGCCCTCATAGAAGCAGGTCACACGCACTGCAGGGCGTAGCCAAAGGTATTTCATATGCAGTCTTGATGCAGGATGTTATCCATTTGGAGACTGTCTGCGAAGAGACCGCTTGACCCTTCATGCGATCTGGATATAATACAAATGAGGCAAAGCATGAAACAGTTTAGTCCTGTCTCGATAAAAAGATAGACATTGCCTGATATCTAATGTATGGGGACTCTGTTCCTCTGAAGATGAATGTGGCTTAGGAAAGAACATAGGTAAATATACTGCGTGGTTCAAATGACTCCTCTGTCGCGCAGAACGAGGCAGGAAGGGGCACTGCCAATGGAAGCGACACCATTAGTACTGAGCATGCCAGTGCCGGAAGCAGCGTCAATCCCGAAGTCAGCAGTGGTACTGGAAGGTCTGATGGTACCAACTTTGAGGGTGGGGAAAGCTGCCACAGTAACATTTGCAGTGCCAACTGCAGCAGTACTGAGGAGATGCCTGGTACTGAGGGCCCATCCCAGTACTAGCCCTGCTTCCACAACCTGTGGAAGGGGAACATCAGGGTGTGGTGCTGGCAGACTCAAGGGTTCAGCAGCTCGTTCAGTTGACAGGGCAGTAGATGATGCAGCCCTGGAAAAATCCTGGATCAAAGGAGAGGTTGAGACGCAAAGGCAGAGGAGGTTTGTAGCTGCCTGGTATGCTGCCAACATGGGAAGGGGGGGCAAGGTAGAAGGTTTGGGGACCACTGTTATACCAATAAAATAAAAACCAGCAGGATCTTATTAAAGGGGAAAAGGCAAAATACCACATTTATTGTGAATACAGAAAGAATCACAGTAAGCATTTAGTTATAGCTATAACATTCCATTCAATCTCATATTTATTCACACATTCATTCATACAAACACACACACACAGGTTCTGCAAGGTTGTTATCATAGTTACCAGCCTTAGAGTTGCTCATGCCAAGCCACTGGCCAGGTGGCCTGGACATGAGGAGGGAGCAGAGCCTTGTCAGATGCTCATCTGATGCTCCTGGAAGTTGGTTTGCAGAATCAGACCCCAAAGTTCTCACTTTTTAGAGTCTATTTTTATAGGAATTTCTTCCTATGTCAGTCTATGGGAATTGCTTCATCATGCTGTTGCTGAATCAATCAGCAGATAGCACATTCCTGACGGCTCCATGCTGTTAGATGTTATCTTGTTCTTTGGTTCTCCCATTCTTGAGGCTGTTGGGTGGATTCCAGTCTGCCCTCTGGGGGTCCTTTGGTTATTTCCACTTGACGCCTTCTTCAGCAGATGGACACTGGATTCTTAGGCTGGCACCTCTCTAATCATTCAGTTATTATCCACACCAAGCATCCATCCACATACATCCTCTATCTCTATTTTAATCACAATTGTTAATACAACAAAAGGGCGGGGAGTCTCTGGGTGCTGTTTCTGTTGTTAGAGTATTGCTTTGAGTCTCTCTCTGTGTGAATTGCTTTGAGAACAGACTCTGTCTTAGAATGTACTAACACAATTAGCAGCTTGCAAGTTTCACACATAGAGGGAGAGAAACAGTACCAAAAACCAAGAGACCTCTTAATTAGTAATACCCTGGAATTTAAACTATGGGGAATCAAACTCATTTGTGATTTTAATACAGAACTTCTTTAATATGATCCAACACCACTGCCCTAACCCCCAACCCTCCCTCACCTAAGCATCAAAACACTCTCACCTTCCCTACCACTCGTCCCCATTTAGCTTCTGCCCCATAGCATCCATCCCCCTATTCCACCCTCTCCACCCCCTAAATACCTCTTCACTCCCAGGAAGTGCATGTCTAATTCCCCACCCCCACCCCCCACACAAAGAGTTTGGGAGTGCAGTGTGGTTGAGTGCACTGGCGGGGCTGGGGGGGTGCATGAGGGTTGGGTGCAGGGTTCAGGTGCACTAGCAGAGTTGGGTGGTGTCATGCCTACAGCATGAAGGCAGCAGAAGGAAACTGGTTTTGGGTAGTACTTGTAAGTAACTGATGAACCCCTTGGTCAAATGACCCCAAATTTAGATCACTAACGCTAAGGCCCCTATGTAGCACACCAAATTTCAAAGCAATTTCGTTAACTGTTTGGATTCTAGAGCACTTACAAGAGTCAGGCTTTAAAGCATATAAAAAACAGCCAGAATGGATACCCTCTAGCTGCTTTTCTGTTTGGCGCATGTGCAGTGTAAAAATATATATATATTTTTTTTTCTTAAAAACTGTTCTAAATATGAGTCCCCCAAAGATTTAGTGGGTGCCATGCACTACCTTGGGTAAAACTCGGCATTGAGTTTACCTGCTACCATGGGCAAAAAATGACCACTTGAGATCATTTTGATCCACATCACAGTGATAGGTTGATCTCTAGCTCTGGGAAAACAAAACAAAAGCAAACAAACTTTTTTTTAAATGGCTTTTTGCGGGGGACGGGGCTTATATGGCTCAAATGACTCCAAATTTGGGTCACTAATCCTACCCTACGCCCTCCTGCGGCACTCAAATTTCAAAGAAATCCATCAACCATGTCGATTTTAGGGGACTTAGAAAGGTCGACCTTTAAAGTGAAGTCGTGTTGCAACCTTAACTAAAGTGGTGTGGCAGAGCCACTATAATGATCTAATAAACTTTTGATTCAAACCAGAACACCCAATAGGATCAAGCCCTGCAGCATATACACCGGGGAACACTTCATCCAACAATGAAAGACAGCCATCTCTGGGCTGAACGTGGTCGCTTTAAAAGAGTGCAGGGTGACAATACTCGATATTTCAGACAGAGAGTTACAAATATCTTAATTCAGATGAATTTAAGGTTAGGCAAGTAAAATTTATCCAGAATGCTGGGACCAATCCTTCTATGCTTGTGAAAAGTAACATGGTTTTATTATTCTATAAAGTACTAACACCTCAGGTTTACATGTTTCAGAGTAACAGCCGTGTTAGTCTGTATTCACAAAAAGAAAAGGAGGACTTGTGGCACCTTAGAGACTAACCAATTTATTTGAGCATGAGCTTTCGTGAGCTACAGCTCACTTCATCGGATGCATGCTGTGGAAAAGCATGCTGTGTCTCTAAGGTGCCACAAGTCCTCCTTTTCTTTTTTCAGGTTTACATGTTACACAGTCTGAAAAATGAGACACTCATTAGCACAATGCTGCATATCTCCATGCTCGGATACTGTTTCAACTGACCAAGGGATTATTGTCACCTATTAATGACATACTTACGAAAGAAAGAACAGCATTAGGGAAGAAAAAAGTTCAGCAATATAAAGTTGTGATAGCTATATAAGCACACTTTAGAAAGGGAAACGCCATTTAATCCATAAAATTAAACAAGACACAATCAGGAGGGTTTGTAAAAACACACATGGGGCTTCTAAGATTAGGAAGGTGGCTGGGTTTTCTGTGTTTATCAGTACAGTATTTTTATAGGGCTGATCTGATTTTGGTGGGGTTTTTTTCTGTTCCGAAATATTTTTACAGTGTATGGAGGACCAAATTCTGTACTGGGAAGTGCATGTACAGCTCCAGCACAATCTGACTTTAGATCATATTATATATATATTGTTTTAGTTTGTATTTAAACACACCTACGTATACACAGACTATATATATGCATAACTCAGCTCTTCGGCTGCCTCTCTTGACAGAGTTTTTAAAAAAATCTATATCGATGGGGTGTTCAAGCTGCTGAATTCGAAGCTCTGTAATCAAGACAATCATGTTTTTTCTAATGCACCACAATCTTTTTGCTTTAAAAATTTACTTTGTAAATGCACACATTTTCTCTAGTGACACCACAGCTGCTCGTTGCCTCTTCATTGTGTTTTTTAAATCCAGGCTTTGTAGGCTTCTGTAATTGGTTTGTTTTCTTTAAGAAGAAACAAACATACTAAAGGGCCAGATCCTCAAGTGTTATAAATCAGCATATTAGACTGAGTGAAGATTTGGCTCAGAGCATTTACTAGGTGCTCTCTCTTTAAGCCAGGTCTGGAAAGAATAGACACAACTGGATTCATTTCAACTTTGGGCAGATCTACTCTGCATCTGGGAGCGTGCTTCCCAATGAAGGTAGACAGACACATACTAGTTGTATTAGAGCAAGCACACTGAAAAATAGCAGTAAACCTGGGGTAGCATGGACAGCAACTTCGGCTAGGCCCCTAAGGACAAAGCAGCCCAGACCCTCTGAGAATGTATATAGGTAGCTAGCCAGAGTCACAGCCCATGCTACTCCCAGCTACTGCTATTGTTAGCAGAGGTACAGCCTCTGTCTACTCCCGCTGGGAAGCATGCTCCCAGATGCAGTGTATGAATACACTTTGAGTGTCACATGTAGTGAAGGAAATGGCACCAGGTTATGCTGAGAAAATATAAAGGAAAATACTTCAACAGGATTCTCAAGAACAAGTGCTCAAATACTAAAAAAAATTACTTTCATTTTCCACAAAATTCTAACCGGTGAGTTTACTGTTCACAGGAATAGCAAATGCTAAGCTAATGGGTGAGAATATTCACAGAAAGTGAATTCTGAACCCACAAATACAAGCATTGGCACCACAATCTGCTTCCAAGAGTTCCGCTTATTCAGCTGAGGAGCAGAAACAATGCCGCATGACCTACGAATCCAGGCTCAGCTAAGCAAACCAGCACAGTTCAGCTTTTGAGACTTGAAGATGGAGAAGGAACTGCTCATGAACAATCCAGAGGTCACTCACAGAACATATTCGCTGCAATAAATCTGAAAAAAGCATAACATACTAATTAACAATTTGTGATCAGAAAAACCTGCTAAATTCAAATAACTTATTCACTCATGCACACAAGGGCCCACAGCCAGCCTTAGGGGTGGGCCACCCGGGTATCTGCCCAGGGGTGCCATAGTCAAGGGGGCGCCAGGTGGCAGTGAAGGTTTCTGGTGTAGAGTCAGAAACTGCTCCCGACTGGCAGGGGAGCCCAGATTTCTCCCTGCTTCCTCCTGCCGGAGGAACATGAGAGGCAAGCGATGATGCACAGATACTGCTCCCGCCCTCAACGTTCCTCTGCACCCCCTAGGGGGCTGCCGGGGGGGCCGGAGTGAGGAGCAACACCAAGCACTCCGTGCATCCAGCTCACTTTCCCCTCCTGGGCTGGACTGTGAGGCAAGCGTCAGGAGCTGCTGCTCTCCTGCCCTGCACTTACGCAGCCCAGGTTGGGAAAGTGATCTGGATGCAGGGAGCCCTGACATTGTTCCTCTCTTCCCCGCTCATGGCCCCCAAGGGGTACACAGAAGAGCAGCATGGTGGGGGGGAGGGAACAAGCAGCAACGCCAGCTGCTCCATGCATTAGAGTTGCCAACTTTCTAATTGCACAAAACCAAACACCCTTACCCTGCCCCCTGACCCACCCCTTCTCTGAGGCCCCACTCCCCCACTCGCTCCATTCCCCCTTCCTCTGTCGCTCACGCTCCTCCACCCTCATTCACTCATTTTTACCAGGCTGGGGCTAAGGGTTGGGATGCAGGAGGGGTTGAGGGCTTCTGCTGGGGGTGTTGGCTCTGGGGTGGGGCCAGAAATGAGGGGTGCAGGAGGGGGTTTCGAGCTGGGGGTGGACCGAGGGGTTCAGAGTGTGGGAGGCGACTCTGGGCTGAGGCAGGGGTTTGGGGTACAGGGTGCGGACTCCAGACCAGAAGGGAGCTTGGGTGTGGGAGGGGGCTCAGGGCTATGGCAGGGGTTGAGGGCTCTGGGTGGCAATCTGCTCCATCCAAATGATTGCAGCAGATTGCACATCACCCCTCATGCACAAGGAGCAGTCTCAGAGAGTTTCCTGCTCAGGCTGTGCTACAAATGCCACTATCTGGTCCAAAGGGCCAAAATCTGCTCTCAGTTACACTGGTGAATAATGCCAGAATAACACCACTAACTTCAGTGGATTGCTGCTGGATTTACACCAGTAGAAATGAATGCTGGTTTTGCTCCAGAAGGATTTTTGGTTTTACATGCTAGTCATTTAATTCTTTGTTCAGTTTTTACTAGTATGGGACATGATCCTGTATGGTGCTAAACCCTTTCACTAGAATTAAGGTCTTGATTGTGATCTCCCTTGCCCTGCTCTTTCACCAGTGCAAATCCATGGACTACAATAGACATACTCCTGATTTACACCAACATCAGGCAAGAAAGTGAGATGTTCAGCATCTTCAGCTCTGAGGATTAAGCCAGTATTTGTTTAAGAGAAACTGACATGGGGCTGAAAAGTTTGAGCAGTGGTTACATAAGCCACTGATCTGCTTCAATTTCCTTCTCACGTGCCAACAACAACAGGGAAATTTGCTTTCGGAATCAAACCTGTAAATGAAAACGGTAAATGAATTCAAGCAGCACTCAATGAACAGGACTCCTGCCAGATTCAAGGCAGTATATGCATTCACTCATTGTCATTTGCACAGCCGCCAGATTAAGTCTGTCTCTGTTATTTAGTGAAATTCTGACATGCTACATAGAAATGAGGAGAACATTTTCAGAGCTTTGGTGTGGTTTTTGACTATACCTCCACTCCCATCCACTCCTTCACCATCCACTCTATTATCTTTCTCCTCTCCCCCTTCTTCCTGTCTTTCATCAACTCCTCCCATCTCCTTACTCAGTTGAATTCTACCACCTTAAAAGATAAGGATGAGCCAAGCTTGAAACACATTGGCAGATGTGGGAAGCTTGCACTACAGCTGCCCAGACTGTGTTCTGGGGTTCAAAAGTGTACTTAATTCCACCACTTTTCAACAGGAGGGGATGGATAACCCAGTGGTCTGAATGCTAATCTGGGATTTTGGAGACTCAGGTTCAATTCCTTGCTCTGTCCCAGCCTTCCTGTAGGACTTGGGAAAGACATTTAGGCACATAAAGATGCAGATAGGCACCTAGTAGGATTTTGAAAATGCCTAATTCTTTTAAGTATGAGGTCTTGAGTGTAGTATAAATGTGCAGGGAGATTAGATTAACATTTGGGATTAGACTAAGAAGTACAAATATTTTGTATTTTGTGAGTATAACATACTACATATATGCAATTTACATTTATTTAATTGAATACTACACTAACTGGATAAAGAGACCTAAATATAGGGAAAGAAACTAGAGTGAAAGAATAAATGGTAAATTAAAGTGAATATATCTGAACAAGTGTATCAAAAACTAGTGGTATATCTAATTTCAAAAAATTATGTTCTCTCTACAAATCTGCTAGTAATTCCATTTGCTTTATCAGATTTTTGTAGATGTTACAAAATGCTAGTACCAGCTGTCATGCATATATTCAGAAAGGAGGAGTTAAGAAAAGAGCATTTTCAATGCTTTCAAGATCTTGTGGGAGAGCCGGTTGAAAAAAACCAAACAAACAGAATTTCTGTCCCACAGGAAATTCCAATAGTTTGATATTTGAATTACGAAAAACAATAAATATCAAATATTTTCATTAAATGGAATATTAAATTGATTTGGAAATGTCGTTTGACATTTTCCATAACAATGAAATGTTTTGATATTCCTTAGTCAAAATATTTAGTTTTGGTTTGTTAAACCAAATCAAAATACTTCTCTTCAATTTAATACAAATTATTAATCTGTGCCCAACTGAGCTTCTGCTTTGCTTCATGGGAGTTCAGGTTCCTCAGGCTCCCATTCTCCTGTGTGGGCTAGAATCCCCATTTAGACTACATCTTCCAGGCTGCACCTTGATCACGTGATTCCCACAATCCGCCACTGTGGTTTAACTGGGATGGAGATGCCAGTTCCTCCTGGGAGATGTAGTCCATCCAGGGAGACTAGAGAGAAGAATGGTGACCTGAGGCATTTGAATTACAAGTTCCTTGAGGCAATGACAAATCTCAGACAGACACAGATTAACAACAAAGCGACCCCCCATTTTGTTTTTATTTGGGTTGACAAACCAAAGTATTTCAATTCAGGGACAATCAAACCTAAAACAAAATATTTCATTTTGATTTTCCCCAATGGAAAACCAAAAAAAATTCAACAAAAAACAGAATTTTCTGGCAGAAAACCCCAACCACCCACATTTCAGTGGAAGATTCCCAACCAGCTCTACTTTCAGCCTGATTCTCATTTACCCTAAAGCACCGGTTCTCAAACGTATTTGATCATGCCCCTTTTTGTTGTGTCTGTAGAAGTTTACGCCCCTCCCTCATGCCACACGAGTACATATACCAATAAAAACAATTTTAAAAAAATCAACATGCAACTCACTAAATATTAAAAAACCCGTAAGACATTGATTCAGACAGAGCCATTTAAGTCTATAGCATGTAACTCTCCAGCCACCCAGCTCTGAAGGCAGCGCCACTCCCAGCAGCAGTGCAGAAGTAAGGGTGGCAATGCCATACCATGCCACTCTTACTTCTGCACTGCTGTTGGCATCGGTGCTGCCTTCGGAGCTGGCTGCTTAGTCAGTAGCTGCCGCTCTCCACTCTGCCTCCTCAAGCTTTCCAGATTGAGAGCCTTACACCACTCTGCCAGTGAAGAGGGGCTTTAAAGTGGGCACAAATGATGTTTACATTCATTTTAAAGCCCCTTTACGCCGGCACAGTGGTGTAAAGTGGCTTAATGTAAGTGAGAACCAGGCACTTAGAAGCCAACCTTGGAAAGCAGAGAGAGTTTCTGAAGCGCCTGTTAATCTGATAAAGAGAATATATTGCTGATCTTGCAAGGAACAAACGGGAGTTAAAAGCATCAATCTGCGCACACAATAGACACACTCATGAGGGTTTTTCATAGCTATAGCTAATGGAAAGGAAAGGCTTATTTACTTTTCAAATCTTTTCTCGGACAACCCAAACCAAGAGCAGTGACATTTCTCAGCAGAACTGCCGCTCCCTCCAGTGTGGGATTACAATGTTTACCTCCTCAGGGACTGAAGAGAAGCCCTCCCATTGCTACTGTTATGCCAGCCCCTAATTCTCAATGTTAGTCTTGCCTGCCTGGTGTATGACATCAGCAGACTCAAGGGAGCTGTGGAAAACTCATCAATTTGGCTCTTTGCATCAGGAAAACAAAGCTGGAACACTTCACCATACTTTCCAATGAGAGTAACTGATCCCTGGATCTCCTCTAATAAGGCTGCCCTTGATTTCTGCAATTCATCGATTCCAAGGCCAGAAAGGAACATCGTTATAGGGTTGACAGTCCTCCAGGATTATCCTGAAGTCTCCAGGAATTAAAGATTAATCTTTAATTAAAGATTATGTCATGTGATGAAACCCCCAGGAATACATCCAACCAAAATGGGCAACCCTAAATTGTGATCACCCAGTCTGACCTCCTGTATAACATGGGCCATAGAACTTCCCCAAAATAATTCCTAGAAAATGTCCTTTAGAAAAACATCCAGTCTTGATTTAAAAATGTATTAAGGGAAGGCCCATCCTTGGAATGATCTATAGTTTGTCCAGGACTCTTATAGTGTTTACATCTTCTGTATACAGTAATCAAGAGGAGAAGTGCCAGTACCACACACAACTCTCATTTACACTAGAAACCATACTTTAGTTCAGTGGAGCCCAGTCTGCTGCTATTGATTTCAATGGCAAAATACCCAAGGCCTATTCTCCATTGTCTTACTCCATGTTTAGTCATTTTCACCAGTGTGCAGTGCACGTACAATGCTGTAGTTCTGATGTGGTGGTTTTTTACAGCCTCTTTGCACTAGTGTGAATGAATACACATGGTACAAAGCAGTAGGCGTATCATAAGTCTAGATTGACCAAAAGCAGAATGTAGCTCCTATTCTTCACAATTCACTTGCTGTCATCACCATGGGCAAAGAAAGGTTGCAGAAAGATAGGTGGACTATACACCAAGTTGTATATTTTCATCAAAGTAATTTTGACATGAATGGCTTTTCACCAAAACTGAATTTTTGATGGCAAACTTCATTTGATAAAATTTTCCATTTTGGGGGGAAAATGTACACTGAGCATTTTTACCAGAATCTGAAATTCTTTTTACCACAAGATGTTTTCAAAACACATTTCTTAAGCCAAAATGCAAACAAGTTTTCAAAAACTAAAAACATTTTTCAATTTTCTGATTTTCATAAACAAAAAACAAACCTGCTTTTACTGGAAATATTAACAAAAATGGAAAAAAGGATTTTTCAACCAGCTCTACCGTATCATGATATAAATGAAGACATCTACTGAAATCCTGACGTTATATGGAAAACCCCATCAACAGATGCTTAACATTAACTTGATAATACAGCTGCAAGCAATCATGCTTCCATGTCACATCTGGGTTCTGGACACACATTTCTGAGCACAAAGGATGATCATTTAAAACCCAGTTGTGGCTTTTAGTCACTGACCTAAGTAGGAGGTGGTGTGGAACTGCACCACCCTGAAGCAACTCCAGAAGGGATTGGACACCTAGCCAGAATGGGTGGAGTTACAGGGTCATGGCCCCACCTCCTCCCTCTTCCCTTTGGGATGATTTGCACTGCCAACGTGCACAAAGGGAGCAATCTCTGTGTTCTTCTAAATGCAGGAACTTGTTGTCCTGGTCCTTTTGGAAACTTCTAATGTCCCACCCCTCACCCACTGAGAGTACTCTGCTCTCCCAGCCAAGAACTAGGGACAGTCTGGCCCTTATTGAGTGGGTGATGTGTTAAGGTCTTGATTCTGACCACATATTGTGCATAATTGGTATACATGACCCCATACATGCATAGCACCAAAAGGTGAAATTCTCTATGAATCTGAGACATTAACATCAGCCTGTGCACCGAATGGTTGCTGCCATGGGACACTGCAGCTTTTTAGAAATGAGTTACTGTAGGTCATGTAGGCGTATCCAGTTAATCTGTTCTGGAAGATGAAAGTGAGCCATAAATGGAGTAACATTCGGGAGATTTCAGCCATAGGCACTAATTACGTGCACACTCTTGCCTGAAACAATCATACGTGGAGCACAGTATCTTCTATATTTCCGCAGAAACAAACAACCCTCTTCCCTCCAATGCAGCTGCATCGCTGTAGCGCTCAGTGAGGACGCTACCTTCTCTGGTCAGCATAGGTACTCCACCACCCCAAGAGGCAGTAGCTATGTCGACAAGAGAAGCCCACCTGTCAACGTAACGTGGGTATAAATGTGTCGCTCGGGGGGTGTAGATTTTCCACATCCCGGAGCGATATTATACCGATATAAGTCTGTAGTGTAGACCCAGGCTCTCATGCAAAACCCAGCATTCACATGGATTTGTACCTCCCCTTTGTGGAATTTGTGCCACCATCCCTTCTTTTCCACTCCCCGCCCCCACAAATGTGTCATATACAGCCACATTTTTGTCATCTGTAACAGTGAGACTTAAGCTCTTCCCACTTACACTGTTGTAAATCCGGGATAACTCCACTGAAGTTAATGGAGTCACATTCACGTAAAGCAGGTGTAAGTGGGAAGAGGGACAGAGCCACTAGAGTTGAAAAATTAGTCCAAGGATAATTTCATAAAAATTCTTTTGATGTTCTTCATTTTATTTAGCTGAGTCACAACACCATCCCTAGGAAGACACATTGGAAGACGCATGACAGTTGTCCTGAAAACTTGAGCAGTGACATGTGGCAATTCCTCTCTGTGCAGGGAAAGTCACGTTGCATGTTTTTTCCCCAAGCACAGCTTACCTTAGAGGATGCTTCACAACATAAAAGTCAGAGCGTGGGGGAGCACTGAGAGGAAGACCACGTGCTACAAGATCTTTCAGTTCTAGCTGCTAAATCTGGCAGGGCATTCCTAGGAGGGGCCCTCAAGTAATGTATGCCTTATACTACAAGTGTTGTCAGGTAAACCATCCTTAACTCCTATATTTCACACCATTATGTAAATTAAAGATGCACTACTTTGGCTCATACCCACATGACTATTTCCACTGATGTCAATGGAAAGTCACATGAGTAAGGGCTGCAGGGCTGAATCCTGCCTTTATAATACACTTCTAGATTTCCAAACCCATGGCACTGTTTTCAAAATAACCAAGTGAGGTGGTGGGGGCGGGGGGAAGAGTAGGGGAACTCTAAGATGGATAAATGTCAGACAAAGCTTGACATGTACACAATAACCCTATGGTATGACAACGTGAGGGGCCCCATAAAGTTTTCCATTGTTATTTGTTTTGGAAAACTTGTATGACTCATACATTGGGCTTTGCCACTTGTGAGCAATGTATGACCATCCCTATCTTGTTGTAATAAGCACTCTGTAGCACTCCACACAGAGTTTCTCCCTCTCCTTCCTCACAGGATACTAACCTCAGTTACTATTCTGGTCCTTGTTATGCTTGATAAAGAAATGGCTAGATTGCACGACTGGAATGAGGCACATGACAGACAACAAAATATGTGAGTAGAAGCCTTCACGTGGTCATAAGTGTGGGTGAAACAGTGACCATATTTAGCAGAGATCTGCCACAACCAACTAACAGAGCAGTGATCAGCATGAGCAAAGAGATACACTGTTCAGGGTTACAGTTAGATTATAAACTTCAAGTGGGCAAGAACTACATCTTGTGCAGCGCCAAGCACAGTCGTTATTCAATAGTAAGTAATAAAAATACACTGGCTTTTTCCAGTAATTCTCCTTTTTCACATAAAAATCAGAATCAAGCAGTAAATCTTTGTAATTTCAATCACTTTCTGGCAACCCTGGTAGAAAATACTATCGTTTAGATTGAGACGGGTGCTGCCATTCTAAATTCCTCTTTCTTATTGCTTCTAATTTTCTTTGACAAGTTTACCTTTGAGCTGAAACTTCACATACTTGGTCTCCATCCAAATAAATTTGGGAGGATGTCAGAGGTGGATTCTGAGGAAAAATTGGTTCAGCTGGTTTTTAGTGAAATAACTGTGGAAACAAAAATACCTTGTCAATTTAAGTGGTTCCTTTTTTTTTTTTTTTTTTTTTGACCGCTGTTAAGCAAGGTACTTGGGCACATGCTTAACTTTAAGCACTTGATCAGTCCCATTGACTTCATGTGTTTAAAGTTGGGCACATGCTTCAGTACCTGCTGAATCAGGACCTTTTCTAGCATATCTTGAAAAATGAATGAATGCTAAAACTTCAGATCTGGGCAATGTTCCTGCAAGCCCTCTGCCCATGGAAGTTCTATTGAAATCAGTACATTTTGCATGTGGCCGGCTTGTAGGATTGATATGTATGGCTAGGGCCAACACACTCGCTAAGTTTCAAATTTTTTAAATTGTAGGGTCAAATCATGGGATCACTGATTTAACTGGGAGTAGAATTTGGCCCATAATAATTTAAACTTATACATCTGTGCATATGCAGTAGTTGTAGCAGATCTTTCCGTTCTGAAATTCGATCTGCACTGTGCATGCTGCCCCTTCCCCAGCATATGGGATTTCACATGAAAGCTTTTGCAGAATTCAGAAACTAAAGCAAGCAGTTTGCCAGCAGAGTCAGTTAAGCAAAATGTGTAAATATGCAATTAATATTACAGGCCTGGATCCCACAAGCATTTACTACAGGATATGTCATTCAGTACTGGGAGTTGTCCCATTGACTTCAAATGATTGACTCCTTGCATTAAACAAGTGGCATTGACGGTATTCAGGATCAAGATTCAGTCTACTCTAACATACATAATTTAATGCAAAAAAGGTGAATAGATTCTGAAAAATTCCATTGCCCAACTGCAGTTCCACTTTTACCCCAACTCGTTTGCTGCTCGCAAAGACTATTTAAATGCCACAGTTTGGGGTTTTACTTAGTATTTTTATTGTTTCTCCCCCTGCCTCTTCTCTGTCCCTCTTTTTTTTTTTTTTTAAAGGATATTACAAACCCAACTACCACATTAATTCAACATTAAAGCTGAAACTGTAAACACACCAAAGTCAGGAAATTATAATGCTTAGACTTCCCTGAATCTGGAGCAACATTACATTTGTCACATTACACAAGTGCACTAATCATGTTGATGATTGTTTATGCCTTTAAAAACAACATGGACAGTTCAGGCAATGTCGCCAAATTAGCAAAGCTTTGGGAATCTTAGCTCTGGAATTTCCTGATTTTGAAGTGAGCTGTAGCTCACAAAACCTTATGCTCAAATAAATTGGTTTGTCTCTAAGGTGCCACAAGTCCTCCTTTTCTTTTTGCGAATACAGACTAACACAGCTGATACTCTGAAACCTGATTTTTTGTGTTTAGGTTCTTAAACTTAAAATCGCACTGAGGTAATGTTTTGCATTTCATTCTTTTAAACTTGCCTGACAAATACTGGGATTCCATTAGATTTTACAATCTAAACAGGATTAGATCTGATCAGCCGTTGTACATGAAACCACCAAGGACCAACTACTTACTGGAGGAAGTGGTGTTAGTATTTCAGTAAGCAGAACTGCCATAGGTAGCTTTTCAGTAGGTAGCATGAAGTCACTGCTGATCTAGTCCCCCAGCATGGTGGCTCAAAATCAAGCCGTAGATATTTCAGCAAACTTCTCAGTTGGATTTCAATGAGGAAATCTGCATTAAAATCAAGGCCACAATGTTAGGGGATATTGTGCTACTGGAAGTACTATCTTTCAGGTAAGATGTATGTAATATCTGACTCTGAGTCTTCTAGACTACCTTGGGTGATTAAAAATGTATAAATTCCAATTTATGTAGGTACTTTTGCCTGTTTGAATTCTTCCTGCCCTTTTAATTGAATAGTTTTCTTCCTTATTTTCTACTGTAACATTACTGGAAGTCTACAGTTGCATTATTGCAGATAATGCTAATGCGGGGTGGGGGGAGCGGTGCTGAAAATTCAAAGTGTAGACACACCTTGTGTCTACATATTCAGTTCTGGTGTGAATGGACAACTCCAAACACATTAGTGAGCTTACAACGCTTTAAAATAAATTCTAGGATTTACTTTAAAACAATCTCACCCGATTCCGCACCACCACCACTTTTCCTAGCTGTAAAGAAAACCAGTCTCATTTTCACGCCACAGAAAAATCTTTACTGAGTGTCTTTTTGTTTACTTCACAGAGTTTTCCAACTGATGTTGATGTTTTAAAGAAAAAAAGTCTCCTGAACTTAAAGTTTTTACTTAAACAAATTGATTAGTAAAAGGAAAAAAAAATAAGTTAAGGCAATATGGAAAAATAGGGAGATACCATTTGTTTTCTCTTACTTACTTCTGGATCAAAACTACCTTTTAATAAAATGGCTTATTAAATGTACTGCAACACATTGCCGTTGCAGCTTGTTGTTTTTGTCAGTGTGTATCAATGCCACCATGGAAACACCACAAACTTGCTGAAATACATGTAGCATACATATGAACACAGATCTTTCCACACCTTTCCATTTCTATTCAGCATTTCAACCACAAAGTGGCGCTAGTGCAAAAGCTAACAGTTAGTGGGCAAACCCTAATTCCCTCCTTTTCTAATCACCCATGATTACTCATGAAATATTGGCTTTACCTATCCTTTTATTTACTAAAGTGCATCTCACATGTGTATAAATGTCATAATAAATATACTGTTTTACTGTGTAATTTACTGTGTAATACACAAATTAAATAGCTAGAGACACACACATATACAGAAACTATTTTAAAACATAAGTGTCTGAAGGCTCACCCAGGCCTAAAATGAACAGATCAATGCTTTAGTCATCAGCACAATTTAAAACCACAAAATAAATATCATACTTTCTTTCCATGGCATGTATGTAGTAATATTTGTAAGTCTTCAAAGTAATCTCATTGATATTTTAAGGACTGAATAGAGTATCCGTTTAATAAAGTATTACCCTGTCAGTACTTCTGACATGACGGTTACCTTTAAAACAAATCAATCATTTTCATAGGTAACCATTCTACTCTTTCACTTTATTAGCAACAGTTTTACATAATATTGAAAGCTGTAGAAGAGCCACTTGTAGTTCTAAGGATTATGGTGAAAATGTAGAACAAATGAAGATAAACACTTGCAAAGGTGAACAGAAAAATATGTCAGGAGCAGTTTTGAACCCTTTAAGGGAAAGTCTGGGAAACTGAAAGTAATGAACATATCTTCGCTTTCTCTAGCTGTAAAAATGAATACCCCGTCTACAATGCTTTTTACAGAGCACACATATTTGGCAAGATTAAGGTGTCACATCTCAAATTACAAGGCGTGTTGTTGGCATGCAGACACAAGTACAGAGCAAAACCCCTCAAGTTGTGCACAATGCATGGTTCTGGTTGGTTTACCTCCCATCAGAGGTAGCCAGCCCCTCTATGCAGAAATCGTTTACTTGTAGTCTACTTGTTTCCCTTCTTTCTCCTGGACTGGCTGCAATAGCGAAGTTCCCGGCTCTGGGCTGTCTTCAGAAACTTAACCCTTTGACTGCTGCTGCTGGAGCATAATACTGGCCTGCCACAGGAAATATTTGTATTGCTGGCTATTCAGGAGATTTAAAAGGCACCCAGGTCTGACTGCACTGTGTGTATGAGGGGGAAGAGAATTTACATCTGACTCCACTTTTTGTTACAAAGGCTCTAAAAAAAAAAAAAAAAAGTCTTGATGGAAGTTCTGCAGACAGGGAAAGTGTGAAGAAGAAAACGCGTTAGAGTTGCTCAGCCTTTAAGCTACCTGTGGATTGTGAGAGCAGCAAGTTTTAGCAGAATATTCTTAGGAAGCATCGGTGGAAGACTGCACTTTTTCCTTCTGAGCCAGGGCATTCAGATGCGACAATCAGCTCAGCCAGTGATGATGATATAAGGCAGGTACACTGTGTAAAGTACAGAGGTCTGCAATGGTGGTATTTTACGGATGATGATAGTCATATTTTTTTAAAAGTCAACTTTTCAATTGACAGCTGAAAATAGATCCCTAAAACGTGACAAACCTCCAGCTAGATTTAAAGGTTCAAAGGGAGCTAGAAAGATGCTCTGAGGGCATGGGAGGTGAAATCACACTATACAAAACAAGGGGGAAACTAGTTGGGGTTAATAATGAAATCATATAAAACACATCATCACACAGAACTGAGATTCTTGAAGGAAATGTCTTCCCCAGAAGAGCGCGCGCCCCATACAAACGGTTCTGTGTGCCCCCTTGATTGTGGTTATGACTTGCTCAAATTATACTTGAATCAAATAGAAAAGAAAGATGACATAAGCATTTAAATTTAGAGAGAGACTATTAGAGGCACGCAGCTAAAATTATCAACGATCGCTGTGAGCGATCACTCTAAATAAAAAAAAGTTTGGAAACCAGTCACTGCTGACGGCTGATGAACTTTCCATGGTTTTGGCACCCCCCGTCCTTTTCTTAATGGGCTAATCTAGAAATCAAAACGTGAGGAATATCTGCCCACGAATCCACCCCCGGGTTCTCTTCGAACAAACGAATATTGCTTCCAAATTGGGGAGGACGGGGAGGCACTTGGCTAACAAAAATGCTAACCGACCAACCAACCCAGCAGGTTTAAAATTTGGAGTTAAATTTAAAAAAAAAGGGGGGGGGGAGGGGGAAAGGCTTATTAGAATGTACTTCCTTCTGCTTTTCTTTTTCACCTGTTTTATGTGCCCTTTAATGACTCCTGAACGTGGGTAAGAATAGCAACACATGTAAACAGTTTGACCAGGGTGTGTGAGCGCCGGAGAGAAGGTGGACCATTACAGTGGACCATTATAGACATTGGGGCTATAAAATACTTGTCTTCTGAGAATCGTGTTTAGAAAGAGATGTTTATGATTTAACAAAGGAATTCTGTGAAGTGTTCCCTGGTGCGGACACTGTTCTTAAGAATAGGAGGAGATCCTGGTAGGAGGGGGATAAAATGATCAACAGGTCTTTTAAATGGTGCTTCTTTACAACACACACACGGGGGGTGGGGGGGAATACCTTTATGGGGGGCTTGTTCGTTTGCAAATAAAAAAGGGGGGGGGGCTTCACTCGCCGACTTTCCCAACCAGGCAGCGTTATTGGAAAGGGTAGGTAGGGAAGGCAGAGTGTGGCAATAAAGGGGTTAATCCGCAGAGCACGGAGCCATCTGGCTGAGCTGGTTTGTTATAATCGAGCAGATTATGTTCACGGGACTCAGAGTTTAAGGCTCCTCTCCCATAGAGCAACTCTGCCCAGCCCAAGCAAACCAGCTTTGGGACTTTGAATGAACATATTTACATCAACCTCTCTCTTCATGTCGACTTCTCTGGAAACATTCACACGGATGCCATGGTTACTCCTACCACGGTAAGGGAAATATGACATTTTCTAATAGGGGGCGGGGGGAGAGAAGAGGGGTTCTTTAAAAACCTGAAAAGGGGGGGGGTCGTCTCGTTGAAAGATCTGTCCCAACCTCTGGAGCCTGTCTCGGTGCGTTCACCCCCAGATCTTTCTTTAGCCTGCAGACTCCGCTCTCGCTGTTCTCCACCGCCTGCAGTTCGGGGTCCGCTGCAGGGAAGCAGCCCGGCGGGGCGGCGGGATAATATAAGGTGCTAAAGGCATCCGATTTAAGAGGCAAAAGCAAAGACGACTCGTGGCTTTATTTTAAGAGGGAAGCCAGCACCTTCAGCTATAACAAAAGCGTTGAGAAGCCTGAGCAGGGAATGCAAGAATCAGCTTCAGCACACTTGCCCCGGGGGAAAGTTAGAGGCCCTGAGCGGCAGCGGCAGAAAAATCCCCCCCCCCCCCCATTTCTAGACCTCGTAACTAACTTCGCTGGCGCTTTTTCTTGTGCCAGGCACGGAGCGCCCATGCATGACCTTTTAAAACTACCCCCACGTTCCCTTCAAACCCAACGGCTCCCTTCTCTGGAGGGGACCGGAGATCAAAGGGTTATCTGCGTCTAGGTGAACCGATGCATTCGCGTGGAGTTGGCAGGGCAGGGACCCTACTCCGACACTGCGCGAGTCCCAGGCTCTGGAAAGTGCCTTCTAGGAATGCAGCAGGCAGCCCCACGCGCACAGAAAGGGGAGTGAAAGCGGCTTCTCAGCCAAACAGCTGAACCGAAGCTTAGAAAGTCAGTTACTGACGGGGGGGGGGGGGTATTTTGGGGAGGGGACCCAACGGCTCTTAGTGTGTGTGTGTGTGTGAGGGGGTGTCCTCGGCTGGTTCAGATAGTTCTCCAATCCGTTCTTAATCCTTCGTTAAAACAAACATTTGCCTCCTCTCTGGCTCTCTGAATGTGCCCTACCTCGAGAGAGGAATGGCTGGGGTTGAATTAGGCTACTACGCGGGCCGTGCCTGATTCCCCTGTTGCAAACCCGTGACTTAGAGACGAGAAGGGGGCTTCCTTTTCCACAGACGGGGATGTGCGAGGTGGGCTCCGCTCCCTCCCCCGAAGCGCTCCGAGGAAGCCCCCTTTGCTGCTAGGCTGGCGCGACGCGTGCACCCGGCGTGTGAAGTTTGCCCTCGCGCTGTGCCTACCGCCAAGTGCCCTGACAAAAGACAGGCCGCCCAGGCTCAGCCGTACCTGCTCTTGTGTATGAGAGAGTGAAGGGTGACAGGCTGCAACTCCTGCCAAAGGGGTCAGCAACAGCCGACGTACAACGACCCCAGCCCCCCACCCCGCTTGTGGCCCAATGGACAAAAGCAGCCGACAGGCCGGCGCGTGAGGAGCGAGTCCAGCTGCCTGTAGGAGGAAGGCTGGTCTGGGATACACACGTGTCCGTATCAGGAGCTCTGGGTGTGCGAGAGAAAGGGGGCGAGGGGGAGGGAGGCTAGGAATGAATGTGGGGAGGAGTGTGTAGGGAAGTTGGGGGTGTATCAGTGGGGCTAGGGAGGGGGTGCTGTGGCGTGGTAGGCTGTTGAGGTTAGGGATGTGGGTTTTTTGTTTTTTTTTGCTGGGGGGATTAAGTGGGGGGTGTGTGTGTGTGTGTGTGTGTGTATAAAGGGGAAAGATCAGGGGTGTGGGGGGTGAAAGGATTGGGCCAGAGGAGAGGGAAGGCTGTGTGTTTGGTGCACATGACAGGTGAAGGGTGCAAGGGGGAACGCAGCTGGGTGAGTGGTTGGAAATCAGGGGTGTGTTTGGGGGACCGTAAGGGGAAGTAAACACGTGGGAGGGAGAGAGGAGAAAGGGTGTGGACTGGGGATAGGGTTGCGGGGGGGGGTGAAGTTGTTGGGGGGGGGATGTAGGGGGGGATGGGGGGTTCTGTAGTGGAGGCATAGGATGAATGGGTGGAGGGGGAAGGGCACGAGGCTGTGTGTTTGGGGAGGACAGGCAGCTAAGGAATGCCTGTGTGGGGTCTAAAATGAGGCCTGTAGGATTCTGTCGGGGGGGAGGAGTCTGTGTATGGAAGGTAGGGGCCCTGTGGAAGCAGAGAGCACCTCAGGGAGTGGGGGGTGGAGAGGAAAGGCTATGCAGGGCGGGGATGGTGGGTGAGTGTGGGGGAAGATCAAGGGAACTGCAAAGGTGTATGGGGAGGGAAGAGACTGGAGTCTGCAGAGCAGGTGGCCAGGGGTTGTGGGTGAGGGAGGGCAGGAGGCTGGTGGAGCCAGGAAAAGTTCTCATGTGTAGTTGGGAGGCAGGGTTGAAGTAAAAGGTGCGAGTGGGGATTGGAAGGGGGGGTGGGTGAGCTAATGGGGATTATGTGGGTGGGATGAAGTGTGAAGGGAGGGTAAAGATGTGGTGGGGTTTGAGGAATGTGGATGTAGATGGGAGGATGAGGGATGTAAAGAGGGTGTAGATGGGGGGGAAATGCATGGGGTTCATGTGAAGGGTAGGTGAGCGGCACAAACACAAGGCGTAGTTTTAGAAGCGAGATGGGGTGTGGAAGTGAGAAACATTGTGAGAGGAGGGAGAACAAAGTGCAGGGGTGTATAAAGTTGTGGGGGTGTAAGGAGTGAGGTAATGGGTGTGGGGTGCAGAAGGGGCTTAGGCAGAAGAGGAAAAAGATGCATGTTTGTGGGAGGTAGGAAGCATGTATGGGAGAAGGTAAGGCACATGGAGGCAAAGTGTGATGAAAGGGACAGCAATAGAGTTGTGTGTTGGGGGAGGTCAGTGTGAATTCAGGGCTGGGTAAGGGGAGTGTGATTGTCTGAAGGGGGATGGAGGTATAAGGTGTGGGTGCGATGGGAGAAAGAGGGGGTGAGGGAAGGGGATGTGAGGGAAAGGGAACAGTACATTAGCAGAGAAAGGGGCTATAATTATGTATTGACACTATGTAAGGTGTGGGGAGCAGAGGGAGTGGGAAGGCTGGTTATGTGGAGGGGTAGTAAGGGTATATGTCTGAGGGGAGTCAGGAGTGGGAGTAGAGTGTGTGGTATTATGGGAAGGCAAGGGGTGTTGGTAGGGACATAGATTACATGCAGAGGAAGAGGAAAGGGGATATTGGAAATAGTTAAGGAGTTAGTGATGAGGAAGCCGGTATATCTGTGTGAGGGGTTCAGGAATACGGTTGTGTCTTTGGGAAGTATGGGGGGATGGTGACAGTTTATGTCATGAGAGTGGGGAAGGCCATTATGGGTGTTTATGAGTGAAGGAAATAGCTACTCAAGTAAAAGTGGTGGGGAGGGAAGAGGGTCAGGATGTGTGAGGATGCATGGATAGCGTGGGGGGTTTGTGGGAGTAGGCAAGTAGGGAGAGCTATGGGATGGATGGAGTGTGTGTGGTGAAGAATAGGAATGAGTGTGTTTGGGGGGTCTGGTCTAAATGCAGGACAGTATGGATGTAGGTGTGGAGGATTTGTGTAAGGGTGTGGGAGGTTACATATGCATGAATGGCAGTGTGAGTAGTTTTGGGTGTCAGTTTGGTGTAGTGGAGAGGGTATGGGAAGGGTAGATGAATTCTTGTTGCAGGTGGACGCAGGTGATGCGGGGTGGGGGGATTGGTAGATGTGGTTACTGTTTGTGAATTGGGTTAGGGATGCATGGGTCCATGGGGGTTGTGTGGGAGGTGGTGTTTAGATTATCGGCAGAGAGAGAGCTTTAGAGGTAATTGTGTGTTGGGGTAGGGAGATGGTAGTAAGTTTGGGGACATGCAGTAGATGAGCTGTGTGTAAGAGCCTGTGATTATTGAGGGGCTTGCGTCTGGGCAAACGTTATAAAGGTGTGTGTGAGCAATGCTGTTTGTATGTGTATTGGGGAGGCTATTGGGAGACTGACGTGTGTGATGGGGTTGCAACAGGTCTGAACGTGGGGTCTGGTTGTGTTGGAATAAGGGGGTTGAGAGGCAGTATAGGTGTTAGAATGGGGTTAGAAGTTGTGTTTTTGTAAAGGGAGGAGGGAGAAGTGGCTAAATTGAACAGGAGTGTGAGAGGTTGTATGTATGTGTGAGGGCAGAGAAATGTGGGGGAGAAAGGTGAATTGCAAAGGTGAAGAGCACCATCTCGGTGTACCTGAAGGAAGAGCATCTGGCTGAAGTTGAAGACTGAGGCAATGCTGAAGGCAAGAGGGAAACACTGAGGAAGTCTCTTCTCCATAACAATCCTGTCCATTTGAGGCATGTGTTCTCAGATTGTTAAATTGATCTGCAGACTTGGGGTCCTCTTAGGCACTGTGCTATGCTTGTATACTCTGATAACCACACTGAAAAAGGCTGCCCACTTCCATCTGCAGCTGGTCAGAAGATTGAGTCTGGTATGATCAGGCAAAGATGTGGCTACTGTGATCGGCTCAAACACAACACCACAGCTCGAATACTGCAATTCTGTGGGCCAGGACCTCAGCTAGCATTGAAGCCAATGTAGTTTTGCTGACTTGCACCAGCTGAGAATCTGGCCCACTGTAACCAGGAATCCCCATGTCCTGCAAAAGCCCTAGCAACTTCAGGGCTCAGCAAGCCCACTTGGTAAGCAACAAAGCATGCCAGGAAAACATCATCCTAATTCAATACCATCTGTACTGATTCTCCACTGAACGCGGAGTCCAACTCAGGATCCTTTTCCGAATTTTTCAAATTCATGCATGGAATTGGTTCTAGCTACCTAATAGACCATTTCCCTCTGTGTGTGATCACAAACTCCCATGATTGTTACATCCCACTGGAACAATGAAGCACTTGACCAACAGAGGGAGACTCATGACCACAGGAGACAGACACTCCATAGGAACTGTGCCAAGACTATGGAACTCATCGCCAGATGAAATAAGAATGACTACAAGTGTGCTGAGCCCACAGCTTAGTCCAAACAATCCCACAATAATACCCTTACTTATACCAAAGCTCGTGCTTTATATTCCATAATATTAAAAAAACAAACAGCAGCAAACAAATCCATAAGTCTGCCAGAAGGGAAGGGAAACACATTGGTTGCAGAGGTGCAGTTGGTGCTGGAGTTTCAGGGGCATACAGGAAGGTGTGGGAGTTTAGGGGCAAGAGCATGGGAATACGTATTAGCTTTGGCAAACTTCATACACAATCCTGACAACAAAGCTATTGAAATCTATATTTGCAAAGGGTGGAGGATATTATTTTCTGTGGGGACATGTGTGTCCATGATGAGTAAGGGTTATATTTCCCTTTCTGTGACTGTTAGAGGAGAGGTAAGGGGAGTAATAGTTTGTGGCAGTAGAGGTGTGTGGATAACAAGGACTGTGGTGTAGAGGAGGGGGTTTTGTGTGGGAGGTGTCTATCCACCTATGGTTGTAGGTCTGTCAGTGCAGGATGTGGAATTAGGTGGCGGGAAGGGAGGGGAAGTGTGTGAAGAGTGGGTGGTAGGATGTATATATGGGGTAGGTTGGGTGTTGGAAGGAATGTATAAAGCTAGACTGAGAGAGAGACAGACATGGCCTTGTGAATACTGCCTCTAGTGTGGTGCTGTACTTCCCAATGAGAAGCCCCAGGAAAGATTGAATGTATGGTGCCACTTTTGTCATCTCTCCCCAGGCACAAATAGTACAACCTACTTCCACTGATGCAGTTAGCCTGCTGTGTGGGCCACTGCAGTAGTGGGGGTGGTGCCAGGGTTCTGCCTTCTCCCTATCCCTTTGTGTTCTTCTGGGGCACATGATACCCCAAGGGGGGTTGTCCTTGTACTCCTTTGCCCCACCCCCTCCACACTCAGTTTCCCAAGCACACTCACCTATGTTTCCCAATCTGCTCTATAGTGAGGGATTGGGAGTTTTGTGTACGGTGGAGGTGTGTATAAATGGGAGGGGGTTGATGTGGATGTGGGTGTATATACTTGTATATAGTAAGGTGATGTCATCTGGAGCTCAAATACAATCAATCAATTCTATCTCAGGGTTATGGAAAGAGATGGGAGTTCATCTCATGTGTTTCCAGAACAAGGCAATCTTCAAAGCACTGTAAACAGTTTCTGTGCATCAGCTAAGTGCTTTGGTCTAACCATCACCTTAAGCAAGATAGCAATAAATGTCACAGCCATCAGCTGGTCATTCACACCCTTTAAACAATAAGTTCCTCTACTGTGGATTTGTCTAAACTACAGATTTTGCACTTGTTACTCATGTTAGCCAAGTCAGTAAATTTGGACAATCCACAAATATTTGTTCCTAGGCAGAGCCTTAGGGTAAACCACACATGTTTGTGGAATGTCTAGATTAGCATTTCCAAAGCTGGTAGTTAGATCAAGTTAATTGGCAATCAGTTAATTCAGGTTAGAACAGAAGCAAAACATCTAGCATAGGTATACCCTGAAGGGCTTGTCTACGCTTGAAAGTAAATATGGATTAATGTAGGGTGTGCATTTAAACAATAGCTATTCCGGAATAACTCCATGTA
Organism: Chelonia mydas; assembly: GCF_015237465.2. Taxonomy (NCBI): domain Eukaryota; kingdom Metazoa; phylum Chordata; order Testudines; family Cheloniidae; genus Chelonia; species Chelonia mydas. Next base: position 218,665,668 of record NC_057849.1, read on the forward strand.
TAGACAAACCCTAAAATCGAGTCCTCTCCAACAGACTGACCATCACTCATGAGGTGAATGACCAAATTCACAAGACTAGCAGTTCCTTTGATCTGTTGAGATGCAGGATTTGGAATGCATGAGGATTCAGCTCCAAACCAAGATCAGATTTTATCTTCCTGCTTTTGCAGCTATGATATATGGGCCTCATAACAATGGCTCATAAATCTATTGGCTACATTAAATCAATGCTTCCAAAGTACTATCCTTAGGATAAATGTTCAGGACCACCAAGCACTGAAGTCTTTGATAACGTTGGCATCAAAGCTGCAGTAACAAAGGTAAAAATGAGACATACGAGCCATGCCACCAACCGGCCTGATGAAAATAAAATAAATAAAATAATACTTTATAGCCAGCTGAGCCAAGAAAGATGCATCCAAAGGAGAAGGGCAGAAGAAATGCTTCAGACACATTTTGGAAGAATCTAAATGCATGCAGGGTTAGTTTGTTTCATCCTGTGGAATACACTGCATACAAGACAGCTACATGGAGAATACTGGAGCACCAAGAAGCAGGCAACAGTGCCCAGTGACACCTTTGAACCAACAGAAACCTCACCCTACATGGTGGCACTGAACCTGCCAAGAGTACGGTTATGGAGGGGTGGATGTGTGTTTATGTAGAGAAGTACACATAAGCTCATGGTATATGCAAGACACCTATATGTTTGTGCAGGGTATATTAGGATCTTGTACGTGTGATTATAGAAGAGACCTATTAAGTTTATCTGCTGGATCTCCTGTTGACAATGTAGCACGGTATTCTCAAGCACTCTCGTACAGTCATGTTTTAAATGATTGTTTCCATCACCTCCATTTGGAGTCAATTCCACAATTCAAATTTCAAGTTATGGAATTTCCTGATTCCGCTTACATTTGCTTGTCCTCCTAGTTAAACCTTCCTTAACCCTAAACACCTCCTCTCCCTCATAGGTGTTTACAATTTTCAAATACTTGTGCCCAGTTGTCTCTCTTAGCTGTCCACACTTAGTCATTGTTTGGCTATGTTATATAGTACATATTTAATTTTTCCTTACAAGTCATTCCTTCCAACTTTTAATCATTCTTGTTACTCTTCTATGAAGTCCCTCCAGTTTATCCCCATCTTTCTGGCACTGAGGTGTCCAAAAATGAAGGCAGTATTTCAGTTGTGCCAGAGATGGTGGACTTCTTTCAGCTCTTTGTTCCATGAAATGTTGCATCTGCATGTCACTGTAAACCACATTTGATTTTTTTTTAATACTCCCATATCACACTGGAAATTCATATCTAATTTATTGCCCCATGTCATGCCTAGGTCTTCCAGCATTACTGCTTTCCAGCTTTCTCCCTCGCATTTAATCTTTGTGCTTCACATTAATTTTCCCCAAATGTATTAGCTTTGATTTTTCTACTCTGAATCTTTTACTTTCTGCCCATTTTTCTAACCTTTCTAGGTCCCATTGTATTCTTTCCCTCAGGGTGTTTGCAACACATCTCCGTTTAGTATGGTCTATAAATTGAACTACATGCTGTTTGTCCGACTTCTTCCAGATCATTTAAAGATACTATTAAAAAAACAGGTCTAACCCTGATCCCTGTGGTACCCCACCAGACACCTCCTCTACCTTGATAATCACTGTTTATAATTGCTATTAGTTTACTACTCTTCATCCAGTTTTCAATCCAGGTATGTTTTGGAGAAGATAGGAGGCATGTACCTGAGCAGAAAATATCTGGGGCAGGTGCCTGTGTGTGACTGGGAAAATGTTGTATTTTATTACTTTCACCTCCTCTTCTCTGGGCTTCCTGACACCCTCTTTGCCTCTCTAGTTCACATGAGCACTGCCACTAAAATGTCTTCATTTGTTGCTCTGACAAAATCATTGTTCCTCTTTGAATTTCTGCACGGCATCAAGATCAAGCTTCTTATTACTTTTAAAGCTCTGAAATAACTCTGCCAATCATGCAAGCCTCATCTTGCTATTTGTCAGCTTCTCTCACAAATATTCCTGTGCCTTTTCCGTGCTGTCACCTATGCATCACATTCCCTTCCTGAGCACATTCGAGAAACCCTACACGATGCATTCAAGTCTCTCCTGAACAACCATGGCTGCTGTGACACTTATGGGGAAACTAGCTAACTTATACTGACAACTATATAAGGAATAATTGGGAGTAATTTATATATTCAAAAGAGAGAATATCCTGTGTAAATTTAACAGTTTATAATAAAGATGCTGGCAAATGACACTTCAACCACTCTACTAGAGACTGGATAAGAAAACAACTGTAACCTTGGTGATCACTCTCCTTAGAGGACTATCTGAAAGAACAGTAATGAAGGATACTCCTGGAAATTAATAATTTTCATCTTTAGGCTCCAGAACACTGAAATGGAATAATATTGTACAAAGATTAATCAATTACAAGAGCTAGATTTCAAAAAAGTGACTTGATACTCAGGTTTTTCTTTTGATTAATTGTATTTATTGGTCAATACTTAAAGTTCTCCCATAGATATAGGTAAGAACTCATTTTCAAGGAATTAAGAAGCAAAACATTTCATTGGATGAGCATATGAAAAGTAAAACTTCTTGATGTAGCTAGATGTGTGAGGGCATCAGAGTTGCTAGGATTTATAATGTCTATAGCGATCCTCCAGTGACTTTATCATAAACTTACAGAAAATAAAAAGTAGCATTATATAAAAGCTCTTCGGCACCAATCTGAGAATGCTACTAAGAAGAAGTCATCAACCAAATTTGGGAACCTGGTGTTCTTAAGCTCCAATAAATATGGGATGGGATTTTCAGAAGCACTCTGCATTGGCCTAACTCTGCTCCCACTGAAGTCAATGGAAGTTTTACTATTGTCATCAGTGGGAGCAGTTAGGCTAATGCTGACTGCTTTTGAAAATTCCACCCACATTGTCAGTATATCTGTTACATTCCCGCAAATGAAGGGTTATGTTTTATAAATCCATTTATAAAAAGCAGAGTTCCTGGTTTTCTTCAGTCATGCCTGGTGGGTGTCTTTAGCTCCCAAACATATCCCGGAATTCTTTGTCATCTGCAGCAGCATTTCAAAGAAGTTCTGCCTTGCCTGATCGAAGGACTTTGAGCCATTGTGGTGGAGCGTGGAGGAAGTAGAAAGGTGATGTGGTATGTGTGTATTGTGCATTTGGGAAATGGGTTTTGTCTGCCTCTGATAATGCAGAGTGTCAAGTAGGATTGCCAGGTGTTCGGTTTTTTACCTGAAAGTCTGGTCAAAAGGGGACCTGTACTGTGTCCGGTCAGATGTACTGACCGGACACCAAAAGTCCAGTTACTGTCAGGGAGAGGCAGGCGTCAGGTCATCAACCTGTGCCAGCCTCTGCTCAGCTGGGGCCACCTTCTACCTGCATCTCCTGAGCAGACAGGCTCCGCATCAGGAGCTGCAGCTCCTGTCCCAGCCCCAGAGATCCAGGGCGGGAGGGTAGTGGAGAGGATTGAGTAACAAGGAAGGGGAAATTGGACATCCATCAGTCCACTGGAATTATTCCACAGACTCTTATCCACTTAACTATCTTAAGGTTATATATGGCTACCTATCACTCTGGTGCATTAGTACTTTCCTTGTAAAAATCAGTAACAATAGCAAAGTCCTTAGTAGACTTCATGGAGACTCCGCACATCTCTCTTTTGGGGGCAAAAAACCACTGTGCTTGGGTAGGGTTTGGGGGACTGATTGTTTAGATATTAATTTACTCTTTTTAAGGGGCTGGGAGGATGGTAGAGGGTTTTGGAGTAGAAAGGGGTATCAATATTAGGAGTATCGCCCTTATAGCAGAAAGATCTTTTTCAAGAGGAAGGCTTTGCTGTGTCTCCTAAAGATGATCAAGGCTCTGGATTTGCCCAATATCCTCTTGGAGTGTGTTCTGTAGTCAGATCTAGTAGATCTTGCCAAGGGTATGGCTACACCACAGCGGCCCAACTACCGTGTTGCAGCTGCGCTGCTGTAGTGTAGACACTACCCACATCAGTGAAAGGGGTTTTTCAATCCGTGTAATTCATCTACTTCCCTGGTAGTAAGGTTGTCAGAAGAATTTTTCTATTGACCTGGCTGTGTCTACATCAGGGGTTAGGCTGACTTAACTATGTTGTACAGGGCATGAGTTCCCCACACCCCCCAGTCCTGAGCAACATAGCTAGGTCAATCTAATTTTTAGATGTAGACCAGGCCCAAGAATAGACTAGACAAGGTCAGACTGTGCTTTCAAGGCACTCCCTTGAGTAGAAGGCCGTGTGAAACTGCATGGCTTCACAAGGAGCTCAGGGAGGCAATATCCCTCACTGCTGTCCGCTGCATTTACAAGCAGTGCATACGCTGCACTTCATTTAGGATACAACAGCCTGCTTCCCTCCTTTCCCCATTGAGGCAGGAGGTCCCTATGCTCCTCAAAGTGGAGGGACTGAAACTGTACTTGGTTCTTGAGCAGGGTGTGTAAGGGAAGGGGAAGTTTTTTGTATCCTCTCTCCACCCCATGTGAGGGCCAGTCATAGCTTAAACCATTCAAATATTTGTACAAGTCAGCTGTGTAGATTGAGTTATTTTATTCTCTATTGCTCTCTGCATTCTGTCCAGATTAGCTATTACTTTTTGGTAATGCAGGCAGGCTTTTAGAATTGAAAGCCGCATTTCAGGGGGTAAAGGCACCAAAGCCTAAAGGGCAAGGGTGCCTCTTCTTAGCCCTCCTCCTCCCCACTGTCCCCAGTCCCCTATCTTTTTTTCATCACTTGAACATACAACTGCCAAAAATTTAGGCAATACCTAACTTCAGCAGGTTTGATTCTGATCTCACTTAGACTGGTGTAACCCTGCTGACTACAATGGAGTTACTCCTCAGTCATACCACAGTGATAGCAGAATCAAGCCCTTTGTCTTTAAAGCACACACTAACACAAGTCATGCAATTAGATTAATACATTTCGTACATACATTTTCACTCTGAATTCATGAATGTGTATCCAAATCTGAAATTGCCAAATTTCAACTGATAATTCTACTAAGACCTATGTACAATTATATGCCACCAAATCATACTGCACATTCCTATCTAATTTACTCTGATCAGGGTGGGTGGTGGGTTTTTTTTTTTTTTAAATCATTTACTGCTTTTGCAAGTGTGTCTATCTGTGTGACGGACTGTTACTTTCATCCACTGGGTCACCATCTGGATTTTCTTTGGCAAATCCTAGAATATGAAACCAGCCATTTTACCTCCCAAATTAAGACCAATAACTATGGATACTATCACATTTCATTTTAGTCTTCCTCAGGAATGAGTCTGGCAAAAAATCCCTTCAAAGCTCAAAGAGCCTTTTCAAAAATAAATTCCTTAGATATTTTAATGTGTCTTTAAAAAATGTTATAATACAAGGAAATTCTGTAATGTAGAAATGCTATGCTAAGGGTGGAATTGTCAAATGTGTTGTGAATTGTCTTAACTTTGCTCCCACTGAAGTCAATGGTAAAATTTCCATTGATTTCAAGTGGAGCAGAGTTATGTTAATGCTGAGTGCTTTTGGGAAAAAAAAAATCCACTCCAAATATTCAATTGCATTGCAGGCTTTAAAAATTATATATTACATAGTAACTTTCTTAGGTTACATAGGGAAAGTAAACAAATCATTCAGACCTTACAGTTTCCATTACAAGAAGCTTGCTTTCTTTGGTACTTTCTATACTACATTTATGACTGTGATAGGGATCCCAGTTACAACACAGTAACTGTGTCCCAGCTTTTTTTTATTATTTATTATTAAAGTGTGACCCTAACTGCCCCTTGATGCCAGCTGGCAAAGGACACACTGAAAACACTGTTGTCAGAATATCTAGCCAAACAGTTTCTTGTAAGGTGTATTAAAAATTGGCAACACTCCTGTCATGAATATCATTGTGTGGCGTATACGTAGGTTGTGTATGAAGAGTTAAGAACATATTTCCAGCACACACACAACGGGTTTTGGAGGCAGTGGATACATAAGTCTACCCAAGCCAGGCAATGTTGTTTAGCCTGTGTCTCCAATGCAGATTGAGCAAGGTGAGGCCAAAGACAATGAAAGCACATTTACATCTAAGGTAAACAAAGTGATTATGCCAATTGAAAAAGCAAACAGACCAAAAGATGAGAGAGAGACAGCATGGTGTCTATACTCCAGCAGAGAAGAGGAACTTTGTCTGGGTTTACTTTGGAAATAATACATTTCAAAGGTTTATTGGACAATAAGAAGGGGGAGAGAACCCCTTAGTTATCCATCATGACGGAACATAGGGAACAGCACCTTCTGGTTGTTGTTTTTAACAGGATGAATCTCCTGCCCATGGTTCATTTATACCAAATGTGTTCCTACTTTAGTATTGCCATCTATAATACAGTGGCTACCATCTGAACAACACCACGTGGCCAAAGGTCACTCTGTGGCACCCTGCGTTTGTTTCCCCCTCTTCAATGGTACCGGAGATCCATCTCATTCTCCCCTTTTATCAGAGACCAATCCAAGTGCCCGTACTCTCCAGCATGTGTGACATGGCAGGGCTTCTCCCAAGTTTAACAAGCACTCACTGCCATGCTCAATCTCCTTTAAACAGGGTTATTTGTCCAAGCATAAGCATATATCTAACAAAAACAGTTCCTCAGCTCAGCCTTAGTCCTAGGGTTTCATAGCCTCCCCTCCAGGGGGTCTCCAGTAGTCCTGCTTCTTGTAGTTTCCCAGTTCCAGTAAGCTCCCTTGTTGCAGCAAGTTTTCATTCAGCCAGCTCTGTTCCCTTTCTGGAACACAGGCCCCAGGACTACCTCTCGCTTGTTCCAGGGAGCCATCACCAGAGTTAGCTCAACTCCTCTGTGGTTCCCATCCCCAAGCACAGCCTGCCCCAATTCCACTCTACCTGCCCTCTGACAGGTCTTTATAGCCCAAGGTGTAGCCCTGCCCTCTTTCATTGGCTCAGCTGGGCCCATCTGCTCTCACACAGGAGAGCTGGGTCTGGCTTACTCCATGGGGACAAACTACCCTGTGACACCATCCAACAATGGGGAGGAAGAAAAGATTCTTAAGCAACTAAGCACCTTCTGGGATGGGGATGAAAGAGAGCATGCCATGCCCCAACCTCTTGCCCCCTGAAATACTTAACTATTAATCAAAATGGAATTTCCTAAAGTTGAAAAAGCACATTTTAAAAGTTAGATTACAACCCTCATCCTACACACAAAACAGCTGTCTGAAGTACGCTCCTGTACAGAAAGTCGTCCTCTTTATTTATTTTAAATATAGGACCTCCGTATTCTTCAATAGCATTCAGCTACATAGGGCAAGTAGAATTTTAAAGCTGACACCTGCAGCTGGTGCCTGATCTCAGAAGCAGGAACATTACCTACCACACAGCGAGAATGGGAACATATGAATCTAGTACCATCTGTGAACTGAATTAAACATACAGTTCACTTCCTTTTCCAGATTATTAATGAAGTTTTAAACACCACCGATCCCTCCAGTATTCCCTTCCAGAGAAGTCCACCCACACCGTAAAGTTGTTCAGTTTAGTTGCTACAGAATCAGAATAATGAATCCACAGTTAAGATTGTGACATATTTCTTTCAAGTATTATTTTGACATCTTCCCCCTCCCCACCAACCCATACACGCAGGCCTTGTCTAGATGGGAAAGTTCTTTTTTCAGTATAACCTCATGTCTGAATTTAAATCAATGTAGTTATATCAGTCTGATCCCCATGCAGACACTCTTACTCTGGTATAAGAGAGCCTTTTTCAGTTTATCTTATGTCACTTGGGGAGTGGTATAAGCTATATTGGGGGGGGGGGAAAGTATTCTTATCAGAATAAAGGGGAGGGGGAATATACTGGTAAAACTATCATGGTATTACTGATAACACTTTCAAATGTAAACAAGGCCACAAATTTTCTGGAAAAAGTTCCTTTCCCCACACACTTTCTTTTGTGTGGTCCATGTTCATGGAGAAGTTTTTATTGTATTTATTTATTTAGAGCAGTTGGACGTCAATCAGGCAGAAGTGGTCGTGATGGTTGGGTGTTGGGGGAGTTGAGAAATATTGGAAAAGCGGTGGTTCTTCACTCTTCAAAATTCTCGTGACATCTGTTTGCCCAATTGTAGTTAAAAGAATGGCTCTGGGTTGGTTTCTCTTTAATATTTCTGTTACACACATGTGATTGATTTGCTCTTCAGTTTCTATTTCTCGCTATGTTTTACAGTTTCTGGTATAGAATGAGACACTTCACTATGGCATAGACCAAGAATGTAAAAGCTGTGGACCCTGGATCAAACAGTGTTCTCATTCAACACCTGTGCAACCCCCCAGGGCAACTCAACAGGGCATCCTGGGGGAACCTGGCCTCCCTCTGGGTCTTGCCACTGGAAGAGGGGGATCCATATGTGCTAAAATGGCTGACTTCCTTGTTGCTGTAGCTGGGAGAACACCAATCCCTAAGTGGTTCTGAATCTACTAACGGGAGGTGGCATCATGTGTTCCTACCTTCCCTCTCCCTGTGCTAGCACAACTCCCCTTCTGGCTGACACAACAGGGATTTAGCCAGGGTCTTTCAGACCAGAAGTATGAGATTCTACAGCTTTAGTTAAAGAGCCAAGGCTCTGTAGGTTGGGGCTGTAACAACTCATAAGGTCTGTGGAGCAGCAGAGAGCGACAACCTGTCATACACCAGTAGGTTACATGGATGACACTAGCCTTCCAGAGGAGCAAGGGGCAAGAAACGCGTGCCCTTTACTGCAGTCAAAGGTAGGGGCTTTGAGATTCCTATCCCCTCAGCAATGAGGAAGGGTGGGTAGACTAGCTTGGCCCACTGTCAGGAGGCAGAAGAAAGGAGATGAAAAAAGAACGGAAAACATCTGTCACATGAACAAAGGAAACAGAAAATATTGCAAATGGAGTGTAGTTTTGTGGGCAGGTCTAGGCATCTAAAAGGAGATAGCACTAGCTGGAAGGGTAGGTTATAGCATCAGATGCCTAAAGGCCATGTTGTATAACTGTCTACCTAACAGGGAAGATTTAAGCTTCATATAAAAACAGGTGAGGGTCTCCAACTTACAGGTAAAAAGGTGGATAGTGATACTTGGCAGGGTTAGGATTGATGATACTTGAAAGAAACTCTGGGGTCTGTCTATTGACTTTAACAGAAGCTGGCTTAGACCCTTGGTTTGTTTCTGTGCTTTTTAAATTACAATCTATTAACTTTATTTTAAGGGGCCATATATTTTCAGTCTGAACTCTCACTTCACCAAGTTTTCAAGAGGTTTTTTGGTCTGGAAATTTATCACTGCTCTTTGTTTATGGTCCATCAGCCAATTTTCTATCCATATGATAATGTTTATATCCAAACCAATTTGAATTCCTTTTTCAAGGAAGTTTTCATGAGACACTATGTCAAATACTTTGCTAAAATACAGATACTTTATATTTAATACACTCCCTTTGTTCTTTAGTGTTATAATTTTGTCCCAAGAAAACCCAATCTGGTTTATCTAGAATGGCTTTTTTCTATAGTCTTTTGTTCAGACTTCTGTTATCTTTTGGGTATTTACAGATTATCTTCCCCCTTTATTTTTTCAGTTAATATACTAAGGATTGAACTAGTTGGATGAAATCCTGACTCAGTTCAAGTCAATAGCAAAAATCCCATTGATATCAATGGGGCCAAGAGTTCACCCCTTGTGTGGGGATTCCCAACATTATACTATTTTCCTTTTTCTGAAGATCTGTACCTTGTGTGTGCTTGTGTGCGTTTGTTTTCCAATTCTCTGATACATCCACAGTATTCAGTGGTGTTTTCATGACATTTGAAAAGTCTCTGATGTTGCACCAGAGTAATTTGGAAAAGAGAACTTATCTTTTAGATAGATTTAACAAGAAGGTCCAGTCTGACATGGCAGAATATCTATTTCCTCATTAGAGCTGAACAACTAGGGCATACAGTTTTCCACCAAAATTGTTTTGGTTGTATTAAATGCCCCTTTATGGCTCCTTTCCATGAATATTCTTGCAAGCACATCTACTGGCATGCCTTGCAGCCTAGTTAATTTGAAAGGAATATTGGAGTATATGCACTGAACACTAACTTTGAATTTGTAAAAGTGAGTATTTGCAGTGGAACCCTGTTTTTTTTAAACATTACACTTCATAAAATCAGGGAACAGACATATCACACGTGGCCAATGTGCTCCATTAAGATCAACCAATACAGCTTGAACTTTGAAAATCAAGCCGTAACAATGAAGTGTCCAGGAACGAGCTCCAGCCCAAAGTTTTATTTGCTGGGGTTTCTTGGCTTAAGCCTGAAGAGAGCCACATAGGGCACATACCCTAAGGCTTCAGGAGTGTCTTTACTTGCCTATGCCGTACCTCATCATCTACACTGCTCTTTTTACCCATGCTAGGTGGGCATTTAGTATACATGCTCTACACAGAACCATAAAGAGTGTGCAGTGTAGACATGCCCTTGGAATAACAAATCCACTTGAGAAAAATCACAATCTGCTCATGGAAAATTCAGAGGCTGAAATTCAGCCATGTGCAGAGGATCACCAGTCTGCCTAGATACCATTTAAGTTTAATCTGTTATTTTGAGTGCTGAAATAGTGCTGAGGCCTTTTGGTGGCCCTCTGCACAGGGGTCACTTTAACCTAGGAGGAACAAAGAAATGAAACTCATTGATTACATTCCTTTTAATGAATTATTTGCTCCGTTCTCTTCATCAGAATGCTCTGTGATGTCCCGGATGCCATTAAATCAGTGCTGTGCATAACACCAGCACCATTAAAATTGTGCAAACGCCCATGAAAAGTAACTTGTTTTCCATGGTCTTTGATGTAGGTGGTCTACCAAAGGGAGGGAGGAGCCTAATCAGTGGGAAACAGGAAATCCTTAAACAAATTTGGAGTTGCCTGCTGAGTTAGGAGTGTTGCCAGGCACAGATCCCTCTGTCTGGGTCAAAAAACAAGACTGAATCCAAACCTCTTCAAATTTCAGCAGGGGGTGGGGAGGCTTAAGAGGCCAATTCTAACCCAAACGTTTTGGTTCTGGCTCAGATACAAAAGTGCTTCTCATAAGAGATTTCAACCCAGGATGGTGGAACTCTTGCAGAAAGGTTGCAGCATTGTCAAATCCAAATATAAATCTGAAAATCTAAATTTAATCCATGTCCAAACACTGCCTCTATAGCTAGGAAGTACACAAAGCATTGACGGGCGCTGCTGAAGTGTAGCAGGCTGTCTTCCCTCTCAACAAGTTGTGCTACTGCCTGTCAGTGGAGGACATGCAAAGTACATTCAGTTGTATGCATTCAGTAGTACCCACAGGTTTTCCAAACTGTTTGAGCTAAGCGCTTGTATTTTTCTCTTCCAGGACTCCGTTAACTGTCTAAGTAGCTGTATAGCACTGCAACCGTGAAGACGTTCGGGGCTTTGCGTTACTGTCCTGCATATCTCCATTCATGTACAATAAATTCAGGCATTTTTAGGATCATCAGATATTACAAGCTGCTCTTACAGTGGTTAAAATATTTCATTTGCCTTTAAATTGTTCTGTCCCTATCGGCAATGGGCTTAGTTTCAGTTGTTTTCATAGGTTTGGCTCATAAGTATTGGATGCTTGCCTAGTTGGGAAATTGCATTTCCATTTCCAACACCTGCTCTGTGCTAGACTTTTATGAGAGGATAAACAGCTCTCTGTAATGAGGAAACACTTCAGCATTGAAGTTGCTACCTGAGACATAATTGTTACTGTTTAATAGTTGGTATATGCTCATGCAAATTTTGCCCTTCCTTCTGGGCTATTTTTATTTGGTGGTATTCTTGAATGATGTCTTTCAGCTTCTTATTACAGTTAAAGTGTAATTGAGTTCCTGTCTACTCTGTGTGGACATTAAAGATTGTATAGTACTTTTTAAAAGGGTGAGTGAGGTTTTCTTGGCCAGAATTTCCCTTCCCCCTATTTCTGTGCAGCATACATATTGATTGCTGTTCTCCAATGCAAAGATGGCTGCATTTACATGGTGCTTTTTGTATACTTGTTGCAAAGTACTTTGGGATCCCTATGAATAAAAGGTGCTAAACAGAAAACATTAATTGAATAATTATGTGAAAGTACATGCAATTATTTATGGAGATTTAAAACCAGATATTATATATTGTTAGTTCTTTTTTAAATCTGGATGATTATTTAAATAAGACAGACATATTTAGGGTTTCTAAGTTTATTTAGTGCTTGACTGACAAAACCTGGATTTTTGTTTATGCCCAACATGGGAACAGAATTTTGTTTCCCATATTCTGTCCTCCATCAATATGTATCAAGCTCTGAATAACAGGGACAACTTCTAGGAGTTAAGAGCAGAATTCAGTGTCTCCTGCTTCTCCAAAGCTCCTCTGTGACAGTTTTTTCTAGAGATTCCTATGAGGAGCACAATTAATACAGGTGTGGATATGATGTTTGAAACTGTCTTTCTAGGAAATGCACTCAGATCACCAACTCACCAAACAGCACCTTAATGGTAACTTCTTTCCATAACTATCAAACTGGGCTGAATTTGAATTCCTAAGCTGTAGGTGAAGGTCTATGGGGCAGATTCTCCAGGAAGCACAGCACAGAGAGAGGTGGGGCAATGATGGTTTTAAATCCCCTTTGAGCCACCCTGCGGTAACTGCAGCTCCAACATGTGGCAGCTTCTCATGGCTGCCTACAAACTGCACTGGAGCCCAGAATCACATTGGCATTGAGCACACCCCAGCCGAGCCATCCCGGCCCTTCCCACAACTTCTATTAGCCCTATGCTGCTCCTGCACTAAGGGAGTTCTCCCCTGTGCTGTTGTTACTCCATTGTGGTCCATATATGGCACTGGAGTGGCACATATGAGCCAGGGTGGGCGCTAGAACCAAGCCCTAGCTCTCATTTTCATTTCCAATAGCATAAGTCATCCAGTCATCTAAACCTATTGAGGTTTAATTCATTTTAGGAGCGTTACTCATTTATCTCTATATTTCACAGCCTCCTTATGTTCATTGCTCTGAGAGAATTGTGGTCTGTCACTGCAACATCAGGCTTTATTTACTATACTTTCCTTTCACACACTGAAGAATGTTTGCTTTGGTTCCACCTGCCTGGTTTAGGGCAATGCCTATTTATGAATATTCAATTTTCTGTCCTTAACCTACTAGGTTGTTTGCACAACCATTGAATTTAGAGATGGACAGTTACATGTAACTTGTGGGTGCATGTTTTGAGACATTTCAAGTTGCGTTGTCTACTAGCCTGATCCCGCAAACTCACAGTCACATAAGAAATCCCTTCCTCAATCACCTGAGTAACTCCATTGTCTTCAGAAGGACAAAGATTAAGTCAATGGGATTACAGTGTGAGTAAGGGCCTCACAAACTTGCTCTAATGGTTTCAAATTAAGACTCTCCTTATTTACATAAAGCCTAGATTGTAAGATCCAGATGGTAAGGACAGTCTTCACCCACGTAAAGTGCTTTTCCTACCTGTGGATACACTAATGTCAAATAAGTATAAGGCTGGAGTAATCAATTATATACAGGTCTGATATATCCTCCGTGTTGCAGCCTGGCTGGGCTTCCCCTCGGGACACTGTCAGTAATATCTGACCAGGGCCTGGCAAAGTCTGTTATCTTTCCTATTCTGTTTCCTGCGTGGAGCTGGACAATCTTGACATTGACCACCAGGTTCTCTCAGCCCACTCTTGTTGCTCTCTTGATCAAAGAGACGGTTAGAAACACAGGGATAAATTCTGCCCTAACCTGTGCCTATGCTTCACCATTGGCAGAACTTGGTCCAAGGATACTGAAAGCTGGCTGGGCTGGTCTTTAGAATTTCTTCAGAAAGTAGATAAGTATGCTTGGGCACTAAAGATAACACTAAATTCCTTCATGCATTGGTTCAGGTTGTTCTCTGCTATGGAAGGGGTAATAATACTTAGCTCATATAACATTTTTCTTGGCCCTATCACCGAACAAAGATTCGCTAATTAATCTTCACAGCTCAGTGGGGTAGGGAAGTGTTAATATCCACATTTTACAGGTGGGGACAACTGAGGCACAGAGTTAAAATGATTTGCCCAAAGGCCACACAGCAAGGGATGAATCCTGCTGAAGCCAATGGAATTGCTGTCATTGATTTCAAAGGGAGCAGAACCAGGTCCCATGTCAGTAGCGGAACCAGGATTAGAGCTCAGCTTCCCAACTGCCAAACCCAGGCAAAATATACCCTTGGGCAGAGAACAAGCTGGAAGTATAGGTACCTCCGAAGCCTCACAATAGCACTTGGGAAGCCTTATGCTGGCCTTCTGCACAGGGGTGAAATATACCTACTCTGCTTGTTCCTCCAGGCCATGTTAACCTGGATTTTGTACCAGTTTCTCACACGTGTATTCATCAGTATCCAAACATACACATTAACCTTTTCTCAGGGACTTGCATAAATCTACTCTCATGTCCAAAATCAGATAAACAAATTATTTGAACGATACAAAAATACATATACTGGATATTGATAAGAACAAACAAGTGAATACTCAACCGACACAAAAACACATTGTGCTTAGAGCTTGATTTATAGGTTTAAAACAGAGTCCAAAGGCTAATGCTGAGAGTCTTGAAAGCTGGATGTGCAGCATCACCACTAAAAAATGAAACATTGTTCCCATTTAGTTAAGCTAAACGAATATCTTAAGTGGGGTATGAATTACTGAGACACACTCATTCCAAAAAAAAGTCAAATGAAAAGTCAAGTCACTGCAGCCTTTTAAGTCAGGAATCAGTGAGACCAACACATGCTTTTATCATCACACTAGAGGCTTGTCCAAGATAAGACAAAGTAAATTATTTCAGTATATTTAAAAGTAGAGGACTTCCCTGAGCACCGCATTACAAAGGCCCCACAGTCCTGCAAACTGCCTCAGCTCCCAAGGGCATCAGTGGATATTTAACACCTGCAGCACTTTGCAGCATCAGGCCCATTCATTTCAATCGCAGGTGAGGCCACTCAGTACCCAGCAGGATTGGGCTGTAGCTGGAGAAGCAAATGTAAAATCCAGGTTGTTTTTGTTTGGTTGCTCTTTTTCCTCACTGAAGCAAATGGAAAGCTAGCACAGAGAAGGTTCTAAAACAATAATCAAAGGCTGTACACAGTTTCCAATTTAAACTATGAAAACCTGATCCAAAGTCCACTGAAGTCAATGGAAAGACTTCCATTGACTTCAGTGGGCTTTGGATCAGGCCCTTCAAGCTAGATGCAACTGTTGGAGACAGATTACTTGAGTAGGACAAAGGGTCTTTGAATATGAGGGATCCAGTCCTGGTCACCTTGCTCATGTGAATAGCTCTAGTGAGCAGCAGTTGAGCCCTGGGAGTTATTCCCTGCCTTCTACGTGGATCAGACTGGGCAGATTTGCCTGTTGGAGAAATTGCCAGATCCTCATTCTTCTTCATAATACTCTGTGTTCAACCAATAGGCCCATGTCTTGAAGTATATTACACCATCTTTTTAACCTAGTCTGGGGTTGGCCTGGCTGTCCTGCCTCCAGGAGCACAGTCAGAGAGGCCCCTTTCCCCTAATCCCTTTTGGGGGTACTCAGTATATATACCCACCTGCCAATTTTTTGTTCCAGAGCAGCAGGCACTGGAAACTCAGACAAGAGTCCAAACTCCTCTGGGCCTTTCAAGTTTTAAAAGTCTGTGGACTTTCCATACCAGAGTACAAGAGAAAACTGAATTCCAGTTCTCTACCAAGACTGAGGATTTTATACTTAGACTATCGAGTGTAAACCCCCAGAATTGTTTTAATAGCTAAAGCATGGGGGAGGGTAACTTCCAGTCAGCTGAAGCCCTGACACACTCTTGGTTGCTTCTGTTCTCAGGAACTTTTCTGAGAAAGTGAGTCCTCACTGCTTTTTCATACCCATTTGTACAAGCCTGAACATTGCTGTTGCTATTCCAGGTAGCTGGCTTTTTTGGTCTCCATGGAAGGAATTGGGTACTGGGGGCATTTACCAGGACTCTGGCCAATGCTGAACTACTGCCAGGAGCCTCAGATGTAAAACCCTTGAAAGCTTTGGCTGGTGGTATTTTCTGCCCCTACTGCAATTTCCTACTAGACCACTGATGCTCCCAGGGAGGGTTTGGGTGCTACTGCTGTACGTCTCTTGACCTGAACTGGATAACTAGAGAAACTAAGGATGACACCACAGTGGAGGTGAGGTTGATGGAAGTTATGAGGCTGTACATGCTATGCTGGCTGGTGAAGTTAAGGTGCTTGGTGAGGTATGAAGTATTACTGGGATGGAGTGTTTACAGGAAAAATCCCACAGCTCATATCTGTACTATATATTTAAAAACTCCTGGAACTTCATTTTACAGGGGAGTTGATTAATGGCTATGCTGCATTTCAGCTCAGAACGTACTGCACTTACTCTACTGGAACTGAGCAAGACAGACTAGCCAAATACGAACTCTACTTCTGGACTGTGATTTAAAGGTGGCTCTTTGCATAAAAGCATTTGCTTTGGGGCTCTGCTTATTGTATGCGTATAGTAGACGACACAGCTGTAAAGATGGACCTCCTAGGAGAGACTTTTTTTTTTTTTTTTTTTTTTTTTAAAGTCAGAAGCATTTTTTGCCACAGATACCTACATGATGAATAATCTGAAGGGCACCTGAAAATACTACCTTTCCCCTTCACATTTATCATCTTTTCAAACCCATGAGTGACACGTAAATGTCAAAATATGGTTTCTCCTGATTATGCTATGTGTAGTTACGTTGCAACACCCACTGTACGTTCTAGGGACATAGCTAAATGCTGCTGTCCCCTTTAAAAAAAATCACACAGTGGTATGTGAGATTAGCACTGTGTCTCCCCTATTTAGGGGAGTAGACATCTGTGGTTATGGTTGGCAAATGCTGACTTTAATTGCTTTTACTATATCATAATCAACACCAACAATTTCATTCAGTTGAGGCTGGAGTCACTTCATTAAGTACAAATTCTTACAGCTATTAAGACTCATGAGGAGCAACTGATGTCCATAATCGCTGGGTTTGTGAAGTGGAAAAAAACACTACTTAACTGAAGGCACAAAAAACGATGATAAATTTGAAGGATTTTACACTCTGCCTGCGGATTATCGATTGTAAAGCCCCCAAATTATGAGAAAACTGAAGGTTTCTCACAGAGAAAGTTGTAAGGCCCTTAAGGTTGTAATCTTCACAGACTGTGCACTGCTGTGCTGTAAACGGGAAATAATTGTAAAAGATGCAACCTGTGTTAGAGCCAAGAGAGGGCATGCAAGGAAAGGATCTCTATAACATTGTGTCTACATTGCTATAATCCACTCTTCTGAACAAAAATGTGTTTATCATTGCAGATCATGAAAGGTTCCAGAAAACAGCACTTAAATTTACATCCCTTCTAAATCTCCATAAGATCAAGCAGCCAAATCCATTCCATCTCATACTCTTAACTTTTATATAAGTCTGATTCAAAGACCAAGTTATGTGTTAAATTTGGAAACACTATGGTTTCCCTTCTTCAAAGGGAATGGAAAAATGGTATTCCAGATAGCATGGGCAGCACAAGAAGAAAATATATTGTTATGGAAAACTGAATTTGCTACTAGAAATTGATATCACTGTATTGTTCTGGCCAAGCTTTTCTTGATAGCTGATAATTTTTTAAAAGGGTTGCAATGATGCTAAATTACTTAGCTGCCCTAGTCCAAGAAAAATGAAGTGTTGGAGAGTCAGTGCAGTTCAGATGATTACGTTATAGAAATCTAGTGTTCTTGACAAGAAAATAATCTTTAGTTTGTTTATAATGAAAACGTTACTGATTGTTCTGACTGCATCCATTTGGCTAAATGCCCTTTATTGTTCAAGTCTAAATTATTATGTATGGGTGACTAGCACAATGCATTTATGGAAGGTTGCTTCCCTTTTTGCTGTGTCTGTATTCACTGGATTGCTTTGATACTTTTATCTTCTTCAATTAATTCTACCTTTCTTCTGTTCTTACTTTCTTTGGGTTTGACTCTTGTAGATTTAAGATTTTACAAGGGGTGATGGTGCTTTCTTCTCTCTCTGTGCACTATTTTGATCAGTCAATATGGATGCTGATTATATTAAATTAAAATAAACAATTTAAAACACAAAGGACCAGATCCTAACCTGGTGTATATCAGGGTAGCCCTACTGAAGTCAATGAAGTCCTTTTAGTCACTTTTATACCAGCTGAGAATTTGGTCCTAAAGTGGGGGTCCACGCAATCTTCACATCTTAAAAAATAAGTAGAGCTGGTCAAGAATTTTTCACTAAAATGGTTTTTCAATGGAAAAACTTCCATTTTATCAATTTTCAATGCACTGATGAAAATACTGATATTTAATTTTGGTTTGTTGAACCAAATTGAAACGCTGTTTCAAATCAGTTTAACATTAAACTCCATGATGCTGTGTTGCCTTTTGGGGGTGGGGGGGGTCATGCTTCCTGTTTCTGTTTTTGGGCCCCCACTATTCCCTATTGGACAGGCTGTGTGGTCAGACTACATCTCCAGTGATGCAAGATGTGATCTCCCTTTGACTGACCTGCATGGTGCATCATGGGAGTCATGTGACTAACACATCATGGGAGATGGAGAAAGGGAAATGAAGTTTAATGTTCGACTGATTCAAAAAGAGGCATTTCAATTTGGCTTAACACACTGAAATGAAGCATTTTGATATTTTCTATCCACAACATTTAAGCATTTTTTGTTCTGTGACATCCCCAACGTGGGATGAAAAAAAATGGAGAAATATTAGAATTACCTGTGGGATGGAAATTCCTATTTTCTCTCCACCCTAAAAAATGAAAGGAAGTTACATGTGCTTGCACTTCCTGGAAATAGTTCTACAGGAAAGACAGGACATGCTGCTTAAGAGCTTGATATTAGCCTGGCCCCAGAGGCCAGCTTTGAGAAAGGGCCCCAGAGGCTGCATTGAGGAGCCCAGAAGTACCCCCAGCTGAAGCTGCCACTGAAGAACCATGGAGAGAGACTACCAGGTGTGCCTTGGCAACATCAGAATACGCACAGCCAGTTTAACTGAAGAGTAGTGACCAATCAAGTTTATTTTGAATACAATCATCGCTATCATATCCATAGACCCTGGGGGGTTGCAAGCCAAGCGCCCTTGTTCTGCTCACCTCTCTCCACTCTAACCTGTCGGTGAGAATTCTCACATTGGCAGAGGCAGCTGCTCCTCTTCTCATTTCTCAGTCCACTCTCTTTCCTTTAATTGCCAAAGACAGCCTCTTTGCTCACAGAGTGCCCCTCAGGACTCCCTAGCATGCAGTAGGAATGTGGCAATTGTTACATCCTTCTGAGTGTGCTCCTTTTCACAGTCAGCTGAAATAGCCAGTACAGTGGGGTAGGAGGCCAGGAGTCATCTTCCCCTCCCCCACCCCCCCCAAAAGGGGTGAGGAGGAAATGCCAACAGCAGTTCTAGGCAGTGTAATAACTGAGACTGGCCCTGCAGTGGGGGACTACAAAGAAAGGTGGGTGAAGCCTGGTGTCTCGCTCCCAACTGTGCACATTTACACAGCAGCCGGTCATAACCTGTCCATGAATGTGAAATAAGGAGTAGTCCCCAGTTTCAGTTCTGGAACAGAAAGTGAATAAAGAAGGTGTCAGGCCACCAACTGCTGTTGACAGAGCAACTTGATACTTTGATGTAGTATGTGTGAGGGGAGGGGGGATGTCTTAAAACCTACCATTTTCTTCTCTGGCTCCAGTGCTTCCCTTGTTCTTCGCCACCTGCCTCTCACTCCTCAGTTCTCCTACTATCATTGTCCCTTAATAATAGGTCTGGTCAAAAGATTTTTTTTTTTCCAAAACACATTTTGGTGAAAAATAGTCTCCTCTCCCCAACCCTCCCCCCCCCCCCGCCTTTTTTTTTTTTTTTTTTTTTAAAAAGGTCTTTCAAATTTGTCCAGTTTTTCAATAGAAAAATACCAAACAAAAATTGGTTTTCATTTTCCTTCCCCACTTCTCTCCATTTTTCTTCCTTTTCTCATGTCAAAATGGAAAAAAGAATCAAGGGGGGAGGGAAGGAGGCAAAGAGGGGGAAAAAAGGAAACAAATCGGGGGGGGGTCATTTTTCCATCAAAAATGGAAATTTGGAAGTTACGAAGAATTTTTTTTCAAAAAATTTCCATCCAAAGAACTGACTGTTTCTCAACTCACCCTACTTATAACCTCTTCTCCTTCTTCTAACATAATAGATACAGGGATTTTTGTTTTGTAAGGTCCTAGCTGTGCACTGTTGTGAATGGTTGCAAAACTCTGACATCAGCAAATGTTCAGATTCCCAGGGAGGTAACACACTCATGGAGACAGTACGGCGAGGAACTTGTAGTTCTAATTAGAACTCCCTGAAAAAAAGAGAGAGTGTGTTGATGTTGAGGCTCAGGAAAAAAAATTGGAGGACTGCACAAATGGGATGAAAGGGAAGGAAAGCAACGGTAATTTAAATAGCTGACAGTTTACAGATATGTTCTCTTTAACATGGGTACCTTTCAAGGTAGCATTGAGGTAGGAACAGCCTATTTGAAAGAAACAGCAACCAGAGTTGAGCCTCAAGGGTTTGGTGAATGTTGCATGCATAAGAGTATCTGCAGGCCTTCATGCTGGATACTTAACCTATCTGTGAACTGGTGTTCCTTTCTGTCTTGAATGTTGTCATGTCTGGAAGCATCATGCCCCGAAGGGAGAGGCAGCAGCAAATGACCTCACCATTTAACATTTTCTGATTCCCAGAACTAACATCTCTTAGTCACAGTGCTTACAGAAATGATGTAAAGAGATGATGGTCCCCAGTGTTTGGCATAGATGTGGGTAATGGGATTTAGGGGATAACAGACTCTAGTCTCCAATATCTGACATACAGTATCACTGAGTACATGGAGGATTATGGAATACCAAAGAGATCCTGTATTTTCATCTTGACCCATTAAGTAATTTATTCCTTAAGCTTCCCTTAGGTGTTTCTCACAGCTCTGGGGGCCTGATTCAACTGCCACCAAAGAATGGAAAAAACTCACATGGACTTCCTTGGGTGCTGGATCAGGCCCTAAATGTGCTATATATGGAACATGTAAAATACTTACACAGAGACCTAAAAATACCTAAAGACAAATGAACAGAGTCCATGGAAACTCATGAGTTGCAAATCTTTCTGCATATACTGTACATGTCATATGGCCCATGAGTTTGGCCTTCACGGAACAGGCCAGGTGTATCCTCAGAGTCACAAAAGGGACTAAAAGACATGCAGCATCATTAATGCTAGTTATCTCTGGTTTCCTGGGTCAATGGATGGCAGAGAGTAACAAGAAGAATGTGGTTCTGGGACCAGCAACACTATCACAACTTAACTCCTTTCTTATGAGGTAACTCACTGCACTGTGTCCATTTTCCAGGAAGATTTTTTTTTTCTGCTAGCAAAATTTAACTCTAGCTAGGTAAGTAAGCCAGGAGAGCAGCCCTTTGCCATTTCTTTCTTGGAATTTGGGATGCAAATCTGATGTTTATGGAGAGGGAAACTGACTGCAGTACATTCGAGCAACCTCTACACTTTGGCCTATAAAACTGTTTACTTTTTTTTTTTTTTGGGGGGGGGGGGGAATAAACTCTGTGGCAGACAGTTTTCCAAAACGCCACATACTAACATTCCCAAGGGATGCTACGCTTTGGATAGTTTGAGAATATCCTACCAGATTATACTTTTCCACAATGCTAAATTACAAAAGCAAATTCCACGTTTGGCAAACTATGTGGTGATGGAAAGAGCAGGACATCCCTAAGATGCCACATTTAGAACGTAATGGAAGAGCTCTCCAACCACCTTGCTGTCTGGTTTAGATGTCAGGACTATTTATAAATGTCAAACCATGCTACAGAGACTTCCTTAGAAGAGGATATCTCAAACTATGGTCCATGGAATACTTGTCAGTAGTCTGTAGAGATGTCTGGTCACATGGGTGAGACTTTCAAAGCCATTTAGGGGATTTTGACACTCAGAGAATTGGGTAGTGTTAGGCAGCTTCAAAAATTCCAGCCCTGGTGTTAGTTCTCTTTCTTTGTTTCCAGCTGCTACATTTCATTAAGTACTTTCCTGAGTTCTCCATGTCAGCAATCACTGTGGTTGCCATGCCAGGATGTAATGAGCAGTGATCTATGAAGCCATCTCCCTATTAAGGGCTGGATTACACAAACTTTCCCCTAAATAACAAAAAGAGTGAATTAATAGATTCAGTTGTTCATGCATGTGTGTGTGTGTGTGGAGACTTATTTAGTATTAACAGGGGCATATTTAAATTTAGCTTAAGTTGATTCCTTACCGATTTATATTAATGACAGAAATAAACATGTCCAAACAAGGGGTTTGCACCAATTAGCTAAAACCATTTCTAACCTGCTTCAGTTAAATCAGTGCCACTTGTGTATGTGTGTAGACAAGCTATTATGTGGTCCATGATCGTAGTAGTGAAATAGTTCCTTATGTTGGCATTTAAATGGTCATAATATCTCTCAGAGTAATTGTTTCAAGCTATCTGTAGCTCAAGGGCTTGTCTACACTGGGATTTTAGCTCCTGCTACAGTTACACCAATATAGCTGCATCGATGCAAACCCCTTGCCATACGTATGCTGCACCAATGAAAACAGTGACTTGCAGAGGCATGGCTTACCCTGATTTGAAATGAGTGGCACAAATACCAACCATTTTTCACACTTGTGCAGCATGTCTAAGGAAGTGGCTTTCACTGGTGCAGCTCAAACTGCCATTACAGTATTGGTTTACATATGGATCACAAGCTGAAGGTTTTCTTCACAGCCGTAAGAGCTTAGATTCTAGAACACAAGATGGCAACCACCACGAAATGGGTCTTCAACCTGACTAGTTCATATCACCAGATACAAAATATTTATTGTGCATGTGCAAAGGCAAGCACAGAATCTTAGGTCTTAGAGCTGGCTCTCTCTGTCTTAGGTACTTGTATGGCACCTGTTATTGTAGTTTCTAAATGCTTCACAATCTTTAATGTATTTTTCCTCACAACACCCTGTGAGGTAGCAAAGTGCTATTATCCCCATTGTACAGATAAATTAAGTGACTTGCCCAAGGTCACAGAGAAAGTCTGTGACTGAGCAGAGAACTGAACCTAGGTTTCCCAAGTCTCAAACTAGTGTCCTAACCACTGGGCCATCCTTCCTCTCTGATAGAATACCGAGAGAAATCCTGTGAGTTATTTTGTGACTAGTCATGTGTCAGCTTGATCCAACCATGTTTGAGGCACTTAGCATTCACAAAGCTTTGAAATTGAATACATGTATTCAATCACAGTTGTGTGCGTTCCGCATAGAATGAATATTTTTGACTCACTATCCATCTGTGTGCCAGATTCTGAACCTTGAATTCTGAAGATTAAATGCCAATAGAAGATGTTTCCCAATTCATCCATTTGTGAAATTTGTCAAATATTTTCAAAGACCACATAAACTTGCAAATAATAGGACTGGTTCACAAATGCTTTGTAAAGCCAGCTTTTGTATGTGTATACGATCTGCTCTATTGGGTATACAGTTATGATTATTTGTACCACATTAGCATCTAGTGGCCTTAATCAAGATCACTGCTCTATTGTGCCAGAGCACTGTACAGATTATAAAACAAGATTTAACACCAGGGCTAAGAACACAAGTCAGCATGTGGGAAGGTGTATCAATAGTACAAGGATGTTTTAGTAGGGCCTAAATAAGTAATAAGCCATCCAGTACCAGTAAACACAATAATGAGCTGTGCATGCAGCAGTGCCCACTTGCATTCTACTTTATATGGAGATCCAAATAAATGTTATCAACATTCTAGAGCCTTAACAGGAATTGGAAGTGGGAGAGGGAGAGTTTTCATAGATCCATAGATTCCAAGGCCAGAAGGGACCATTTGTGAGCATCTAGTCTGACATCCTGTATAACACAGGCCATAGAACTTCCTCAAAATTATTCCTAGGGCAGATCTTCCAGAAAAACAGAATTTTGATTTAACAATTGTCAGTAATGAAGAATCCATCATGACCCTTGGTAAATTGTCCCAAGGATTAATTACTCTCACTGTTAAAAAGTTCTCATAAGGAAATGAAGATGCAAGTCTTTGACCTGGCGGACACTGGTTAAAATCAAGTGCAACTGGCACCAAGACATAAAATAGGAATGCTTCACACATGCTAATACATAGTACTCTGTCCTTAATATATTTCAATTTATAGTGCACTGGAGAATTTTTGTTTGTTTGTTTTTGTTAAATACAAGTAGATATACACCTAGCAGCTGTGAAATGTCTAAGGGCTTGTCTACCTTACCCACTGGATCGATGAGCAGTGATCGATCCAGTGGGGGTTGATTTATTGCGTCTAGTCTAGACGCGATAAATTGACCGCCAAAGCTCTCTCCCGTCAACTGCAGTACTCCACCGGAGCAAGAGGCGAAGGTGGAGTCAACAGGGGAGCATGAGCTATCGACTTACCACAGTGAAGACACTGTGGTAAGCAGATCTAAATACGTAGCTGAAGTTGCGTAACTTAGATTGATTCCCCCGCCCCCCCCAGTGTAGACCAGGTCTAAGTCTATAAGTATAATGAGTGAGATTCACAGTTGGTGTAAATTGGGATAGGATCACTGAAGTATATGGAGTTATGCTGATTTACACCAGCTGAATGCCTGATCCCCTTTAAACCTTGATATCCTATTCGGATGTGGAATTTGGGTCAGTGGTTATTTCTGTAGTTTTCCTGTACATTAAGGGCCAGGTCCTGAGATTATATGAACCAGAGTAATTCCATTGCAGTCAATAGAGCTGCACCAATTTATACCAGCTAAGGATCTGGTTCTGAAAATCAAATCCTAGACCCACTGAAGTCATGGGAAAATCCTCACTCTTATATTTCAGATTATCAGCAAAACTTTCTTCTTCTATTATTCGCCAACTTCCAGGTTGCTCCATTTCTTTGTCTTCTCACCATGATTCACTGTACTATTTCAGTCTTTAAATATTTGCCTTCTTTTTTTAGGGTTGCCAACTCTTGCAATTTTTGTGTGTCTTAATATTTGATGATTTTCTTAAGACTGCAGCTCCTAGAGTCTTGTGATGACAGAAGACTCAGCTTTTGGGTTTTACACTTAAAAAAAAAAGTTTGTAGGTAGCCTGGCTGCAAAGAAAAGTCTGTGTCAAATCTTGAGTCAAGTGCAGCCCAAAAGGCTCAGAAAAACAGAAGGCAAATAAAA